>NC_030831.1:60974300-61596800 GCF_001704415.2 Capra hircus
GAGCACTGGGGCCTGTGCACCTTTCCAAATCAGGGTCTTTGTGAGCACTGGGGCCTGTGCACCTTTCCAAATCAGGGTCTTTGTGAGCACTGGGGCCTGTGCACCTTTCCAAATCAGGGTCTTTGTGAGCACTGGGGCCTGTGCACCTTTCCAAATCAGGGTCTTTGTGAGCACTGGGGCCTGTGCACCTTTCCAAATCAGGGTCTTTGTGTTTAGAAAGTTTTTATCTTCATGAAGTTCTTTGCTAGGAGTGCCATCTCTCCCTTCCCCCAAAGGCTCACCTGATGGTTGCAGCCTCCACCAGTGAGTACTCTTTTCTCTCAAAGTGGTGAGATGGCAGATCCCAGGGTCGGGAAGGTCCCCTGGAAAAGGGAATGGCAACCCACTCCAGTATCCTTGCCTGGAGAACCCCATGGACAGAGGAGCCTGGTGGGCTACAGTCCACGGGGTCGCAGAGAGTCGGACACTGCTGAGCGGCTAAGTACACACACATGTTCCCTCTACCGATGTTGGCTGGAAGTCTTTTGTTTAAACCAAAACCAAAAGCTCCCCTCATCACCTCTTGGGCAGGAACCTATTTCATTGCTGTGGTTACGTGTGTGATGTTCAGTCACGCCCAAGTCTTTACGACCCCGTGGACTGTAGTCCGCCAGGCTTCTTTGTCCACGGGATTTTCCAGGCAGCCATATTGGAGTGGGTTGCCATTTTCTACTCCAGAAGTGTGTGATATTGCTTGTTTAATGTTTACCAAGGTTCCCCTAAAGAAAGGCACGATTTAAGCATCCCGAGTGGCAGAGCTTGGGGAGAACCTGGTCTCTGAGACTATCTGTGGCTCTTCCACCAGGTCTTTCTGAGGTTACGTCAGTCGCTCAGTCGTGTCCGACTCTTTGCAACCCCAGGGACTGCAGCACGCCAGGCTTCCCTGTCCATCACCAACTCCCGGAGCCTGCTCAGACTCCTGTCCTTCGAGTGGGTGATGCTAAGCTCCGAGGTTAATGCTTTGACCCTCATTTCCTGCTGCATCACCGTGGACCTTGCTAGAGCAGTTGTACTATTTGAGCTTTGTCTTTAAACCCGGTCTTGATAGTTTCTGTCCTCTGCCTAAAAATGTGCAATAGTTTTCCCTTTTCTGGGGGAAAAAAATCTTCTCTTACACCATAGCGCCGGAATTCATCAGCCTGGTGTGTGGATTCCTTCCGACCTGAGCGTACCCGTGTCTCCAGCATGGCCACCCTTCAGAATCTCCTTACACCCAAGGCTTGGCCCAAACAAATCCTATTATCCTCCCCAAATGGCCTGTGCATTCTTTCCATAGCTCTTTTATTTACACCTCCTTCTGCCAATAACGTTCTTCCCCGTGTTTGTCAAGCCCGACCTGTCCCCAGAGGCTCCGTTCAGATGCCATGTCTTCATGAAACCATTCTTGGTGATCCTGCAGAAGAAAGATATCCTGGCTTCAGTCGTCCCAAGAAGTAGGCGCCTCTTCAGGTATAATCTATTAAACTTTTAAGAGAACCAACTAAGTAAAAAAAAAAAAAAAGGATTCAAAGAAACAATAATAGATGTACACCAAATGTGATGAAATAGGAAATAAAGATGAAGAAATGAAGAGAATGTAAGCAGACCAACTGTTCTGGTGAACTGAGTTGCCGTGTCTGGGTTATGGATCCACTTCCGAGCTTCCTAATAGCTTGGGAAATTGAGGGAAATGCTTAAATTATGTGCATTTACAAATGAAAACAAACTTTTCAGATGGCTTTACATGAATGGAGTAGTGGAGAATATTTTATGGCAGCTGCAGAAGTAAGTTGCGTATGGCCATTTCTTGTAGCAACATTTGAGAAAAGCTAAGGCAATCGGGTCTCCCAGGTGTCTTCGTGGTAAAGAATCTGCTTGCCAAAGCAAGAGACTCAGGTTTGATCCGTGGGTTAGGAAGATCCCCTGGAGAAGAAAGTGGCAACCCGCTTCCGTATTCTCGCTTGGAAAATCCCGTGGACAGAGGAGCCTGGTGGGCTGCCGTCCAGAGGGTCACAAAGAGCCGGACCCGACTTAGTGACTGAGCACGGCACGCAGGCCTCCAGTTTTCAACTCTGAATTTTGGAGAGTATCTAACAAAGATGGTTTACTTGCTTTAATTTATTTAAAAAGGTTTTTTTTAAGGTACCCAAATGTAGAGCTAATATAACAAACTCCTAGTTTCAACAATTATCTACATTTTGTTTTTAATTACAACAGTATTAAGCACACATAAAAAATCAGAGAATACCAAAAGACATTAAATTCAAAATCCCTTCTACCTTTTACCCCAGATAACCGCTTTCACAGTTTCTTGAGAATCCTTTCAGAAATGTTCTGTGTACCTATTATGAACATTTGTCCTTTGAAAGTGCGATCATACTGTTTCTGTATGTTTTTCCTACATACCGTTTTTCACCTTTAAAGTTAGTAATATATCTTGGAGAGTCATATCTTCATTTATAAATGCACTTCATAATTTTATTAATAAGAGCAGTCACTCTTATATACACCTAACTATGTTCCTGCAATTCCTCATCTTTCTTTACAAATAATAACTTTTTTAATCCTCCCAACAGTTCTACCTGGATTAACCTGTTATCCCGTTTCACAGGTGGGGACACTAAGGGGGAGGTAAAGTAACGCGCCTGGAGTTACACAGCGGCTGAGTGTCAGGATCCGTGTTCTTCGCCACCACACTCGCCTGCCTCTGCAGCACAGTGCTGCGTAGCTGTGTGGTATCCACTGCGTGGACCTGTTTTATTTCTGTGGGTGGATGTTTAGGTTTCCAATTTATCTTGCTGTCGTAAGCCATGCTGCTGTGACTTCTATTTAAACACAGAGATTTGAACTTGCATCTATTGTCTCTCTCTCTGAAACCTACCATGGTGACAATAAAAGTATGTGTGCTTACACGCACACACACACACACACACACACACACACACACACACACCAGGCGAGGCAGAGGAAGGCATCAACATTCAGAAGCCGAGAAGCATCTGACTGGCTGCAGACGGTAGGTCACTGGTAGCGCATCAGAAACGCTGAGACCTTTGTTGGTAGTGGGGGAACCAAGAGGCAGGTCTGTTGGTGTTTGGGAATCTCAGAAAAGCCCAGGCACTGCAAAATCTAAGGATTTGGGTAATCTCAGAGGTCCTGGAACCGATCCCCCCAGGGATTCTGAGGGATGACTACATTGTCCTGACTGTAGGGAAGGGTTTCATAAGGAAGATACAAAAGGCATTAATCATTTTTTTTTTAATGGCAAATTCAACCACACTGAAAGAACATCTCTTCATCAAAAGACATCATAAAGAGAGTTCAAACGAAAACCAGATGGGAAAAAAATATTTGAAATACATGTAGCTAATGAAAAACTAGTATTCAAAATATGGGTAGGATTTCTGGCAATAAGAAAAAAAATCTAGTAAACAAAACAGGTACTTTAAAAGGAGAAAATCCAAAGAGTTGATAAATATGTGAAAAGTGACCCAAAGTTACTTTTCATCAAGAAAACACTAAAGTGGGAGGTCGTTACATACCCAACAGGTGGGCAGAATTTGAACAGTTCTAACACTCAGTTGTAGACAACACAGAGGTACGGGTACTTTTTACGCTGTGCTGGGGACGGGAGTCAGGGACCCCCACCAAGGAGAGCAGTTTGCCGTCAGGACAAAGCTCAAGGGGTGATTCCCCAGGACCCAGAGTTCACCATCAGCTGTCCACCTAGAGAACTTTGCAGACCTGCACCAGGACACACAGGCAAAGAGGCTCCAAGCACCGTTCCCCAAAGCAGCCCCAAAGTGCAAACACCCAAATGTCCATTAACAACAAAGGGCTGGCATCGTCCTTCCGTGGGACACTGTGACAGTGAAATTGAACATGCACTTCATACAATAATATGGGTGAACTGCAGAAAGGGGTTAAACAAAAGAAACAAGACACAAAAGTGCAATATGATGCCACACAGATTTTAAAACAGCTGATAAGAGCTGAAAAATATCCTGGTAACTTGTTTTTATCTAGTTGAGCAGACTCCTAGATGTGAGTTTGCACTAACTCCAGGAGATAGTGAAGGATAGGGGAGCCTGGAGTCCCACAGTCCCTGGGGTAGCAAAGAGTCAGACACAGCCTAGAATCTAAAGAACAAGCTGAGCAAAACGCAAAATCCAGAAGTCCATCGAGGAAATACTGCAAAACACGGCGCCCAAGCTGCTCGGTGGGTTCCATGGGCCTTTCCCAGCTCTTTGGCTGCTTCCCAGAGCTCTTCTCATCTCTCCACGCCACAGCCCGGGGCAGGGGCCCAGTGGGCTTTCACTGTCCAGCCCCTCCCAAAAGAAACCTCTCTGAAGCTGCGCGCCTGTGTGTCTGTGTGTGTCCAGGCACAAGTCCAGCCGGCCTGCTGCCATGCGGTTGGGTGGGTCGGAGAGTGGGTGGGAGGGTGGGCAGACCCCTGGTTCAGACTTGGGGTCATGGCGCTGTCACCCAAAGCCTTTGTGATCTTAACTCTTTAGCACTTGAATTGTCAGCCCCTGAACAAGCATATGAACAGAACGTACTGGCTGTCGTGAGAAGTAGGTGACGTAAACCACCTGGGGTGCCAGGCACAGCCCGTGACCCTAGTGTGCCTGCTGTCCCTTCAGTCGTGTCCCACGCTGTGATCCCATGGACCGTAGCCCGCCAGCCTCCGCTGTCCACGGGATTCTCCAGGCAAGAGCACCGGAGCGGGTCGCCGTGCCCTCCTCCTCGGGGGATCTTCCCCACCCAAGACGGAGGTCCATCTGTTAGGTCTCCTGCGTCGGCAGCTGGGTTCTTTACCAACAGCGCCGTGTGGGGAGCCCATGCACCTAATAAACAGTCAGCATTCTCAGCACCTGCAGAGTACAGCTACCTAAGTGAACGGTACCCGGGCCTCCAGAGCGCGCTTCCCCCGAGCGGACTCCCGGCAGCCTCTCTTGTCTTTCCGCTCACTCCATGGCCCCCCCCCCCCCCGACCCAACCAATGTCTCTCCAGGCCGTGCCGTTCCGTCTCTGGACTTGCTCTGCCGCCGCCTCAGTCCCGTTGCACCTACGCGCCCAAGGCCGCCCGGGTGAGCACAGGCCCCGCCCGCGCCTCCCGGCCCTCTGCGTGGACCGAGCGGGGGAGGGTTTATTTTCCCGTGGAAGTGAGTGATGCCACTGCCTTCGGAGAGGGGCCACCGTCCCCCGGGGCTCTAAATAAAGTGCGCTCTTGCTTATAAACGAGCCCGTCCAGCTCCTGCTTGACGGGACCCACTGTCTTCAGCTACCCAGCCCCCGGGGGCGGCGACGCTTCCAGCTCCCAGCCCTCGGGTCCTTGGGAGGAGGCGGCGCTCTGTGGAGCCCCAGGCTGCTCAGGCCTGAGGACCAGCTCCGGGTGGGGCTCACGCCTGACCCGCAGGCACAGCGTCCGTCTCTCAGGAGAGGGGGCTCCTCACCCGGGAGCCTGGGCGCTCCCCCCCGCCCGCTGGGTCCTGTGATTAACGAGCCAAGCCACAGGCATGTCTCCGCATGCTGTTTTTTTGGACGTTTTTTTTCTGCTGTAAACTAGGAAAGGACCTCGAGCCTGGGAGATAAGAGAATCCATTTTGTAAGCGGCAGGCCTCTGGGAGCAGATAGTGACGGCGCGATGGGAGAATCGACAGGTCGGAACACTTGCTTGAGAAGCCAGCCAGGCCGTGTTTCCCAGCGGGTGTGGGTTTGCTCACGTTCAGCAACCAAACGTGTCCCATTACTGCATCGCTTTTTCTAGATCAAATTAAACGTGACCTTGAGCCTCCGCTCTACAAGGGCGGTGAGAAATTCACTACTAGCCCGGGTGTGGGCCGCCCCCTGCCTCCCCGAGGGGCCGGGAGTCTGTCCGGAAAAGGTGGGGAGAGGCCTCTGCCTTTCAGTCCGCCAGCGACGGTGCCCTGAGGCCCCCTGCCTGCTGTCCCAGCCGCCGCGTCCTTCCTGACCAGAGCTGCGCACAGAGGTCTTCAGCCTCACGGCCAGGGCCTCGTGTCCTATCGGAGCATCCCCCTGGGTGCTGCGTGGGGAGGGGTGGGAGAGGAATGCACCCCACTGGGCTCAGGAAATCGAGCTCTGGGGCTCACGGCCACCCCCCTTTCCTCAGTGCCCTCAGGACCGGCGGAGTAATGGTCCCCGGGGCTTCCCACGTGGCGCTCGCGGTAAAGAACCCGCCTACCAGTGCAGGGAGACGTGACACTCGGGTTCGATTCCTGAGGAGAGCACGGCAACCCTGTCCAGCATTCTTGCCTGGAGGATCCCATGGACAGAGGGGCCTGGCGGGCCACAGTCCATGGGTGTTGGGAGCCAGCGTGAGGACCTCCGCCCATGGCAAAGGTCATGAGGAAGGAAGCTTGGCATACGCAAAGGCGTGATCAAGCCTCAGGAGACCCCCTGTTCCCGAGCATCTACCCCCAAACCAGAGTACTTTATGGGGAGCTCTCCCCCATAACCATTTCTCTCACAGAAGGAGTTAACTTGCAGCTCCAGTTAATAAAAATTCCTGGGCGTGACAAGAGTGTTTCAACTTACGAACTCTGAAGGTTCTCTGGCCTGCCTAGTCAGGCTCGTCCGGCTGCATGTGATTGTTTACAGCCTCCCAACTGAGAGGCACGGGATGTTTTAAAACTTTCTAAATACAGACTCTTTTGAGAAGTTAGATCATTAGTGTAGTATTAGTGGGTTGATTAGGAATTATATTGGTGAAGGGTTTTTTCTTCATTTGTCGTGCCAATAATTACTGCTAATTCCCTGCCCTGGGTGTGACAAGGATGTCTCAGGTCAGACCTCTCTGCTGACAGGCTAGCTTGTGTGACAACCTCTCAGCCATAAACAGCACAGAGAGTTGGGAGTATTAGCATAGGGCTTTTTTCATTGATGAGTCTGGCCTCATTGCCATCAGGCCTCCATATCCTTAGGCACCTGGGAATATATTAATCAATGTATTTGGAATAAAGAAAAGGAAATATAGTTTTTTGATGTTAGCAATACTAGACTTTTTGAGCTAATGAATTTTCTCTTTTGTTATAGATCACTGTACTTTGTTATAAATCACTATGCTATGTAAAAATATAACTTTATCACTATCTTAAGACAAAATAGATCTTAAGGGGAACATTGGTGAAGGGTTTACATTTGTTGAGCCAATATTTGCTGCTAAATCTCCATATTCCTGCCCTTATAATAAATATAACTAGCATATAGGAGAAATAAGTATAAACCTTTAAGATTAATCATGTTAAACCTTAGGTTAAGTAAATTCCTTTCTTGATTGTAACTCACTACACCCTCACCCTATAGGAATGCAACTTTATTTGGAGGGTGGCACCTGATTTAAGAAAAAATCACCCCTGGAAAAATAAGTTTTCTGGTTAACTAACAGGTATCAGAAAGGGCCATAAAATGTCAGCAGGTCTCATGGCCAGAAGATGATGAAACTCATAAGACCTTTGTATAATTTTATATGAAGCACCTGATTGTGACAAGGGTCAGGTCTGCTGACCCCCGCATGATTCTGTATTCATCCCCATGTATAACAAAAAGGTATATAAACAAACCTGAAATATAAAGAAATCGGATCAGTTTCTGCAAAGACTGATTCCCCCGTGTCGTTTCTTTCTTGCTCCCCATTTTCCTGGCTGAATTCCCATCTGGTATGAGGGTACGCATCAAGCCTACTGACTTTGCCGGGGCTTCTAAGATCGGACCGGGGAGGCCTCAGTGCCTCCTCTCCCTCGGGAGAGCGAAAAGACGCCTGTGGCCTTCGTAGGTGGTGATCAGTATTCCACGTAAACCAGTTATTCAGCCTCCTTTTCTTCATTAATTCTCCTACTACACTATCTGTTTCTAATCTCCCTCTATATCTGTAATTAAATAAGTTTTTTCCAGGACACCAATTCCGTCCCCACCTTCGAATTACCCTGGATCCACCGGGGCTGGACCCCGGCACATAGGGGCATAAAGCGTTGGACACAACTGAAGTGACTTAGCGTGCACACGAGATCCCGCGTTCTACTTTTGACCTGGGAGTCCTCCTCGTGCGCCTACTTCTGACTTCCATCCCCGGGTGGAGGACAGTCCCTCTTACTCTCCAGGGTGACTCATTGAGATATCTGGGCCTGACCCTGTTCCATTCCTCAGCACCAAGTTCAGAAACATCCCTGGACCAGGCTGTGCTAGCCTGGATCTGAGGATGCCGAGCAAACTGCACGGCACCCTGTGTAACTCTGAGGCGGGTCAGGGCCCCCGGCACAGGTAAGCCAGTCTCCAGACATACCCAGGTTAGGCTACGTGCGTGCCTGCTATAGCCATATATAAATGGTTAGGTTTCCAGAAGGTCTCACGCGACCCTCATTCTTTCAGACCAAAGAGTGCCCCTTTCCGCCATGAGGGCCTAATGGTCTGGAGCTGGTCTGGCCATTCCGATCTGAAGGACGTGAAATTACGGTTAGGGTTCGTCTGCTGCACGGCACTAGCAGCGGTCCAGGTGCTCAGCAGTCACGCGTGGGTGGTAGGCCCGCACACTCGCCGGCACCGCCGCCATCTCCACCTTCTGCGGGACAGCGTTGATCTCGAAGGCTGTTCCTCTGTCTCTGATGCTGTTCAGTTGCAACGTCGTGTCTGCCTCTGTGACCGCACGGACTGCAGCATGCCAGGCTCCCCGGTCCTCCGCTGTCTCCTGGAGCTTGCTCAGGTTCGTGTCCATTGAGTTTGTGATGCTGCCTAACCAACTTATCCTCCGTCACCCTCTTCTCTTCCTGCCCTCAGTCTTTCCCAGCATCAGGGTCTTTTCCAATGAGTGGGCTTTTCGCATCAGGTGGTCAAAATATTGGAGCTTCAACTTCAGCATCAGTCTTTCCAATGAATATTCAGGGCTGATCTCCTTTAGGATGGACTGGTTGGATCTCCTTGCAGTCCAAGGGGCTCTCAAGAGTCTTCTCCAACACCACAGTTCAAAAGCATCAATTCTTCGGCATTTAGCCTTCTTTATGGTTCAACTCTCACATCCGTACATGACTGCTGGAAAGACCATAGCTTTAACTAGACGGACCTTGGTCGGCAAAGTAATGTCTCTGCCTTTTAATATGCTGGCTGGGTTTGTCATAGCTTTTCTGCCAAGGAGCACGTGTCTTTTAACTTCGTGTCTTTGATAGCACATCTGATTTCCCACAGGTCTCCTCGCTAGGTTGGCCTCCTTGATCCTTTAGAGATGAAACCCTGTTGCAATCACACAACCATCTCTGTGTCTGCTCGGGTCTGAAGTCTATGAGCCTGTGTCAACATTTGCCACCAAAACATCATGCTTCATTTTTTGAGCACTGGCTCTTCTGACATTTTTGCCAAGTTTATATTTTATGCATTGTATTTCCTTTCTCAGTCACAGTGATAGATGAAAATTTGTCAAAATGGAAGAAAAATGTACAAAACTAAAAGAGAGCTGTTAGAGAGATGCGTTAGCTCGAGGTATGGGTGCTGACTGGGCGACCTCCTGGCCATTAGCCATGGGGATGAGTTTGGTTATTAATGAAGGTGTCATTTATGATAAAGAGGTTGTGACAGCAAGCGTTACAAGCAGTCATTATATGCCAGCGCTGGCTAGACACACGTTAATCGCTGCAGCCAACATAATTGATTTCAATGTCTTCACAGCTTGATACTAAAATAAATTGGTAGCTGATGAAGCCATAGGCTTTGAAGATTCAATCCAGAGTGAAAAATCTATAGTCCTGATAGAAGGTCGTCACACTGGCTGTTTTTTCCTTTTTCCTGCCTATGCTGGAGGACTCATCAAAGCATCTCAGATTATAGAAGTTGCCTTCTCCAGGTGATTTTCAGGGAGGCAGAGCCTGTTCTAAAAGACTGCTTTTAGCTATTCAATTAAATCCTCCTTGAAATGTACTCTTGTTAGTCAAGTAGCAACATCGTTATTGTGCAGGCAGTTCCCCAAGGATCCCCATTAAGGATATTTCTGGGAGTCAGTTTCTTGAAGAGGTAGCTCTTTAAAAGTTATGCCCAAACACCTAGAATTTCCCTGAAAAATCACAGGAGCGTATTCCTGGCAGGGGGTTAACATTACAGCACGTGATAGCCAGTGTAACTAATAGTTGCCACCTGTCATCTTATGCAGACAAGTGCTTGCATGCTGTATGAATTTAAATTGAAATTCAGAAATATGGCTGGTGTGATAATGAAAAGATTTTGGCAGAAGCAATGTGGAGCCCTTGACAATTACAGTTGAGGAAATCTACTTAGATGGCTGAAACATCAATTATGAAATAACCTTCCAACTTGACATTTTTGAAATTTCCTATTTTCCAGCCTTCCAAAAGGGAAGACAGATTGCTCTAGTCATCAGACGTATCTCTTAGTATGTTCAGTATATTGAAAAGGCGAAGTTAAGGCAAAAACATGGTGCCTCCCAGACAAGAGAGGAGCAAGCAAGTGTGGGTCCTGGTCAACCTCAGCTGTAAAAGCAAACTCTTCTGGCCCAAGTTTCCAGCCTTTTATGAGGCATGAGATGGAGACTAAAGACACTGGCTCGGTCATTTATTCCTGCATTTGGTCAATTTTTACTTATTCAGTTGATTCTCTGTTTGTGGGAGAGTGGAGTTTTCCCTCCCCCACAGCCTGCCTTCCTCTGCTTCTGTCCTCCTGAGGAGCATCACTGTTTTTAAACTTTTTAAATGGAATATCTAGGAAGCAAGTTTTTAAAAGATACTGTACATTCTGAGTTCATACTGATGTTTGCAATTCAGAATTAGGCTTATATAGTTTTTGCTTCTTTGACTTTTCATGTTCTTTTCTCTTATGCTGAGAATCTTGGTTCCTAATAGCATTAGCATAATTCCTTATTTGTTCTATTCTATAAATACGTTCAAAATATTGGTTCAAAATAACAACACTACATCTTTACCAGAAATATGGTTACTGAAAATACTTTAAAGATTTCTTCGGAGGTCTTTTTTCTGATTTCTGTTTGTTGATATTTAGGAGTTCATAGGTATATGTATGGGGCTTCCCTGATGGCTCAGTGGTAAAGAATCTGCCTGCAGTGCAGGAGATGGAGGTTCTGTCCCTGCTCGGGAAGATCCCCTGGAGGAAGAAACGGCTCCCCACTCCAGTAGCCTTACATGGGAAATGCCATGGACAGCAGAGACTGGCCGGCTCAGTCCATGGGGTTGCAAAGAATCGGACACAACTGAAGTGACTGAGTACACACACGTATGTGTATATGTGTACACACATGTATGTGTATATGCACACATGTATGAGTATATGCACACACGTACGAGTATATGTACACATGTGTATGTGTACATGTACACACATGTATGAGTATATGCAGCCATGCACATGTGTACATGTGTGTACACACGTGTGTACATGTATGTGTGTACACACGTGTATGTGTACATGTGTATACGTGCACACACGTATATGTGCATGTGTACACACATATGTGTATGTGTGCACACGTGTATGTGTATATGTGTGTGCTTACTGCATGTGTATGTACGCTGCAGCTGCTGATAAGGCGCTTCAGTCGTGGCCGACTCTGTGCGACCCTATGAACAGCAGCCCACCAGGCTCCTCTGTCCACAGGATTCTCTAGGCAAGAATACAGGAATGGGTTGCCATTGCCTTCTCCAGTATACATGTATACATATCATAATATAATAATCGTGTTTTAAAGTCAGTTGCAAAGACACCTCTCCGTGTGATTAAACCGTTAGGGTCAGTTGTTTCCTTTTGCTTTTGAGTTTGTGTTTTCTCCCCATTTCGGTTTAATTTTGCTTTTGTATTGTTAGGTATATACATAGGTAAGGGTCATAAGTATAAAACAAGGGATCTTTTTAAATTTCATTTTTACACGTTTAATCGGAGGGTAGCGGGTTTAGGCTGTGTCGGCTTCTGCCACACCGCGCTGTGGATCGGCCGACGGCGTGCGCACGGCCCTCCCTCCTGACCCTCCCGCCCTACCGCGCCGGCCTGCTCCTCTGGTTGCCACCGGGCGCCGGCCGGGCTCCCCCGCTGTCTGTTTCACGCGAGGCCACCTGTGTGTTCCAGTGCTACTCGCCCAAGCCGTCCCACCTGCCCTCTCCTTCCCCGCAGGGTCCACAGGTCTTAAAACGAGGTATCTTGAGGAAAGCCCAGCTGCCATCCCTGTCCCCTCTCGTATCCCTTTTCCTATCATAATATGTTTTGGGGGGCTCTGATTTCCCCTTCAGTTTTCTGATATAAGAAAACATGTACCTGAATATACATGAATATATTTTTCATTGTTTTCCCTCCTAGAAAAAAGATAATCTATTACACACATTTCTGCAGCTCAGCTGCATCTAAAAATAGCTCCCTCTCCTTGTCAGCAGAGAACCTCCATTCCTTTATAGCTGCCCAGTATTCCAGCATGTGGACATGCGTTAGCTTTCCCGTGGCTGTCCTATTGATGAACATTTGGGCTATTTCCAGTCTTCTGCTTTTATAAATGGTTTATAGTGAAAAGTCTTACGCATATTCATTTCTTATTTTTGAGAGCAGATCGTTGGAATAGATTCCGTAAGCTGAATCAAAAGGTGGATGCGTATGGTTTTGCCAGCTACTGCTAAATGCCCATCTATAGAGGCTGCACCGCTTAGCATCCCCACTAGCAATGAGTTTGTTCGCCCCTCTCCTTTTGGATTTTTGCCAAAGGGAGTGGAAAAATAGTCTATTAGTGAAGCTAAATTTTTATTTCTTTTTCTATAATCTATATATTAAGAATTTAATTCCAAGGGAACAAAACTTCTTTTGGACCGCAGCACCTTTGAGGTTGTCAGAGCAGAAAAATTGCCCCTGTCTACACAGTATGCTATTGAATAAGGAAGTTTTTCCTGCAGGTGGGCCTGAATTGTCGAGCTCTCATCAGAGCAGCTCAGCCACAGGGTGTATGTATAAGTGGGATAGCCAAAAACCACGATTCAGGAAGGCCCAGAGAGCTCTTTTCATCATCACGTGCCATTGAATATCTTTGGAGACATTTATACCCATCAGATAATCCATGGACACTTATTGAGAAGACTGAGCTTGCTCTGGAGTTAGAGTTTTTGGCACAATAAAGGTAACCGTGGTTGATACCGAAGGATTAACTGGGCAAAGAGCATGGTGCCTTCAGCCAAAACTTGACGAATTTCTTACTCTTAAAATCTCCATCTCATCTTGTGTATACAAAAGAACTCCAGAAGGAATATTCACAATATATTACATATATTACCTATTTGGATTTCAAGACTGAATAAATGCTAGCAAAAATATAGATTTGTCTTTCCTTTTCTTTTTGCCCATTTTTGATCAGTTTGGGCACTCAGTGCTATAAAGTGGGCCTTGTAAGTGGAGAATTGACTTTATAGAAAGGGACAATATCACATGTTTACAAAGAAGCACTCACTGAGCACTTAATTTCACCAGATTGCCAGTTAGCGTGCTACCAATTTACCGAGAATTCAACACATAGTGCTGAGCTTCTGTGGCATGAAGCCATGCTAGAAGCTAGGCATACAAAGATGACTGACGCATGTTTCCTTCCCCAGAGGAGTTTACTGTGTGATGGGCAGGACTCAGAGTCGGACGCTGAAGTGACTTAGCAACAGCAGCAGCAGGGGGGGACTGACAGGTAAATTCTACTATAAATTGATAGAACCTCTGACATGGGACCGTTCAGAATGTGTGGTCATTTTTTACGTAGATTTGCGCTAGTGGAATTTACTCTTTTTCTTGGACACAGCTTTCTGGAGCTGGACTCACACACCGTCGACTCCACCCGGTGGGCGTGCACACTTCAGTGTGTTTTGTGCCTGCACAGAATGGGGCAGTATTTTAGGACATTTTCATCACCACAAAAAAGAAACCCAGCATCCTTGAGCAGTCACCCCTCATTCTCCTCCAACCACCTCCCCACCCTAGGCAGCCACTGATCTTTCCGTCTCTAAAGAGGAGCCTTTCTGGATGTTTAGAGCAGTCGGTGGCCATGGGGTCACGTGGCATGCAGTCTTTGGTGACTGCCTCTTTCACTTATTAGCAGCATGCTTCCCAAGTGTGTCAGCATCGTAGCATGGATTGGTACTTCAGTCTTCTTTTGACATATCGTATTTTTGTTGTTGCTTACCATTCTTTTATTAGGGTGAGATTTATATACAATGAAATGTACAAACCTTGTGTGGCCATACCACGTTTTGTTTATCAGCCGATGAATATTTAGGCTGTTTCCACTTTGGGGCTCTATATAATGCTGTTAGGGCTTCCCTGCTAGCCAAGCAATAAAGAACCCACGCGCCAGTGCAGGAGACATGTGTTCAACCCCTGGGCCGGGAAGATCCCCTGATCTCCTGGAGGAGGAAATGGCAACCCACCCCAGTATTCTTGCCTGGAGAATCCCAGGGACAGAGGAGCCTGGCGGGCGACAGTCCACAGGTCACAGAGGAGTTGGACACAGCGACTAGACAGCAAGTGATGCTGTTGAGGATGTTCACATGCAGGTTTCTGAGTGGACACCTGGTGGAATCTGGCTTCCCTGGCGGCTCAGATGGTAAAGAATCTGCTGCAATGCAGGAGACTCAGGTTCAGTCCCTGGGTTGGGAAGGAGAAGGGGATGGCAACCCACCCCAGCATTCTTGCCTGGAGAATCCCAGGGACAGAGGAGCCTGGCGGGCGACAGTGCCTGGGGTTGCAGAGTCGGCTAACGCACACGCACACACCGAATGGAATTACTGAGTCTAATCTTTTGAGAAACGAGCTCACTTAGGGGAGGAGAGCGTCTCCACAGGCACAGTATTAAGTATTCAGACAGTACTGCAAGAGCGGTCAGTCCTCAGCTCCGGGCTCAAAGCTGGCATCCTGTGGACGGTCCGCATTTGGGGACTGGGCGGGGCCTGTGCCATCAGAAGCCTTCTGCCCGGGGCGCACTGCCCCTCCAGCCCGTGCTGGAAGCCTTCTGCCCGGGGCGCACTGCCCCTCCAGCCCGTGCTGGAAGTCTTCTGCCCGGGGTCAGCTGCCCCTCCAGCCCGTGCTGGAAGCCTTCTGCCCGGGGTCAGCTGCCCCTCCAGCCCGTGCTGGAAGCCTTCTGCCCGGGGTCAGCTGCCCCTCCAGCCCGTGCTGGAAGCCTTCTGCCCGGGGTCAGCTGCCCCTCCAGCCCGTGCTGGAAGCCTTCTGCCCGGGGTCAGCTGCCCCTCCAGCCCGTGCTGGAAGCCTTCTGCCTGGGGTCAGCTGCCCCTCCAGCCCGTGCTGGAAGCCTTCTGCCCGGGGCGCACTGCCCCTCCAGCCCACGGCCAGGGTGCGATGCTAGTCAAGGCACATCTCTCCATCTCGTTTCCGGGGTTGCATGAGAGCCTGTGCCAAAACCCACACACCCGAGCCCCGTGGCTGCCCTGAGTGCTGACCCACTGGTGATCCTGAGAAACGGAAACCTGTGCTGAGGTTGGCACCGCCTGGGCCTGGCGGCCGCCTCAGGCTAAAATCTGTCTAGTGACCGAGTCCTGCCTTTGGCCAGGAATGAACACTTCCTCGTCTGTCTGTCCCAGATCCCCCTTCCCTTAAATGGTGACATCATACTGGTCATCGGGGTTGTCATTTCTCTGATTGACCTGCCTCTTGAGTCACCCTCTCTGCGTTTGCTCCCTGCACCCCCCGCCCCCCCGAACATGGTTCCCCTGAGCCTCAAGTCCTGTCTGCTCTCACTGTCTCAGGAACTCAAGAGGTTAAAGCTGGAGGGCCCCTCCTTCTCCGGGCTTCACCTCTCGAAGCTAACTTTTATTTTTCACTTCCCAGCAGAAAGATCGTTTTCCATGATACAGAAACAACAGCACTATTGAGTGGCCGAATTGAAGTGCCGAGGCTTCCGTCAGCACCTCAGCAGTATTCACACCGTCCCTCGGGCCGGGGAGCGGCCTTCCTTGTTCCTTGGCTCTGATGGATCAGCAGAACCCTCGGGATTGGGCCATAGCGGGTTTCACACAGCCTGACCCCTGGAATCTTCAGCGCTTCCTGACGTGGCTCTGAAGATCCAGGTTCCTCTTGGGTGGTTGGCCCCAGGGAAGTCCCCCGAGGACTGCTTCGCCATGGGCGATGTCTTTGAAGGGTTTCTGTGGGGTGAGGATGTCCCCTCTGCTCAGGGGGCCCTAGGGCCACCCTCCTTAGCTACCACCACCCGCTTCTCCCAGGCTTCCTTCTCCCTCTCGGGCTCTGCAATAAGGAGCTCACCTACCCATCTTCTGGTTCCCTTGTAACTCTAGATAAACTTCAAAATATTTTTTAAGGCGTCCAAGGCAATTCAGTGCTGATAACCACAGGAGTCTTTCCCGGGTGGCTCTGTGGTAAAGAAACCGCCTGCCCAGGCAGGAGACACAGGAGACATGGGTTTGATCCCCGGGTCGGGAAGATCCCCTCGAGGAGGGAATGGCAGCCCACTCCAGTATTCTTGCCTGGAGAATCCCATGGACAGAGGAGCCTGGTGGGCTACAGTCCGTGGGGTCACAAGAGTCGGACACGACTGAGCGACTGAGCAGGCAGGCAGGGGTCACATCTTCAGCTTCGTGGGACATATAATTCTTATTACGATGATCTTTACATCGGTGCAGCTCTTTACAGGTCAAAAGCACGTTTGCGTGGCCTCCAAGCTCATAGAGGCTGTTGTATGTAAGTGGATCCAGGCTCATAGAGGCTGTTGTATGTAAGTGGATCCAAGCTCATAGAGGCTGCTGTATGTAAGTGGATCCAGGCTCATAGAGGCTGTTGTATGTAAGTGGATCCAAGCTCATAGAGGCTGTTGTATGTAAGCGGATCCAGGCTCATAGAGGCTGTTGTATGTAAGCGGATCCAAGCTCATAGAGGCTGTTGTATGTAAGCGGATCCAGGCTCATAGAGGCTGTTGTATGTATGTAAGCAGATCCAGGCTCATAGAGGCTGTTGTATGTAAGTGGATCCAGGCTCATAGAGGCTGTTGTATGTAAGTGGATCCAGGCTCATAGAGGCTGTTGTATGTATGTAAGCGGATCCAAGCTCATAGAGGCTGTTGTATGTAAGCGGATCCAAGCTCATAGAGGCTGTTGTATGTAAGTGGATCCAGGCTCATAGAGGCTGTTGTATGTATGTAAGCGGATCCAAGCTCATAGAGGCTGTTGTATGTAAGCGGATCCAAGCTCATAGAGGCTGTTGTATGTAAGTGGATCCAGGCTCATAGAGGCTGTTGTATGTATGTAAGCGGATCCAAGCTCATAGAGGCTGTTGTATGTAAGCGGATCCAAGCTCATAGAGGCTGTTGCATGTAAGTGGATCCAAGCTCATAGAGGCTGTTGTATGTAAGCGGATCCAAGCTCATAGAGGCTGTTGTTTGTAAGTGGCCTCCAAGCTCATAGAGGCTGTTGTATGTAAGTGGATCCAGGCTCATAGAGGCTGTTGTATGTAAGTGGATCCAGGCTCATAGAGGCTGTTGTATGTAAGTGGATCCAGGTTCATAGAGGCTGTTGTATGTAAGCGGATCCAGGCTCATAGAGGCTGTTGCATGTAAGTGGATTTTGATTCAGCCATCACAGGGCATCAGTGTGGATTTGTTTTTTCACTTTTGATAAAGCTTAGGGAAACACTGCCGTGAATAAAGCAGTTCACAAGCCCAGCCTTGTGTGTTTCGACTCATGAGTAGTCAGGTTCTGGTTCTGCAGCCATTTGGATTCGGGGCTTCCAAGCCCCCTTCCAAGGGGAGCCGTGCTCACGCAGGGACTGGGTTGAGTTCAGGATCTTTATCGGTATATCGCCCCCTGGTGGCCGCCAGCAAAATGCGGGCGTGCGGAGCCGGGTTTGGACCCTTAGGTGTCTCTGCCCCTCCTCCTGGGCTGCTCTTCTTGGGAGTCAAAGGCTGGGGAGAGGGGGAAAAACAAAACTAGGCTGGTCAAGAAAAATCCACCAGGAACACTGTGGAAAGTGTAAAGGTAGTCCAGCGTGAGCTTTGGAATCATAAATTTGAATCTAAGTTCCAGCTTCACCGTCGAAGAGCTATGTGATTAGATGTGTGGAAAACTCAGCAGCGGCCTCAGGACTGGAAAAGGTCAGTTTTCATTCCAATCCCAAAGAAAGGCAATGCCAAAGAATGCTCAAACTGCCGCACAATTGTACTCATCTCACATGCTAGTAAAGTAATGCTCAAAATTCCCCAAGCCAGGCTTCAGCAATACGTGAACCGTGAACTCCCTGATGTTCAAGCTGGTTTCAGAAAAGGCAGAGGAACCAGAGATCAAATTGCCAACATCTGCTGGATCCTGGAAAAAGCAAGAGAGTCCCAGAAAAACATCTATCTCTGCTTTATTG
Source organism: Capra hircus (assembly GCF_001704415.2). Classification (NCBI taxonomy): domain Eukaryota; kingdom Metazoa; phylum Chordata; class Mammalia; order Artiodactyla; family Bovidae; genus Capra; species Capra hircus. Next base: position 60,992,676 of record NC_030831.1, read on the forward strand.
ACTATGCCAAACCCTTTGACTGTGTGGATCACAATAAACTGTGGAAAATTCTGAAAGAGATGGGAATACCAGACCACCTGACCTGCCTCTTGAGAAACCTGTATGCAGGTCAGGAAGCAACAGTTCTAACTGGACATGGAACAACAGACTAGTTCCAAATAGGAAAAGGAGTGCGTCAAGGCTGTATATTGTCACCCTGCTTATTTAACTTCTATGCAGAGTACATCATGAGAAACACTGGACTGGAAGAAGCACAAGCTGGAATCAAGATTGCCAGGAGAAATACCAATACCCTCAGATATGCAGATGACACCACCCTTATGGCAGAAAGTGAAGAGGAACTAAAATGCCTCTTGATGAAAGTGAAAGAGGAGAGTGAAAACGCTGGCTTAAAGCTCAACATTCAGAAAACGAAGATCATGGCACCTGGTCCCATCACTTCATGGGAAATAGAGGGGAAACAGTGGAAACAGTGTCAGACTTTATTTTTTGGGGCTCCAAAATCACTGCAGATGGTGATTGCAGCCATGAAATTAAAAGACGCTTACTCCTTGGAAGGAAAGTTATGACCAACCTGGATAGCATATTAAAAAGCAGAGCTATTACTTTGCTGACTAAGGTCCGTCTAGTCAAGGCTATGGTTTTTCCTGTGGTCATGTATGGATGTGAGAATTGGACTGTGAAGAAGGCTGAGTGCCGAAAAATTGATGCTTTTGAACTGTGGTGTTGGAGAAGACTCTTGAGAGTCCCTTGGACTGCAAGGAGATCCAACCAGTCCATTCTGAAGGAGATCAGCCCTGGGATTTCTTTGGAAGGAATGATGCTAAAGCTGAAACTCCAGTACTTTGGCCACCTCATGAGAAGAGCTGACTCATTGGAAAAGACTCTGATGCTGGGAGGGATTGGGGGCAGGAGGAGAAGGGGACGACAGAGGATGAGATGGCTGGATGGCATCACCAACTCGATGGACGCGAGTCTGAGTGAAGTCCAGGAGATGGTGATGGACAGGGAGGCCTAGCGTGCTGCGATTCATGGAGTCTCAAAGAGTCGGACACGACTGAGCGACTGGACTGGACTGAACTGAAGCTAAAATTTCAGTTACTCTAGACTCAGGCTTTTCAAGTGTGAAATGGGACTGACAATTACTGACAGCGTGTTTGTCCTAAGAATTCAATAGAATAACGTGTGTGAACCAACTAGCGCACGGTCTGGAACACAGAGGACTCTCAGTAAGTGACAGATGTCACTGTTACCTCTGTTTGGAAGGAGAAAGTGTTTCCTGTGAGGACAGCACTCCAGCGTCGTCCGTGCATGCATGGATTATCAGTAACAAGGCAATGCGGATGTGAAAAAGCGCAAGAACAAGAATGCTCTGCGTTTCGGTGCCGTAGGATTTACTGAATGACCTGTAGAATGGATAATGTGCTGAATAAGAAGGAATCCCAGATAGAGACTGAGAGGTGAGTCTCTGTATCGTTCAGGCTGAGTCTCCTTTTCAGTGGAAACGCACAGATGGTGGTAAATGGGTCATATTTACTTCCTCTGCGCCTCCTGAAAATAAAGGGTGGTAAGTTAGCGGCAGATATACACTGGAAGGGTGTTTCAAAGAAATCATGGGCCCTGGCTGCCTTTCTCAGGAAATGGCGTGTCTTTAAGACCTATGTCTCAGCCTATTGAAGTCATAGCCTATGAGAGCGCGGTGCTATCTGCTGCTGCCGCAGAGCCTCACACGATGCAGGTCTGGCGATGAGATGCGGAAAGCCCTCTGCTCTCACGCTTGTCGCTGGCCCTGGTCTAGAGGGTTTCTGCCTGCTCCTGCCCCTTCCTATTTCTTGTGGGTTGAATGTGAGGACCTGCGAACGGGACCGGATCTGGAAACGGGCTCTGTGCAGACGTCTCGAGTGAGTGATGGTGAGGTCACCCTGGGGGAGGGTGGGCCCAAGCCCAGCAGGACTGGGGTCCTTGTTAGAAGAGCGCGAGAAACACACACACAGCGTGCGCGTGAGGGCACGCACGGGGGCAGACACAGGGCCTCGGGGAGCACCGAGTGCGGCTGCCGGAGGGGGTCTGCCCGCCGGAGTCTCTGCCCGCTGGAGACCACCGACGGCGCAGCCACCGGGAGAGGCGCGCGCCGCCCCGGCTCCCGCAGGGAGAGCGGCCCCCCCTGACACCCTCACCTGCCGCAGAGCCTCCAGTCCGGAGAGAAGGCACGTGTGCTGTTTGAAGCCGCTCCGTCCGCGGCACTGGATGAACGCAGCGCCGGGAGACGAATACACGGCCTCTGGCGGAGAGGAGTTCCCGCGAGGGGCTGGGTGCTGCGGGTTTATTGGAGCGGTTCTTCATCCCCCGAAATTCTAACCCGATAAAATTATAGTGAGCTGCCTCTAAACAAGAGACACGAGGGGACTGAAATGATGTGTGTCAGGCCGCGTGCAGCAGCAGGTGATGTGGAAAGGGTCTAAACACGTCGGATGTTTGCGCGATGCCAGCCCACCCGGGTGGGAGAGCCGGCGTTTTCCTCTCCTGGTGGCTGAGACCAGCTTCTGGAGCCCGGGGTGTGAGGCCACCTGTCTGCCTCTTTCCCTGAGGGTGGTGTTCATGGACTCTCCCACGCGTGACCCTTTACAGAAATTTCAGGACGTTGCCAGGTTCTCCCCTCTCCTTCCCTGCCGTTAGCGCTTCTGTCCTGGAGCAGACGGGCGCGCTCTGCTGCCCTAGTCAAGGGTCCTAAATGGGACCCCCGCGATGAGGCTGTGAAACCGCCGCGCTCAGATGGGCCGTCCTGTTTAAATCCTCAGCATGTTAACTCGGCTGATTCGGGTTTAGGAAATGCCCACTCACGCGGTTGACACCGCGCCTGAAGGGACGCCCTTGGCGGGACGGGCCCATGGAAGGTGGGCCCGGGCCCTGGGGCCCCTCCAGCACCTGTTAGCGGAGCGGCCGGGACGGAGGAGGGTGTCAGCGCGGCGGTTCACAGAAGCTCTGACGACGCCAGTGCCCGAGCTGGTGTGCCGTCCTGCTCACTCGCGTCCAGCTCTCTGCGACGCCCTGGACTGTGGCCCGCCAGGCTCCTCTGTCCATGGGACTCTCCAGGCAAGAACACTGGAGTGGGCAGCCATTCCCTTCTCCAGGGGATCTTTCCAACCTAGAGATGGAACCTGGGTCTTCTGCACTACAGTCGGGTTCTTTACCTTCTGAGCCACCAGGGAAGCCCAGAAGACCACATCACTTATCCTTAATTCTGAGATTAAATAGACCCTCCGGCTGCTCCCCTCATCAACAGCCTCCTCTGTGATCAAGTTCCTATCACCTCCATCCCTTGAAGGACCCCGGATCAACACATAGCCGGACCACACAGTCAGATGGAGGCGAGCGGGAGGAGGCTCTGGGGCCGCGGAGCATCGCGGCGCCGCTCCCTAGAGGCTGGGCTATGCCGGGCTGGGTGCGTGGGTGGCGGAGAAGGCGCTGTCGGCCCGCGTTGGCGGGTGCCGCCTGGGCTGCAGAGAGGTGAGAACCCTTTGTGCCTCAACACCCCGCAGCTCGCTCAGAGGGACCAGCTAACGACGGGCTGGTTTGATGGGACGGGATTAAGTGCATTTCTGGTCGGATCTGAGCCAACTTCTCGCATCAACATCACTGGAAGTGTTTCAACAGGGGAGTCAGACAGGGTCAGGCTAGAACTTTCTTTATCCACTAAATCGAGTCTGACTCTTTGCGGTACCGTGGGCTGTAGCCCACCAGGCTCCTCTGTCCATGGATTTCCCAGGCAAGAGCACTGGAGTGGGTTGCCATTCCCTCCTCCAGCGCATCTCCCTGACTCAGGCACCGAACCCACACCTCCTGTATCCGCGAAGGACTCTTTACCGCTGGGTCTCCAGGGAAGCCCTGGAGCCTCCCGCTGTCGCTCATTCTGCTCCATCCAGGGTGAAGTGGACAAGTCTGCTATTGGCCGCCTTTCATTTCATCCTCTGCATCCCTCTCTTTGCTCTCTTATCAAAACTGTGGGCCCCCGTCTTTCTTCCCTCTTCTCCTCTGTTAAAACTTGATCTGATTGATTATCAATAACTTTGAGTCAGATCAGTCCTAAGTGTTCATTGGAAGGACTGATGTGGAAGCTGACGCTTCAATACTTTGACCACCTGATGTGAAGAACTGACTCATTTGAAAAGACCCTGATGCTGGGAAAGATTGAGGCAGGAGGAGAAGGGGACGACAGAGGATGAGTGGTTGGATGGCATCACTGACTCAATGGACATGAGTTTGGGTAAACTCCAGGAGTTAGTGATGGACAGGGAGGCCTGGCGTGCTGCAGTCCATGGGGTCGCAAAGAGTTGGACAGGACTGAGCAACTGAACTGAATTGAACTTTGAGTCAATGGACATTTGTTCACTGCTCTTCCCTAGGGGAGATTTTCCTCATTTATTCACCAAGAAGGTGGCAGGACTGTTTTGGAAGCAGGGTCTTCTGCTATCCCTGAGTTCAACCCGGAGGACACGTCCACCCGTCAGCTTACGTGGGCTGTTGGAAGTGTATGACTGTGTTTCAGAAGCCGCTCCCCAGGAACAGGTGGAGGCTTGCAATAGTTGGATACTCACTACCAGAATTCCTGAAAAATAGCAGCAAATACCCGTAAATAAACATTAGAAATGAGACAGACTGCTTAGCATTTAACATATTTTTGAAACATTGTTTACCAGTTTCTTCCTTCCTTGCCAGTCCTTAGAGTTGCCAAGTGGGTCCTTAAGATCTGGCCTGACCCCACCTCTCTAGTGATGAGCCCAGCCCTAGGAAAACACGACCTGAACTGGGGCAAGCCCTGTGTGTGCTGTTCTTACTGAAGCCTCCAGACTCCATCCCGCTGCCTGGTCGCGCTTGTAAGGAGAGGGCAGCTTTAGGAAGCTTGGCTTTGATAGCTGAGAAGCCAGGCCGGAAGCATGGAGCTCCTGGGGTCTGTGCTCTCTGCTGTAGCAGCAATTGCTAATACACCTCAGCCTTCCAATCAGAGCTGCGGGAGGGTCCCTGTGGGAGGACAGGGCATCTTCCGACTGGTCCATTCTCTGAGACACAGCAGAGCAGGTCTCCCAGAAGAAGCTACCGGCTGCCTTTAAACCTGCCCCCCACGCCCTGTTCTCTGACGCCCAAACTGCCGCAGAGCTTCCCTCCCTGGGGCCCAGAGCTGTGGTGCCTATAGGACGTATCTGTTCTAAATCCTCTGTGTGTATTTACTCTTTAATGATTTCCAGAGTCTGCTGTTGTCTCTGTTTTACAGACAACAAAAATTGAGGCTCGGAGAATGAATCGCCCAAGATCTTGCAGCCGGTAAGGAACAGAGCCAGGATTACCAAAACAAGTCAGTTTTACCCCCTAAGACCCCAGCTTTCTCCCCAGTGTCTGTGACACAGCCTTCAGTGGGTGAGGGTTTGAGGAGGTGGCTGAAGAGAGCACAGTCACATCTGCCGATCTAGCTCATAGTGGATTGAGGAGTATTTCGCCCTCATTTTAATTTCTGAAGTTTTCTCTCGCCTATAACAGGAGACATAGGTAGTTATGTCATTTAAATAGTCATTATTTACGTGCCTAGGACTTCCCAGGTGGCACCAGTGGTAAAGAATCGATCTGCCAGGGCAAGACACGGAAGACATGCAGGCTTGATCCCTGGGTCGGGAAGATCCCTGGAGAAGGCATGGCAGCCCGCTCCAGTACTCTTGCCTGGAGAACCCCACAGACGGAGGAGCCTGGAGGGCTACAGTCCATGGGGTCACAGGGTTGGACACGATCGAAGCAACTTAGCACACTAATATGTCTACATATAAGACATACACGTAGAGACACAGAAGTCTGGACCATACAGATGAATTTGATGAGGACCCAGCTCAGTCTCACATCGCAGCAAGTTTCAGAATGGGCGATGCAGCCTGGGTTTCTTCAGGATCGACTCTAGCAGCTTTCTAACTCCGCCACAGTTGAAAAGTTTTCCCTGAAACCCATCACCAGAGAACACCACACATTTCTGTTGTATTTGATCCTCAAGTTTTACTTCTGCAAAAATCAGAGGAAAGTGCCAGAATGATGGCAAACAGGACTTCTTTGAGTCATCAGGCGCTTGTCCAGTTCCTGGCAGCTGACTCACGCATTGAACACTGCAAGTTTCATTTCTTCTGGCAAATGTAACATTGACATCTTCAGTCATTTCTCCTAACACTTCTTCGAATTTGATTTTCTTTTTAATATAACTGTCCCTTTCCTCAGTATTTTTTTTTTTTGGCAGAAGTAGCGGCCCTCTTACCAATTTCTTCATACTCATCTTTAAAGAACAGTCTTAAAGCATCGTGTACCTTGTTCAAGGTGGATCCTGGCAGTCTGAAAGTATTCTTGTACGCTTACATGAGTGAGGGAGTGAGTGAAGTCACTCAGCCGTGTCCGACTCTTTCCGACCCCATGGCCTGTAGCCTACCAGGCTCCTCCCTCCATGGGATTCTCCAGGCAAGAGTACTGGAGTGGGCTGCCATTTCCTGAACAGCAGAATTTAAGTCACTCCAGCCCACACCTCTGTCTGCAGTCACCCCCATTGTCAAGGTCTCATGTCCTGTTTGGGGACAAGCGCCTGTAACTGTGTCCTCCCTAGGTGACAGCCAGGTTAACGTCCACATGGACTCTTTATTAAAAGGATAAACACCGCAGATGTGCTCATCAAGGCTTCAGGGGATAACAGTAAACTCCACAGTAACCACAGTTGTTTAGAACTTCGACCAGATTTTTGCTGAGGAACATTGTATCATTGGGCTTCCCAGGTGGCGCCAGTGATAAAGAAACTGCCTCCCAGTGCCACAGGTTCGACCCCTGGGTCGGGAAGACCCCCTGGAGGAAGGCCTGACAGCCCACTCCAGTGTTTGATGGGATACAGTCCCTGGGGTCACAAAGAGTCGGATGCGACTGAAGCGACTCAGCACACACAATGTCATTGTATCATTAGTGCAGTGATCCTGAGTGGCTGACCAACTTTTAGATCGTTTTCCTAGCGTTCTGATATTCTGTGTAGACAGTGTGCCCTCTTGCACCAGGCAGACTGCCCCCCTTGCCTGCCTTTTAACTCATGGCCTTTCACCAGAAGACTGACTGACCTCACCCGTGGGATGCAGATGTCAGGAAACCCTTCTGCTCCCACAGCCTCGTGACTTCTTAGCCTCCAGCTCACTTTATTGCACAGGATCGGTGGTGGTGTAGAGTCGCTAAGTTATGTCTGACCCATTTGTGACCCCATGGACTAGCCCGCCAGGCTCCTCTGTCCATGGGATTCTCCAGGCAAGAACACTGGAGTGGGTGTCCGTGCCGTCCTCCAGGGGATCTTCCCGACCCAGGGATGGAACCCAGGTCTCCTGCATGACAGGCGGATTCTTTACCGCTGAGCCACCAGGAAAGCCCCTGCACAGGATTAAACGTTTAAAAACAGAAGTCCCATGGGTGGGTTTTTTTTTCTGCTCACACCACCCCCTTTACCTGGGAGGGACTGTGGGCATCAGGGCCCAGCTGACACCCTCTAGTCTCACGGTCCGTCCCCCCAGTCCCCCCAGGCCAGCTCTCCGCAGAGAAGACCGGCTTGCTCTCCAGCTCTCCAGACACCCTCTTTTCCTGGCTTCTGGAAGTAGAGTTCTTGTCCCCTTTTAGCCACGCATTTGAGATCGTGGCAAAGACGACTCTTCCTCCCGCTCCCTCACGGCAGACATTCTGCTGAGTCGTTTCCGGGGCCCCTGCTAGCGAGCTCTGGGGCTGGCCGTGAGTGAGGGCAGGGGCCTGGGCCGCCCCTCCTGGGCGCCTGCAGAAGGGGCCCCTGCAGGAAGGGTCGGCTGTGGGCACCGCCCCTCGGGCGATCCTCGCACCCCGTCCCGGGCACTGCTCGGCCTCCGGGTGAGCGCTTTGCCTTGCTCAGCATCCTCGGATCGGCTGGGCCCTGGGGACGTCCGGGTGGCCGTCTTTAACAGCCAGAGCCGGGTTTCCTGGCAGTGCCCTGCTCAGGCGCACAGCCCTGTCTGTCGTGGCCCTGCCCTCAGACTGTGCAGGAATGACTCTGGAACATAACGCCCGCCCTGTTCCTGGTCTCTGTTCCCACCTCCCCTCCGTATCCGCCTCTCGCCAACCTGCGCCGGAAGACGGGGCGGCCTCTTCATTCCCATTTTAGAGATGGGGAAACAGATGCCGAGGGTTGAAAATTACCCACGGGGGTGCGTGCAGCTGCCCTTAGGGGCAGAACTGGGACCAAAAACCACTCCCACCCCCAGTTTCTTTTTTTAATTAAAATTTTAAGCTTATCTTGGAATATAGCTGACGAACAATGTCGTGATAGTTTCAGGTGGACAGCAAGGCGACTCAGTCATACACATACGTGCGCCCATTCTCCCCCAAGCCCCTCCCATCCGTGCTGCCACTTAGCGTTGAGCGGCGTCCCCTGCGCTTCGGAGTAGGTCCTTGCAGTGTATCCCCCGGATTGAATTTTGTAGACGAACGCGTCTCTGTAGTATCCACTTCGGCCGCACGGGGGCTCCGCTGCCGCGCACGGGCGGCCCTCTGGCTGGGTGCGCGGACTGCTCGCCGCGGAGGCTTCTCTCGCCGCCGAGCTCGGGCTCGGAGGGCGCGCCGGGCCCCGTCGCTGCGGCCCGCGGGCTCAGTAGCGGGTTCGCGGACTTCAGAGCGCAGGCTGGGTGGCTGTGGGCGCGGCTCAGTTACTCTGAGCAGGTGGTGTCTTCCTGGACCAGGGGTGCAGACAAAGTGTCCTCTGCATCGCGAGGCGGGTTCTTAACCACTCGACTTCCCGGGAAACCCTGTCGGTTTAAGATGCAGCGCCGTCCCACCCCCGTCTCTTAATCTCTCCTCCGCCCCCCACTTCAGTAAGCCTAGCCCAGGCCTGGCCTAAGCGCAGCAACCCTGGCTACACAAGAGACACCACGCAGGCGCTCAGCTGCGGAGAGTGAACAGGCCCAGTGCCTCGGCTCTCGGAACCGACGAGTCAAAGATCAGCTCGTCCACTGAGTATCAGCACGTCCCTAGAAGCACGGGAAAGTGGGGATGGCGTGCACATAGCTTGTTCCTACGACTATGTGTATTTTTATATCAGGCCATAGACGTCTGTTACCTGTGTCTATAAGCAGCACATTTAGGAAATGATCCAAACAGAGCTCTACTTGAAGCATGACAGCTTTGTGGCACCTGACCCGAGAGTCCCTGCGGGTGTTTGTGGCAGATGATAACTTAAAAATTTATTTTAATTAATTGGAGGATAATTGCGACATTGTGACGGCCTCTGCCTCACGTCGGGTTCCTTCCCAGGTGGTACTGGTGGTAGAGAACCCGCCTGCCAATGCAAGGGACAGGAGATGCAGATTCGATCCGGGGTCGGGAAGGTCCCCTGGAGGAGAGCACAGCCCCCCACCCCAGTATTCCTGCCTGGAGAACCCCGAGGACAGAGGAGCCTGGTGGGCTACCGTCCATGGGGTTGCAAAGAGGTGGACACGACTGAAGCGGCTTAGCATGCGCGCACACACGCACTGCCATACATCGACACGCATCAGCCATAGGCACACACGTGTCCCCTCCCTCGGAGCCCCCCTCCCCCTCGCTCCCCACCCCATCCTTCCGGGTCGTCACAGAGCGCCGGCTTTGGGCCCCTGCGTCATGCATCTGACTCCCACTGGCGACCTGTCTTAGGACAACATATGCTTCAGTGCTGTTCTCTCAAACCACCCCCCACCCTCTCCTTCTCCCTGCTCCATCCAAAAAAGTCTGTCCTTACGTCTGCGTCTCCTCTGCTGCCCTGCATGTAGGGTCATCAGTACCGTCTTTCTAGATTCCGTGTATTTGTGTGAATAAATGGTGTTTGCTTCCTCTTTCTGACTTCACTCTGAACAGGCTCTGAGTTCACCTCCCTCACTGAAACTGCCTCAGACGTGCTCCTTTTTATAGCTGCGTGGTATTCCGTTGTGCATACGGACCTCAGCTTCCCTGTCCATTCATCTGCTGACGCACTTCTAGGCCGCTTCCACGTCCTGGCTGTTGTGAATAGTGCTGCCGTGAACTTAGATGGTGACTTTACCGTGGCTCCCATCCCACTTTGCACAGAGATGCAGCTGCTGAACCTTCCTAACACAGCACCCTGCTCAGTCCCCACGTTTGCACACAAGGTTTCAACTGGGTTTGCCATCCCCGCTACAAATTTTGTGCGTATGATTCTAGGAAACGTGACATGAGTGAGATGTGGGTGATTTGCCCTTTCAGGCAGCTGCTCCCTGGTCTCCCTGACCATCCCTTTTTCCCACCCACCACTCCTCCCCAGGCTCCAGAGAAGTGCCAGGGTTGACGAATTGCCAGGAAGTTCATCGTCACGGTTTGAAACAGAAGCTACACACCTGAGATGTAGAAAACCTTTGCAGGAGGGCCAGCGCTTCACTGTGGAAATGATTTATTTGCAAGGCATGCCTCCGTCCCCGCCACACCCCGGGCAGGATTCCTGGGGCAGGCATTCTGGTGAGACTCCAGGCCAGGCCACTGTAAGGGGCCCCACCCCCTTGAGAACTGCAGCTTGAAAGCTATTTCTCAGAGGTATTTGCCATGTCTGAGAGGACAGAGGCTTGTAGACTATGTCAAGTTGGTTAGGAATTGTTCATGGAAAAATCTCAGCGGTAGGAGTAAGCGATGAGGGAGATTGTTTTTTAGCTGCTAAGTTGTGTCCAGCTCTTTGTGACGCCCTGGATTGTAGTCCACCAGGCTCCTCTGTTCATAGGATTCCCCAGGCAAGAACACTGGAGTGGGTTGCCATTCCCTTCTCCAGGGGATCTTCCCGACCGAGGGACTGAACTCACATCTCCCGCGTAGGCAGGCGCCTTCCCCACCGCTGAGCCCCAGGGAAGCCGAACGAAGGAGGCGGCCCCTGTGCGTCCTCACCCACCACGTCCCCTCTCCCTCCACTTCCAGCTTAGTCTCCCTGTCAACACTGGGTGATTCCAGAATCAATGGTCCTTGAGCCCATGCAGGGTTGAAATCCCACGTCCCCCCAGAACCCGAGTGCCGTCAAGCTGAGGATGGAGATAACTGGGCACAGGGGCCCCTCACCCAGCAAGTGTGTCCTTGAACGAGTGGAGCGGGAGCACGGTCACGAGATGAGCGAGGTCCAAGCCGAGGGGCACCATGGCTAGGGAGCCGCCGCCAGGGGCCAGGGAGAGTGGAGAAAGGGCCTTCCCCAAGAGCCTTCCCTGCGAGCATGGCCAGTCAACCACTCGAGTTAAGACCTCTGGCCTCTGAAACCGTGAGAAGAGAGATCTCTGTTATTTTCAGCCCCCTGGCTTGTAGTAAGCTGTTATAGCAGCCTGAGGGAGGGATGGCCCTTTCCAAGTGATGCGTCTGGTCCCAGTTCTTTACGTGGGCCCTGCTCTTGGGAGAGAGCAGGTTCATCCACATCTCTACAAATGACCCAGTTTTGTTTTTTCTTCTGGCTCTTGGGAGAGACGACATTCAAACCAAGGCAGTCTCAGAGACTGCAGGCTGGGCCCAGTTTTGCAGGTGGCCGGCTCCAGAGCCTCAGCTTGGCTGGAGGTAAGAGAAGGCCCCCGGCGGCCTTAGGGGCTCAGCAGACGACTTGAGAAGGATGAGGGCAACTGTGGGCTACTACTGGACGCTGAAAGTAGGGTCATAAAAATGTAAAACTATGGGATCCTTTTGCAAGCAATGGTTGCCCAGTGAGAAGGCCCATGCAGGAGGGGAGGGTGAGGGATACCTTCTTGATCCTTGGTTGAACAGATCTTTAACAGGTTTAATCACCAGGTGCGGTATTTAACACGAATGGCCATTGGCTGTGAGGATACAGTTAATCAGGGCCTTTTGCCTGGAAAAGGTGCTTTTCCTTTTCTTGTTTGACATATATTTTTCTTTCTTTTTTCAAAAGTTTCATTGTTGAGCATAACTCTCGCCAGCGTTGTGTTAGCTCCTGCTGTGCACACAGTGGATCAGCGGTGTGCGTGCACACATCCCCTCCGGTGCGTGCATACATCCCCTCCGGTGCGTGCATACATCCCCTCCGTGTGCAGCGCCCCCCACCACCTGGGTCACCGCAGAGCTCTGGCAGAGCCCGTGCCACCAGCGGGCTCCCGCGGCCAGCTCTCTCACACGTGCTTGGGTATACCTGTCAGGATCACCCTCCTGCCGTCCATCCTCCGCTTCCCCTCCCCGCTTCCACGCGTCTGCTCTCCACTGCTGTCCTGCGAATAGTTCCTCTGTGCCATTTCCCAGATTCCGTACGCATGGGTTAGAACGCGCTGTTTGGTTCCTGACTTACTCCACTCTGTTTGACAGACTCTAGACTCATCCACGTCTCTATAATGACCCGGTTTTGTGTTTCCTTTCAGCTGAGTGATACCCCATCGTATATGTGTACCGCATTGATCTCGTTTTCAAGGCAGCATTTCTTCTTGTTTTTTGAGAGCTCTTGGGTGCAACCCATATTTTATCTTTGGGGGGGGGAAAAGTCCTCAAGTTATCTTGTAGTTTCCTTAATTTACAATTACCCCTGAAAATAACAGAAAACCACTGGCACCCTACGCTGTATGTTCCCATAAACTTAAGTAGCCAGTTGGCTAATAATCTTTTATCCCCTTCAGAAAAGAAAAATACCTTTTCTCATAAAGCAGTCTCCATTAATGATGATTTAAATCTCCACGACACTGTTTATTCCCCTCTAGTGGGTGAAAGAGGCCATTCTCAGAGCACAGATTCTAGGCAGGATCATCACCCGGTGTCTTGGGCTCCCAGCTGGCAGGGGCTGGCATCAGAAGTCCTCAGGAGTGGAGGGATCAAAAGGAGCAAGCGAGAAAGAGGAGAGGGGACTTCCCTGGCTGCCGAGCCGCACACCACAGGGGCATGGACCCAATCCCTGGCCAGGGAACTAAGACCCGGCATGCCAGGCTGTGAGGCCAAAGAGTTAAAGAAAAGGAAAAGGAGGAGGAGGTCGGGGAGGACAGCACACCTTCCAGCCGAGTCTCTGTGCCCTCGGGTTGCCGCGTGTTCATCTGCCTTCTTCCCTGAGACGAAGCTCCGCGGCCTCTCTGCTCCTCGTGTGTCTCTGAGATTGACTCAGAGGCACCGCTCAGGGGAGGAATTTCCGCAGGCCGTCCCGACAGCCAGTAGAACCCCAGCCAATAACATGCAGACAGAGGAAGGCCGTGGTGGATGGGAAGAGAAGCCCATGAGGCCTCTGGCCTTTTCCAAGGAGGGCAGCAGCTGACGTCGTGCCAAACAAAAGGCAGACCGAAGCCTTGGGGCAGCTGCGCCTCCTTCGCGGTGGGCCCACTGTCCATCCACCAGCAGAAGGCACCGCCCAGAAGCACAGGACGTGGCTGAACCATCGCCGCCTCCTAACGCGGGCTCAGGAAGCGCCGTGTGTGTCCCAGGACCTGCACCAGATGTGTGCTGTGTGTTCATGCTTCACGTTGTGAAGCGCTGGAGTGATTCACTGAACGCATGTCAAGTAAGGGTTAATTCACCCCATCCTGGGTTCCACATTGCCTAGGACGCCGTGTGGAAGTTCAGTCACTCCAGAAGGATGATACCTTCCAAACGTCAGGAGAAACTCACAGAGCCACCCAGGAGACCACCGTTGTGCAGCTGGGGAAAGGGGTCAGGAGCCTCTTTCAGGAGTTACCTGGTCTGGGTCACGACCTGGGTCTCGTGCTAACAAGCTGTTAACTGTGCACAAGCTGTCAGCTGTGGAAATATCCCTCCTGTGAGCTCTAGTTAGCTTACCTGCTGGATGGGCAAGCTGTCCTGATGAGCCAGGTGCCAGCTAATCCTGATAAGTCCTGACCTTGGAGCCCTTTGAGCGTCCAGGTTACCCTTAGGACACTGAGGTCCAGTGATTCACTTGGATGGTTCAAAACCTTCCTAGTCTTGATAAGCTCATAAATGATAAAGAAGAGAACTTTATAGCTGACTGGTAATGCTAAGTCACTTCAGTTGTGTCCGATTCTTTGCAACCCATGGACTATAGCCCTCCAGGCTCCTCTGTCCATGGAATTCTCCAGGCAAGAATACTGGAGTGGGTCACTAGGCCCTCCTCCAGGGGATCTTCCCGGCCCAGGAATCAAACCTGTGTCTCTATGTCTCCTGCGTTGGCAGGCAGGTTCTTCACCACTAGCACCACCTGGAAGCACCAAACCATAGAAGCAAACTATTTAAAATAGCCATGTTGTCTAAGGCACGCTTCTGTCAACTGCAGCTGAGAGGAGGTGGGAAGAGAAAAAAGCTCCCCTCGGCTTCCAGTTATGCCATGATAACTGTTTAAATTTTATTGAGTAAATAATTATCTCCGTGGGTTGAACAAAAAAACCCACAAAACAGCACATAACAGCCCTCAGCCGTCTGTCGGAGGTGAGGCTTAAATGTATATTTAACACACGCGCTTTTGTTTCTGATTCAGTGCCCTGATACAGAGAAGGCAGGAACTATTCATACTTCCAGGGGCTAAATGACTAGTTCTTTGGATATGTTAGGTTTTTGTTTTCATCTCTTATTAGAATTTTTGTTTGGGGTTTTTATTTTGAGCCAAGGGCAAGAATGGAGAGGAACATCGAGGTTCCCAGTGTGAATGAGACGAGAACTGGGTGTGTGGTGTCATCTCGGGGATGAGAAGGGGGCAGGCCCTGGGGGTTTCCCAGTGCAGGCCACGGGGAGGCAGGAAGGTTCGTGAATGTGCTTGGGCCAGGAAGGGAGGCCGGCAGCAGAGCTTCAGACACACTGATTTTTTTTTTTTTTTAAGAGTATTTAATCTGTCTGTGAGCTTCCCAGTTGACACAGTGGTAAAGAATCCTCCCACCAACGCAGGAGACACAGAGACACAGTTGGATCCCTGGGTCCGGAAGGTCCCCTGGAGGAGGGCACGGCAACCCACTCCAGTATTCTTGCCTGGAGAATCCCACGGACAGAGGAGCCTGGTGGGCTACAGTTGCTGGGATCGCAAAGAGTCAGCCACGACTGAGTGACTGAGCATACTCACAATCTGTTTGCAGGACGTATGGCGACCCTAAAAACACATTCCAGCACACATTTGGTGCAGACAAATACTGTGATTCCACTTATACGAGGTACCCCAAACAGTCAAACTCACAGAGTCAGAAAGTACCCTGGCGGGCGCCAGGGACAAATACAGGCTGGGGCAAGAGTGGGCAGTTGGTGTTTCGTGGGGACAGAGTCCAGTCTCAGAAGGTGAGACATTCAGGAGATGGGCGATGGCGAGATTTGTGCAACACTGTGAGTGTCCTCAGGGCCCTGAATTACAGACTTAAATGCGGTTCAAAGAGCATGTTTTGTATTATGTGACTTTTACCACCCTTAAAAAAGTTAAATTTAAAAAAAGTAGATATAAGCGCCCATAATGTGTATGTAGGGCTGCACACGAAGGCTTCAGCGTTGATTGGATGGCGGTGGCTCCGTGGTCAGGAGACGGGGGAGGGCCGCCGGGGGAGCTTTTCTGCTCTGGAGTCGCCCTCGGTCACTGCCCCTCTTGCCCGCCCAGGACAGGCATGTGGAATGTTTTTAGGGTGCTGGAAATGGAGGTGTTTACGGGGACCGAGGGCGTCACTGCAGAGTCCTGTCCCAACCTGGAGGGCTGTGCAGGCGCTGGCGGGGAGAGGCCTGCAAACGCAGAGACGGGTTCCGTGGTGAAGATGGAAAGCAAATCTTGTCTCCTGCTTTAGACAAGCTTAGAAAAAACGGAGCCGTTCCATGGTGACAGGGAAGACCCTTCATGGAAACCTTGGGCTCCGTGTCAATCGCCTTGTCATAGGACACCACTCCTTAAAGACCCCCTTTGAAAAATAAAAGACCCCCCTTGGTCTTGGTTTGCTACTAAGCCTAGTTCTTCATGGGAAAAGAAGAAGAAAAAAAACACAGATTTTTGTGCTTTCTTCCCCTTTGTTGGCAAAGCCGTCTTGTTCTGGTTTGAATCTTCTGAAAGTGCAAATTGGTGACTGTGGGTGCCCACCCAGGTGCTCTTTATCTGGGTCCACGCACCTCTCCCCTAACTGCTGAGGCCACCCGAGCGCTGTCTTACTTCAGGGGTGACCCCCTCCCAGAACCACGCTGCCCCTGCCAGCACCAGCCTGGCGAACTGCTGGCGCGGTGACAAGGGCACCCCAGGCCCGTCACCCCAGGGCCGTCACCCAGGGCCATCACACCGGGCCCGTCAGTCACCCCAGGCCCGTCACCCCAGGCTGTCACCCCAGGACGGGCCAGCTTCGTCCCGCAGTGTGTGTTCCAGCGTGTCCTTCACACTCATGAGCTCAAGTCCCGGTACTTCCTTGGAGAGCCTTGTGCAGGGCTTCATGGTGGCCTGGACCAAACAGCGCAGCCTCCTGGCTAGAAGCCCGCAGTCAGGAAAGGAAGCCCGATTCTCCCGTGGGTAAGCAAGCTGATCATAGTTCACTCCAGCTGGGTAGGGAAGTTAGTATCGGTGTGACCAGCTGGCCCCAACGTGCAGCTTTGTGGGAGAAAGGTCCCGGGAGCCAAGTGAAGAGACTCACACCGGAACAGCAGTGTTCAAGAAAAGGCTTGTTACCGAAGCCAGAGCTTAAGGCAGTGAGCACAACTTTGATTTATAACAAGAGCTATTTGTACATAATTACTAAAATATTGATTGCACATTCAGCAGTGCGCCTAAATTAAAGACAAGCCAAATCCGGTAACAGCGCCAAAAGAATTTCATTGCAGTCGCCATTTAGCCCTTTCCTGCAATAACCTGGCGTTTTGTAGAGGACATTTCAATATATTAAGCGTTACCTTTGATGATTGTGCCTCCTCCTCATGCGTATGGAGCTCCTGGTTGAAGGCATGAAACAGTCAACAGGACACAAAGGCGGATCTGTAAATACAGGCTGAGACGGGAACAGGGGTCAGGGTGCAAATAAATCAGACTGAAATGGTCAGGGAAAACGTCAGAGGTGAAGGACTAGGGGGAGGAGAGGATTACAGACACACGAGAAGGCATGCCAGACGAACTGGGAGGGAAAGAGCTTGAGGGTCACTTGCCAGCTGCGTGTTACAGGCAAATTCAAATTCAAATTCTTAAGCACTAACTGCAGATACGCTCTCAGATGTGAGCACCACCTGGCCTCATCCCTGACTTTCCCACAAGGTCCCAGGACCTGCCCTTGGACCCTTACCCCATCTTCTCACCCACCCATGCCTCTTTTCCAGGAGGTCAAGTTTGTCAAGTGTCCCCCCCCCCATGGCCTCTGAGCCACCACTCCCAGTGTTTTCTTTCCCTGGCCTGCTCGTCTCCCCAGTATTTTTACGGGTGGGGCTTCCCGGGTGGCTCAGTGGTAAAGAATCCTCCTGCCAATGCAGGAGACGCGGGCTTGATCCCTGGGTCGGGAAGGTCCCCTGGAGAAGGGAATGGCAGCCCACTCGAGCATTGTTGCCTGGAGAGTCCCATGGACGGAGGAGCCTGGGGGGCTGCATATGGTCCAGGGCTGGCAGCGTCGGACGCGACTGAGCAGCGCCAGCTGTGTCCGCGTGGGTGGACCCTGCAACTCTTTCACATCTTTACCCAAACGTCATTTTCTCAGCCAGGACTTTTCTGTCCTTCCTGTTTAAAATACAGCTCTGCCCACGTGGCATTCTCTGTTCTTTTCCCAGACTTAGGGTTTTTCAAGTGTTTTACTCGTTGTCTACTTTGTAACCTCTGTATGGGCAAGGACCTCTATCTGTTGTGTTCACTGCTATACTCCCCTGACCTAAGACAGTAATGACTTGCGGTAAATATTCAGTACATATTTAAGGATTAGATAAAAAACGATCTCGTCAGCTATACTGATTTTCCCTTTTCTGCACTGAGGTGTGTTTTGTTAACTTTTATAATTGTTCAAGTTGGCTTCTTCCTCCCGTAGCCTTCCTGGTTCTTCTATAATCTTATATTGCTCACTTATTTTGCGGTTCCTTTGTCCAGCCTTTACACATGGGCTACATCATCACTTATGTTTCTGTGTCTGATTAATTTCATGAGCAGAAGGAAGGGAGTTTAATTCTGTGCTGATTCTCACTCATGGTGGCTGTTTCCTTGTAGTTTTCACAGTGTTTGATTCTGAGCTCATTGATCAATTTCTGGGGTCCTCCTGAGGGCCCAAGACGTGGATGCTTTTATCCAGAGAGGACTCAAGTTTGCCTCTCCTGAGGGTCAGAGGCACCAGCCCAGACCAACTGGAGAATTTCTATTTCCCCTCCCCTTCCCCTCTCACTGGCCTCAGCTTAGACCGATCACGACAGAGCTGACCCCGGCACCCAAACTCAAGACAGCTTTGCCCTTCGTTACAGCTTTGCCCCCAATGTCCCCACCCTGGGATCACCTCACTCCCTACCCCCAACTTAGCAAGAGCCCAATAGAGTGATAAAAAGTCTGGAGACTTCCTTGTGGTCCAGTGGTTAAGACTCTGCACTTCCAAGGTAGGGGGCACAGTTTTGATCCCTGGCCGGGGAAGTAACATCCTGCCAGTCTTGACCTAAAGATGAAAGCCAGTCTGCTGTCTACAGGAGTCAGCTGTTGGCGAGGTGCTAGGCCACCTCCTGCGTGTCCCCCTCCCACACTCCATTCCACTGTGGCCTCGAGCTGCGGGGGTGGCGAGGACACCGTCTCACGCCCCGCGGTTACCTCTCAGCACAGTGCTGGGTGAAGAGCAGCTGTCTGAGGTATAACGCCCGCTTCACGGGTTCCTGTTTGAGCATGGAATCTGGTGACCAAGCACGCTGCCCTGCGCCCCTTTACATCCATCCTCTGGTTCCACCTGGCCTTGTTCAGTCGCTCAGTCGTGTCCAGCTCTCTGCCAGGCTCCTCTGTCCATGGGATTTCCAGGTAAGAATGCTGGAGACAGTTGCCATTTCCTCCTCCAGGGCTCTTCCTGCCCTGGAATTGGACTGGTATCTCCTGCGTTGCAGGCAGGTTCTTTACCGCTGAGCCACCGGGAAGCCCACTGCCAGTTTACACAGCCCAAACCTCAGCACACTTGAGGCCCTTTACAAGATTAAGAAGGAACATTGTCTTTAAAGGAGCTGGCAATGCCAGGAGGGTGGTGTGCTGCTCTTTCTGGCTGAGCAGGAGCTCCTGCCGATGGGGAGGTCTGGTCGAATTGCTGTCCAGGTATAGGACTCACGATGGGCGTAGAGAGGAGACCAAAGGGCAGAGGAGAGTTTTGTATTCAAGGTTCTCTTGTGTTGACATGAAATACAAATGTTATTTCATATAATAAAACTACATATATATAATTAGTATTTATACTATATATGATGTATTGTTTAGTAGCTAAGCTGTGTCTGACTCTTGGTGACCCCATGAACTGTAGCCCACCAGGCTCCTCTGTGCATGGGATTTCCCAGGCAAGAACGCTGGGGTGGGCTGCCATTCCCTCCTCCAGAGGTCTTCCCCACCCAGGGATTGGCAGGCAGGTTCTTTACCATCTGATCCCCCAGGGAAGGCCCGCCCCACCCCGCGAGTGGCCCGGCCTTCCCTAGTTATTTGGGCCTGAATTGTTCCAGAGCTTCCTGCCCGCTTGCAGGGAGTAATGTGGTGCGGGCCTGTTGCGGGTGCGGTCTGGGGAGTCGAGCGGGAGCCCGGATCCGATGGTGCGGGAATTCGCTGGGGCTTGGCTCTCTGCCTGCGGGCGCAGGGCCATCTGGACCGCGTCAGGGCCCTGGGGGCAGCTCCGGTCCTCAGCAGGCCCCGCAGCCCCGGGCCTGGCCGCGGGTGTCCTGGCTGAGACCCTCCCCGCGGGCGCGGGGGGCCTCCTCGTCCAGGGGCGGCAGCTGCCTCTGCATCTGCCGCGGACACGGCCCGGGCGTCTCCACTCTGGCCCACAGGGCAGACAGGGGAACTTCCCGGGAGACGGCGGCTGCGAGTCCTAAATCGCTTCACAGGAAAGGAGAGCGCACCCCGCAGTCACGCCTCTCAGCCCAGCCCTGCCTGCCCTGTGTCAGAGCTTCCAGAAGGAGGGCTGCCCAGAAGCCCCCAGTGCCCCCCGCAGCCTGCTCCGCGGGCTCTGCAGGTCTGAGCGCGTCCCGGCCGTCACTCACCCGCTCTCAATGCTCCCGACCAGCGCAGCCTCCTGCAGCCCGCCTTTCACCGCTGGACTGGAGACAGAGCCCAGGGAGGCCCTCTGATGCTCCGGCGGCCTCTAACTCAGTTAACAGATTCGCTCAGGGCATTAGATACGCTCTGAAAGAATTCAGGCCGCGGGGAGGGGAGGGTCCATGACCATCCTCAGTCAAATGGAGCAGACCATTGACAGATCCTCGCTTCTGTTGCATCACGGCCCGCAAGCGGCATCAGGGACATGACGCTGGGGAAACGGCCCAGAGGCAGAATGTGAAGCCCGGTTTAACTCCGGGCTGAAAAGAGAAGTTCAAATCAAACTACACTGCAAGTCTGCCGCGTGCTAGCAAAGTACTGGGCGGGGAGGCTGTGCGGAGGAGATGGCCCCCTGGCCTCTGGGAAGGAGTTCCTGCCAGGGGAACGGCCACGCTGCTCCAGGAGCCCAGGGCTGGGATGCAGCGGGTGCGAGGAGGGGCCGGGTGCGGGAGGTGCTCAGTCCCCCAGGCTCTGTGCAGGGAGAACCGCCCATGGTACTCACACACCAGGAGGATTGTTCCGGCTCGCCCAGGAGGAGCCCGTTCCAGTTCCAGAAGAGCAAAACTGACTCCTTTTTCCCTCCAATGTCACTATGTATCACCACTGGTCAACACTGTCCCTTTGCTCTAGAACAGGGGCTCCCAAATCCTGCACCATGGACGGGTACACCTGTTAGGAGCTGGGCCACACAGCTGGAGGTTAGAGGTAGTTTGAAACAACTTCAAATCTCCATACTTGCTGGATTAAAGTCAGAGTGGAATATCCTGTTGTTCCGTTGCCAAGTCGTGTCTGACTCTTCGTACCCCATGGACTGCAGTACACCAGGATTCTGTTCTCCAGTATCTCCTGGAGTTTGATCAAACTCATGTCCATTGAGTTGGGGATGCCATCCAACCATCTCATCCTCTGTCATCCCCTTCTCCTCCCACCTTTAATCTTTCCCAGCATCAGGGTCTTTTCCAATAAGTTGGCTCTTCGCATCAGGTGGCCAAAGTATTGGCGTTTCAGCTTCATCAGTCCTTCCAATGAATATTGAGGACTGATTTCCTTTAGGATTGACTGGTTTGATCTCCTTGCTATCCAAGGGACTCTCAAGAGCGTCCTTAGTTGCCACAAAAGCACAGAAAAGCCTGCTTCCATTTCTAACATCCTATCTTTAGGAAGCAGCATTTTCTGCAGTAACAGCAACCAAAACAAGATTACAGAGTCGATTGGACGTAGTCAACACGCTTCAGGTGTCACTGTCTCCCATCACCCCCGATGGGACCATGCAGCTGCAGGAAGACAAGCTCAGGGCTCCCACTGATCCCGCATTATGGTGAGGGGTATCAGTAGCTCACTGTGTATCACAATGTGATAGTAATAGAAATTCAGTGCCCGATAAACATGACGTGCTTGACTCTGTCCGAAATCACATCTCCCTTCCCCAGTCTGTGGAAAACTTGTCTTCCAGCCCTTGGTGCCAAAAATCGTTGGAACTGCTGCTCTAAAAAATTCTTTTCTCATTCTCAGAAAGTCAGAGGAAGTATCACAACTTGGACTTTAAGCTTAGAACAAGCAGGTGCTAACTATGCCATCATTTCCCTTCCTGGAGAGAGAGATTGTGGTTTGTGCGAGGTTCTGCAGAGCCTGATGGAGCCCTCTGACAGAGACCAGCGGTACTTTACAAAGATGACACATGAAACCTGATTTTTGTTCATTGGTGAACCATTTTAAGCGATATTTTAATTGGGTATTTTTTATCATGGCCTTTGAAATTTGATTAACGTTATCTGTTTCTCTACTGTTCTCAAGCCTTCAACATTCTGCCCCTTCTCTTAATTATTGGCAATCAATCCTACTTCTTCACCTAAAAAATAGAAGTTCTGTTCTGATTCCTTCTGTGACCACCTGTGTCTGTATATATATGGAGGGCATGGCAACCCACTCCAGTATTCTTGCCAACAGAGGAGCCTGGTGGCTATAGTCCATAGCGCTGTAAAGAGTCGGACACAACTGAGCAACTAAGTGCATATATGTGTGTGCGTATGTACATATGTATTAACGTAAAAAGCCATGTCCAGGCCTGGCTCTCTAACCTTCTGAAGGATGTTGCCACCCTGTTAATACACTCCATTTTGGATTAAATTAGCTAGAACTGCTTCCTGATGCTTGTAGTAAAGAGCCCTGAGCTGATTCACGGGGGGAGCTCAACGGGCTTGGCTCTGTGGCGTCTCTCTTGGAATACATGCCTTGGGAGATTTCCCTGGGCTCCAAACCACCCCCGGGTTGGAGTCGTGTGGTGGTTCCATCTGCTAAGGGCTGAGGAATGCTCTTTTCTACCATCCAGGCTAGCCAGCCTCTCTTCCCAAAGTTGCCCCCTTCCTCCACTGCAGGGGTGGGCACGCTCATGCTGCCCAGTTCGGGACATTCAAAATGGGGCAGGCAGCCTGAAGATTAAAGTGAGAACAGGAAGCGGCTCACAGAGGCAGCACCGATGGCCCCCAACCACGTGCAGGGGTAGTAACAGTAGTCGTCAAGGACGGACACAGGAACCCTGTCCCATTAACTCCTGAGCTGCTGAGGCCGTGGGAGGGGGACTGGGAGACACAGCTCTTCTGAAGAGCAAATGGGGAACATTTAGAAAAGTTAGTGCCATGCTGAGAGTGGGACTATAAAGAAAGCTGAGCGCCGAAGAGTTGACGCTTGTGAACTGTGGTGTTGGAGAAGACTCTTTTTTAAAATATAAATTTATTTATTTTAATTGGAGGCTAATTACTTTACAATACTGTATTGGTTTTGCCATACATCAACATGTATCCGCCACGGGTATACTCATGTTCCCAATCCTGAACCCCCTCCCTCCTCCCTCCCCGCACCATCCCTCTGGGTCATCTCAGTGCACCAGCCCCGAGCATCCTGTATCCTGCATCGAACCTGGACTGGCAATTCGTTTCTTATATGATATTATACGTTTCAATGCCATTCTCCCAAATCATCCCACCCTCACTCTCTCCCACAGAGTCCAAAAGACTGTTCTATACATCTGTGTCTCTTTTGCTGTCTCGCATACAGGGTTATCATTACCATCTTTCTAAATTCCATATATATGTGTTAGAATACTGTATTGGTGTTTCTCTTTCTAGCTTGCTTCACTCTGTATAATAAGTTCCAGTTTCATCCACCTCATCAGAACTGATTCAAATGTATTCTTTTTAATGGCTGAGTAATACTCCATTGTGTATATGTACCACAGCTTTCTTATCCATTCGTCTGCTGATGGACATCTAGGTTGCTTCTGTGTCCTGGCTATTATAAACAATGCTGCAATGAACATTGGGGTACACGTGTCTCTTTCAATCCTGGTTTCCTTGGTGTGTATGCCCAGCAGTGGGATTGCTGGGTCGTATGGCAGTTCTATTTCCAGTTTTTTAAGGAATCTCCACACTGTTCTCCATCGTGGCTGTTCTAGTTTGCATTCCCACCAACAGTGTAAGAGGGTTCCCTTTTCTCCACACCCTGGAGAAGACTCTTGAGAGTCCCTTGGACTGCAAGGAGATCCAACCAGTCCATCCTAAAGGAGATCAGTCCTGGGTGTTCATTGGAAGGACTGATGCTGAAGCTGAAGTTCCAATACTTTGGACACC
Organism: Capra hircus; assembly: GCF_001704415.2. NCBI lineage: Eukaryota > Metazoa > Chordata > Mammalia > Artiodactyla > Bovidae > Capra > Capra hircus. Next base: position 61,016,451 of record NC_030831.1, read on the forward strand.
TGATGTGAAGAACTGATTCACTGGAAAAGACCCTGTTGCTAGGAAAGATTGAGGGCAGGAGAAGGGGACGACAGAGGATGAGATGGTTGGATGGCATCATCAACTCAATGGATGTGAGTCTGAGTAAACTCCGGGAGTTAGTGATGGACGGGGAAGCCTGGCATGCTGCAGTCCATGGGGTTGCAAGGAGTCGGACACGACTGAGTGACTGATCTGAACTGAATGCTGTGAAATACTTTTGACCACAGCTAAATAGACACTTGAGAAACATACACAAGATTATGTATAAGAATATATGTAGCATTATTGTTTTTAATAATGAAAAACTGGAAACCTCCTAAATACTCACCCTTAGAAAGTGGATAAATGGTGTACACATAAAAAAGGGTATTAACAGCAGCAAAAGTGAGTGATCTTGAGCAACGTGTTCAGCATGAATAAGTTTCGTGGGCAGCATGTGGAGAAAAACAAGTGGCAGAAGGAAGCATTCGCTGTTCTTATAAAAGTTTTAGACAAGAAAACATGGGAAGAAATGCTACATTTTGTTTAGGGATACAAATATACATAGTAAAATATAAATACATGGGAACATGGACACTAAACTATGAATAATTGTTATTTCTAGGTTCGGGGGTATGAGCATATGAAGAGGAGGGTGTAATATTGAGCAAAAGGCTCTGTTCTGTTTAACAAGCTGGGCTGTGGGTGCAGCTTTTCACAGCTCTAAAATGTCTCATCAAGTAAACACTCAGTGAGGTGGGCTTCCTCGGTGGTCCAGTGGCTAAGACCTCATGCTGCTAACGCGGAAGCACAGTTCAATCCCTGGTCAGGGACCCAAGTTCCCACGTGCCTGGTAGCACAGCCAAAAGATCTAAAGAGGAAAAACACCTAATGAAGCAGGGGATTAGGAAGGAGGGGTGAGCCACAGGCGGTTTCCCGGGTCATTCAGGGCAGCTATGGGTTCTGCAAACAGTGCTTTTTCTAGACGCTGCCTCAGGGTTTATCTGGGTGTTGATTTGGCCAGCATTTCTACCAACATCACTCAGTTTCCTGGTTCACGAACTGATGGTTCTGTTGATAGTACACCTGCCTCCCGCAGCTTATATTTCATGATTTGTTGAGAGAGAGGACACGTGAGCAGCTAACAAGCACTTCGGTTCATCTCCTCCTTCCCGTCTCCTTCCTGTTATGGATTGGATTTGTTTTGGAGAAAAAAAAAAATGAGGTAACTGGTTTCTGGCAATGCTCTCTTCTCTGCCTTCTTGGTCATGTGCTCACCAGCCTTCTCCAGCATCTGTGGGAAAAACAAAGCATTTAAGTAAAAGAGCAGGTAGGCTGGTGGACATCATTGCACTACAGCAAAAGCGATGGGGAAGTTCCCCAGCTCCTCCACAGCAGGACAGTGGCCCCTTCCCCAGCGAATGAGCCTCAGACGCTGGGCAGTTGCACTAAGGGGTAAGGCCATGCCGGGACGTGGAAAGGACGCAAGCACAAGCCCTCTGGCAATGAATTAGTCTCCGTCAGATCCTTTCAAGTGCCCATGCCCTTCAACCCAGCAATTCCACTGTTAGGACACTGAGCAAAGGAAATAATCAAACAGTATGAAATATTTATGCCCCCAAATCACAAATCAGACCCAAAGTTCCCAAACAAGGGCCAGGGAATAAAACTGTGGGAAATCCAGACAGTGGTCAGTGAAGCAGCCACTGCACCCGAGCGGCCAGGGAGGGGCTTCCCTGGGGTCCAGCGGCTAAGGTTCCACGCTCCCCGCGCGGAGGGCCCAGGCTCGGTCCCTGGTCGGGGAACTAGAGCTCGTGTGCCAAGTAAGAGTCCTCGTGTCGCAATTAAGTTCTGGTGCGGCCAAATAAATAAATAATTTTTTTTTTTAAAGAGTGACATGGGGAGATAAACAGCACTTGGAAAAAGCAGGATGTGAAACTGTAATGTGCAATATCAACTCTATACATTTATCTCGGAGAAGGCAATGGCACCGCACTCCAGTACTCTTGCCTGGAAAATCCCATGGACAGAGGAGCCTGGTGGGCTGCAGTCCATGGGGTCGCTGAGGGTCGGACACGACTGAGCGACTTCACTTTCACTTTCACGCATTGGAGAAGGAAATGGCAGCCCACTCCAGTGTTCCTGCCTGGAGAATCCCAGGGACGGGGGAACCTGGTGGGCTGCCGTCTATGGGGTCACACAGAGTCGGACACGACTGAAGCGACTCAGCAGCAGCAGCAGCAAGCATTTATCTACCATCTGTCTATCTACACAGATACACAGGAGAAAATCAGCATAAACTAAGGAGAAAATCAGCATAAACTATACAGAAATGCTAGCAGTAGAGATCTCTGGGTAAAGAAAGGGATCATAGCAATTAAAAAAATATGCTTTTCTGGTCTCTCCAAAGTTTTGTGCCATGACTATTTATTACTTTAAAAATTAGGGGACAAGTTATTAAAAGGAAAGCACGCTGGGTGGAGAAGCAGATAAATGAGGTGGTTAGAGAGTGTCCATCCACAGTTCTCCTCTGGGCATCCTCGTCCCAGGATGTAAGCAGACCTGCGTACCCCCCCCCCCCCCCGCCCCACCGCCTTGCTCTGGTAGGGAAGCCTGACTGCGACTGATAAATTGCTGGAGGCTCAGCATGGACGGCTTTGAATGTAAAAATTCCAGACAGACCCAGTTATGTAGGGCAGAGGAGGGGTCCCCACAATACTGTGAGTCTTACCTTCAGGAGGTTGAACGGCCTCCTCCTACTTCCAGCCAGGGGAAGGGAAAAAGGAACAATTCTGAAATACACCAGAATTTTCTGTTCTTAACAGAAATGCCTTTAGGAGAAACTAGCTAAACAGAGCCTGGCCAGCTGGCGTAGGGCAGGGAAATACCTGGCCCACTCTGCTCACCCTGACCCACTGAAGGGGGGAGGAAAAAGTGAGAAACGTGTGAGGTTTGGTCCAGAGACACAGGCTCACTGAAGATGGAGACCATAGCTTCCCCTCCGCCTGCACCTCACCACCACATTACTAAAGCCTGTTCAGGGAATTCTCAGGTGGTCCAGTGGTTGGGACACAGCGCTCTCACTGCGGGAGCCCCAGGTTCGATCCCTGATTGGGGGAAACTAAGATCTCCCAAGCTGTGTGGTGTGGTAAAAAAAAAAAAAAAATCGGTTAACATCAGTTCCTTTGATCTAGTACATCATATCTGGCTATCAAGAAAAAATAAAGTATACCCAAAAAATCCCCACAGATTTGAAGAGAGAGACCAAGTATCCGAATCAGATATGGTACATATGTTGGGATAATCAGACTGGAAGTTTTAAACTGTGATAAACGCGCTGAGGGTTCTAACTGGTAAAGTGAACAGCGCACAGGAGCAGGTGTGCAGTGTGCATGAGAGATGGAAACCCTAGGAAAGAACCAAAAAGAAATGCTAGAGAAATTTCCTAACAGAAAAGAGTGCCTTCAGTGATCTTATTAGTGGACTGGACACGGCTGTGGAAAGAATCTCTGAGCTAGAGGATATATCTACAGAAGTCTCTAAAACCAAAAAGAGAACAAAGACCTAAAAAAAAAAAATTCAAGGACAACTACAAAAGACAAAGCATAATGGGAATATCAGAAGGGGAAGGAAAAAGGAAGAGAAGAAAGTGTAACTGATACGTGAAGAAAGGAGAGAAAATGAAAGCATATGAAGTGATCGGTTAAAACCTGAAAAGAAAGAAAGCGGGTGATGAAAATAGGAACAAAGCAGAAGGGTTACAAAGAGAAAACAGTGGCAAATACGGCAGACGTTAACCCAGCTACGTCAGTGGTCACTGCGAACACCCCGTCCTGACCGAGGAGGAGGAGGGGCCAAGTGTCCCCGGCCTGCTGCGCTCCCCGCGCAGGATTTCGGCACATGGCTCCTTCCAGCACAGCTGAGGGCTCCTACACGGTCGCTCCCCTTAAGGGCAGAGAGTATCAGAATCAGTGCGTTGGGGTGTGGGGGTGGGGACCATTCCATGTCAGCCTTCCCAATGGTTCTGAGATTCTCGCCTACCTAGCCACCTTCCTCCAGAAGCTCCGCCTCCAAGGATGATGCCGTTTGAATCGCAGGTATGAAAACCCAAAGCTAGCCCTAACTAACCAATTGACTTCATGGATGTGACTTCAGAATCCTCATAACCAGCCTCCCCACCGCCCCCCCCCCAAAAAAAGTCCTTCTTGATCACCAGGACCCCGAGTTCCACAAGGGACATTCATTCATTGGACTTGAGGCTTTGCTTTCTGAAGCATCAAGGCCATTTGTGAAGGGTTTTAAACTGGGTGAACTGTGGAACCTAACACTAACGTTCTGTGAGCCTGTGCTTTGTCTCTTTTATGTGAATAAATCCCAGATCCGTTCTGGAAGGGAGATTGGGATGGAGAGCAAGTCAAGGCCCTTGTTACCTAAGGGAGGAGAAAAGAGAACAAGGAGGATTCAAACGCAAAGCAGCTCTGGGGTTGCCCCCTTAGCCCAGGCTCCCCCAGGGAGCTTTCCCTCTTCCAGGGGTGTGAAGACCAGGGAGGAGTTTCAGCCTCATGATTTGAATGGAAAACCCTGACAGACATGGCCACTTACCCGCAACTCCAGGAAGGACAGCCTGAGCCGCAAGACAGGTGTTAGGGAAAGGCCCCCGGGATGAGCGCCATAGGCTGAATTTGTCTCCCCAAAATTCCCATGCTGAGTCCTCACCCCCTCTAGGTTCTAACCTCAAAACGTGACCTATTTTGGAAATAGGGCCATTGAGGATGTGATGAGTTAAGATGGGATCCTGCATTAGGATGGGGCCCTAGTCTAGAATGATTAGTGTCCTTATAAACAGAGGACATTTGGAGGTAGATAGGCACAAGCCAGAATCAAGATTGTCAGGAAAGTGAAAGTTGTGTCCGACTCTTTGCGACCCCATGGACTGTATAGTCCATGGAATTCTCCAAGCCAGAGTGATGGAGTGGGTTGCCATTCCCTTCTCCAGGGGATCTTCCCAACCCAGGGATGGAACACAGGTCATCCAAATTGCAGGTGGATTCTTTACCAACTGCGATATCAGGGAAGCCCCGCCTTCTGCTGGGGCATAGCTTATTTAACTGCCTGGTCCATTTTTATTCCTCATGACACACCATTATACAAGTGACTCATAACAATTAGACATAAAAGGAGGGTCGTAACATTTTTAATCCCTTTAATGTAATTTAATGGGGAAATTAATCATTTATTACAGCAGGCGATTGAAAACCACTCAGAAAGAGTGTTCTTCCTGAAAGCTAGCATCAGAAGCTTCATTTCCCACAGTTTTCTGACGTCTTTGCATCTTTTAAATCTTCGGCAAAAGAAACATCAGATAACTTAGATAACAAAGTTTTGAGGTTCTCTTGTCTGATTGTTGTTTTAAAATTTCCTCATCAAAGATCTTGAGAAACACCCTGCTCAATGTTATGAAGCAGCCTGGCTGGGAGGGGAGTTTCGGGGAGAATGGATACTTGCGTATGTACGGCTGAGTCGCTCTGCTGGGCGCCTGAAACCATCACAACGTTGTTAATTGGCTAAACTCCAATATAAAATAAAAAGCCAAAAATAAAGAAGGGAGGGGGGGAAGTTCCTAAGAAATAAACTGAAAACCGAGAATGCAGGTGAGGCGGTCACCCTGTCGTCGTCAGCATTTCGGGACTTCACTGCACTACGAAAAGAGAGTAACTTGACTCCTAGCTATGCAGAAGAGAAAGCCCAAGTCTAATTCATTACCCGGGTCGGACAGATATACTCTCTTCTCTTCTGAGAATCTCAAAATGTTTTGCAAAGGGAATTGAAACTTCACAGTGACCCAAGGGATAGATATATTTGAGCTAAATTTGCAACCAAGCACAGCAAAACAAAAACAGACAAACGTACATATGGAGAGAGGGCCAGAGCAGCTGGGCCGTCCGTGCGGGCTAGGCTCCTGACCCAGCGCCTCCCACGCCAGGCCGGCCGGAGCAATCGCACCAGGGCCTCTCGGGGCAAGTCTATCAAATACCACTGCCCGGAGAATATGCTGATTGTCCCCCGAAGGCTTGTCCTGGCCCCTGACCAGCCCGTGGGCATCCATGCCGCCTTCAGGCTCAGCACAGAGAAGAAGCCCCGCGGATGCCTCTGTCAGATGCCGCCGCACTGTCCGCAGGAGCACAGCCAAGGGGCCACGGTGGCCGGCAGCCACTGGCTGCCCAGACTGGTGCCACCAGTATCATCTGGAAGGTTCCTGCTGCGGTGACGTGTGACTCGCGGGCTCACCAAGTGAGGAAACTGGCTTGGCTCCAGGCAAAGCTAAAACTCCCCGAACTAACAAACCGACCACAGCAGCAGGACTTGCAAAGGCAGCTGAAAATAAAGTCCTTGGACTTCTTGCTGCGCTGTGGATTCAGACCGGCAAAGCACAGGAGCGCTTCCAAGGAGTGTTTGATGCAAGGATAAATGGTGGTTCCAGAAGCCTGTCCCTCCAGCATCCCGGCCTGAGGAAGCTTCCAATAGCGAATGTGATAGGCTGGTGGTGGTCCAGTGACTAAGAATGTGATAGGCTGGTGGTGGTCCAGTGACTAAGAATGTGATAGGCTGGTGGTGGTCCAGTGACTAAGAATCCGCCTGCCAACGCAGAGGACAGGAGGTCGATCCCTGGCTCGGGAAGATCCCGTATACCTGCGCGGGGCAACTCAGTCCGTGCGCTGCACCTGCTGAAGCCTGCGCGCCTGCAGCCCGCCCGTGCTCTGCAAGAGAAGCCAGGCGGTGTGCCCCTCGCAGAGCTCCGAAACTGAGAGCCCGGCTCGCCGCCACTGGAGAAGGCCAGCGCGCGAGAAGGAAGACCCTGCGCGGCCGTAGATGAGTAAGTACTTAAAAGAATGCGATATGCAGACACGAGTTACAGGAATCCACCATCTCTGGCGGCTGGCATTGGCCAGCTCCTTCCGCCTTTTGTCAGCAGGGTGCGAAGATGCGCCGCAAGACCCCAGAGCACCGCATTTCACCTCCCACAACGGGTCGGCTCTTGCTGACCAGCGCCTCCTGACAGTCTCCACGGAGATGCCCTGATGCCCTGTGCCCTCCCCGAGGCTCCTGGGGTCCCCATCGCCCTGCCCGCCTCCCACTTCGGGGCTCTGCACGACCCAGAGCTCGGCTCCGCTCTCCCTCGGGTTTCGCCTGCATGATGGAATTTCCTCTCCTTTGCATTCCGTCAGCAATTTGTTGAATGTCTCCTGTGTGCCGTGTCCCAAGCAAAAGGGAAGACCGGTATATTCAGTTCCGGAAAATGTCTTATGTTACACAGGCCTACATACTTCAGGTGAGAGTGCCCGTCAGTATTCAGCTGTATTCATTTCCTGAGTTCTTCCAAGTGATAGCAAAAAAAATCACTTCATAAGGGGTGTTCTTTCTCAGAACAGCTCTATTCCTCCACCCACCCACCCCCAATTATCTAAATAATTCACTTTCTCAGTAATGAGTAACAAGGACTATCAGACAAAGACAGAATTGATAAGATGTTTCCAGAAGAGCTAGAAAACCAACATCCCAGCAAGCACAATGTTAGTTATCTGCCTAAGGCTTTATTTCTGATTTTCATAAACATTAATTCGATACAGGGTTCCTCCCAGGAATGGTTTCTATGTATTTGGTAAAAGTGCTTTATTGTGTCAAATATTAAAAACAACAGAAATATAAAATCTTTAAAAATAATGCAGAATTCCTGTACCCTAACAAACAGGCCATTTCATTTGCCGTGTTTCCTACTAGTCCTTTTTTAAATGTATTCGTATTTTAGACATAACTATTCGACATAGGTGGAATTTTATTGCCTTCTTTTTTTTACCTTAAATCATAAGCGTAAATCACCAATCTCCCATTTTTACCTTAAATCACTAGTGTCTGTATGAATTGCATGCTTGTGAGTGTTCGCTGATTCATGATATTCAGTCTAGTATGTCATAATTTACCTGTTGTTATTTGCTATAATAACAAACATCTGCAACAGAGATCTTCATATGTACATCACTTCTTCCTGTGGTGGAATATTTTCTTAGGACAGCTTCTAGGATTCGGATTATTGGTGTAAAGAGCCTTTGAATTTTACATTATTATTTTTGGTAACTTAGAGTGAGTTTTGTTTGGAAAATTTCACAACGGCTTTTGAGGTCATGGGAGCATGAAGCTGTTGCAAAACCCAAGGCTGGCGATCCACATGGCTGGCAGCGTGAGGCGTAAGGCCATACCAGGCTGACCTTTATACACGAAGGGGAGTTTTTAAGAGGCCGACAGAAAGAGACTCCTATCTAAAACAATACAGATGTGGCATGCAAATGACTAGGCTAGAAAAATGATCTTTCACCTTCATTGATTTTTGTTTTCTGCTGATCTGCAGCATGTTATGAAAATAGAGTTCTCAGCTTGCATTTATCTGTGACTCATCAGAAAATCTTTTCATCTATATTCAGAGCCACCAGTGGGCCTTATGATAACAGGCACTCCACAAATATTTGTTGAATTGAAGGGGACTACATTTTTATGATTTTTTTAATTCTCATTTTTATAGTGGATTTATAGTGTGAGCAAGAAATAAACCACTGTTGTTGTGAGCACAGAGATTGGGAGGGGGTTACTGAGACATAACTGAGATTCTCTGGGCTGATATACCACCTATTACGTGCTTTCTATGAAAAACGGCTAAATGAACAAAGGGATGGCAGCACTGTTCATAGTTACAAAAGAAAAGAAAGCGGAAATTATTAAGTAAAGGGTGCAATTCCACTCAATTTATTATCTAATCATGAAAATGAATGTTTGTAAAGAACTTGAAATTGCATGGAAAATTCTTACATTGCAAGATTAATTTTAAAAGGAAGACTATAATTTATTTGTTTGTATATATTATATATGTATATATGAGTATACATTCATGTGTATAGTCATACTTATATGTATATATAAATATACATTCAATGGGTTCTTTACCAGCTGAGCCACAAGGGAAGCCCAAGAATACTGGAGAGGGTAGCCTATCCCTTCTCCGGTGGATCTTCCCAACCCAGGAATCAAACCAGGATCTCCTGCATTGCAGGCGGGTTCTTTACCAACTGAGCTGTCAGAGAAGCCCAAATGCATGTACACATACATAAACTGTCTCCCCTTTCCTACGTATGAGTACAGGGCTCCGAGCCGGTGCCGTGGTAAAGGATCCGCCGTCAGTGCAGAAGCTGCAGAGACGCAAGAGACACGGGTTGCATCTCTGGGTCAGGAAGATCGCCTGGAGTCAGAAATGGCAACCTACTCCAGTATCTTTGCCTGGAAAATTCCAAGAACAGAGGAGCCTTGTGGGCTGCAGTCCATGGGGTCACAAAGAGCTAGCTGCACACACACACATACATACACAAAACCATCACCTGGTTAACTTTGCATTAAAAATGATGCAAAGGGAAAAGAGACGGAAGCAACGGAACCGAACAATGACAGTTTCAACTTTGAGAAACAGAGAGAGGGTTTGTCCTTTTTCTACTTTGCTTAGTTTTCTAATTGTTTGTCAAGTGTGCGTCTTTCTTATAATCAACAAACCTGTTTTGCAAAAGGACCGCTTTCCTGGGGAGCTGTCTTTTCTTCTACTTCTTTTATAGGCATCCCATCAAGAAAGATTTATTATCAGCACTTTCTCTGTGCTTCTTGTGGTTCTCAATGCCAGGACACAGGCGTGAACAGTACAATCACTCCTGTTCCCACAGAGCTTACATCTAGTGAAAATCATAAGCAGAAAATTTCCACAATAATCATTTAGTTAGATTATTTTGAAAGTTCTTGAACGGAAGAGGAAGAAGAGTGGCATCTAACTGAGAAACTGGACCTGTCCTCTTCACCAGATATTTGAAGATCTGAGTTATGCATTTTCTGTTTTGATTAAAGTCATTTGCTAACAGTTTTAAAAAAAAATCTGCGATCGCTATTAAGAGTTGTATCTCAACAGGGAAAAAAGTAAGTAAAAAGGACAACCATGAACAACATACCAAAAACAAACAAAAGAGAGTTGTGTCCATGTTATGCAATTTTACCTAATATTAATAATTGTTACTAAAATATAGAAAATAAGTCCCAGTCAGAAGACTCCTGGATAGTAGCCAGTGGTGGTGATTTAGTTGTTAAGTCGTATCTGACTCGTGTGACCCCACGGACTGTAGCCCACCAGGCTCCTCTGTCCACGGGATTCTCCAGGTAAGAGCACTGGAGTGGGCTGCCAGTTCCTTCTCCAGGGAACCCTCCCATCCAGGGATCGAGCCCCAGCCCCTGCACTGCAGGCGGGTTCCTCACCGGCGGAGCCGCCAGGGAAGCCCAGGAGTGGCAGCGTGCTCGTCACGATGCTGGCCATGGGCAGTCAGTGTGTGACGGGCACGCATCTACTGGGACCCAAGCCTCACGAAGCGCTCAGCTTGATTTTCTGAGCGTTGAATCACAAGCCAGAGGCATAAAATAACAGAAAGACATTCTCCCCCTGGAGCAGGAAGTGAGGGAAACCGACATTTCTTCTGTAGATTCCAGGGCTCTCTTCCTGTGCTCTCCAAAGCACCAAAGGAAAATTGCTCTGATTAACAAGTTTTTCCCTGAAAAAGTATAAAACGCTTAGAAAAAAGAATTAGAGGGGAACTCAATCTGGTTTTTAATAACTTTTATTGTTTTACTGATTATAAAAATAATATATGTTCTTTGTAGAAAATATGAGTAGTGCAGAATATTAAGATGCGTATAAAGCCCCTCTGTAACCCTGGCACATACAGATAACCACAGCTATTATTACAGTGAACCTGTATGCAAACTTTCTTCTAGAACAGAGGTTGGCAGAGTTTTTGGCGCAGGGCCAAATAGTAAATAATTGTTGCACAGGCAGCTACCCACTTTGGGTGTAGTGAGAGAGTAGATGTCTACACAACACCTAAATGAATGAGCGTGCCCGTCCCCGCAAAACTGCATTCACGAAGACGGGCAACGGCCTGCCCTTGGTCCCATCCACAGTTTGCTCACCCCTCTTCTACAGCGTTCAGCCTGGAGAGGGGCAAGCGTGGGATTACAAAGTCCTACCCCCCTCCTGCCTTTGACATCTCCATCGTCATCATCCTAACGGAGGAGTCTCATCACTGTCCACGTTCACTGGTAAACATTTACTGGAAGCGCACGGCTACGCTAGGAACCCCTGGTGCCTCAGACGGTGAAGAGTCTGCCTGCAGCGCGGGAGACCTGGGTCTGGTCCCTGGGTCAGGATGATCCACTGGATAAGGGGATGGCAACCCACTTCAGTATGCTTGCCTGGAGAATCCCGTGGACAGAGGAGCCTGGTGGGCTCCAGTCCACGGGGTCACAAGAGTCAGACTCGGCTGAGCGACTTCACGTTCGCTTTCTTTTCTTTATGGTTATGCACTCACACCTAGAACGTGTTGAGGGAGCAGCCCCTGCCACCCCCGACCCTTGCTCTCCGAGCGCTACAAGCTGCAAGGAGAGCATTGTTGTTTGGTGGCTGTCTTGGGACAGCTCTTTTGGGACCCCCTGGACTGTAGCTCGCCAGGCTCCTCTGTCCACAGGACTTCCCGGCAATAATACTGGATTGTTGCCGTTCCTCCTCCAGGGGCTCTTCCCGACCCAGGGGTCACACTCAGGTCTTCTGCACTGACAGGTGGACTCTTTACCACTGAGCCACCAGGGAAGCAAGGAAATGGTTACAAACGGTGAGTAATGTCAGGCTTGCCCAGGAGAGCCGGACGGTGCTGTGGGACCATGCACAGGAGGTCTAACCCCATGGCTGGGTCAGAGACAGGTTCTGAGAAAGGGTCCAGGAAGCTGCAATCTGAACAGGGAGCAAGGAAGGCCCGGCCACGTGCTGGTGACAGGGGAGCACGGACACGGAGGCCAGGGCACGGAGGCCAGAGGAGCCAGCAGGAACGGAGCCTGCGGCCCTGACACTCCCTGGGCCTCCGGCCGTGGTCCCGCAGGCAGGGGAAGCCGCAGAAGGGTTTAAGCAGGGAAGTCATGAGATCAGCCTTATTCCAGCGGACCCTGAACTCGGCGCCCCCACTCTAGGCCCCCAGGAAGTCCCCTCTCAGTCCTTGCAGTGCATTACTACAGAATAACCTTTCGTTTCACTCGTTAATCTTTTATTAACTCATTACTTTTTCATTCATTACTTCGTTAATGAGAGTCCCCTGGACAGCAAGGACATCCAACCAGTCCATCCTAAAGGAAATCAGTCCTGAATATTCACTGGAAGGACTGATGCTGAAGCTGGAACTCCAATCCTTTGGCCACCTGATGCAAAGAACTGACTCATTTGAAAAGACCCTGATGCTGGGAAAGATTAAAGGCAAGAGGAGAAGGGGACGACAGAGGATAAGATGGCTGGATGGCATCACCGACTCAATGGACATGAGTTTGGGTGGACTCCGGGAGTTGGTGATGGACAGGGAGGCCTGGCGTGCTGCAGTTCATGGGGTCGCAAAGAGTCGGACACGGCTGAGCTGCTGAACTGAGCCGACTTCATTCTTTATTTGGTTGCCCCAGGTTTCAGTTGCAGCACATGGAATCCTCAGTCTTCTTTGCAGCAGGACCTTCAGTCGTGGCAAGCAAGCTCTTAGTCACGGCATGTGGGATCTAGTTCCCCGACCAGGGATTGAACCTGCATTGGGAGCATGGAGGCTTCGCTGCTGGACCACCAGGGAAGTCCCCATAGTCATCTTCTAAGTACCCTCATCTTGTCATGGCTCTGCGAACACGCCAGAGGTGTGAGGTCACGTCCAGACTGGAAGGTCACCTGACACACCGCCTTAGTCTTGCTTTTCTTTAAAGAAAGTCCTTTGCTTTTCCCGGGACATCTCTCCTATCTCCCCATCTTTGTGCTTTGGTGAGAGCTGTGTCTCCATGTAGTGTCCTGACCCAAATTCCATAACCGAGGCCAGCTTCTAGCGCAGCCCACCCTGTCCCCTGCTCATGTTCAGCTGTGTGAACACCTGTCTCTCCTCAAACCTTCGTAACGCAGGGCCTGTCCTCTTTTGCCCCACGTCATGGTCTGTCTGCTGTTAGAGTTGTTTGTGCCTTCACCTTATGGTTTTTCTTTGATGGTGTAGTAGGAAGGAGCCTTGTCTCTTCACTAATAATACCAAGAGCTGTGATTTGTGAAAAAGTTTAATCCATGGCAAGTGCTGAGCTAAATATCTTACATATTTTATTTCCTGTTTATGACAACATGGAAGGCCTGTGATAGTACTGCTAGCATGTCGCGGATGAACACTGATTACCTGCTCAGCACCATCGAGCAAATAAAAGATGGTGCCAGGATCTGAACCAGGTTCACCTGAATCTGGGCTTTTCTGGTGCATCAGTTGGTAAATGCAGGAGACCCGGGTTCAATCACTGGGTTCAAAGATCCCCTGGAGAAGGAAATGGCAACCCACTCCAGTATTCTTGCCTGGAGAACTTCATGGACAGAGGAGCCTGGCGGGCTACAGTCCACGGGGCCGCAAAGGTCGGACACAGCTGATCGACTCTCACTTTTCTCTGACGCCAAAGACAGTGCTCCGCTCTGTGGAAGTTCCCATTACTGCTTAGTACTCGCAGGAAGTTCTGGCTGGCAACAGTGTGATAAGAGGAAGATTTTCTAAGGATTTCTATACCTCTAGAACAATTCTATCTAAAACTTGAGCTTCACTGGCATTGCCTGATGACCAGTTTTCTGCTTGGCATGGGTAACAAACTTGTCTTTCTAGTGAAGAGGGTGACCCACAGAAAAATATCTCTCAACATTAAGATTGTTTGGCTTAGCAAATAAAAATACAAGCGGCCCAGTTACATTTGAAGTTCAAATTAAAAAATGAATAATTCTTGTTAGGCTACAAAATTATTCATTCTTTTACCTGAACTTCGAATTTAACTGAGCCTCCTATATTTTTTCTGGCAATCCTAATGGACAACTTAGGAAAAGTAATAAGTATCTCATTACTATGGTATTATGTTCCATAGTACCAAAGAGGAAAGCTAGAGCTGGCTAAAACTTTTTTATTTTTTTCTAAAAAATTTAATTTCTGAAACTTAAAAAATGTAAAGCCTGGGACTTCCCTGGCAGTCCAGCTGGTAAGACTCCAAGCTTCCACTTCCGGTGTCTCGGATTCCATCTCTGGTTGGGGAATTAAGATGCCGTGTGCTGTGTGACTAGTCCAAAAAGAGTAAAGCTTAAAAGGATAACAGACATGGGCAATTTGTTACTCACATCATAACGAAAATAATACTTACAAAGAATGTAGAAATAGGGGACTTCCTGGTGGTTCGGTGGTTGATAGTCTGCCTTCCAGCACAGGGGAGGCAGGTTCAATCCATGGTCAGGGAACTAAGATCCGCCTGCCACGGGCCACGGGGCAACGAAGCCACGCGCCACAGCTCCTGAGCCCATGGGCCCCCACCCAACACAACTAGAGACGCCCGTGTGCCACAACTAAGGCTCAAGGCAGCCAAATACATATTTTTTCCAACGTAGAAATAAATATACATATATGAAATATACATGGGATATGAAAAAACACCTATAATCTTGCCACCCAGAGGCAATCATTGATAATGCTTACAATTTGTGTTTTAGCAGCCTTCAACTTGGAAAGTTAAAATCTGAACAACCAGAATGCCAGAGTGCTTCGTAGCGGAAATGAGTGCTTTCAACTTACCTGCTTCTAAACTGAAGAATAGAGAAAGTAAATTTGTCTGCAGTGAAAGCCGAAGACTTCCTCCCCACCTCCATGTATACTTCATTCATGAAGAGACTGGGGAGAGAAGAGAAAGAAGGGGGGCACGATGGAGAGAGAGGAAAAGGCGGGAGAGCCGAGGGAGAGCAGGAAGCAGGGAGGGCGAAGGGACAGACGCGACGGAGAGTTTCAGCAGAGACAGAGGCAGAGGGAGACACACAGAATGGGAGCTTCCGTCTGCTCTGCGTGAGGGCTGGGTTATTTGTCATCTGCTCCGGGCAGAAGAAAAATAAACTGGAAACAGATGAAGAGAGATTCAAGCTAGATAACAGCTAATTTGCTGGGAGCTCAGATCCTGGGAGCCCAGGTACAGAGGGTTAAAGTGAAGTTTTCTTTGTCTTTAGGGAAGCATAACGTATGGAAAAGTGCACAAATCATAAACATACAACTTGATGAGTTTTCACATTGTAAACACAATACTGGACCCACCGCCCAGAACAGGAAACAGGGCGTGCTTAGCACCCTCGAGTCTCCCGCTTCCCATCCTCCACCGGTAATGACCCCTTGAAAAATACTACTCTCCTGACTTCTACGTGATGGGTTAGTTTTGCCTGTTTGTTTTTGAACCTCATGTTACATGTACAATGAGATGGTACCATAAACACTCTTTAGGGTCTGGCTTCTTTGGCTCAGTGTCATGCTTACAGGATACGTCAGCGTTGCTTTGGGAGCAACAGTTCATTGCCATTGACATCACAACGTTCCGTTGCATGAGTATGCAACAATTCCGTCACCCCATGTACTGTTGATGGATATTTGGGATTGCTTCCAGTTTATGGCCATTAAGAGTAATGACCATTTTGGAACATGTCTTTTGGTGCACACAAATTATCTTAGAATTTTAGTATCTTTTCCAAGTTTGTAGGATTTTTAGCAGTGTCCCCTTTTCAGCCCTGTTGAGAGTAATTTGTGCTAATGGGAGAAAATATTTGTGGTGTATTTGAGAAGTGTTTACTATCTAGAATATTTAAGGAACTCTAACAACTAAAAGACAAACAACCCAATCTAAAAATGACCAGAAGACTTGAATAGACATTTCTTCAAAGAAGATACAGAAAAAGCCAACAAGCACCTAAAAAGCTGCTCAACATCATTAGTCGCTGTAGAAATGCAAATCAAAGTTACAGTGAGATAACACTTCATACCAGCTAGGATGGCCATCATAAATAAAACAAAACACAAACAAGAAAATAACAAGTGTTGGTTGGGATATGGAGAAACTGGAACTCTTGTACCGTGCTAGTAGAAATGTAAACTGGTGCAGCCGGTGGGAGGAACAGTGGTTAAGAACCCACCTGCAGGGGACACTGGTCTGGGAAGATTCCACATGCTGAGGCGCCATTGAGCCCAGGCAGCTCAGCCACGCACCCTGGAGCCCACAAAGGGAGAAGCCACCACGATGAGCAGGCCGTGCGCGCGACGGAGAGCAGCCCCCGCTCGCTGCAGCTAGAGGAAGCCTGCACACAGCCACAGAGACCCCGCGCAGCCAGACAGGAACACACAGAACTTAAGAATGTAAGCAGAGCGTGAGCGTAGGGTCCAGCAATTCCGCTCTGAGGTATATACTCAGAAGAATGGAAATCAAGCATCTGTACGTGAATGTTCATAGCAACAGTGTTCACAATAGGGAGAAGCAACCCAAATGTCTGCCGACAAGTGAATAGATAGACCAAACATGGTAGAGCTACCCAGAGGAATGTTATTCAGTCATAAAAAGAGTTTGGTTGCACAAATCTGTGAATGGACTAAAACCACGTGTGTGTTGCTTCAGTCGGGTCTGACTCTTTGTGACCCCGTGGACTGCAGCCCGCCAGGCTCCTCTGTCCATGGGATTCTCCAGGCAAGAATGCTGGAGTGGGTTGCTGTGCCCTCCTCCAGGGGATCTTCCTGACCCAGGGATCAAACCCACGTCTCTTACGTCTCCTGCTTTGACAGGTGGGTTCTTTACCACTAGCGCCACCAAAAAACTTATACTCAGGATCAAAACTGAAGCACTGAGTGATTCAGTAACTGTCTATGTGATCAATCTATAGCTTATTTTGTACTGTCTCTGGGAGGATGTGAATAAAATGTGATGTCTAAGGACGTGTTTTTTAGGATCTCGCTGGTGGTCCAGGGGTTAAGGCTTCGCCTTCCCATGTGGGGGGTGCAGGTTCCATCCCTGGTTGAGGGGCTAAGATCCCACGTGCCTCATGGCCAAAAAACCAGAACATAACACAGAAGCAATATTGTAACAAATTCAGTAAAGACTTCCGTAAAAGAAGGGTGTGTTTTCAGAGACAGTAGAGCCTGAAATTAAAATACTGAGGTTCTGGGGAATTCCCTGGTGATTCAGTGGTTAGGCCTCGGGGCTTTCACTGCCAAGGGCCCAGGTTCAATCCCTGGTCAGGGAGCTAAGATCATGCAAGCAGCAAGGTGCAGTCAAATACAATAAATACATAAAATACTGAAGCTCTGGGTCAGTTTCACACACTAAATCGTGAGTCTGAAGTGAGGTGTGGGTCTCCTGAAATAGCGTCTGGCAGCTCCTAAGGGAGGCTCATTAGCTTTGCTTCAATCCATTATAATCTGCTTTCAAACCTGTTTGACTTCAGTTAGGAAAGCCCTGCAGCTAACAAGCCTGGTAGTGAAATATTTACAAACCCTAATATAGCATTTACACTGCTGTTAAGATATGTTGATAATGTTGAGACTGGCTCAGGGCAACACTGTGTCACAGGGATCCTGACAGATTTAATACGTATAAGGTTTTCCTCGTCTCACCCTCAGATGATCCTTCTGCCTTTTAAAGGAAATATCCCTTCCAAGGCATTCTTTCACGCTCGCCCCTTCCTTTCATTCCAAAGCTTCTTCCCGTAACGCGGCTTCTGCTCCACCAGCTCAAGATCGTTCCAGTGTATCTGACGAGAGCTCAGGCTCTTAGAAACGCGCTGTTGGAATGCCATCTGGCTCACCATTCGGTGTGTCCAGGCAGACACACTGCAGGTCATCTCCAGGAAGGAAGAGAAACAGAAGGCCGTCTCAGAGCTATTCATACGGCTCCACTGCAGGCTCTGGCCTGGAAAATAAGAAACTAGGACTTTAAGGGGCTTGATTGCATTTCCTCTTTCCTGTATTTCATGAAGTTTAAATTATAACCGTCTGTTTCAGAAGATATAAAAATCCTGAATTCCATCTTCTTCCATATTAACAGAATACCAACCCCTTGGGGAATCTTTTATTAGCGGAGGTTTTCAGTAATGACTCTCCTAAAATCACACTGTAAAATAAGCACTAAGCTACATCTCATTACCTATCTACCTCATTTGCCTCTCGAATGTAGCGATGAAAGGGGCTTCTGTCTCTGAAATGCATCTCCTAATGAGGATGTTTGCCTGGGTGCCAACAGTGACATTGTTTTCTGCGTGTTTAATGATGATGTGGAGGAGAAGGAGGATGGTGATGATAGTGAAAGCTTCCTTTCCTCCAGCTCTTATTAAAGATCGTGTCACTACCCACTATTTGGGGCTTATTCTTTTGCTCATCTTCACTTCTCAAAATATCCCCAAATCATTCCTGGTGGCTTCAAAGGCATTTTATATTTGGTGCTTAATTTGATTTAATTTTAATTTCGTTCTTATAGCCTGTAGGAAAAACACCACTCTGAAATTCATCAGCTGCAATGAGTCTGATATCGTGTCCATCCATCATCTCTCCCCTCTCTGTTTGGTAGGTTAATCCTCCACGTGTTTCCAATAAAGTGAAGTGAAGTGAAAGGTGCTCAGTCGTGTCCAACTCTTTGCAACCCTATGGTCTATACAGTCCTTGGAATTCTCCAGGCCAGAATACTGGAGTGGGTAGCCTTTCCCTTCTCCAGCGGATCTTCCCAACCCAGCAATTGAACTGGCATCTCTGGCATTGCAGGCAAATTCTTCACCAAATGAGCTATCAGGAAAGCCCATCAGCTAGTGGAGAAACATGGGCTTGTAGCTACGTTTGTACAAACCCTGTTCTGTGATATAGAAAGTCATTGGGTTTCGTTTAGTTTATATGCTAGACTCCAGTTTTCTCTCTCGGTAGGCTTTCTGCATTCTTCTCCCAGAAAGACTTTCCGTTCTTCTTCCCGTTAATAAACCTTGATAGAGCATCCACTGTTTTCTAAGCTCCATGCTGGGTACTGGAGTCACGGAGATAAACAGAACCTGGTTTTTATCCCCAGGTAACCAAAATCGAATACAGAACAAGCCTTGTAAATAAATAGCTGCCGTACAGTGAAACAAGAGCCGCTTGAGAAAAGAGTGGCATGCTGTGGAGGAGGAACGATGCGTAAGCTACAGTCTTGTTTTGCTCGTTGACCACTGTTTGGGTCTCTGTATTTGATGATGAAGTCATTTTTATTTTACTGTTTCATACACCTTTAGAATCTCCTTGTTTCCAACGTTCATGTTTTTCACCTTTTATTATAACACTCTACCTTCCTGTGTCTCACAGATGAATGTAACCTTTTATTGTCTCCATTAGATTTTTATTTGGGATCTAGGTATCAGGTGAAGAGAGAGATTTGGGAGGAGAGGCAAGGCAGTAAAAAGTCTTGCTGGCGCTGCTGGGATCAGGCAGTGGTGTCCCACGCCGTCCAGTAAAGTCGCTTCAGGCTCTTAGGAGAAAGGCACAACAGAATGAGTCCGAAGGCCCAAGAGGGAATCGTCTTTATGGCTGGAGCAGAAAGAGAAGAGAGAAAAAGGCGGCTTGGAAGGCTAGAGAAAGGTCATTCCTGTATCTTTCAAGTGAACCTCAGGACACGTGCACTCCCATGGAAACAAATCACCGCCTGCAGGCAGCCTCACTGTCAAGATGAAGCCTCAGGAGCTCAAAAGAAAAGCAAGCAAAAGACCGCGCACGCTCTTCCTTCCTGTCAGCTCCCTAAACCCACAGGGAGGCTAAAGCCAGTGTCTCAGGACGAAATCTAAGCCCGTGTGTGCAGCTGTGGTCTGGGCCTGAGGACAGAGCCAGGGAGGAAGCGCAGACGCAGCAACGGCTGAGAAAGAGCAGAGGGCAGAAAGACCCCGCTCATCCCGGCGCGGTAACCTCGCTCTTGCACAGCAGGAATCATTAGTGGCTCATTGTGAGGGACAGGGAGTGAAATGACAAGAAGGCCAGAATTTTTGGGCAAGCATTTAAGGCCTTGACTGGTGATATCTACATTCTCAGAGAGAAATGGAGAGTTCTAGTCGCCCCTGTGGCTCAGCTGGTAAAGAATCCACCTGCAATGTGGGAGACCCCGGTTCGATTCCTGGGTTGGGAAGATTCCCTGGAGAAAGGACAGGCTCCCCACTCCAGTATTCTGGCCTGGAGAAGTCCATGGACTGTGTAGTCCATGGGGTCTCAGAGTCGAACACGACTGAGTGACTTTCACTCACTGCAGTCCCCCCTGCACCTGGGTGGGTGGGAGAGGGGAGCTTCAGCTTGGGGATTCTTTGCCCCGACCGGTGTTGAAGGTAATCTGGTGACAGGTCTCAGGGAAAGAGCCCGCAAGCTTCCGGAACTTTCTAAAAGGCAATTGTCCGAGGCAGTGAGTGAGTCTGAACACCACAAGCTGTCTGTCCACGGGGGCCAAGAGCCCCGACTTGGGGGCACAAGCAGAGGGCTGGGGGCGGGGCGCGGCTAGAGACCCAGGAAGGCCGAGGTGCTTTGCCTGCGCCGTGTGGCCTTCGAGGGCTGGCGGCCTCAGCTGTGCGGTCTGCCCGGGGCGCTCTACAAACATATACAAAAGTAGAAACGACAAAAGGGTGAAATTCAAAAATTGTATACGTCTGTTCTTTTCTTCCAGTGCCCCAGTGGGTTTCTGGTGCGTCTCTAGGGTGCATGGGCCCACTCCGAAGGCCACGGGAGATAAAACAGAAAGCAAGCATAGAGCACTTCTGCTGTGCATCCCACCGCCGTGGTTATCTCAAGAGGAAAGCACCTGCACCATTGTTTGAGCAGCGCCCTGAACCCACTGCTTTCTTCAGGGAAGATTCTTTTTGCCTAAAAGAATAGCTGGCAACTAGGGTTATTCAGACTCGGCTGCTTGGCAGGCACGTTCTTGAAAATGAACCAAGTGAGCTTGTCACACCAAGGAAAAGCAACCAACAACACTCATTTCTTTGATGCCACATAGTCAGGCGCTCAGTCGTGTCCAGCTCTTTGTGATCCCATGGACTGTAGCCCACCAGCCTCCTCTGCCTGTAAATTATCCCAGCATGAATACTGGAGGGGGGTGCCATTTCCTCCTCCAGGGGATCTTCCCGACCCAGGGATGGCACTCGAGTCTCTTGCCTCTCCTGCAGATGCTTTACCACTTGAGCCACCGGGGAGGCCCCTTCTTTCTTTGGACTTTCTAGCAAACATTAGATTTTTAAAAATCTTGTGTCAGGCATCATAAGGTTGATGGTATCAAAATAAAAAGACTTTTCAGATGATATTGGTGCTGCTATTAGTGCCGTGTTGGATATTGTGTAATGAAATGGGTCAACATTTGGAAGAGGTCCACAACTTAGTGGACCAATGTTTTCTGAATAGTCCACGCATGATGTTGTAAATTATGCCAGGGGATGGACAGGGGATCCCTTCAAAGTGCCTGTGGTCCCTCCCACCCCACAGTTCTTACCTTGAAGCCTAATCCCCAGTGTGATGGGACTTGGGGGGTGATATGCGACAGGACCTTGTCCTCATAAATGGGATCAGAGCTCTGACAAACGAGACCCCAGAGCATTCCCTCGCCTTCTGCCACCTGAAGACACAGTGAACCGTCGGTCTGTGAGCCAGGAAGCCGGCTCTCATCCAACAGTGAGCCTGCCGCTGCCTTGAACTTGCACGAACACAGCTTCGGGAACCGTGAGGAGCACACGTCTGTTGCTGATAATCCACCTCGACTATGGCATTTCTGTGATAGCAGCTTAGTTACAATGAGGTAATTGCACCTCATTTAACAGCTTGTTATGATTCATCATAAAGTCACAATAACCCCTTTTTTTCAGTTTAATGCCACAAAGATATATTCACTTCAGCTGTGTTTGTCCTCCATTTTCAGTTTTTCTCTGAAACTGCTTCTACGATGTGACCTACAGGAACATCTGTGTCATTAAGGAAAGCCATGGGACAGATAACACCGAGAAGATGAAGAATTAAGATAAATACTCAGTCAATTTAAAGGAGCACACTTTGCATGAATGTTTTATGAAGGTTTCTGAGGAAGGTAGTGTGGTTGGGGGCTCTTCTGACTGGTTGCCTGAGCTCTGTGCTTAGCGCCTCAGTCGTGCGCAACTCTTTGCAACCCCGTGGGCTGTAGCCTGCCAGGCCCCTCATCCATGGGAGGGGATTCTCCACGCAAGAAGGCTGGAGTGGGTTGTCATGCCCCCGTCCAGGGTATCTTCCCAACCCAGGGATCGAACCCAGATCTCCCACATTGCAGGCTGATTCTTTACTGTCTGAGCTACCAGGAAGCCCAAGGATACTGGAGCGGGTAGCCCATCCCTTCTCCAGGGGATCTTCCTGACCCAGGAATGGAACTGGGGTCTCCTGCACGGCAGGCAGATTCTTTACCAGCTGAGCCACCTGGGAAGCCCATAAGAAAAGCCATGGGACAGCTAAACATCAAGAAGATGAAGAAGTAAGATAAATAGTTAATTTAAAGGAGAACGCTTTGCGTGAATCTTTCATGAAGGTTTCTGAAGAAGGTGATGGGGCGGGGGAGGGCTCTTCTGGTTGGCTGCCTGAGTTCCACGTCCGCTTGATTCCTCCAAGCTGTTATCAAAACGAACAAATAGAAACCTTTATTTATAATTAACATCACTAAAGCAGTATGTACAGACATCAACTAACAAAAGGAGGCAATCTGAAGTAAAAGTAAGACTTTTCATGCAAATTGCACTTTTCATTTTCATGCTGACGACATGCACTGCACAGATCTTTGCTTTGGATTTTACAAATCTTATAAATCTCATTTTGGAAACAAATATATCTGTGGCATGTCCAGGGGGTAGCAAGACTACAGAGAAGGCTGTGTGGTAAAGAAAATTTTTTGTTTGTTTCTTTAAAAAAAATTTTTTTTTTTTTGGCCACACCTCACAGCATGCAGAACTTTCTGACCAGGAATCCAACCCACATTCCCCTGCAGTGGAAGTACTGAGTCTTAACCACTGGGCCACCGGGGGAAGCACCAAGAAATTTTGTTAATTTATGAGAGGCTCAGGTGGCACAGTTGTAGAACCCGCCTGCCAGTGCAAGAGAGCGGGGCTCTATCCCTGGGTGGGGAAGACCCCCTGGAGAAGGAAATGGCTACTCGCTCCAGTATTCCTGGCTGGAAAATCCCACGGACAGAGGAGCCTGGCGGGCTGCAGTCCATGGGGTCACGAAGAGTCGGAAATGGCTGAGTGAGCACAGGAGAGATTTCACTGTCATGCATGCTGGTTTCCTGGGGTTACTTCCATCCCCTTCTCACAGGATGAGATTCAGTCGTGTTTACACACAGCATCATGGCAAACACGTGGTATTTACCTTGTCACTAGGATGAGCAGTTCAGTCTTGAACTGGACTGCCTGAGATGGTAGCCACTGATCATATGTGGCTATTCAGATTTAAATGTAAATTAATTAGAATTAAAAATAAAATGTACAATTCACCTCCTGTTTCTCAGCCAGCCGCATTTCGAGTGCCTAATGCCTCCCTACGAACAAAGCTAGTGGAGGTGATGGAATTCCAGTTGAGGTGTTTCAAATCCTGAAAGATGATGCTGTGAAAGTGCTGCACTCAATATGCCAGCAAATTTGGAAAACTCAGCAGTGGCCACAGGACTGGAAAAGGTCAGTTTTCATTCCAGTTCCAAAGAAAGGCAATGCAAAAGAATGCTCAAACTACCACACAATTGCACTCATCTCACATGCTAGTAAAGTCATGCTCAAAATTCTCCAAGCCAGGCTTCAGCAATACGTGAACCGTGAACTCGTGATGTTCAAGCTGGTTTTAGAAAAGGCAGAGGAACCAGAGATCAAATTGCCAACATCCCCTGGATCATCGAAAAAGCAAGAGAGCTCCAGAAAAACATCTCTTTCTGCTTTATTGACTATGCCAAACCCTTTGACTGTGTGGATCACAATAAACTGTGGAAAATTCTGAAAGAGATGGGAATACCAGACCACCTAACTTGCCTCTTGAGAAATCTGTATGCAGGTCAGGAAGCAACAGTTAGAACTGGACATGGAACAACAGACTGGTTCCAAATAGGAAAAGGAGTGCGTCAAGGCTGTATATTGTCACCCTGCTTATTTAACTTCTATGCAGAGTACATCATGAGAAACGCTGGACTGGAAGAAACACAAGCTGGAATCAAGACTGGCGGGAGAAATATCAATAACCTTAGATATGCAGATGACACCACCCTTATGGCAGAAAGTGAAGAGGAGCTAAAGAGCCTCTTGATGAAAGTGAAAGAGGAGAGTGAAAAAGTTGGCTTAACGCTCAACATTCAGAAAACTAAGATCATGGCATCTGGTCCCATCACTCCATGGGAAATAGATGGGGAAACAGTAGAAATAGTGTCAGACTGTACTTTTTTGGGCTCCAAAATCACTGCAGATGGTGACTGCAGCCATGAAATTAAAAGACGCTTACTCTTTTGCATAAAGAGTTATGTGAAAAATTGTGACCAACCTAGATAGTCTATTCAAAAGCAGAGACATTACTTTGCCGACTAAGGTCCGTCTAGTCAAGGCTGTGGTTTTTCCTGCGGTCATGTATGGATGTGAGAGCTGGACTGTGAAGAAGGCTGAGCACCGAAGAATTGATGCTTTTGAACTGTGGTGTTGGTGTTGGAGAAGACTCTTGAGAGTCCCTTGGGCTGCAAGGAGATCCAACCAGTCCATTCTAAAGGAGATCAGCCCTGGGATTTCTTTGGAAGGAATGATGCTAAAGCTGAAGCTCCAGTACTTTGGCCACCTCATGTGAAGAGTTGACTCATTGGAAAAGACTCTGATGCTGGGAGGGATTGGGGGCAGGAGGAAAAGGGGACGACCAAGGATGAGATAGATGGCTGGATGGCATCACTGACTCGATGGCCGTGAGTCTGAGTGAACTCCGGGAGTTGGTGATGGACAGGGAGGCCTGGCGTGCTGTGATTCATGGGGTCGCAAAGAATCAGACACGACTGAGCGACTGAACTGAACTGCACTGCGCTGAATGCCTCCCTCCTATGGCTAGTGGCTACCATATTGGAGATGCTGGGTAGAACATCTCCCTCATCAGGGAGGTTCTGCTGAACTGTGTTTACTGAGAGCACAATCTGTAGCTCTCATTTTTTGTTATATGGCTGTATGAGGATCATACCTGATTTTTTAAAGAAAATATTAGTAATCTGAAAAACTAGTCACATGAAAAAAAGAATGGGTTTTCATTCTAGAATTCCCTTTGGAAACCCATGGTTTTAAAGCAAGTGGGGAAAGCGAGTGTTTGCAAAGCAGCTTCTTCCAAGTTGCTTGTTTTACTCCGCCAACATTCTCTTATTCATTTGAAAGATATTTACTAAGTGCCTTCTGCATGCCGGGTATTCTTCTGGGCTCTGGAACAAAGCAAATAAAACCCCTGGCCTCATGGAGCTTCCAGCGTACCCTGTGGGATGAGAGGCAAATGTTATTTCTGTTTCCAGGCTCAGATGCAAACATCTGCAGGCAGTATTTTGTGCCAAAGCAGGGGATAAAATGAGATGAGATTCCAATTCTTACACTGTTGCTCATGAAGAAGTCACAGAAAGAGGGAAATGCTAAGAATGTAATTTCTGATTTGCAAAGACATTCTCATCATGAAAACCAAAAAAGCCTCGCAATAAATTTAAAATATTGGTTCTGAAAAGCCGCTTTTGCCTGACAGAGTGTGTAAGGAGCTGATGCGCGTTTCCCCGTGTCACTGTCTTCCTTAGAGTATCAGCTGCTGGAAGCGGCTGCAGTCTCTTCAGTTCCAGCTTTCTTCCCACAATATCCAGCCAGGTAACCACTGCAGCCCCCGCTGGGCACTGCGGGTAGCAGAAAGCTCACCAGTTTAGTCAACAGCAGAGACACAACTTCCCCCGTCCTAACTTTTATTAGTATGTGTATAATAACCTTTATTATAATGTGTGTTATGATTACTATGTTTACAATATCACATATCCACAGTTAGAAGTTTAGAAATAATAGATAAGAGTAAAAATGTTAAGTTAGTTGTATTCCTAGTACCCAGAAGATAATCACCATTAGCATTAAAAATTTTTTTTGACATGTACACACTGCTGTATTTATTTGTTTTTCTAAGTTGTTTTTGCTGTGCTGGGTCTTGGGGTGTGTGCGGCTGCTCTCCCGCTGCGCTGCGCGGCCTCGTCGCGGTGGCATCTCGGGTTGCGGAGCCGTGGCTCCCGGGCACCTGGGTTTCGGGAGGCCTGGCTTTGGGGCTCAGGGCATGGACTCGGCAGTTGTGGTGCACAGGCCTAGTTGCTCCGCAGCGTGTGGGATCTTCCTCGACCAGGCATGGAACCAGTGGCCCCTGCACTGACAGGCGGATTCCTATCCACTGGGGAAGTCCTCGCCATTAGCATTTTGATATGTATTCTTTAAGAATTGTTTTCTCTCCCTCCCTCCATATATAAATGTTTCTAGCAAACCAAAATGGTGCCACTGGTATCTCACTGTTTTTACTTAATCATATAGTACAAATAGATTTCATTCAAATAAGTCTAACTCTCCATCACCATTTTAACAGCTATGTAACATTACATTCAGTGGCTATATTCAATGATTCATTTAAGCGCTTGTTGAAAGTTAACATTATTGTAAATGTTTCACCATTATAACCAATACTGTGGCATACAGTCTTGTACATATACTAATATCTTTGTGAAGCTGATTAAACTTTAGCAATCGAAATCTACAAGTGAAATTCTTGGGTCAGAGGTTTGGCCCATATTTATGACTTCTCCTAAAAGTCACCCAACTTTGTCCCAGAAAAACCATCTATCCCTGTTCCAGCAGTTAGAAGAACGCCCCTTTCCCCAAGACTTACCCAGCATCCTCTTCTTGGGAGATCTTGACCTTTTCTCTCTTTTTCACTCATTAGTGTCCAGTTTGCCCCTGGGACACCCATTCTGCTGTTTGAACTAAAACCATCATGTCTCAACAAAAAGTCTCCTTCTTAGACCTCACCTCCCTCCAGTGTGGATTAATGCATGACTGTCAGCCTGGCACCTGGAGGGTCAATAGTTCTGTGCTCGATCTTTTTACTGCTCAACATCCTGATAGACAACCTGGAGGAAGTTATAAAAAGCATGCTTGCAAATTTTACTCAACGTTTATTTAGCGCCTACCAGATGCCAGGATTTCCCTGGTGGCTCAGAGGATAAAGAATCTGCCTGCAATGCGGGAGGCCTAGGTTCAATCCCTGGGTCTGAAAGATCCCCAGGAGAAGGGAATGGCTGCCCACTCCAGTGTTCCTGCCTGGAGAATTCCGTGGACGGAGGAGCCTGGGCGGCTACAGCCCTTGGAGTTGCAGAGCTGGACACTACCGAGCCGCTAACACTTTCACTTTCTTACATAGACGCCAGGCATGATGCCTCGTGCTTAGGATGTAAATACAGACGAGCTCTCTTCCTTGCCCTGGAGGAGTTCATGGTGCCTTCAGAGTGCCAGGGCTGGCTCTGGGGCCTTCTGCACGGCTCATGTAGGAAATGGTAACATTTGTGGCCAAGGGCACCAGCTGCCCGTCCCTTCCACAGGCAGCAGCACGCTGGCTGAGAGATGCTGCCCCACTCAACAAACATTTGCTGAGCGCAGTCTGCCTGCCAGGCCCTGTTCTGCGGAACAGTCCCCTGGAAACTATCTTGTGGTGCCATTTCCCCCGGAGCAGCCTCAGCAGACATCTTTGCAGCACCCTTGAACCCAAGTGTCCTCCACTGTGACTCTGCCTTTCCCCACTCAGTTATTTATTTTCTCTGACAATTTCCCAAGAGAAATTTTGGCTGACTCATATAAAACCAAATGCACTTTGTAGAGCGCTAGGACCCAGACACATTAACCTTAAAGGGAGACAAGCTGTTTCAAATCCTTTTGGGAGGGAACGAGGCAGTGCAGAAATACCTAAGATGGTAAATCCACAGCTCTACTGTGAAGCAAAAATTGCTCTGGAATAGAAAAAGAAATGCTCCAAAGCACTCATCACTTGGTGACTGACACACGATGCTGTTACTAAATATTAAACCTCCAGAAGCTTCTCAGCAGTACCCCGCGTTCAGCTCTCCTCTCGGTTCTGTTTACCTCTGGCCATGACCGTCAGGTCGCAGATTTGCTTTATCCTCAGAAAGTGGGATTATTGTAGGAACCAAGAAACCCTCATGTCTGACAGGACTCAACACAAGAAATAGCTGTCTGCTGGGGGCCTCCTGGTCGTGTCCTGGTGGGGCCAGAAGGACCTAGAAAAGGCGTCTGTACTTTGAACATTTGGGCATCGGATGTCGAAATCAACAGCCCTTCTTTCGGGAGGAGCACGATCAGCCTGTGAGTTGAAGGGCGGGGTTGTGAAACATCCCTTGGCCTAGCTCAGGTCCCCGAGCCTCACTCTCTGCACTGGTGCCTGCCATGCTGTTGGGCGTCACAGTTGCTTGCGGTTGATTGCAGCAGGAGAGTTGATCTTTCTCTGGGTTTTATGAACCGTGCCCCAGTCCCTAGACGTCAGAGAGGGAGTGGAAGGCCGGCTCAGCCTTCTCGATCTCGTTTCCAGAATCTTTTGGCAAAAACGGGAAGACCACTGTGTGTCCACCTTCCCTTCCCCACACTGGTCACACCAGTGAGTGCTTACCAACATGCTAGCCCTTCCCTTTCCAAACCAAGCTCTGTTCATATTCCCCACAAACAGCTCCCCCGGGGCTGCTGTGTGCACACACAGATGGAGCGGAACACTTTACTTGGGAGGATGGAAGAAGGGCAAGGCCGTGGCGTCCTCGGAATGGACTGGAGGCGGTTTGGGGCCTGGTTTGGAAGGGGAAGCGCAGGGCAGTCCTAGGCGAGACCTAGGGGCTCCTTGTGCTGTGCGGAGGGGCCAGGCTGAAGGTGACCAGAGGGGGCCCCTGAGAGCAGACAGCCCAGCACAGGGGCCCCACTCGTTTGAGTGTACGGGTCATACAGCACGCAGGTACACACACACACACACACACACACACACACACACTCTCTCTCTCTCTCTTTTTGCTTTTTAATTAAACGTTTTATAAGGGACTTTCCTGGTGGTCCAGTGGCTAAGAACCTGCCTTGCAATGCAGGAGACTGACATCCCACCTGCCGTGGACCCCAGCAACCTTGGAGAGCTGCTTTCTCTTTCAGTCTGGGGCCCGAGCAAATGATGTCCTGAGTTGTCATTGCTGGGGGCCCATCCTCCACGCTCTCTTGTGTTTCTGCACATATTGGGAGCAGAGGCTCTGGCAGCCCTTTGCCTGGACTGTCATTTCTAGGATGTTTGTGAGGAGAACACCTTTAAAAGGTAGAGACACTGTCTCTGTCCAAAGCAAAGTGTAGGTGTGCTCACCGTCCAGTGTAAGAAAGACAGTGCAGTTAAGCCCTCGTGCCCCAGCTAGAGTCTGTGGGCCACAGCGGAGGATCCACCTGACGAAACTAAGATCCAAGGCAGCGATGTTTCAGTTTCAGTTCAGTCGTTCAGTCGTGTCCAACTCTTTGCGACCCCATGGACTGCAGCACGCCAGGCCTCCCTGTCCATCACCAACTCCCGGAGTTTACTCAAACTCACGTCCACTGAGTCAGTGATGCCATCCAACCATCTCATCCTCTGTCATCCCTTTCTCCTCCTGCCTTCAATCTTTCCCAGCATCAGGGTCTTTTCAAATGAGTCAGTTCTTTGCATTAGGTACCCAAAGTATTGGAGTTTCAGCTTCAGCCTCAGTCCTTCCAATGAACACCCAGGACTGATCTCCTTTAGGATGGACTGGTTGGATCTCCTTGCAGTCCAAGGGACTCTCAAGAATCTTCTCCAACACCACAGTTGAAAAGCATCAATTTTTCGGCGCTCAGCTTTCTTTACAGTCCAACTCTCACATCCATACATGACTACTGGAAAAACCATAGCCTTGACTAGATGGACCTTTGTTGGCAATGTCTCTGCTTTTTAATATGCTGTCTAGGTTGGTCATAGATTTTCTTCCAAGGAGTAAGCGTCTTTTAATTTCATGGCTGCAGTCACCATCTGCAGTGATTTTGGAGCCCCAAAAAATAAAGTCAGCCACTGTTTCCACTGTTTCCCCATCTATTTGCCATGGAATGATGGGACCAGATGCCACAATCTTTGTTTTCTGAATGTTGAGCTTTAAGCCAATGTTTTCACTCTCCTCTTTCACTTTCAGCAAGGTGCTCTTTAGTTCCTCTTCACTTTCTGCCATAAGGGCGGTATCATCTGCATGTCTAAGGTTATTGATATTCCTCCCAGCAATCTTGATTCCAGCTTGTGCTTCATCTAGCCCAGGATTTCACATGATGTACTCTGCGCGTAAGTTAAATGAGCAGGATGACAATATACAGCCTTGACGTACTCCTTTCCCAACCTTTATATATAAGGCAGCCAAATAAATAAGTAAATATTTTTAAATTTTTTTTACTGATAATTGTAGATGTAAATGCAGGTTTAAGAAATTAATACAGAACGTGGACATGTTGGCTGAAGTGTCCACCCACATACATGAAAGCTCCTTCCTGGAGTGACAGGGCGGGCCTCTGGACAGAGGCAGAGAGACTCTAAACTGGAACCTTGTTTTCCGTGTCATTGTGAAGTTACATTTATCAGGGAAGGAGGATATGAATGCCATTTGACAGTATGTTAGCTTGACTTACATCTGGATCTGTAGACATGGCTGCGGGCCTCTCTTCATACTGTTGCCCTGCAAAGGTTAGGGATGAGAGGAGGGCTGGAGGGCAGTTTATTCCCAAGTTAATGACCCCTAGAGATGAAGGCTCTGAATCCTATCTCCAATAGTCTGCTGAGGCCCAGAAAACCTCCTGTGTCTCTTGTGTGCGTTAAGTTGCTTCAGTCGTCTCTGACTTTTTGCAGCCCCGTGGACTGTAACCCACCGGGCTCCCTTGTCCATGGGATTCTCCAGGAAAGAATACTGGAGTGGGTTGCCACGCTCTCCTCCAGGAGAATTTCAGGACCCAGGGAGCCCAGGTCTCCCACATCACAGGCAGATTCTTTACCGTCTTAGCCACCAGGGAAGCCCTACGTCTCCCCTGGAGAAGCTTCTTAAGAGTCTTGGCAACCAAAGGGAGAAGTTGGCTAGGAATACTGGGGCCGTTGTGTGGAAAGCAGGGTTTGGGGAAGGTTCTCTTGGCAGGGGGCTTCCCAGGTGGCACTAGTGGTAAAGAACCTGCCTGCCAATGCAGGAGACGGGAGTTGATCCCAGGGTGGGGAAGATCCCCTGGAGGAGGGCCTGGCAGGTAAGACTGAACTCTTGTTCCCTCCAGATAAACGATCCATATCTACTTCTCTGCTTTGGTTGTTTCTTCCTCTCTTTGGTTCTCTTGCTTTGGGGATTTTCCTTAGCATCCCAGTAAGATTTCACAGGAAAACCACCTGTATGTCTTGGCTAAGTTGAGAGGCTCAGGGGAAGGTGTACCTGTGGGCTTGGGTAGATGGCCAGGCCAGAGCCCGCAATGAGACTGGGCTGGGGGAGCCTGGAAGCATTTTTTGGCCTCTGCTACCTTGCCCTTTATAGCAGCTTCAGGCACTCAGGGCCTGGTCCTGTCCCACCCCGGTGCCCAGGGCGTGTATGCTCAGACATTGTTTGTTAAATGGATGAACAAATATCCTCATCTCACATGCTACTCCAAGTAAACAATCAATGAATTGTTAACTCAAAGAATTTTTCTTAAGTAAGTATTGTTGTTCAGTTGCTCAGCCATGTCCGACTCTCTGCAACCACATGGACTGCAGCACGCCAGGCCGCCCTGTCCCTCACCATCTCCCAGAGTTCACTCAAACGCATGTCCATTGAGTCAGTGATGCCATCCAACCCTCTCGTTCCCTGTCATCCCCTTCTCCTGCCTTTAATCTTTCCCAGCATCAGGGTCTTTTCCAATGAGCTGGTTCTTTGCATCAGGTGGCCAAAGTATTGGAGCTTCAAGTTCAGCATCAGTCCTTCCAATTAAATATTACTAATAATTATGATTAACAATAAATATAAATAAATTACCTATATACATAGTGTATTATATGCACCCATCATAATAAAATATAATTAGTAATTATTGTTAATTTTGTTAACACCTAACTAGGAAACAATAAACTATTTAGACCATTTCACTGAATTTATTGGAACTAAATTTACAACCAGAAAGTTTCACCACTTTGTCTAAAGACAGAGAAAAGCTAATTGTGATGTTACTAAACTGAAAAGAGGGGGAGATTTAAAAAGAGCTGCAAGCAAACTCATCATTATTTCTTCCTGGTTTTAGTATATGGAGCACCAGGTTCCGAATTGTTTGCAGTGTCCTTGATGGGTGTGACCTTCCGAAAGATGTTTACATGTAAATATTTATAGGATGAGTTCAACCACCGAGATAAGCACCCTTGCTTCTAGGTCAGGCCTTCCAAGTAAGGCTGCTCAGGTTGTCTCTTCATATGTTTATTTCAAGCTCTTGCAAAGGTTTCTAAATTGCTGTCTCAGCGCTTGTGTTTGCAATATCTTAAAGTTAACAGCCCTACTCTTTTAACAAATTTACCAAGTGCTACATACATCTGAACTTCCTGATGTTCAAGCTGGTTTTAGAAAAGGCAGAGGAACCAGAGATCAAATTGCCAACATCCGCTGGATCATGGAAAAAGCAAGAGAGTTCCAGAAAAACATCTATTTCTGCTTTATTGACTATGCCAAACCCTTTGACTATGTGAATCACAATAAACTGTGGAAAATTCTTTAAGAGATGGGAATACCAGACCACCTGACCTGCCTCTTGAGAAACCTATATGCAGGTCAGAAAGCAGCAGTTAGAACTGGACATGGAACAACAGACTGGTTCCAAATAGGAAAAGGAGTACGTCAAGGCTGTATATTGTCACCCTGCTTATTTAACTTATATGCAGAGTACATCATGAGAAACAGTGGGCTGGAAGAAACACAAGCTGGAATCAAGATTGCTGGGAGAAATATCAATAACCTCAGATATGCAGATGACACCACCCTTATGGCAGAAAGTGAAGAGGCGCTAAAAAGCCTCTTGATGAAAGTGAAGGAGGAGAGTGAAAAAGTTGGCTTAAAGCTCAACATTCAGAAAACGAAGATCATGGCATCTGGTCCCATCACTTCATGGCAAATAGATGGGGAAACAGTGGAAACAGTGTCAGACTTTATTTTTTTGGGCTCCAGAATCACTGCAGATGGTGACTGCAGCCATGAAATTAAAAGACGCTTACTCCTTGGAAGGAAAGTTATGACCAACCTAGAGAGCATATTCAAAAGCAGAGACATTACTTTGCCGACTAAGGTCCGCCTAGTCAAGGCTATGGTTTTTCCTGTGGTCATGTATGGATGTGAGAGTTGGAATGTGAAGAAAGCTGAGCGCCGAAGAATTGATGCTTTTGAACTGTGGTGCTGGAGAAGACTCTTGAGAGTCCCTTGGACTGCAAGGAGATCCAACCAGTCCATTCTGAAGGAGATCAGCCCTGGGTGTTCTTTAGAAGGAATGATGCTGAAGCTGAAACTCCAGTACTTTGGCCACCTCATGAGAAGAGTTGACTCATTGGAAAAGACTCTGATGCTGGGAGGGATTGGGGGCAGGAGGAGAAGAGGACGACAGAGGATGAGATGGCTGGATGGCATCACAGACTCGATGGATGTGAGTCTGAGTGAACTCCGGGAGTTTGTGATGGACAGGGAGGCCTGGCGTGCTGTGGTTCATGGGGTCGCACAGAGTTGGACACGCCTGAGCGACTGCACTGGACTGGACTGCACTGGACGCGCCCCTGCTATTTGGCCGGAATTCATTGGTGTGTGACCATGACTTAGTGCCACGCACACATATGCATACTCATCCACAGCAGTTAAAGATGGTGAGACATTTAGATCAAAGGAGTAGAAGTGAGAGTCCAGAATTAAACCCATATATCTAGGGCTAATTGACAAGGTTGTCAGGACAAAAAATTGGAAAGAATAAGCTTTCAACATATGATATTGGGACAACTGGATATCTGCAAGCAAAAGAATGAGTTGGCCTTCTATTTTACAGCATATACAAAAATTAGCTAAAATGGACCAAAGACCTAAACTCAGAAGCTGAAACTCTACAATTCTTACAAGGAAATATAGGGATAGATCTTCCTGACTTCCCTGGTGGCTCAGATGGTAATCTGCCTGGAAGCAGAAGACCAGGGTTCAATCCCTGAGTCGGGAAGATCCCCCGGAGAAGGGAATGGCAACCTGCTCCAGTATTCTTGCCTGGAGAATCCCATGGACTGGGGAGCATGGCAGGCTATAGTCCGTGGGGTTGCAAAGAGTCAGACACGACTGAGCAACTAACACTTTCATTTTCTTTCACCTCCTGACCTCAGATTTGGCAATGGATCCTTAGAAATTACATAGGAAAGTACAAGTAACAAAATGAATTGAACTCATAAAAATTAAGAAATATTTGTGTATCAAAGGGCAATCAAGAAAGTTAAAAGACTGTACACGATAGAAGAAAATATTCAGAAACATGTATCAGATAAGACACTTGCAACCAGAATGGATAAAGAACTCTTAG
Organism: Capra hircus; assembly: GCF_001704415.2. Taxonomy (NCBI): domain Eukaryota; kingdom Metazoa; phylum Chordata; class Mammalia; order Artiodactyla; family Bovidae; genus Capra; species Capra hircus. The sequence goes on from NC_030831.1 coordinate 61,051,018, forward strand.
AACTCAACAATAGAGATACAAACAACTAAATTTTAAAATGGGCAAAAACTTTGAATAGACATTTCTCCAAAGATATATAAACAACCAACAAACACATGGAAAGATGCTCATCATTAGTCATTAAGGAAATGTAAGTCAAAACCACAATGAGATGTATTTCACCCCCAGAAAGATGGCTATCATTAGGAAAAAAACAAAACAAAACAAAAAAACCCAACAACAACAAGTGTTGGCAAAGATGCGGAGAAACTGGAACCTCATTCCCTGCTAGTAAGAATGTGAAATGGTGCAGCCACTGTTGGAAGCAGTTCGGCAGTTCCCCAGAAAGTTAAGCATAGAATTATCATAGCATCCAGGCCCCTGGAGCCGGTAATAGGTGCTCCAACAAATATACATGAACATTCACGGCCACACTGTCCACAAGAGCCAAATGATGGAGACCGCCGTGTCCCTCAGGCTACGGACGGATAAACAAATGTGGTATATCCATGCAGGGTATATAACTCACCAAATGCCACAGTGCTATCTGCTGCATAGCTCAGTTGGTAAAGAATCGCCTGTAACGCAGGAGACCCTGGTTCAATTCCCGGGTCGGGAATCTCCGCTGCAGAAGGGATAGGTTACCCACTCCAGTATTCTTGGGCTTCCCTTGTGGCTCAGCTGGTACAGATCCGCCTGCAACGCGGGAGACCTGTGTTTGATCCCTGGGTTGGGAAGATCCCCTGCAGGAGGGCATGGCAACCCACTCCAGTATTCTGGCCTAGAGAGTTCCATGGACTGTATAGGCCATGGGGTTGCAAACAGCAGGACATGACAGAGCGAGTTTTGCAATGTGGATGAGTCCCTAAAACACGATGCTAAGTGAAAGAAGCCAGACACAAAAGGTCGCACAGTTCATGCTTCCATTTATACCATGTGTCCAGAAGAGGCAAATCCATAGAGACAGGAAGCGCCATGGGGTGGGGATATTGAGTGACTGCTTAACGGGTCCAGGGTGAGGTGATGGGACTAGACGGTGGGGACGAGTTCTGAAGGCACCAAACCCCACACTTTCGCTTTATTTATTTATTGGTCACGCTACACGGCTTGCTGGATCTTGGTTCCCCAACCAGAGATGGAACCTGGGCCCCCAGCAAAGAAAACAGTCCTAACCATGAGACTGCCAGGGAGGTCCCTGAACTCTATGTTTTTACATGGTTACTTTTATGTTATGTGAATTTTACTTCAATAAAACAAAGGGAAAAGGTGACAACACCCGGGCCCTTCCTCATCCCTCTCCCAGACCCGTCTGTGGAGCTGCCTCCGTGGGAACGAGCCCCCGGCCCCACAGACTCTCCGCTCATCCTCCCAGTGCTGAGCCGTCTTCGGGCGCGGGCAGCACAGGGCGGCCCTGTCCCGACGTTTCCTGGTGCTCAGGGAAAAGTCACACCCTGCCGGGCAGTGCCCCGTCTCCCTGCGTCCCTGTCTTGGTCTCCCGCAGCTCTCTGCTGAGCAGATCTTGGAAGCCATCTAAGATCTTGCTACATTGTTTGGGGAGCCCAGGGCAAAGGGAAATTGCTGTGAAAAGATGAAGAATTTCAAGATGGGGACGCAGAGTGTCCAGACAAGCTAAGGGCTCTTCATTGCTGAGCAGGGTGTTCTGTCTGCCCAGGCCCCATCACGGCTCCTGTTTCTGGCTCCGTCGTTGCCCTATAAGCACCATAACACAGTCCCTCTCTGACGATGATGACTGCTGTACCCTGTCCCAGCGGCCTGGGACCACTCAGCCGGCTTCCGAAGCCACGTCAGTGTAACGTCCGCCCGGGCTTTTTCCTGCCACCCTTTCCAGCACGTTGCTGGGCACCCACTTTGCCTGAGCCTTCAGTGAGCCCAGCAGAAAGCTCACTTGTCTCCAGTACTCACTATTGGGACAGGAGAGATGGGCCTGAATGTGAGGGGCCTGGGGGATGCACGGCAAGACAAGACCGCGGCCCTGCACCAGTGCAGGGGGTGGGCTTGGTGGTCTCCAGTCCTCTTCAAGTCCTGAGAGTCTATGTTGAATCTCAGTCAGTTCAGTCGCTCAGCCGTGTCTGACTCTGCGACCCCATGGACTGCAGCACACCAGGCCTCCCTGTCCATAGCCAACTCCCGAAGTTTACTCAAACTCACATCCATTGAGTCGGTCATGCCATCCAATCATCTTATCCTCTGTCATCCCCTTCTTCTCCCACATTCGATCTTTCCCAGCATAAGGGTCTTTTCCAGTGAGTCAGTTCTTCGCATCAGGTGGACAAAGTATTGGGGTTTCAGCTTCAGCATCAGTCCTTCCAATGAATATTCAGGACTGATTTCCTTTAGGATGGACTGGTTGGATCTCCTTGCAGTCCAAGGGACTCTCAAGAGTCTTCTCCAGCACCACAATTCTTCGGCACTCAGCTTTCTTTATAGTCCAACTCTCACATCCATACATGACCACTGGAGAAACGATAGCCTTGACTAGACGGGCCTTTGTTGGCAATGTAATGTCTCTGCTTTTCAATATGCTATCTAGGTTGTTCAGAGCTTTTCCTCCAAGGAGTAAGCATCTTTTAATTTCATGGCTGCAGTCACCATCTGCAGTGATTTTGGAACCCCCCAAAATAAAGCCTGACACTGTTTCTCCATCTATTTCCCATGAAGTGATGGGACCAGATGCCATGATCTTCATTTTCTGAATGTTGAGTTTTAAGCCAAAGTTTTCACTCTCCTCTTTCATTTTCATCAAGAGGCTTTTTAGTTCCTCTTCACTTTCTGCCATAAGGGTGGTGTCATCTGCATATCTGACGTTATTGATATTTCTCCCAGCAATCTTGATTCCAGCTTGTGCTTCTTCCAGCCCAGCGTTTCTCATGATGTACTTTGCATATAAGTTAAATAAGCAGGGTGACAATATACAGCCTTGACATACTTGTTTCTCAATTTGGAACCAGTCTGTTGTTCCATTTCCAGTTCTAACTGGACCTGCATACAGACAGATTTCTCAAGAGGCCAGTCAGGTGGTCTGGTATTCCCATCTCTTAAAGAATTTTCCACAGTTTATTGTGATCCACACAGTCAAAGGCTTTGACATAGTCAATAAAGCAGAGTAGATGTTTTTCTGGAACTCTCTTGCTTTTTCGATGATCCAACTGCTGCTGCTGCTGCTGCGAAGTCGCTTCAGTCATGTCCGACTCTATGCGACCCCATAGACGGCAGCCCACCAGGTTCCCCCGTCCTTGGGATTCTCCAGGCAAGAACACTGGAGTGGGTTGCCATTTCCTTCTCCAATGCATGAAAGTGAAAAGTCAAAGTGAAGTCACTCAGTCGTGTCTGACTTTTAGCGACCCCACGGACTGCAGCCTACCAGGCTCATCTGTCCATGGGATTTTCCAGGCAAGAGTACTGGAATGGGGTGCCATTGCCTTCTCCGTGATGATCCAACAGATGTTGGCAATTTGATCTCTGGTTCCTCTGCCTTTTCTAAATCCAGCTTGAACATCTGGAAGTTCTCGGTTCATGTACTGTTGAAACCTGGCTTGGAGAATATTGAGCTTTACTTTGCTAGCCTGTGAGATGAGTGCAATTGTGTGGTAGTTTGAGTTTCCCTGGTGGCTCAGTGGGCAAAGCGTCTGCCTCCAATGCGGGAGAGCTGGGTTCGATCCCTGGGTTGGGAAGATCCCCTGAAGAAAGAAATGGCAACCCATTCCAGTGCTCTTGCCTGGAAAATCCCATGGACTGAGAAGCCTGGTAGGCTACAGTCCGTGGGGTCGCAGACTTAGACACGACTGAGCAACTTCACTTCACTTCACTTTTGAGCATTCTTTGGCATTGCCTTTCTTTGGGATTGGAATGAAAACTGACCTTTTCCAGTCCTATGGCCACTGCTGAGTGTTCCAAATTTGCTGGCATATTGAGTGCAGCACTTTCGCAGCATCATCTTTTAAGATTTGAAATAGCTCCACTGGAATTCCATCACCTCCACTAGCTTTGTTTGTTGCTATGCTTCCTAAGGCCCACTTGACTTCACATTCCAGGATGTCTGGCTGTAGGTGAGTGATCACACCATTGTGATTATCTGGGTCATGAAGATCTTTTTTGTATAGTTCTGTGTATTCTTGCCACCTCTTCTTAATATCTTCTGCTTCTGTTAGGTCCATACCATTTCTGTCCTTTACTGAGCCCATCTTTGCATGAAAATTTCCCTTGGTATCTCTAATTTTCTTGAAGAAATCTCTAGTCTTTTCCATTCTATTGTTTTTCTCTATTTTTTTGCATTGATCGCTGAGGAAGGCTTTCTTATCTCTCCATGCTATTCTTTGGAACTCTGCATTCAAGTGGATATATCTTTTCTTTTCTTATCCTTTGTCTTTCACTTCTCTTCTTTTCACAGCTATTTGTAAGGCCTCCTCACACAACCATTTTGCTTTTTTGCATTTCTTTTTCTTGGGGATGGTCTTGATCCCTGTTTCCTGTACAGTGTCATGAACCTCTGTCCATAGTTCTCAGGCACTCTGTCTATCAGATCGAATCCCTTGATTCTATTTCTCACTTCCACTGTATAATCATAAGGGATTTGATAGGTCATACCTGAATGGTCTAGTGCTTTCCCCTACTTTCTTCAATTTAAGTCTGAATTTGGCAATAAGGAGTTCATGATCTGAGCCACAGTCAGCTCCCGGTCTTGTTTTTGCTGACTGTATAGAGCTTCTCCATCTTTGGCTGCAAAGAATATAATCAATCTGATTTTGGTATTGACCATCTGGTGATGTCCATGTGCAGAGTCTTCTCTTGTGTTGGAAGAGGGTGTTTGCTATGACCAGTGCGTTCTCTTGGCAAAACTCTGTTACCCTTTCCCCTGCTTCATTCCACATTCCAAGGCCAAATTTGCCTGTTACTCCAGGTATTTCTTGACTTCCTACTTTTGCATTCCAGTCCCCTATAATGAAAAGGATATCTTTTTTAGGTGTTAGTTCCAAAAGGTCTTGTAGGTCTTCATAGAACCGTTCAACTTCAGCTTCTTCAGCATTACTGGTTGGGGCATAGACTTGGATAACTGTGATATTGAATGGTTTGCCTTGGAGACAAACAGAGATCATTCTGTCGTTTTTGAGACTGCATCCTGAGATGTCTGAGAGTCCTGAGAGTGTATATTGAATCTAGGCTGGCATGAATTGGTATCCGTATTTTCACAGATGAGTACATGAGACTCAGAGAGGTTAAGTGACTTCAGCAAGGTCAGAAGCTGGTGACAAGTTTCATTTTTAGTCTAAATGTAACTTAGGAAAACTTAAGACATTCATTTCTTTACTCTTGGTAATACTGGCTCATGTATAGTTACCTGCTAGAACTCTGGTAAGATCAGACTTCTTCTTTTGTTTTAATAGCTTTGCTGGCTAAGTTTCAGTTTCATTTCTCTTTCTATCGTTTAGGTTTCAGTTCTGTTCTCAGAATATTCTCTTTTCCTTTGTAGTGGTATCATCTGATCCTGTTTATTATAATTGTACTTTTGTGCCCTTGAACTTAATTAAGACACAGAAGTTATTCTATGGCAGATATTCCTAAACAAAGAGTTGCAACAGATTTAAAGCTTAGTACCAGGCACACTTATTCTAACCCTGAGAAGAATGCGTCTGCTTTATTAACACCATACGCTGACCCAATAGCTGCCTTGGTATCTGTACGTTCATGGCTTACCTTGTCCCATCCGCACATTCCTCCATGTGGAAAGGCCACCGAGAATCCCTGCCGCCCTTATCAGCCTATGGTGAATGAACCATAGCCAGGGTTTCTCCCTTTGCCAGAAAAAGAACTTAAGGAGAACTTCCTGAACTTGCTGGTATTCTGGCCACAAAGTGGAGGAAAGCGCTTCTGCTCTTCCTTGTTCACAACTTATCCTCAAATCTGTCCAAGCCAAACAGCCCAGGGGCTCCGCCGGACAGAGTATGAGGAAACAACTCAAGATAGTGACCACGTGGTTAGAAAGTTCTTCAGACTTGACAGCACTTAAGGAGAACAAAGCCTGGACTTCTACTGAGACCATCACACACACTCCAGACACCGAAGCACTAAGGCATTTAAACTTTAAGAAGTTTCTGCTTTCAACTTAAACCCTTGATGGTCCTGTGTTTGGAATTGCATTGTTTTCCTCTTGAAAATTAGTGCACGCTCCATTTTGACAACTTGGAACAGGAAAAAGTAGGAGGAGAAAGAAAATTCAGATTTCAATTTCACCTTTGAAAGATGACTCCTCAATATTTTGGGGAGTTCTCTATTTCTTTTTTTGACTCGTATTTTTCGGTGTCTTATTGACTATGCTACATATAAAATTTTATGTGTAATATGTATACATATATATGTATATATGTATATTATCCATATATATGTATATATGTATATTATCCATATATATATTTATATATGGATACTGCTATTTTTTTCACTTAACGTTATATTATAGCATTTGTCTGTGTTGGTGCAAATGTTACCAACCACATTTTTAGTTGATTACATAATATTCTCACTGGCTCAATGGACATGAACCTGAGCAAACTCCAGGAGCTGGTACAGGACAGGGCAGCCTGGCATGCTGCAGTCTAAGGGGTCGCCAAGAGTCAGACCTGACTGAGCAACTGAACAACAGCAACCACAATACCCTCTCACTTGTACACGATGCATTTACCCACTTACTTATTTCTGTGCGTTAATATTACAAGTCACTCTACTATGAACACGTTCGCATATAAAGTGCGTACCTGTGCCTGCGCACCCAGCGGTGCCTGGCCCTTCTGTGGCCCCACGGACTGTGGCCCACCAACCTCCCTTGTAGCTCAGTTGGCAAAGAGCCTGCCTGCAATGCTGGAGACTCAGGTTCCCTCCCTGGGTTGGGAAGATCCTCTGGAGCAGGAAATGGCAACCCACTCCAGTATTCTTGCCTAGAGAATCCCAGGGACCGAGCAGCCTGGTGGGCTACAGTCCACGGGTCACAAGAGTCGGACACGACTTAGTGACTAAACCACCACACTTATAAAGGTTGTTTGTTTGTTTTTTAAGAAATTATTTCCTTAGGAACTGTTCCCAGCAACAGGTATAATAAGGCACTCCCTATCTGCAGGTTCTGCCTGCACAATTCAACCAACCCCCTCAATCAAAAACATTCAGAAAAAATAAATTCCAGAAAGTTCCAAAAAAGCAAAACTTGAATGTGCCATAGGCAGCCGTTTACGTAGAATTAATGTTGCACTGAGCTTCCCTCAGCTCAGTTGGTAAAATTGGTGCAGGAGACCCGGGTTTGATTCCTGGGTTGGGAAGATCCTCTGGGGAAGGAAATGGCAACCCACTCCAGTATTCTTGCCTGGAGAATTCCATGGACAGAGGAGCCTGGTGGGCTACAGTCTATGAGGTCACAAGAGTCAGACACAACTGAGCGACTAAGCGTCATAGCATGCAACATTGCGTTAGGTATTACAAGTAATTTCCAGTTGGCACAAATGGTAAAGAATCTGCCTGCAATGCAGGAAACCTGGGTTTGATCCCTAGGTCGGGACGATCCCCTGGAGAAAAGAATGGCAACCCAATCCCTGTATTCTTGCCTGGGAAATCCCATGGACAGAGGAGCCTGGTGGGCTACAGTCCAGGGGGTCACAAAGAGTCAGACATGACTGAGCAACTAACACTTTCACTTTCTTTTCAGAGGTGATTTAAGGTATACGAGAGGATATACATAAGTTATAGGCAAATAGTGTGCCATTTTATATAAGGGAATTGGGCATTCTGAGATTTTTAGTATCCGAGAGCATTCTGGAACCTGTCCTAAACGGGACAAAAAATATTAAGATTCTCAACACATATCGTCAAGTTGCTTTACAAAATGATTGTAGTAGTTTACACTCTCAAGCACCGCATTTGATGCCAATATTCCTGGCAACATAAGCTACTTAAAATCGTTACAGGCAAATAATCCCTTAAAAGAAGCTTGCCACACATCTAATGTCTACAGAAATGCCCTTTATTTCGCCTATGCCTTTGGAAGGTTTTAGCCGTTCACTGATGTGAAGAAGCACAAGCTGGAATCAAGAGTGCCAGGAGAAATATCAATAACCTCAGATATGCAGATGACACCACCCTTATGGCAGAAAGTGAAGAGGAACTAAAGAGCACCTTGCTGAAAGTGAAAGAGGAGAGTGAAAACATTGGCTTAAAGCTCAACATTCAGAAAACAAAGATTGTGGCATCTGGTCCCATCATTCCATGGCAAATAGATGGGGAAACAGTGGAAACAGTGGCTGACTTTATTTTTTGGGGCTCCAAAATCACTGCAGATGGTGATTGCAGCCATGAAATTAAAAGACGCTTGCTCCTTGGAAGGAAAGTTATGACCAACCTAGATAGCATATTAAAAAGCAGAGACATTACTTTGCCAGCAAAGATCCATCTAGTCAAGGCTATGGTTTTTCCAGTAGTCATGTATGGATGTGAGAGTTGGACTATAAAGAAAGCTGAGTGCCAAAGAATTGATGTTTTTGAACTGTGGTGTTGAAGAAGACTCTTGAGAGTCCCTTGGACTGCAAGGAGATCCAACCAGTCCATCCTAAAGGAGACCAATTCTGAATATTCATTGGAAGGACTAATGTTGAAGCTGAGACTCCAATACTTTGGCCACCTCATGCGAAGAGCTGAATCATTGGAAAAGACCCTGATTCTGGGAAAGATTGAGGGCAGGAGGAGAAGGGGACGACAGAGGATGAGATGGTTGGATGGCATCACCGACTCAATGGACATGAATTTGGGTGAACTTTGGGAGTTGGTGATGGACAGGGAGGCCTGGTGTGCTGCAGTTCATGGGCTCGCAAAGAGTCAGACACAACTGAGCAACTAAACTGAACTGAATGTGTCCGTATTTGAATTTAAAAATCAAGATTTAATCAATTTGTTTATGTTACAGAGAGACATAAAGTGGCAAATAAATTTGGTCCATATCCCATAGGATAGACAAGAATTACATACAGATATAACAGGGGGAGGGACTTCCCTCATGGTCCAGCAGCTAAGACTTGGAGTTCCCAGTGCAGGGGGCCCGGGGCTAATCCCTGGTCCAGGATGGAAATGAGACTCAGCAGGAAGACGCGGTGAGTCATTTCCCTCTGGAGCTGGTGTAATCTTATACTGAAGGATGGTGAGGCCTAGAGAAGTATTGTGAAATTGCTTTACAAAATGATTGTAGTAGTTTATACTCTCAAGCAACCTTGAGGAGGGCCTTCTAGACTGGGGAAACAGGATTTGCAAAGAAGGTTTGTCATAACAGGAAATGAGGAGACAGTTGGCTATAATTACCAAGTGATTTAAGCTATATTTGTACACTAAATCCTGACGTTCCATCCCTTGACTTGTATTCAAAGAAGTCAGTCCACGGAAGCACACCTGATTTTAAAGCTAGGAGAGACCTTAGCTCTGCCCAATGTCTTCCCTATTCTATCATTTTCAAAGGAGGAAGTGGAAAAGAGTGAAGGATTGGAAGGTTTATGTCCTAATTCCTAGGACAGTGCTCTTTCTACGGGGTCCTACACTCAGGCATACATACCAGATGAAAATCTGACAGAGACCAGGTTTATTTATTGCCTTATATTTACATGTTTAAACACACATATACACATGGCATTCTTACAGAGCCTGGGAAAATAACTGGGGGGAAGGGTCCCAAGTAGGAATGATTATATAGATGTGAAGCGGAGACTGTTTTGAAAAACTTTTAAGTTTAGTTTCATACCTGTATTAGAATATTTTGCGTGGAATGATTAAATGGTATAACTAACTATTGGAACTATTGATGTCTTACATACTTAAGTATCTTTAAAGAAAATCTAAAAATATATTCACCATACAAATTAAACTTTTCCTTTAACTCTTTTGGGCCATGCTGCCCAGCTTCTGCGATCTTTGTTCCCCAATCAGGGACTGAACCCGTACCCCCTAGAGTCCTAACCACTGGGCCACCAGGGAATTCCCTTCCTTGAAGTCTCAATAGAAGTTACTTTCTAAATTTTATGAGGAATGGAGTAAGTAATAAGATTGAGGGTGTAGCCCCAAGTAACTCACAATTTAACTGAGAAAATAAGATTTAGAGATGTATATCTACAAGCGCGAAAAACTATTTGATGTATTTTACTTATCTTCTATTACCTAATCAGTGTCTTAGAGAGAGTGGGTACTCCATAAATATTTGCTGAACAAATAAATAAGGAAGGAGAAAAGACCATTTCCAGGCGAGATGGCCATGGGCAAGCCCCTGAAAGAGTGCAGGTTTGCGCTTGGTCCTTGAGAGTGTTTAAGATTGAGAAGAATTAGGAGATAAGACGCTCCACAGACAGGAAGTGCGCCTGTTCTCGGCAGCTTTTTAGATGAGCGTGCTTCCTGAACACTAAAAACTAACATTCCATAGTAGATCAATGTGATATAACCAGGCATGTGAACATACAAATAGTGTAAAATCAACAGTATACCTCACCAAGAGGTAAGCTTTGGGCTCAGGAAAATAATGTATTTTAAAATATAGCACTGTCCTCAAAAAAACAGAAAAGAAACGAAAACACACCTTAAAACTTTTCCTCGATTAAATTGCTATGAACTAGAACAGTCTGTAATGGAAAATATACCATTTCCCGCACAGTCTACGGGATGGTAATGGTCAGTGATCACATAGTCGCAAAATACTGGAATGCTGACTCTCTCAGCATAAAAGCCACGTCAGTTCAGTTCTGTGTGACTGCACGGGGCAAACGTGTCACAAATATGCACAGATCAGATCGCTCGCTGCGCACGATACCTGTGCTCCAAATAACTCTTTGCGCCTTTTACCCAGGGAAAGAATTAGAGGTATTCTTCTAGGCCCTAGTTCCCAAAGTATAACGCGTTTCTTTCCTCTTTGAAGAATTTTAAACTCTAAGAAAAGACATGTACTGTTTATAGATCCAGGACACAGGTAAAGAGTTTTTGTTATAACATTTTTTCTCCACTGAAAGCGTTTATGCTATTTTGAGTGAAAGGGGGTTAATAGTTATTTAATCTAAATCCTGAAAGTTGTTTCTACATGTATGTAGATACATGGTAACACAGCGTAAAGGAGGTGGGGAGTGTTTCCAGTCTCTAAATGGTAAATGAATCTGCATGTTACAAGATAAATGAAACTTTATGTGAACCTGAGCAGTGGTAAGTCAACATATATGTAACAAGGTTTCTACATTCGGCACAATGGGGAAACATTAACTAAAGTAGATTGGCAAGTGAAGGGTGTAGATCGCACCCCTATAGAAGAACCAGGGGCGGGGGAGGGGTGCGGTGGTGAGACGGGGGCACGATTGCCAGGGTGACTCAGGGAGACGCGCTGCTAATCTTTTTCCCAAAAGTCAACATTGAAATTGGACAAAACTGTCAAAAAACAACCATCTCAATACTCCCTAAATACAAAAAGCTGGGACAAGTTTATCTGAGACAAGTACTGAATTTCAGTAAGATCAGTGAGGCCTGTGGCGGTGTAGTGGGGGCTCCCCGACCACCCCTGTCCTCGGCTACAGTCCTACTCAGTCCTACTCAGGCCGAGGATGGGACGAGAGGCAGCTGCCTGCACAGGGCAGTATCCAGCAACGCAGAGGAACGATGAGACAGTAGGGCCAAGCGGGGTTTATCCAGAGAACACCAGACTGGTTCAAGATCTCAATGTCATTTAATATGATGCCCCAGACAATAGCATCAAGTACATAAAACACACAACCATCTCAACAGACCCAGAAAAAGCACAGGACAAAATCCAATACCTATTCACGATGAAACAAAGAAACAAACAAACAAAACGCCAGCTCTCAGCAAACAAGGACTGGAAAGGAACTTCTGCAATCTGTCAGGCGCCTCTGTGAAAAGGGCGCAGCTAACTTCATACTCAGGGGTGAAAGTCTGAATTTTTTCCCCACTTAAGTGGGAATAAGGTAAGGATGTCTACCTCACCACTTCTATTCAACATGGTACTAGAAATTCTAGCCAGCGCAAACAGGGAGGAAAAAAAGGCATATGGATCAGAAAGGAAATATAGAGCTCGTCTTTATTCAGATCCGTGATTGTGATGTATTCTGCTTCTAAAAATGCACGTGCACACCAGTGCTAGAATGAACGAGTCCGGAAGGTGCAGATACAAGACCAACACACGGAAACCAATCTTCTCTCCATATGTCAGCAATGAACAATTCAGAAACAAAATTAGGAAGTCAGCATAGTCTTAAGTGAAAAATGCACCCCAGAACCACAGTGTGTGATATATAAGCCCTGAACAAATATGCACACATGTGTTTGTGCATACTCAAATCCACACAATCAAGGGAAAGTATTGGGAATATATTGTGTAATAGTCACCTATAAGCTTATTTAGTGTTTAATAATACTATTTAGTGTTTATTAATTTAGTGTTCTAATTTTAGTCCAATTTATTTTATTAATCAAAAATTGAACAGTGAACATGTGTGGCTGTTATAGTCAGGGAACACATGGTAAATTATTCATTGTTTAAACGGTGTTGTTCGGTCACCGAGGCGTGTCTGACTCTGCGACCCCATGGACTGCAGCGCACCGGGCCTCCCTATCCCTCACCATCTCCTGGCGTTTGCCCAAGCTCGTGTCCATTGCGTCAGTGATGCCATCCAGCCGTCTTATCCTCTGGTGCCCTCTTCTTCTGCCCTCAATCTTTCCCAGCATCAGGGACTTTTCCAGCGAGTCGTCTGTTCATATTAGATGACCAAAATACTGGAGCCTCAGCTTTAGCATCAGTCCTTCCAGTGAATATTCAGGGTTGATCTCCCTTAAGATTGACTGGTTTGTTCTCCTTGCTGTCCAAGGGAGTTTCAGGAGTCTTCTCCCGTACCACAGTTCAAAGGCATCGATTCTTTGGCGTCCTGCCTTCTCTACGGTCCAGCTCTCACAACCAAACATGACCACTGGGAAGACCATAGCCTCGACTATACGGACCTTTGTCAGCAGAGTCACGTCTCTGCTTCTCAGCACGCTGTCTAGGTTTGCCATCGCTTTCCTGCCAAGGAGCAATCGTCTGCTGATTGCATGGCTGCGGTCACCGTCCGCAGTGGATTTGGAAACCAAGAAGAGGAGAGCTGTCACTGCTTGCAACTTTCCCCTTCTATTTGCCATGCGGTAGTGGAGACGGATGCCATGACCCCAGTGTCCCTTAATATTCAGTCTTAAGCCAGCCTTTTCGTTCTTCTCCACCCTCATCGAGAGGCTCTTCAGTTCCTCTTCTCTTACAATGGTTGAGACGCTGCTGAGTGGCCAGTCAGGGTCTGAATCCTGTCTCAGTCGCCTTCTAACACGAGACCTTGAGAAAACAGCTCAACCTTCTAGTCTCAACTTCCTCATCTATGGCATATATCTGAAGCATGTTATGGAGATTAATAGAGACTTTGTATAAAGTGGTTAATAGAGAAGTACGGTGTGTGTCCAGTCACTAAGTCGTGTCTGACTCTTCGCGACCCTATGAACTGTAGCCCGCCAGGCTCCTCCATCCACGGGGATTTTCCAGGCAAGAATACTGGAGTGAGTTGCCATTTCCTTCTCCTGGGGATCTTCCCAAACAAAGAATCACTCCTGTGTCCCTTGCCTCAGAAGGCGGAATCTTTACCACTGATCCAGCAGGGAAGAAGCCCCAGCAGAACAGCACGTGATTCAATATGTTCAGTTCAATAAATGGTCTTCATCACTGTTGCTGTAGCTCTGCTTAGACAGACTTGCAACACTTTGCTGTCGGGACATGGTCTTTTTCTCCTGGCTATTATTTCTTTGCTCTGCCTGATTTTTTCAAGTAATTATTAATATGATAGGGAACATACTGGCCAATAGAATTAGGTGCAGTTGGAGATAACCGTGGTAAGCTTCACATTACTGCAGCAGCTCTGTGTTTGACTCATTCCAGCCTTAAAGTCACTGCTCAGGCTCACAGGAGGATGTGCTAGAAGTGAGCTCTGATGCAAATGCTGCCAGAGCGTCCCAGGGAGGGATCAGAGCTAGACCCGTAGTGTGGTCTCCTTTCTTGCCACTGGCCTGTTACAGCTGGTGAGGACTTGCAGCCAGAGGGCTAGTCGTGCAGCAGAAAGGGTGCCAGGCAGGGATGTTGACAGCCTGATGGTGTGTCTCTGAATCTTAATGGAGCTCCCTGCAGTCACTTCCTCCAATATGGCTGACTCCCTGAGCCACCAGTTGCAGCCCAAGGCTCTTCAGAGGTTAGAAGTCAGGGAACAGGAATATAGTCAAATATTTCTATCATTTCTAATCCTTCTATTATTATCACCCAAAGTGGATAAAACTGAAATGGTTCTGTAGGCTATCCACATTTAAGTAGCAATGATAGCATACACCATAAGCTTGCTAATCTTACACAAGCACGGTTAGATCTGAGAAAGTGATCACGAATATTTTACAGAAAAAGCTTACGTTTGTATAAAATAAAACTGTTCTTATGCCTTTTTAAATAGTGAGATATGAGACTTATGATGGAAAAAACCTTTAAAGTTGTAAATGTTGATGGAACATTTAAAATACAAATTACATTCAAAAAATTTTTTAGACTTGAGGTTTAAGTGCAAAATAAATATTTTGGAATATTTCGAGTAAGACTATAAAACCAGTGTTCTGATGTACAGATATGCTCTGAGGTAAATATGGCAAGGATACTGTTTAATTTAGGTTATATTTGCTTAACTAGTATCCACATAGTTTCATCATAATCAGTTGGAAAATTGCAAAATAAAACAAATATTTTTCTACATTGTAAACAAAATGGTTGTTTTTAACTGAGTAGTATTGAAATGAACTCTTGAGAGTCCCTTGGACTGCAAGATCAAACCAGTCAATCCAACAGGAAATGAACCCTGAATATCTGTTGGAAGGACTGATGCTGAAGCTGAAGCTCCAATACTTTGAACATGTGAAGGGAAGAGCCGACTCCTTGGAAGGGATCGTGATGCAGGAAAGATTGAAGGTAGGAGGAGAAGAGGATGACAGGGGACCAGATGGTTAGATAGCATCACTGATTCAATGGATGAATTGGAGCAAAGCTCTGAGAGACAGGGAAGGACAGGTGAGCCTGGTGTGCTGCAGTCCAGGGGTCACAGAGTCAGATGCGACTCAGCAGCTGAACAATAACAACACAAAATGAACTAAAGAAATGTATCATTTAACAAAATTTAAACTTAATTTTTGTTTCTAAAGTAAATTTTTTAATGTTATATAAAAGGGTAAGAATGGCAGGGTGTTCAAGTCACCATATCTAGGCCAGGATCCAAGAAATCGATTGTATTTGTTTGCTTACCATTGATAAGGTTCAGGGGAGTGCCCCCTTTAACCAGGCTTACAAGGCGCTGGTAAACCAGATTGTCGCTCTGTCCACAGAGTTAATGTGGGGTACTCCTTTCTTGGCAGCGAGTTCTGTATCTCCATTCTCCAGGGTATCTTGTTCCCAGCACTGA
Source organism: Capra hircus (assembly GCF_001704415.2). Lineage (NCBI taxonomy): Eukaryota > Metazoa > Chordata > Mammalia > Artiodactyla > Bovidae > Capra > Capra hircus. Next base: position 61,066,527 of record NC_030831.1, read on the forward strand.
ATCGACGGGAGACCAAATTGTTAATCAAAATCAGCTTGCGAAAGTCGATTATCAGAATTGCAGTGAGAGAACCGCTTGGTCTCAGAGACTTTTTGTGAGGATGGGGGAAAAGCCCAGAGAACTAGGTCTTCTCCAGGACAGAGTCTCTTTCTATTGATGGAAAAGTCATCTCTACTGGATACGATGGCTACTGATATTCAAAGTTTTGCACCAGCTTTAACAAATACATGTGCTAAGTACTAAGTCTCTTCAGTTGTGTCTGACTCTTTGAGACCCTATGGACTGCAGCCCGCCAGGCTCTTCTGGCCATGGGATTTTCTAGGCAAGAGCACTGGAGTGGATTGCCATTTCCTTCTCTAGGGGATCTTCCCAATCCAAGGATCGAACCCTGGCCTCTTCTGTCTCCTGCACTGACAGGCAGATTCTTCATCACTGCCGCCACCTGGGAAGCCCATTCCCCCTGTTTTGAGATTACGAGCAGTCCTCTTAAATCATGTTCGAAAGAAGGCAGATAATACAACATAATTAACTTAATAATAATTAAGATTAATCATAATACACTCCACACCAAAAGCCGTCCTCCTCGTGCTTCCTCCTGACCCCATGTAGTTCAGTTCCAGTGTGATTGCTTTGCACTCTTCTTCAGGAATATTTGTCTGAGGACGACCTTGCTTGTCTTTGGCTGTGCCCCAGGTTTCCTTCAGAACACACTGATAGGCTGACTCTGAGGACACCTCACGACTCTGCAAGCCATTTTGAGTTGATTCTAACCAGTTTCACTCTCCAGTTTTTTGAAAGATCAACCTACTGAGGTAACAAGTTCAGAAAAACCATTCTCTGTTGAGTTTCTGTGTTCCTTTTACAAATCTTATTATTCTATTTTAGGTATAGTTTTAAAGGGACTTTAATGTTTTGTCCCATTGACAAAACCAGTTAATTAGGCAGCTTTAAGTGTGCTGAACTCCATCCATAAGCTAAGCACATTGTTTTGTTTAATCATCCTATGGATGTATACCTGCAACTGCTGTCTTTTCTTCCTAATAAAGTAGGTGAAATTTTACAACGTTCGCCTACATACCCATCACCCAGGTTTGTCTGTTGTTGGTATTTTGTCACATTCACTTCCTTTTTCTATTTACAATTAAAAAAATTAAGTTGTAGATATGATGGCATTTCCACCTTCAGTACTTTGCATGAGCCAACTGAAAACAGTTTTCTATACAATTAAAATGTCATTATCTCATCCCAGAAAGTTAGCATTGATACAGTAACCGTCTCTAATAAGAAGTCCATATTCAAATGTATCTAATTATTCCCAGAATGTCTTTTAGAGTTTTTTATTTTTTAAAATCATGATCCAATCATAGATCATGACTTGCATTTGGTTGTTAAGTCTGTCTAGTTTTCTTTAGGACACAGCAGTGCCCTACCTGTGTTTGCTTCCATGACGTTGATATTTTGGGTGATTCAGGCCAGTGTCTTCTATGAACAGTGAGTGTTAGTCATTCAGTCAAGTCAGACTCTGCAACCCTCTAGACTGAAGCCCACCAGGCTCCTCTGTCCGGAATTCTCCAGCCAAGAATACTGCAGTGAGTAGCCATTCCCTTCTCCAGGGGGTCTTCCTGACCTAGGGATTGAACCCAGGTCGAACCCCAGTTTTCTGCATTGCAGGCAGATTCTTTGCCATCTGAGTCACCAGGGAAGCCCGGTGGTGTCTATAATGTCCCCCAGTCCAGATTTTGTCTCATTTCCCTGTGATTAGATTCAGTGTAGACATTTTGGGAAGAATACTGCAAATAGTGTGTACTTTCAATGACACCCATGACATGGGGAGCAATGTTAGAGTGTCTCATTATTGGTGATGCTAATTGTGACCTCAAGGTTAAGGTGGCATCCATCAGATTTATCAGTGGAAACGTACCGTTCCTCCCTTTTAACTAAGTGTTATTTTGAGGAACTGTGAATGTTTTGCTTCCTAACAACTTTGCACCTAGTGGTGCAAATGCCTGGCTCAATTATTGCTTTCGGTGGATTGCAAAACAATACTGTCCATCTAGGGCTTCCTGGTGGCTCAATAGTAAAGAACCCATCTGCCAATGCAGGAGACATGAATTCAATCCCTGGATCAGGAGGATTCCCTGGAGAATGAAACGGCAACCCACTCCAGTATTCTTGCCTGGGAAATCCCATGGACAGAGGAGCTTTGTGGGCTCACCAATAATATGATGTCACCCTATAAAAAGTCATAAATTCAGCAAATTCTATTCTAGAGAAAACTGCTGGAACAGAGGTTATTTTTCTCCCTAGCAAGTCAACCTTCCAGGAATTCAGTTCTACCTTTCCACAGATCCCTAGAAGGCAATGTTTTGTTTTTTCTTTTTTGGTGGGGTTGGGAGAGGGACTTCCCTCATAGCTCAGTTGGTAAAGAATCCGCCTGCAACGCAAGAGACCCCGGTTCGATTCCTGGGCCGTGAAGACCCACTGGAGAAGGGATAGGCTACCTACTCCAGTATGCTTAGGCTTCCCTTGTGGCTCAGCTGGTGAAGAATACATCTGTAATGTGAGAGACCTGGGATTGATCCCTGGGTTGGGAAGATCCCCTGGAGAAGGGAAAAGCTACCCACTCCAGTATTCTGGCCTGGAGAATCCCATGGACTACAGTCCTGATCAGAAAGAGGTGGACACAACTGAGTGACTCTCACTTGACTTCACTGGGGGAGGGACAGCCCTTGCCTTTTTGAGCGATTGGGCAAAGGGTCTATTTGCCAGGTTACCAAAGAACCACACGAGTGCCTCAGGTCGTCCAGTTCCTTAATTTCTAACACAAATCAGCAGCCTGAGGATTTTCCAAACCAAGCCACTTTAGAATCAAATTTATGTCTGGACAGGCCCCAAAGATGGTTGGATTTCAGGGTTTCTTCATGTACAAGTGGGAAAACTTAGGCCACCTGGTCGATCTAAGGTCCTAAGAAGCTGACAAGTGGAACTGTAATTCCAGGGAGAGTCCGAATTCTACCCAATGCTGGTCTTCCAGAAAAGGTATCATACACCCTGTGTTGGGCATGGACTTCCAGCTGTCACAGCATCAACAATGAGGATTTCTTTTTATCTCAAATCTGTCATATTGGGTATTTTTAATAAACCTCATCAAAAACTTATCCTTTTAAATATGCACTCATTTTTTCCCTTAAGTCAAATGTCAATGATTTACCCATGTTGCTTGCAAGACCTATAGACCAGCTTAACTGTTATCTCTGCTGCTGCTGCTAAGTCGCTTCAGTCGCGTCCAACTCTGTGCGACCCCATAGACAGCAGCCCACCAGGCTCCCCCGTCCCTGGGATTCTCCAGGCAAGAACACTGGAGTGGGTTGCCATTTCCTTCTCCAATGCATGAAAGTGAAAAGTGAAAGTGAAGTTGCTCAGTCGTGTCTGACTCTCTGCAACCCCATGGACTGCAGCCTACCAGGCTCCTCTGTCCAAGGAATTTTCCAGGCAAGAGTACTGGAGTGGGGTGCCATTGCCTTCTCCAAACTGTCATCTCTAAACACAATTTAATATTTAATCTCGTAAAATAAATGCATGATGTTTCCCTTCTTTCCAACAGCCCTAGGGTTCTTTTGGGTTCTGAAGAAGCTGCATCCACTTCTCTGGTTCCAGGATTGATCAGGAACAGACATGTAACCTAAGCCAGTTCAGTTAGAAGAACTCTCAGAACGAGCCTGGCAATGTTGGGACGCCAATATTTTCTCTTTCCTGCTAGAGATGAAAGGGGTTCAGGTGACCACAGGAGCTGTGAGTGGTTACTTTTGGTTCCTGGAGCATTATCCATTCATTGTTTACTCAACAAACATTTAGTACCCCTATAGAAAACTGAATACAATATAGTCACTGACGTTAAGGTACTTACACTGTAAGGGAGGAAACAGGAAGGTACAAAGGAGGGGGCAAAGCAGCTAGACTTCACAGCACCTGAGAGAGAGCACACGGATTCTTGGCATGGATCAAGTTAGCTGTTGCAAGATACCATCTGAGGTAGAAGTGGCTGTAACTAGGCATTCTTTATGTGGGGTTGATATCTTATCAGTCTGCCTTGAACCATCCAGTTAACTGTGGTTTTAGTGAAATTTCTTGCAATAAGCCAATTGCAAAAGCATTGCAAAGTTTCCTCAATCTTCAACCACTGGTTGGTGTCTTAATCCAAAGTATAACCTTAACTAGAAACCAGTTTTCTGGGTACATATAAATATTTGGACAATAATGTCAGTAACATCATCTTTCATTATTAACGAGGCAAATAAATCAGAGTATTGTTTTTCTTTTGGCTGAGTAGTGGCATGTGGGATCTTAGTTCCCCAAACAGGGATTGAACCCATGCCTGATGCAGTAGAAGCTCAGTGTCTTAAACACTGGACCACCACAGAAGTCCCAAAACAAAGTATATTGAATATTCATTAAATATCATCTAGGGACAAGACAAAATAGCACTTTATGTCCTTAAAGATGTCTTTTACAGGATATATTCCTCTGAAAGATCTGGATACAAACACATAACCACTATTACCACAGTAATATTATTTGACCCATCTAAATGATTATATAGGGAATATATATATATATATATAAAATTAAATATAAAACTCTAGAGAATCTAGAGCAAGTGTTCCCAGTAGGTAGGCCCTGGTGGGAGGAATACATTCCCAGGATGTCATATTAGAATTATCTGGATAGTTTGTTTTTCCAATAAATACACCTACACCTCATCCTGGGATTTCCATCTGGGCTCCTCCCTGTTGTAATACATCACTCTATATTTTTTTAATAAACTACTTCATTATTTTTTAAAACTTTATGTTTGGCTGTGCTGGGTCTTCGTTGCTGTGCCTGAGCCCTCTCTAGTTGCACCGGCAGGGGTTACTCTGTAGTTGAGATACGTGCGCTTCTCACTGCGGGGGAGGGGTGCTTCGCTTGCTACAGAGCACGGGCTAAGTGCATGGGCTCAGTAGTTTCGACTGGACTGCTTAGTTGCTGCGCCCCGTATGTGGGGTCTTCCTAGACCAGGGGTTGAATCTGTGTCCCCTGCATTGACAGGTGGATTCTTAACCACTGGACCCCCAGGGGAGTCCCTAGTACATCACTCTTCACTGAACATGTATTCCCACTATAGGGTGGAAAAAAACCACTGCGGCCCCGTCTAATGAGCGGCGGTATGGGGAGAGCGAGCTCCGAAACAATGTACTGGGGCGTAAGCAGCCAACTGTCCAGCCAATGGATGATAACCAGAATCATTAAAGCACAGTGCGTGTCGCCGCATTTTCTAATATGGGCTAAAGACGGAAGAACAAAAGTAATCATTACTGATTGTAAATCTGAACTCAGACCCAAATTTATGGATCAAGTATTACGGAGAGTTCATACCAAATGGCTTCTTGTTGCCAAGGAAAATGTAAAGACCATATGCCTGGATCACATGTAAAAATCATCTCCAAGGATCTAGACAAGTGACTCACTATGGACCTGTATATATCTAGCAAGGTTACTATTGGTTGCCTAAAGTATGTCACCATAAGCTTCACAAATAAGACAGAAAATTCCAAGACACTTGAAGTTGACAGCAAAGGGGCAAGGATTGTAATAATAAATATTCCTGCAAAGTTTTCTCCTGATCATTTTAGATGACACCTAAAGAACACAAGGAAATAGCAAAGTACAGGAAGAATGGCTTTTATATATTTGACATAATCTCAAGTGTGTTGATGACTGAGCGACTTCACTTTCATTTTTTACTTTCATGCATTGGAGAAGGAAATGGCAACCTACTCCAGTGTTCTTGCCTGGAGAATCCCAGGGACGGGGGAGCCTGGTGGGCTGCCGTCTATGGGGTTGCAGAGTCGGACACGACTGAAGCGACTTAGCAGCAGTAGCAGCAACTGTGTTGAAAACAACTGTTTCCCCATTTTATCGCTGAAGCTGATTCAGGCTTCAGTTCAACCTTTTATTGAATTATAAATTAGCTTCTTAGGGCATAAAATTGTAAAGTAAAGAGGGCTCAGCATATGCTCTACCAACAGATGTTCAAATATTTTCAGGAAGAGTTTCGGAAAAAGTGATTCTTTTTTTTAACATCCTGCCACTACACAGCTGCAGTAGGACTTTCTAATTTAAAACCTGAAGGTTTTTTTTTTTAGTCCCACCTTTAAAAAATTAACCTTCAAAAGATCCAGCTGGGTGTTAAATTATAGACTTTTAAAATTTTTTTAAAGCAACAGTGAGAGGGACAAAGGTCTTCCAACGTTAAAAACGTAACAAAAACTTAAAAAAAAAAAGTTCCTCAAATCACAGAGAATTCGCAGGGGCACAGGAATTCAAAATTCTAGCGTAAGGCACAGAAACGTCATGTAGCTAATAGGACAGGCCCCCGAAGATGGTGGCTCCGCGGGGCTTTGGTAACTGTCGCGGCAATAATTCCCGAAGACCGTTACAGACCGTTGGCCCCGGGGCCGCGGGGCTGCCCGCGTCGGGAGGGCCCTGCGCCCGGGGCCGCCCTCCTCGTGGGCGCCCGCCCGCGGCGCAGACCGGACACGCGGCTGCGGAGCCGCGGCGGCAGGGCCCGCGAGCTGACCTCCTGACACCCGCGGAGGTCGGGCCGGCGCGCCCCCTCCGGAGGGAGCCCGGCTCCAGGACGCGTCCCGCGCGGCCGAGACGGGAGCCGGGCGGCGCCAGGGGCGGCGGCCCGACCGGGGCGGCAGCACGGCGTCGGGAGTCAGAAACCGCGCCGGAGCCCGGAGAAGGTGCGGCCCCCTGACGGCCCCCGCGCCGTGGGCCGAGAGCGCCTCTCGCACGCGGGCAGCCCCGCGCGGTAGCTCCTCGCCCGGCCCGGAGCCCGGCTCACCGCCAGACGCCGGGACCGCGCGGCAGCCGCAGGCAAGGAAGGCGGCCGCAGGGCGGTTGGGCGTGGCCTCCCGGAGGGGGCGTGCCCCGGGGGCGGGGAGACTCGCGCAACCAGCCGTTCGGGCTGCTGATTGGCTGAGGTGCCTGCGCGGAGCCCGCAAGCGTCTCCGCCCGCCCGGCCGCTCCTCCTCTTGTCGCCACCGCCCCGTCCCCACCGGCTTGCGAGGGGACCGCTCAGGCGCCGCCGGCCTGGCCCTGCGCGGAAGACCAGAGAGAGGGAGGCAGACGGACGGAGGACACGCTCGCTAGCTCGCTCCCGACCGCGCCCGGGCTCCCAGAGGCGGTGCGGAGCCCGGGAGGGAGGAGCCGCTGCGGGCACGCCCCGCCCCCCGGCCGGGGAAGACACCGCCCGCGGCCGCCCGCGCCGGCTGAGACCCGCCCCCGGCCCGGCCCGGCCCCGGCGGCATGGAGGGGCCCTGCTCCTGACGGCCGCCCGCCGCCGCTGCCGCGGCCCCCGCCCCGCCCCCGGCCCCGCCCTCCTGCCCCCGCTCGCATGTCCGCGCCGCCGTAGCCGAGGATGCTGAGGATGAAGCTGCCGCTGAAGCCGACGCACCCCGCGGAGCCGCCGCCCGAGGCTGAGGAGCCAGAGGCAGACGCGCGGCCGGGCGCGAAGGCGCCTCCGCGCCGCCGCCGCGACTGCCGCCCCCCGCCGCCGCCGCCGCCGCCGCCGCCGCCACCGCCTTTAGGCGCGCCGCGGGGCCCCCCGCTGCCGCCGCCGCCGCCGCCGTCTCGGGGGCTCGGGCCGCCTGTTGCTGGCGGGGCGGCGGCGGGGGTGGGCATGCCGGGCGGTGGCGCGGGGCCCGCGGCGGCGGCCCTGCGCGAGCAGGAGCGGGTATACGAGTGGTTCGGGATGGTGCTGGGCTCGGCGCAGCGTCTGGAGTTCATGTGCGGGCTGCTGGACCTGTGCAACCCGCTGGAGCTGCGCTTCCTCGGCTCGTGCCTGGAGGACCTGGCGCGCAAGGACTACCACTACCTGCGGGACTCGGAGGCCAAGGCCAACGGTCTCTCGGACCCGGGCCCACTGGCCGATTTCCGAGAGCCCGCCGTGCGCTCGCGCCTCATCGTCTACCTGGCGCTGCTGGGCTCGGAGAACCGCGAGGCCGCCGGCCGCCTGCACCGCCTCCTGCCCCAGGTGGACGCGGTGCTCCGGAGCCTGCGCGCGGCCCGGGGCGAGGGCTCGCGGGGCGGCGCGGAGAACGAGCGCGGCGAGGAGGACGGCGGCGGCGAGGAGGAGGACGCCGAGAAGGACGGCTCCGGCCCGGAAGGCGGTGGCGCCGCGCCCCGGCCGGGCGGCGGGCTCGGGCTCAGGGCCCAGGAGGAACTGCTGCTGCTGTTCACCATGGCCTCGCTGCACCCGGCCTTCTCCTTCCACCAGCGCGTCACCCTGAGGGAGCACCTGGAGAGGCTCCGCGCCGCGCTCCGCGGGGGCGCCGAGGACGTAGAGGCGGCGCCGGGCCACTTGGCCGGCGCCCGGGCCCAGGTAAGGCGCGCCGGCCTCCCCGCGCCCGCGCGCCGGTCCCCGCGGCCTCCGCGCCCGGCCCCCGGACGTCCCCCGGCCCGGCCGACCCTGACCCCGGCGCCGGGACTGATGTGCGTCCGGCCGGGCCGCTCAGCCCCACTCCCCTCACACACATACACACACACGAGCACCCGCCATAACAGAATGCTCTGGAAGTCTCGTCCCGCCGGGGTTGCCCCGGAAGCCCGGCGCTCAGCCCGGCCCTCGGACGCGGGCTCTCGGGACCTTTCGGCCCCGACACTTCGTCGGGGCTGCGGAGCCCGGGCCGGCCGCCGCCCCGCCGCCTGGCGCTCCGCCCGCGCGTCCCGAGGCCCCGCTCGCCCCCCGGGGGAGGCGGCCCCAGGCCCGCTCCGCGGTGGCCTGAGGTACAGCGGGTCGTGGCTCTTTAGGCTCCTGCTCTGAGCTTGATGTTCTCAGAAAAAGTCAGAGGTGCGAAGTGACTCGAATCAGTTAGGTCGTCGGGCAGGTTGTCTGGGTAGGGAAACGTCCCCTCGGGCGGTTCTGGTGCCCTTCACCCCCGGCTAGTCCGGCTTCTAACGGGTTTGAGTCGTGTCTACACGTTTGGGTCCGGGGATGTTTGTGGGGCCTTTACTGGAAGCATAAATGGTTTCTAAAAAGTTACTGAAAGCCAAAATGTAGTAGATAAGACTAAAAGTAAGTCCCTTGTCGCAAACATGAGATAAAATTTTATAAGGCCACGAAAGCAATTTAATAATCTAGGCCCAATATAAAGCCCTTGAGTGTGACCATTTAATGGAGCGAATAGCTTTCATTTAAAGACTGTACAGTAAGTTTATTTTCGTGGTTCACGATTATTTAAAAAGTATTTATTTGGATGCCATGTTTTTCAGTTTAGGAGATCTCCAGGATGATATATTGGAAAGCGAGATTTTTTTCACTCCTTGCTTGAAAGTTCTTTTCAGCTTATACATCTGCTGTCATTCAGACTAAAACTGGGCATTATATCTCTGCAATGGCTGTGTGGACTCAATACCCATAGACTCAAAGGAACCTGGGAGCTGGAAAGGATTTAGTGATAATCTAGGCTGAGCCCCTCCTTTTAAAAAGGAGGCTTCAGTGAAGTGACTAACCCACTTTAGGACATACTTTATCAAACTGGGACGTAGTAATGCTGGTATCCAGAATTTTGGCGAGCATGAAATATTACAGTGTCTATTTACATAGCATGCAACTGTGTATACTGCACTCTTCAGCCTACTTAATAATTCCAAAGAAATCCTTTGTGCCCATCAAGTTTAAAGAAGCAAGCCTGAACTCCAAAGCAGTAAGTACTTACATATCTTAACCCCCCCCAAATCCCTGTATATATTGTAAAGATAACTTTAGCGTGTAGATATGAAAATGTCTCATAGTGGAGCAGTTTATATTATTCCATTCTTATCATTCCAACAAGGGTAGCCGACTTCTGGTTTTAACTGCAGTGTTTTCTCCTCTTTTAAATTTTGCTTATAATGCGAGTGTTGTAAGGGGACGAGGTAAGGGGAGAGATGCGTTCAGAGCACAGCAGTGAAATCTTTATGTTGACCGCGGCGTGTGGCCTTTTCTGGCCACCAGTGAGTGCCGGGAAGAGTGGACAGTGAGGCTGGGCACGCTGCCGCGAGTTTGAACGCATCGTCCCTTCTCGGACGGTGCCTGTGTCGTGGCCGTCCGCGGGAGCGGGGGTGGATGACGGGGCACACGCCTGCAGGCGACACTGAACGCCGTTTGTGGACGTCGGTGGCCTGTTTCCTCTCCGGTGGTTGAGGGTTGCCGTGACAGATCACCCCGTCTTACTCGGCTGTTGCTGCCCCGCACTTGGCTCGTCAGCGGGACTCCGAGCCCCTCAGCCGTGGCCGCTTCTGGCCCTGAGGACGTGCCCGCGGGTCTTCCTGCTGCCAGGCTGCCCCGAGAGGCGGCTCGCGGGGGTCTCCACACTTCAGCCCCGCCGCTCGCGGAGTTGGCCGCGGTTGCGTGAGGAGGGAGGGCCCACCCCGGAGTCCGCAGGGAGGCGCCGGGGCTCGCGCCGGAGGGCCGCGCGGGCACGCGCCGCGGACAACCGGCGGCGGGGGGGCGGGCGGGGGGCGTCCGCGGGGCCCCGCCCTCCCCCGCCCTGCAAGATGGCGGCCGCGCGCCGCCCACGTGACGGGCGCTGGCCCCGCCCACGTGACGGGCGCTGGCCCCGCCCCCGGAGCTGCGCTGCCCCGCCTTGCGGGGGCGCGGGGGGTTCCCTTTGGGGTCCGCTGGGCGAGGTGGGGACCGGGGTCGCCCGAGAGCCGTGGGGAGGGTTTGCTCTGGGGCTGGCAGAGGCGGGTATCGTGGCAGCCTTCTTTTGCCCGGAAGTAACCTTTTAGGCCGATCTTTGTAACTTTTTAATTGCCCAGGAATAATTCTATTTCTCTACTTTCTTAAATGTCATCCATACTATCAATAAATGGATGACGTAGAACTAATTTTCTTTTGATTTTCTCTTAGAGCATGCTAGCCCAGAATAGTGTTCCTGGCTCTTTTAGGACTTGTATCCAATTCATAATATGCTGCAGTTTCTCGTTAAAATTTTAAAAACTAAAGACATTTATCGGTAGAACTTGTATTTCAGTGCAAATTTTAATTCTGGTCGTATGCTTTCAAGCTGACCCAGTCTCAGCAACTGTTGGTTTAGTGGCATAAGGTGGTCACGATGTCGATAAAAGTGACAAGTCCACAAACACTACTAGAGCTTACTACTAAATAGGTCATTTTAGAATAATGGAGATTTAACAAATATATTTTTACTTTTAAAAGAGGCATTTCTAGAGTTTTCCTACAGGATTTGGATGTTTTCAGAGTAAATGTTACACAGGATTACAACTTAAATGTTGGCCTTGCTTTTAGGAGACTTGTGGGTGAAGTTCATGTTCGTCACAGCTGCAGTGAATTGCCAATCACTGGCATAAAATTAAACAACTAGCAGTAGTGAAAATTACTAACAGTGTCCTAGGAAATTTGTGTGATTGATGCATGTCAGTGTTAATGAAATGTAGTACTGCATGTATAGCATAGCTGAAAAAAACTGTTATTAAAATGGGCCCTTTAGTATTAGGAACACAGGGTATAAATGGTGTGTTAGCAATAGCAGCAAAAAATGAATGTGTTTTTAAATTACATACTTAATGATTAAGTTTTTGTTTTCTGGCTGTGCTGGGTTTTCATTGAGGTGCAGGCTTTCTGTAGTAGCAGTGAGCAGGGCCTGCTCTAGTTGTGGTGCATGGCCTTCTCACTGTGGCGTCTCTCTTGTGGCAGAGCACACGCTCTGGGCTCGAGGGCTCAGTAGTTGTGGCACACAGGCTTAGTTGCTCCACTGCATGTGGGATCTTCCTGGATCACGGATGGAACCCATGTCCCCTGAGTTGGCAGTCAGATACTACCAGGGAAGTCCATGATCAAGTATTTTAAAAAGATACTAGTCTTGTTGCTGTTTCATTGAAAGAATGAAAGACAGCCCCTATCTTTGTTTCCTATCTTTGCATACTTACTAAAGACCCTCTGTTTATGAAAATGGATCCTCTAGTTCTGGAGGTTTAGCCCCCAGTTAGTGACACAAAGATGAAAAGAGCTAAAATTACCATGAAAGAGGAAAGTGAAAAAGTTGGTTTAAAGCTCAGCATTCAGAAAACGAAGATCATGGCATCTGGTCCCACCACTTCATGGGAAATATATGGGGAAACAGTGTCAGACTTTATTTTTGGGGCTGCAGGTGGTGATTGCAGCCATGAAAGTAAAAGACGCTTACTCCTTGGATGGAAAGTTATGACCAACCTAGATAGCATATTCAAAAGCAGAGACATTACTTTGCCAACAAAGGTCTGTCTAGTCAAGGCTTTGATTTTTCTAGTGGTCATGTATGGCTGTGAGAGTTGGACTGTGAAGAAACCTGACTGCCAAAGAATTGATGCTTTTGAACTGTGGTATTGGAGAAGACTCTTGAGAGTCCCTTGGACTGCAAGGAGATCCAACCAGTCCATTCTAAAGGAGATCAGTCCTGAGTGTTCATTGGAAGGACTGATGCTGAAGCTGAAACTCCAATATTTTGGCCACCTCATGTGAAGAATTGACTCATTGGAAAAGACGCTGATGCTAGGAGGGATTGGGGGCAGGAGGAGAAGGGGATGACAGAGGATGAGATGGCTGGATGGCATCACTGACTCGATGGACATGAGTTTGAGTGAACTCTGGGAGTTGGTGATGGACAGGGAGGCCTGGCGTGCTGTGATTCATGGGGTTGCAAAGAGTCGGACACGACTGAGCAACTGAACTGAATAGTCGTTAGTGGTTAACGTTGTTGGTATGGCCTTGTTTCTCTGGAGATTGTTTTTAGTATCTTCAAAAGTTAATTGTTTGGCAAATAGTGTTAATGTTTGAATTAAAGATAGAAACTGAACATTTATGTTATATGTTATAGCAGATAGCATTTAGTGTTATTTGAACTCACATACGAAAATAAGTGACTATGTGTCCTTTAAAAAAGATCAGTGAAGATACTTAAAAGGAAAACTTGGCAAAATTGTTACTTTTTCATAGCATAGGTTAATTAGATATATTGTTCTTGACAAAACAAGTACCTCAACTAGTTTTAATAATACAGATAACATACTGGTGGTGTTAGGACCCAAAAAAGAAAACTCTTTTGGAAAGAGTGCTCTTTTGGAAATAAGTGCTCCTGTCCTGGATAATGAGGATGTGTCTGTGGCAGTCAGAATCCTAGTGAGAGCCCTGAACTGAAGTGAGACCAGGGAGGTTCGTGTCCAGATGTCAGCTGTTGGTGGATTAGGCCCTAAAAAGATGCTTTCCAAAAATGACATTTGAAAAGAACAACAACACTGTTCACAGTAATAAAACCTTTATTTAATTTGTTGTCCACTGCTGGGAGCTTTTACAGTGACTTGGGTCCCTGGAGCAGTGGGCACTGTCTGAGAAGGCCTTTTTCACTCCTGTCGGAGGGATAATAATGGTACTTATGTTATTTTGCAAGGATTAAATGAATGAGTACTTGTACATGATTTTCAATAAGTGTTAGCAGTTATTAATGGAAGTGAAACTTTCTTTGGACAGTGCTGAAGAGAAGTGAGTGTAGCGTCTAGAAACTGAGAGTAGGGAGTAGAGCGAGTCATGACTTTTACAGGAAACTTTAGGTTGTTTTGGCTGCATTGAGAAATAAAAGCAGTTCAGCTAATAAATGCCTCCTGGGAGAGGCTTTTAGAATATCATAGTTAAGCAGTAATTACTTTCATAGCAAATGGCAGCTATTGGGTATCCTCCCCAGTTACTTAATTTTTCTCAGCGGTGGTTTTCTGAGGCAAGACTAATTCAGGAAAATCTCACTCACACTGTAGGTCAATATACCATTAGTTCAGTTCAGTCACTCAGTTGTGGCCAACTCTTTGCGACCCCATGAACCGCAGTATGCCCCTGTCCATCACCAACTCCCAGAGTTCACTCAAACTCATGTCCATCGAGTCGGTGATGCCATCCAGCCATCTCATCCTCTGTCATCCCCTTCTCCTCCTGCCCCCAATCCCTCCCAGCATCAGGGTCTTTTCCAATGAGTCAACTCTTCGCATGAGGTGGTCAAAGTATTGGAGTTTCAGCTTCAACATCACTCCTTCCAGTGAACACCCAGGACTGATTTCCTTTAGGATGGACTGGTTGGATCTCCTTGCAGTCCAAGGGACTCTCAAGAGTCTTCTCCAACACCGCAGTTCAAAAGCATCAATTCTTCGGCGCTCAGCTTTCTTTATAGCCCAACTCTCGCATCCATACATGACTACTGGAAAAACCATAGCCTTGACTAGATGGACCTTTGTTGGCAAAGTAATATTTCTGCTTTTTAATATACTATGTAGGTTGGTCATAACTTTCCATCCAAGGAGTAAGCGTCTTTTAATTTCATGGCTGCAGTCACCATCTGCAGTGATTTTCGAGCCACCAAAAATAAAGTCTGACCCCGTTGCCACTGTTTCTCCATCTATTTGCCATGAAGTGGTGGGACCAGATGCCGTGATCTTTGTTTTCTGAATGTTGAGCTTTAAGCCAACTTTTTCACTCTTCTCTTTCACTTTCATGAAGAGGCTTTTTAGTTCCTCTTTACTTTCTGCCATAAGAACTTCTCTGCAAATCAGCTAATGTTATAGCTGATTTATATATATATAAAATTTACCTTTTGTGGGTTTGTTTTGTGTGTATGTGTTTGGGATGGGGCAGGAATTGTGTTGTTCACTTCAGTCGCTCAGTCGTGTCCCAACTCTTTGTGACCCCATGGACTGCAGCACGCCAGGCTTCCCTGTCCATCACCAACTTCCGAAGTTTGCTCAAACTCACATCCATCAATTTGGTGATGCAGTCCAACCATCTTATCCTCTGTCATCCCCTTCTTCTCCTGCCTTCAATCTTCCCCAGCATCAGGGTCTTTTCCAATGAGTCAGTTCTTCACATCAGGTGGCCAAAGTATTAGAGATTCAGCATCAGTCCTTCCAGTGAATATTCAGGACTGATTTCCTTTAGGATGGACTGGTTTGATCTTGTTGCTGTGCAAGGGACTCTCAAGAGTCTTTTCCAGGACCACACAGTTCAAAAACATCAATCCTTTGGCGCTCAGTTTTCTTTATGGTCCAGCTCTCACATCCATACATAACTACTGGAAAAACCATCACTTTGACTAGACTTCTAAGGAGCAAGCATCTTTTAATTTCATGGCTGAGCCTCAGTCTTATCTGTGAAATGGGAACAACAACATCTCTTTAAGTTATGGTGTTTGCATTAGGGAGACAAAATGATTCAAATTGTCTTGAGCACAAATTCATTGAGAATGATATTCAGTGCCTTTTATTTTCCACTAAGATGCAGCCATTCAGATTGCTACATAAATTGTTTTCAGGAATAGGTTTTCTTTTTTTTTTTCTTAATAAAAAGTCTATATGGTATAGTATAGAAAATACTATATACTATAGTAATACAGAAAACATTCTCTGTTACCGTATCTCTAAATTGATTGGTGTTCCAAGAAGGTAATTAATTAAGCTGGTGTGTGAGACACATTTCAGACAGCTTTGTTAGTTCTTATGTTGTTAAGATCTGATAAGCTACAGACAGGCCCAAAGGAAGCATTTCTCTGGGTCACAGATCATTAAAATATGTATTTTCCCCATATTGGATTTGGGGGTGGGAATGGAGAAAACACATAGTTTGAATTTGGGTTATCATGAACTCCCTTGCAAACGTAATCTAGTTAAATTTTTTCACATTTAGTTAGGGTAATATAAAGGGCTCAGACGGTAAAGAATCCTCCTGCTATGCGAGATTTGGGTTCCATCCCTGGGTTAGGAAGATGCCCTGGAGAAGGGAATGGCTACCCACTCCAGTATTCTTTCCTGGCGAATTCTGTGGACAGAGGGGCCTGGTGGGCTACAGTCCATAGGGTTGTGAAGAGTCTGACAGGACTGAGCGATTAACTCTTCAAAGATATTTTGCAGTTCTGTTAAGTTATATATTTTTAAAATTTATTTCAGAGTACAAACTGGAATCTATAAATAATTTAACTTTTTTATACTTTTTTAAAGAGCTATACGTTGGCTGGTTTTTAAACCTGTTTAATGTTTTTGATCTTCCTGAGTAATAGCAGCTTAATTTTTTTTTTTTTTTTTAAGAGAAGCAAATACAGCCTGCACTACTCTCAAAGCAGACTGGGCTTCACTTTTATCAACTCCCTCTTCCATCCTGGAGGACCGTGTCGTCACAGGGCTCCTGTTCCTCGCAGAGAGTACTTTGTCCCACAGGTCGCTTCATCCGGGCTGTGTAAACAGCCGCTCCAGAGGGGGCGTGCCTGGGCGGGCATGTGTGTTCCAGGTGCGACAGTTGCTGGGCGCGCAGTCGTCGTCCTTGTCGTCTTTCTGTCCTCCAGAGAGCACTTGGTTTAATGCCCTTTGAAACGTCTCAGTTCATTAGGCATGTTCAATGCTCATTCAGGAAATAATTTGAGATCACTTTGGCAAGTTGTTTGGTCTTTCCAAGTTTCAGACTGCTCTGAATAGAATAGGGATCCCCTCACCATTTATTGCAAAGAATGGCTGTGAAGATGAATACAACAGTGGTCAGCAAGCGGCAGACAGGCCGGCTCATCTGTGGGTGGTTCCAAGGGTGGGTAGCGCAGTTTGATTGTAGTGGATGAACAGAAATACAGAAGCTTTAAGAGAAAACGGGTTGGGCTGCATAGGAGCTTGACGGTCAGATGGAAGAAACTGGTTTGCAGTGAGAGCAGGTGAGAATTTGTATGTTTTCCTGAAACGTTAACTATCCCTTTACATTCATATGTGTGAAAAGAATGCATCACTAATTTGTTATTTAAAAAAAAAAAAAAAGACATCTTCCAAACTCGTCCAGTTTTCTCAATGGTTCCATTACATTTCTGGTCACTCTGATTTGCTTGGTAACCTTAGTCCTCTCTCCTTCATAAGCTGAATCGACCTTTTCCCGTCCTTGTTGACACCGTTCTCTTTGAGGACTTGATCTCTGATTCCCTTTCAGCCTCCCCACCTCTTACCTGCTGGTACCACTGCCAGGCCCACCTTCCTAAAGCAGTGCTTCCTCATACCACGTGTGCTTGCAGTGCCGGGTGGAGCCTGTAGGTCTCAGGACTCACACGCCGTCTCTCCTGCTCCTCCCTCCTGCTCACGCTCTGTGGTTTTATTCGAGGCAGACTCATGCCGTCACCTCTTGTGTGGTGGTGTTTAGAGTTGTCCTTGTGGTAATCTTGGAAGTCTTTGCTGCCTCTGCCTTCCAATAGCCTGTATATTCTCTGTTACAGTTTTGGTACTTATCCTGGAATTTCTTTTTCTTTTTTTTTAATTTACTTTGAATTATTTTTAACTTAAAATCCAGGAGGGAAGGTCAGTCTTACAGGTTCCACAAAGACTTACGAATCACATTTCTTTTTTTTTTTTTTTTTTTGGTCAGCATTGCATATATCATAAGTGCTCAGTCAAAATTTCCTATCCTTAGAATATTTCAAATAGTGCTCTGAAAAATACCATTATGATTAATTACTGTAAGACAGAGTGCATCAGGCAGTGATTTTTTTTTTCTTGATCTTGATGAATTATCAGCTACTTTGTTATTTGCAGCCATGCAGTAAATGTGCACAATATAGATAGGCACAGTTGTTTTGGAAATAATACAAGGAATTGCTTGTTTAGATAGAAAGCATGGACCAGTATAGATTTGAACCGAAGCTTCAATGAGTGAATGCTGAATAGTTGTACTTATTAATTATTCTTTCACAATCAGTTCATGCTTACTCTGCTCCTTAAGTTAACTAAGCTTTTGTGTGTGTGTGGGGGGTGTACGTTTTGCAAACCTATGGGTGATGTTTTGATAGGATGAAGAGTCACAAGTCACAGGCTGTCTTCTCCTTATTTGGGTGGTTGTGGTTATTGCTGTCTAGTGCTGCTCCCCAGCCTTGTGGTTCGCTTGGGGGATGCTGGGAGCCTGATAGGGAGTTGGAGTGCAGCACCTTGCTAATGGGGCTTCCCAGGTGGCACAGTGGCCAAGAATCCGCCTGTCAGTGCAGGAGACATAGGAGACGCAGGTTCGATCCCTGGGTCAGGAAGATCCCCAGAAGGGAATGGCAACCCACTCCAGTGTTCTTACCTGGAAAATCCCATGGACAGAGGAGCCTGGCAGGCTACAGTCCAAGAGTCACAGAGTCAGACATGACAGAGCACACACGTGATCTTGCTTATGATCTGAAAGTTAAAAACTTTTTGGTCACTCAAGTGAACAACTTCATAACCTAAAAAGTATGGAGTTTTTATGTTTCTTGTTCAGTTCAGTTCAGTCGCTCAGTCGTGTCCGACTCTTTGCGACCCCGTGAATCGCAGCACGCCAGGCCTCCCTGTCCATCACCAACTCCTGGAGTTCACTCAGACTCACGTCCATCGAGTCCGTGATGCCATCCAGCCATCTCATCCTCTGTCATCCCCTTCTCCTCCTGCCCCCAATCCTTCCCAGCATCAGAGTCTTTTCCAGTGAGTCATCTCTTTGCATGAGGTGGCCAAAGTACTGGAGTTTCAGCTTTAGCATCATTCCTTCCAAAGAAATCCCAGGGCTGATCTCCTTCAGAATGGACTGGTTGGATCTCCTTGCAGTCCAAGGGACTCTCAAGAGTCTTCTCCAACACCACAGTTCAAAAGTATCAATTCTTTGGCGCTCAGCTTTCTTCACATTCCAACTATCACATCCATACGTAACCACAGAAAAAACCATAACCTTGACTAGACGGACTTTTGTTGGCAAAGTAATGTCTCTGCTTTTCTAGGTTGGTCATAACTTTCCTTCCAAGGAGTAAGCGACTTTTAATTTCATGGCTGCAGTCACCATCTGCAGTGATTTTGGAGCCCCCAAAAATAAAATCTGAGACTGTTTCCATTGTTTCCCCATCTATTTCCCGTGGAGTGATGGGACCAGATGCCATGATCTTCATTTTCTAATGTTGAGCTTTAACCCAACGTTTTCACTCTCCTCTTTCACTTTCATCAAGAGGCTTTTTAGTTCCTTTTCACTTTCTGCCATAAGGGTGGTGTCATCTGCATATCTGACGTTATTGATATTTCTCCCACCAGTCTTGATTCCAGCTTGTGTTTCTTCCAGTCCAGCGTTTTTCATGATGTACTCTGCATAGCAGTTAAATAAGCAGGGTGACAATATACAGCCTTGACGCACTCCTTTTCCTATTTGGAACCAGTCTGTTGTTCCATGTCCAGTTCTAACTGTTGCTTCCTGACCTGCATACAGATTTCTCAAGAGGCAGGTCAGGTGGTCTGGTATTCCCATCTCTTGAAGAATTTTGCACAGTTTATTGTGATCCACACAGTCAAAGGCTTTGGCATAGTCACTAAAGCAGAAATAGATGTTTTTCTGGAACTCTCTTGCTTTTTCGATGATCCAGCGGATGTTGGCAATTTGATCTCTGGTTCCTCTGCCTTTTCTAAAACCAGCTTGAACATCAGGAAGTTCATGCTTCACGTATTGCTGAAGCCTGGCTTGGAGAATTTTGAGCATGACTTTACTAGCATGTGAGATGAGTGCAATTGTGTGGTAGTTTGAGCATTCTTTGGCATTGCCAAGAATGTTTCTTGTTAGGAATGTTTAAATTAGGATAGTTAAGAAACATAATGTTTTCTTGGTATGATTGATTTTTGTTTTGGGTATCAAACGATGTTAAGTTGTCTAGTGGTCCTGGGAGGTACAACGTGATGGTGTGTGAGCCGAAGTGTTTGGAGAAGACGTCCTCGGGGAAGAGGCCATCTGCTGACGGGGGTGGGGGTGGGGGTGGTGGTTTGGGGAAGGTTTCATTTGTACTTGGTGGGGTTAAACATGAGGCCTGATGGAGTGTTTCCTGACACGAATCATCACTTACCTTTCTGTCAAAGATCCTTCATAGGCTTTGTGAGCATTTCGGTGAAGAACCCTTCTCCTCTGGGGATGAAGTTCAGTTAGGAGTCCCTGCGGTGCCGTTGGCTGTTGGGGTCCTGAGCCCAGGCTCACCTCCCAGCAAGGCCCGCTGGTGTCTCCTGTTGTGGGGGTGGGGGTGGGGTTGTGAAGGAGACGGCAGCTCACTTGTGCGCAGGCTGGGGAGGCGAGACACAGCCTCACAAGGTCCTTTGGGTCTCATGCTCAGGGGTCAGGGGTGTGTGCTTCTCAGCTCACCCAGAAGCCTTCTTGCAAAGTGGGGATCTGAAGGTCTGGGCGCCGCCAGCCCAGCGTTTCCTATCTTGGCAGGCGGATTCTTTACCACTGTGTCCAGAAACACACAGGGCGCTTCATGAGGGAAACGCCAGGCTGTTTCTGGGTGGAACTGCCGCCTCTCCTCTTTCCTGCTCCGCTCCCCGTCTCCCTGGTCAGCTTCTGCATCAGCATTCTTTGTGCTGGTTCTCCCCCAGCTGTGCATCCTGCAAGTTCAGTTTTCTAGAAGAGACAATGACATCGACAATGTTAGTGTTTGGTTTTTGTTTTTTTGTGATAAATTCAGAATTCCCCCAAACACACATAAAGTTGCAGTGAATCAAGTTTCCCCCTTCCATCCTATTCAACCACCCAGCTCCAGCCATGCCTGCTGTGGTCACACAGGTGCCGGCCCTCAGCTCACCCGGGTGGTCGTGGGAAGAACCGGGAGTCGGGTCTGGGCTGTGGGTTGCGGTGGCCGAGTGTGGACACACGGTGGCCGAGTGTGGACACGCGGTCAGTGCATAGCTTAGCCCTTCCCCCACTTTCAGTGACTAGAGCACGTTCACCCACACTTTTAACGTAGTGACTCTGCCACACTTGTCTGGCTGAATCACCTTTTCCATGCATTTCTAGTTAAACAGTAAGTTACATAGGGAGTGAGTTCACGGTCATAGCAGAAGTCATGGCAAACTGTTTCTAAGCTGCTGACTCTCTATAGTCTCCTCCTTTCTGCCCTGTTGGGTCGATTTTGTTCTTTGCGGCATAACTTGAATACATTTGGCATCCGCATTTCTCTCCCACCACAACTTACCCTTTATCAGATGCACTAGGTTGATTCCGGAGAAGGCGATGGCACCTCACTCGAGTACTCTTGCCTGGAACATCCCATGGATGGAGGAGCCTGATGGGCTGCAGTCCATGGGGTCGCTGAGGGTCGGACGGGACTGAGCGACTTCACTTTCACTTTTCTCTTTCATGCATTGGAGGAGGAAATGGCAACCCACTCCAGTGTTCTTGCCTGGAGAATCTCAGAGACGGGGGAGCCTGGTGGGCTGCCATCTGTGAGGTCACACAGAGTCAGACACGACTGAAGTGACTTAGCAGCAGCAGCAGCAAGTTGATTCAGGACTTTCCTTTGGGTTGGGTTACACTGTTTTCACTGAGGAAAGATGAGACAGATGTCTGCCTTTCCCCCACATCCTCTCAATTGAAGAGACAGACAGTAAATAATTCTTAACTTCGCCTGAGCTTCTTCTCTCTTCTATCAAAATAGATGAAATTTGACATCTCAGTAGTGTTTCTAATAGTGAATCATTTTTCTGACATTCAAAAGAAGACTTTCTATGAATCTTGCTTAGATAATAGCATATACTTGAGGTACAACCCTGGTTATTTAAAGAGAATTTACCATGTAGTACTGTAACAGATTACTTCCAAACTTACTGACTTAAAGCAACAACCGTTTTTTCCTTAGCGTTATGTCTCATAATTCTGTGGGCTGGGAATTCAGACAGGGAGCTAACAGCAAGAGAGACTTGTGTCTGCTGCAGAATGTCTGGACACGCAGCTGGCGGCTGCAGGCCTCTCTCACCTTGCCTCTCTCTGTGTGTCTATGGCGCGGCGTCTCTGGGGAACCACTGTTCCTACAGGCCTGGGGTCCCAGAGCAAGTGTTCCCAGAGGCCCAGCGGCAAGGCTTCTATGACCTATCTCGGCCATTCCAGAATGGCTCTCGATCCCATCCTCCTGGTTAGGCCTGTCTCTGAAGTCGGTCCAGATCCACTTGCTGGAGAATTATACCCACATTTCAGCAGGAGGAGTAGGCACAGTATTTTGGGCTGTCTTTACCCCAGAAACTTCATAGGGTGTTGTCATATACTAATGTTAAATTCTCAGTCTGATTTGATGAGTGTAAAAATTTGACATTAGTAAGTTTAGTATGGAGAAGGCAATGACACCCCACTCCAGTACTCTTGCCTGGAAAATCCCATGGACGGAGGAGCCTGGTAGGCTGCAGTCCATGGGGTCGCACAGAATCAGACACGACTGAGCAACTTCACTTTCACTTTTCACTTTCATGCATTGGAGAAGGAAATGGCAGCCCACTCCAGTTTCTTGCCTGGAGAATCCCAGGGATGGGGGAGCCTGGTGGGCTGCCATCTATGGAGTCGCACAGAATCGGACACGACTGAAGCGACTTAGCAGCAGCAGCAGCAGCAGCAAGTTTAGTATAAAAACAATTTCTGTGCTTTTTTTTTTTGCCTTTTTTCTTAGAATGTCTTGATATTTTAAGATGTACAGTCTGCATCAAAGGACGGGAGAAAACATATCGAGCATTGGTAGATGTGCTGGGATAAAGTCTATCCGGTTAGACCTTTGTTAACCTGAGACCTGCATGATCTTTGCTCTGATGATGTGTTCTCAGAGAAGGGTCTTCTTGGAACTGCGTAGTCAATTTGACTGTTTCACAGACTTTCTTCACATTTAAGAGATCTCCAGTAATTGTGATGGATCTGCATGTGTAAAAGTGAAGTCTGAGCAGTCTTTTAGAATAACCGAGATATGTTCCATGACACGTGGGTTTGAGTTGACCAGGAGCACGCCACAGGTCAGAAGAAGCTTTCTGAGCTCAGATGAGCTGCCTCAGCAGGAAGGAGAAGGGCACACACATGCGGGGCTCTCTTTGCTCCTGCACATATTTTTGCCAGCTTAGGGTTTTTTAAATTTGTCGTCTTCTTCCAGCAGAGAAAAATTCTCCCATTTCCCACTTGGTCCTGACCCTTTTTCTAAAACGCTGATTCTGGTGTGTCATCTGCGTTGCATTTGCATAGGAATCTGAACTTAATAGAGAACATGGGCACTATTCCTTCCTGCAGGATCCCATTAAACCAGTGGTTCTCAGGTTTTATGGTGCTTTTCCCTGCACACAGTAAAAGCACACGTGCCAGGGGAGAGGAGACAGCGGAACCAACAGCTGTTCCTGCTGAGGCCAGGAAGCCCCGTGATCCTGATCTCTGTAGCTCCTGAGATGTTAGATTCAGTTTTGGTTAAATTAATAAAAGTAAAAATTTTTAGTTTCTAAAACGTAGTCTAAATGACTGTATAGCAGTGATACATGCTGGGATTCGGTGTTGGGAGGAGAGGCAGAAAGCTTAATTAATAGACATTTCATGGGTCAATGAACTTTGGTCCTTGGATAGAAATTCAGATTCCATTTTTCTGCCTACGTTATTAAACTAGGAGGTTTTTGAGTTGGTTGTTAAATTGTTTTCTTCAAAGTAACTTCAGACTTTAAAAGTGATTCCATACAGCTGTTTCATTACAGAATTTATGGAGGCAATGTGATAGAACTATTCTTAATTTTTTTTATTATGGTGAAATATATATGCATCCTAAGTCGCTTCAGTCGTGTCCAGGTCTCTGCAACCCTTTGGACTGTAGTCCACCAGGCTTCTCTGTCCAAGGATTCTCTAGGCAAGGATACTGGAGTGGTTGCCATGTTCTCCCCAGGGGATCTTCCCCACCCAGGGTTCAGACCCCAGTCTCCTGCGTCAGTAGGCAGGCTCTTTACCACTGTATACAACTCCGAGTGCTGTTTTCATGGTTTTGAGTATGCAGTTCAGTGGCGTTCACATTGCTGTGCAACCACCGCCACCATCTGTCTCTGAAACGTTTCTTTTATCCCACACTGAGACTGTGTCCATTAAGCCGCTACTCCCATCCCCCATTCTCTGAAGCCCCTGGTTAGAACCACCATGCTGTCCGCGAATTTGACTACTCTAGGGTGCCTCATATAAGTGGAATCATACAGAATCTGCCGTTTTGTGCCTGGCTTATTTCACTTAGCATAATGCCCTAAAGATTTCACCCATGTGTCAGCCTTCTTAAGGCTGAGTAATACTCAGTTGTAGGTATACCTCATTTTGTTTATCGGCTCATCCATGGACTTTTGAATAGTCCACCTTTCGGCTGTAGTGAACACTGGAGTACTAATTACCTGCTTGGGTGTCTTCTTTCAGTTCTTCTGGGTATATGGATAGGAGTGGAATTGCTGAATCATGTGATAATTTTATTTATTTATTTTTTAGTAAATTTTACTGTGGCTGCACTGTATACACTCCTACCAGCAAGGCAGAAGGGCTCCAATTTCTCCCCCTATTCACCAATACTTGTTGTCTGTTTTTGGATAATAGCCTTTCTGATGGGTATGAAGTGGTATCTCATTGTAGTTGTGCTTTGCACTTCCCTAACGAAAACTGTTCTTTCTTGTATAGTTTTGCATTCATTTATTTTCAATGGTGAGTGTTATTTTTAATTTATGAACCACATATGAACAATATGGAATATACCCTTAAGAAATGGTTGGGGGGGGCAGTCCTAAGATGGTGGAGGAATAGGATGGGGAGACCACTTTCTCCCCCACAAATTCATCAAAAGAACATTTGAACACTGAGTAAATTCCACAAAACAACTTTTGAATGCCGGTGGAGGACATCAGGCACTCAGAAAAGCAGCCCGTTGTCTTAAAAAGGAGGTGGAAAAATATAAAAGACAAAAAGACAAAAGAGGTAGGGACAGAGCTCCGTCCCTGGAAAGGAAGTCTTAAAAAAGAGAGAAGTTTCCAAACACCAGGAAACACTGTCACTGCCGAGTCTGTGGCAAGCCTTGGAACCACAGAGGGCAACGTAACCGGGAGGAAAAATAAATAATGAAAACCCACAGATTATGTGCCCAACATTGACTCCCCCAGCGGAGAAGCAGCGCAGACGCCTGCATCTGCCACTAGCAAGCGGGGGCTGGGCAGGGAGGCGCAGGCTGCAGTGCTTCGAGTAAGGACCGGGCCTGAATGCCCCGAGGGCAATCTGAGGGAGCTAACTTGGGCTAGCAAACCAGACTGTGGGAAAGCTACCACGGGAAAAGCCCTAACCTAAGACACCGCCAGGCCCGCTCACAGAACAACGGACTGACTAGAGCTACGCGAAAAGCCCTAACCTAAGGCACCATCAAGCCCACTCACAGAACAAAGGACTGAGCAGAGCTAGCCAGCTGCCGGCCGGCCCATCTCCCTCCAGAGACAGGCAGCCAGAGCCAGAAGAGGGCAGTCGCGGCCCCAGAGAGGCATTATCCACCAAACTGCAAGCAGGCTTCGTTGCTAACCAAGACTTCTCGGGGTTCTGGATGGTCAGCATCCGCCTGAGAAGGTGCGCCGAGTGGACACCCAGAAAACTGAGCGGCAGGGACGGGGGAGGTGATGAGTCGCAGCGACTGCGCTCACCAAACACCTGGTCGCCTGAGCTGCTCGGACCTGGGAAGGGCACAAAACACAGGCCCAACCGAGTCTGCGCCTCTGAGGACTACCCGAGTGCCTGAGCCTGAGCGGCTTAGCCCTGGGAGGCGCATGCAGCCCAGGGCCGCCCGCGGACGGTTCCCGGCAGAGCAACCTAGAGCCTGAGAGTGTGGGCACGGAGGGCACACGCACCGTGAGCGGAGGCAGGCCCAGTGTGGCTGAGACACTGCGAGCACACACCAGTGTTATTTGTTTGAAGCGTCCCTCCCTCCCCACAGCACGACTGAACAAGTGAGTCTAAAAAAGTGTCCACCACCACCCTCTTGTGTCAGGGTGGAAATTAGACACTGAAGAGACCAGCAAACAGAAGAAGTTAAAACAGGGAACCGCCTTGGAAGTGGCAGGTGCAATAGATTAAAACCCTGTCGTTAGACCGACTACACAGGAAGGGGCCTGTAGATCTTGAGACCAAGGAACTATCCGAAAATGAACTGACCCCACACTGCCCACAACACCAGAGAAAGTCCTAGATATATTTTTACTATTTTTACTATTATTCTTTACATTTTTTAATTTAAAAAATTTTAAGTTCTCTATTATTCCTTTAACTTTCATTTTTATAACCTATTACTTTGTGGAAAAAAAAGAGAGACCCTATTTTTTAAAGCAAACTTCATATATATATATAATTATAATTTTGTGACTTTGTTTTTTTCTTTAATATTGTATTTTTGAGAATCCAACCTCTACTCTAGATTTTTAATCTTCACTTTTTGGTATTTGTTACCAATTTTGTACCTTTAAGAACCCAATCTTCAGTACCCATTTTTACTTGGGAGCGAGATTACTGGCTTGACTGCTCTCTCCCCCTTTGGACTCTCCTTTTTCTCCACCAGGTCACCTCTATCTCCTCCTTCCCCCTTCTCTTCTCTACCCAGCTCTGTGAATCTCTTTGTGTGTTCCAGACGGTGGAGAACACTTAGGGAACTGATTACCGGCTGGATGTGTCTCTCTCCTTTTGATTCCCTCCCTTTATCCTCCTGGCCACCTCTGTCTCCTTCCTCCCTCTTCTCTTCTCTGTATAACTCCAAGAACATCTCTGAGCGGTCTAGACTGTGGAGCACACATAAGGAAGTGATTACTGGCTAGCTTGCTCTCTCCTCTCTTGATTCCCCCTCTATTCATCCTGGTCACCTCTATCTCCCTCCTCCCTCTTCTCTTCTCCATATAACTCTGGGAACCTCTCTGGGTGTCCCTCACTGTGGAGAAACTTTTCATCTTTACCCTATCAATGGTGCCGTATAGATGGAGAAGTCTTGAGGCTACTGTAAAAATAAAACTGAAAACCAGAAGCAGGAGGCTTAAGTTCAAATCCTGAGAACATCAGAGAACTCCTGACTTCAGGGAACATTAATCAACAAGAGCTCATCAAATGCTTCCATACCTACACTGAAACCAAGCACCACCCAAGGGCCAACAAGTTCCAGAGCAAGACATACCATGCAAATCTCCAGCAACACAGGAACACAGCCCTGAGCTTCAATATACAGGCTGCCCAAAGTCACTCCAAGCCCATTGATGTCTCATAACTCATTACTGGACACTTCATTGCACTCCAGAGAGAAGAAATCCAGCTCCACCCATCAGAACACCAACACAGGAAACAGGTTTTCCCTAACCAGGAAACCTTGACAAGCCACCTGTACAACCCGACTCACAGCAAGGAAACTCCACAATAAAGAGAACTCCACAAACTGCCATAATGCAGAAAGCCCACCCCAAATGCAGCAATATAAACAAGATGAAGAGATAGAGGAATACCCAGCAGGTAAAAGAACAAGATAAATGCCCACCAAACCAAACAAAAAAGGAAGAGATAGGGAGTCTACCTGAATTCCGAATAATGGTAGTAAAAATGATCCAAAATCTTGAAATCAAAATGGAATCACAGATAAATAGCCTGGAGACAAGGATTGAGATGATGCAAGAAAGGTTTAACAAGGACCTAGAAGAAATAAAAAAGAGTCAATATATACTGAATAATGCAATAAATGAGAGCAGAAACACTCTGGAGGGAACAAATAGTAGAATAACAGGGGCAGAAGATAGGATTAGTGAGGTAGAAGATAGAATGGTAGAAATAAATGAATCAGAGAGGAAAAAAGAAAAACGAATTAAATGAGGACAATCTCAGAGACCTCTGGGACAATGTTACATACCCCAACATTCGAATCATAGGAGTCCCAGAAGAAGAAGACAAAAAGAAAGACCATGAGAGAATGTTGGAGGAGATAATAGTTGAAAAATTCCCTAAAATGGGGAAGGAAATACTCACCCAAGTCCAAGAAACCCAGAGAGTCCCAAACAGGATAAAACCAAGGTGAAACACCCCAAGACACAAATTAACAAAGATCAAACACAAAGAACAAATATTAAAAGCAGCAAGGGAAAAACAACAAATAACACACAAGGGGATTCCCACAAGGATAACAGCTGATCTTTCAGTAGAAACTCTTCAGGCCAGGAGGGAATGGCAGGACATACTTAAAGTGATGAAAGAAAATAACTGACAGCCCAGATTACTGTACCCAGCAAGGATCTCATTCAGATATGCATGAGAAATCAAAAGCTTTACAGACAAGCAAAAGCTGAGAGAATTCAGCACCACCAAACCAGCTCTCCAGCAAATGCTAAAGGATCTTCTCTAGACAGGAAACACAAAAAGCGTGTATAAACTCGAACCAAAAACAGTCAAGTAAATGGCAATGGGATCATACTTATTAATAATTACCTTAAACATAAATGGGTTGAATACCCCAACCAAAAGACAAGGACTGGCTGAATGGATACAAAAACAAGACCCCTATATATGTTGTTTACAAGTGACCCACCTCAAAACAAGGGACACATACAGACAGAAAGTGCAGGGCTGGAAAAAGATATTCCATGCAAATAGAGACCAAAAGAAAGCAGGAGTAGCAATACTCATATCAGATAAAATAGACTTTAAAACAAAGGCCGTGAAAAGAGACAAAGAAGGATACTACATAATGATCAAAGGATCAATCCAAGGAGAAGATATAACAATTATAGATATATATGCACCCAACATAGGAGCACCCCAATATGTAAGGCAAATGCTAATAAGCATGGAAGGGGAAATTAACAATAACACAATAATAGTGGGAGACTTTAATAACCCACTCACACCTATGGATAGATCAACTAAACAAAATTAACAAGGAAACACAAACTTTAAATGATACAATAGACCAGTTAGACCTAATTGATATCTATAGGACATTTCACCCCAAAACAATGAATTTCACCTTTTTCTCAAGTGCACACGGAAACTTCTCTAGAATAGATCACATCCTGGGCCATAAATCTAGCCTTAGTAAATTCAAAAGAATTGAAATCATTCCAAGCATCTTTTCTGGCCACAACTCAGTAAGACTAGATCTCAATTACAGGAGAAAAGCTATTAAAAATTCCAACATATGGAGGCTGAACAGCACGCTGCTGAATAACAGAAGAAATCACAGAAGAAATCAAAAAAGAAATAAAAATTTGCATAGAAACGAAAGAAAATGAAAACGCAACAACCCAAAGCCTGTGGGACACTGTAAAAGCAGTGCTAAGGGGAAGGTCCGCAGCAGCACAGGCTCACCTCAGGAACAAGAAACAAGGAAAAAGTCAGATAAATAACCTAGCTCTACACCTAAAGCAACTAGAAAAGGAAGAAATGGAGAACCCCAGGGTTAGTAGAAGGAAAGAAATCCTAAAAATTAGGGCAGAAATAAACGCAAAAGAAACAAAAGAGACCATAGCAAAAATCAACAAAGCCAAAAGCTGGTTCTTTGAGAGGATAAATAAAATTGACAAACCATTAGCCAGACTCATCAAGAAACAAAGGGAGAAAAATCAATAAAATTAGAAATGAAAATGGAGAGATCACAACAGACAACACAGAAATACAAAGGATCATAAGAGACTGCTATCAGCAGTTATATGCCAATAAAATGGACAACTTGGAAGAAATAGACAAATTCATAGAAAAGTACAACTTTCCAAAACTGAACCAGGAAGAAATAGAAAATCTTAACAGACCCATCACAAGCGTGGAAATCAAAACTGTAATCAGAAATCTTCCAGCAAACAAAAGCCCAGGTCCAGACAGCTTCACAGCTGAATTCTACCAAAAATTTCGAGAAGAGCTAACACCTATCCTACTCAAACTCTTCCAGAAAATTGCAGAGGAAGGTAAACTTCTAAACTCATTCTATGAGGCCACCATGACCCTAATACCAAAACCTGACAAAGATGCCGCAAAAAAGAAAACTACAGGCCAATATCACTGATGAACATAGATGCAAAAATCCTCAACAAAATTCTAGCAATCAGAATCCAACAACACATTAAAAAGATCATACACCATGACCAAGTGGGCTTTATCCCAGGGATGCAAGGATTCTTCAATATCTGCAAATTAATCAGTGTAATACACCACATTAACAAATTGAAAAATAAAAGCCATATGATTATCTCAATAGATGCAGAGAAAGCCTTTGACAAAATTCAACATCCATTTATGATAAAAACTCCAGAAAGCAGGAATTCTAAACATACCTCAACATAATAAAAGCTATATATGACAAACCCACAGCAAACATTATCCTCAATGGTGAAAAATTGAAAGCATTTCCCCTAAAGTCAGGAACAAGACAAGGGTGCCCACTTTCACCACTACTATTCAACATAGTTTTGGAAGTTTTGGCCACAGCAATCAGAGCAGAAAAAGAAATAAAAGGAATCCAAATTGGAAAAGAAAATGTAAAACTCTCACTGTTTGCAGAAGGCATGATCCTCTAGATAGGAAACCCTAAAGACTCCACCAGAAAATTGCTAGAGCAAATCAATGAATATAGTAAAGTTGCAGGATATAAAATCAACACACAGAAATCCCTTGCATTCCTATACACTAATAATGAGAAAATAGAGAAATTGAGGAAACAATTCCATTCACCATTGCAACAAAAAGAATAAGATACTTAGGAATATAGCTACCTAAAGAAACTAAAGACCTATATATAGAAAACTATAAAGCACTGGTGAAAGAAATCAAAGAGGACAATATAGATGGAGAAATATACCATGTTCATGGATTGGAAGAATCAATATAGTGAAAATGAGTATATTGCCCAAAGGAATCTACAGATTGAGTGCAATCCCCATCAAGCTACCAACGGTATTTTTCACAGAGCTAGAACAAATAATTTCAAGATTTGTATGGAAATACAAAACACCTCAAATAGCCAAAGCAATCTTGAGAAAGAAGAATGAAACTGGAGAAATCAACCTGCCTGACTTCAGGCTCTACTGCAAAGCCACAGTCATCAAGACAGTATGGTACTGGCACAAAGACAGAAATATAGATCAATGGAACAAAATAGAAAGCCCAGAGATAAATCCATGCACCTATGGTCATCTTATTTTTGACAAAGGAGGCAAGAATATACAATGGAGAAAAGACAATCTCTGTAACAAGTGGTGCTAGGAAAACTGGTCAACCACTTGTAAAAGAATGAAACTAGAACACTTTCTAACACCATACACAAAAATAAACTCAAAATGGATTAAAGATCTAAACGTAAGACCAGAAACTATAAAACTCCTAGAGGAGAACATAGGCAAAACACTCTCCAACATAAATCAAAGCAAGATCCTCTATGACCCACCTCCCAGATTATTGGAAATAAAAGCAAAAATAAATGGGACCTAATTAAAATTAAAAGCTTCTGCACAACAAAGGAAACTGTAAGCAAGGTGAAAAGACAGCCTTCAGAATGAGAGAAAACAATAGCAAATGAAGCAACTGACAAAGAATTAATCTCAAAAACATACAAGCAACTCCTGCAGCTCAATTCCAGAAAAATAAACAACCCAATCAAAAAATGGGCCAAAGAACTAAACAGACATTTCTCCAAAGAAGACATACAGATGGCTAACAAACACATGAAAAGATGTTCAGCATCACTCATTATCAGAGAAATGCAAATCAAAACCACAATGAGGTACCATTTCAAGCCAGTCAGAATGGCTGCGATCCAAAAGTCTACAAGCAATAAATGCTGGAGAGGGTGTGGAGAAAAGGGAGCCCTCTTACACTGTTGGTGGGAATGCAAACTAGTACAGCCACTATGGAAAACATTGTGGAGACGCCTTAAAAAACTGGAAATAGAACTGCCATATGACCCGACAATCCCACTGTTGGGTATACACACTGAGGAAACCAGAATTGAAAGAGACACATGTACCCCAGTGTTCGTCACAGCACTGTTTATAATAGCCAGGACATGGAAGCAACCTAGATGTCCATCAGCAGATGAATGGGTAAGAAAGCTGTGGTACATATACACAATGGAGTATTACTCAGCCATTAAAAAGAATACATTTGTATCAGTTCTAATGAGGTGGATGAACCTGGAGCCTATTATACAGAGTGAAGTAAGCCAGAAAGAAAAACACCAGTACAGTATACAAATGCATATATATGGAATTTTAAAAGATGGTAATGAAAACCCTGTATGCGAGACAGCAAAAGAGACACAGATGTATAGAACAGTCTTTTGTACTCTGGGAAAGGGTGAGGGTGGGATTATTTGGGAGAATGGCATTGAAACGTATATTATCATATGTGAAATGAATCGCCAGTCCAGGTTCGATGCATGATTCAGGATGCTCGGGGCTGGTGCACTGGGATGACCCAGAGGGATGGTATGGGGAGTGAGGTGGGAGGGAGGTTCAGGATGGGAACACGTGAACACCCATGGCGGATTCATGTTGATGTATGGCAAAACCAATACAATATTATAAAGTAAGTAGCCTCCAATTAAAATAAATAGATTTATATTTTAAAAAATGGTTGACCCGTTCAGCTAAACTTCCAATTAACACAAGTATTAAGAGGATTACAGTGCATTAGTTATGTTGATTTTTGAAGTATTTATAGCAGTTTTAGGCCAATATGGTTGTATTACTTTGTAGTAAATGATTATTTCAAATCCTGAAAGATGATGCTGTGAAAGTGCTGCATTCAATATGCCAGCAAATTTGGAAAACTCAGCAGTGGCCACAGGACTGGAAAAGGTCAGTTTTCATTGCAATGCCAAAGAATGCTCAAACTACCGCACAATTGCACTCATCTCACATGCTAGTAAAGTAATGCTCAAAATTCTCCAAGCCAGGCTTCAGCAATACATGAACCGTGAACTTCCTGATGTTCAAGCTGGTTTTAGAAAAGGCAGAGGAACCAGAAATCAAATTGCCAACATCCGCTGGATCATGGAAAAAGCAAGAGAGTTCCAGAAAAACATCTATTTCTGCTTTAGTGACTATGCCAAAGCCTTTGACTGTGTGGATCACAATAAACTGTGGAAAATTCTTCAAGAGATGGGAATACCAGACCACCTGACCTGCCTCTTGAGAAATCTGTATGCAGGTCAGGAAGCAACAGTTAGAACTGGACATGGAACAACAGACTGGTTCCAAATCGGAAAAGGAGTGCGTCAAGGCTGTATATTGTCACCCTGCTTATTTAACTGCTATGCAGAGTACATCATGAAAAACGCTGGACTGGAAGAAACACAAGCTGGACTCAAGACTGGCGGGAGAAATATCAATCACGTCAGATATGCAGATGACACCACCCTTATGGCAGAAAGTGAAGAGAAACTAAAAAGCCTCTTGATGAAAGTGAAAGAGGAGAGTGAAAACATTGGCTTAAAGCTCAACATTCAGAAAATGAAGATTGTGGCATCCAGTCCCATCACTTCATGGGAAATAGATGGGGAAACAGTGGAAACAGTGTCAGACTTTATTTTGGGGGGCTCCAAAATCACTGCAGATGGTGACTGCAGCCATGAAATTAAAAGACGCTTACTCCTTGGAAGAAAAGTTATGACCAACCTAGATAGCATATTCAAAAGCAGAGACGTTACTTTGCCGACTAAGGTCCGTCTAGTCAAGGCTATGGTTTTTCCTGTGATCATGTATGGATGTGAGAGTTGGACTGTGAAGAAGGCTGAGCACCGAAGAATTGATGGTTTTGAACTGTGGTGTTGGAGAAGACTCTTGAGAGTCCCTTGGACTGCAAGGAGATCCAACCAGTCCATTCTGAAGGAGATCAGTCCTGGGATTTCTTTGGAAGGAATGATGCTAAAGCTGAAGCTCCAGTACTTTGGCCACCTCATGTGAAGAGTTGACTCATTGGAAAAGACTCTGATGCTGGGAGGGATTGGGGGCAGGAGGAGAAGGGGACGACAGAGGATGAGATGGCTGGATGGCATCACTGACTTGATGGACGTGAGTCTGAGTGAACTCCGGGAGTTGGTGATGGACAGGGAGGCCTGGCGTGCTGCGGTTCATGGGGTCACAAAGAGTCAGACATGACTGAGCGACTGAACTGAACTAACTGAAATGATTTATATGGTTTGGGTTGGGAAATACATGATTTTGTTATTGTTAAAATACGTCTGCCTTTTTTTATTCAATAATATTGAAAGTTGGTGAGTGCCATTCAAAAGTTGGATGGTGACAAGAGGTGTTTCTTTGTATACAGTCTTTATTTCTTTGGGTTTCTAGAAGACGACACACCGTGAGGCTGAAGCTTAGCTCCCAAGGGTATCTGTTATGATGCCTTATTCCTAGGAATAGGATCGTCAGCTGACTGCTCATACTCACTGGCAGGTCAGAAGGCATGGTCAGACTATAGAACAAAATATTTTAAATTAGAATTCTAGGAAAGTTTAAGGTCTTCTGTTTACTTCCTTTTTTTATACCATTAAAAAATTAATGTGTATTATTTATTGCAGGTTTGTATATAATTAGCTCCTGTAACTGAGATAATTTTGGTCTGAATAGTGTTTTGAGATTCTGAACATGAAGTGGGGGAGGATAAGGTATGAATTCTGATATAGATCCATTATAAAGCTATTTTAATTTTTGGCTTACCCAGTGGGTTAGAGTAATAACATATTGGGTTGATCAAAAGGTTTGTTCATATTTTTTCATAACATCTTAACAGAAAAATTGAACTTTCTGGCCAACCCAATCCATGATGGTGTTTGAATTCTGAGAGCCATGTATAAGATTGGCAAGCTCTTCATGACTCCAGGTAGCATTTCTGGGGGTAAAACTTACTCTAGTTCACTAATGGTAGAGCACCTAGTTGATATTAGATGGTTTAGCATTAATAGTAAACTCATTGTCCACACACGTTTTTGCTTAGATTTGTGTATTGATGATAGCCTTAAATATTTTTTTCCTAACAAAGCATCTTGTTAGACT
The DNA here is from genome assembly GCF_001704415.2 of Capra hircus. Classification (NCBI taxonomy): domain Eukaryota; kingdom Metazoa; phylum Chordata; class Mammalia; order Artiodactyla; family Bovidae; genus Capra; species Capra hircus. The sequence goes on from NC_030831.1 coordinate 61,101,381, forward strand.
ATCACTAAGACTAAGTAGTGAATTAAAAAATTGCATAAAAACATAAAAAATGCAGATGTCCTTACATCTGGGGAATAGCATAAAGGCTGCCGTCTTTTTATATGTGATCATGGTTCACTTGGGTAAGGAATTGACATCGTTGGCGATTCTGAATAGCGGTCTGCTGTGTGTACCCCCAAACTGGGACAATTAAATAATTGATAGAATATTGCCGTTAAATAATATGGCTATCTCTTTCCTGCTCTGGCGCCTTGCCTTTCTGCTCTTAATGTGTAATCACCTATCTTATCTCTGGAATTGCGGTTGAAATTCGTGCTGTTAAAATTATCGCTTTAGCATATTTTTGTGGCATTCGTTGTTCTTAGTCTCAGATGTAGACTAACTTGTGCCCCTCTCTCTCCTCTAGAATGACTCTTCTCATGGTGATTATATGCAAAGTAACGAGGCCAGTTTAATAGAACAAGCCCCAGTACCTCATGATGGACTTGCTGTGACACCTCACAGAGCCCAGCGAGAAGGTATGTTGCCTTTTTCCTAAACCGTAAACCGTCTGTACACAAGCCTGCAGAGCGCTGCTGACACTGACTAACTCGCCCCCTTGCCCCTTTGTGGAGTACAGAGCTCTGTGGCTCCTGGGTTTGGCTCAAATGCTGGTCCTCTCGCTTCCTTGAGTCTGCGTCTGGGCTCCAACTCCAAGCCCCTGGCCCATCCCAGCCCATGCTTATTCGGTTCTGCCTTTCTTAAACCCGGCCGCATACTTCTGGAGGGCAAAGTCTTTAACCTCTCCCCAAAGTGTTAGTACAGTGCTTTAGCTGCAGAATGTGCTCAAGGCCTGCTGAAAAAGGTCATTTTACTGACGTGCACTGTAAGAGAGAAGAGATTTCTTACAAGCACATGCTGCCTGCAGTGATGCAGTTTTCAAGAGGTCTGGGTGGGGGAGTGAAAGGGCGTTGCCCACTGGAGAGGAACAGGTTCACGTGCTGTCTTCCCTTTACATCTGGGGGTCCATTAACCTGCTGAGGGAAGGTTTGGGGCGGGTGAAAGATATGCGGTGAGCATCACAGTTATAACACTCAGCTAACAGCTTTGAATTGATGTCATTCTGTTTCCTTTTAGTTCCGATAATAATCCTTTTCATGTAATACATTTTTCTTCACAGAGGAAAAATAGATGTGAATGTTTAAGGTTTAGAAAACGTTTATGTAATAAACTGCTTCTGTTTAAGATTACTGAATCTTGAACAGTAATCTGGAATCCTGCCTGGTCTGCTTCAGCCAGGCTCCATGAAGCAGAGTTTGGGTTTACAGTGAAGGTCCCTTGTGTTTTTCTTTTTTTTTTTCCTTTAAGATAGTTAAAAATAAAAAATAAAAAGACTACATCAAAATGACAATAATTAACTGTAAGGTGGTACTTGCAGATAGTTTTTCTATATCTTTACCTTTTAAACAAATGTCCATAGTCCCTGCCCTGCAGTTCTTTAATTTGAGAGCTGCAGGGCCTCCCGTTATCAGCCACCCCTCACCTCATGCCCTCTGTCTCCCTCACCTCGATTCTGATGGATCACAGCAGGTAGAAGTGAAATGGAGCCGAAGCCACAGCCAGGCTCCTGTGCCACACTGCCCTGCAGCCCCCTCTCTCAGCTTGCTTTCAGAAGTAGAGCTGCTTCATATTTTGGAACATTGATTAGTTCAGATCGTTTTTATTTAATAGCACCATCCTTCACGTAATTGAATAGAGCAGCTTTTGGAAACAGCAGGCCCCTCCCCTCCTCCAGCCTTCGAGATACGCAGCAGTTCTGAGCCACTGCAGGCTTCTCACCCCACCCAGCGTCTGCGGTTGTTTCGTCTCCATCCTCAACGTTCTCATCCACCAAGGGAAACTGGCCCAGAAGCAGGCCACCAAACACTAGACATTTGGAAAGTTAACACACAATTCTGGTAATGGTGTCTCCTAATGTCTGTTCACCAGCAGATTTCTGTAATGTTAGGGTTCTTGCTTTCTCAGCGCTCACCTGTGATCTATAGAATCTCACTTCTTCCTGCGCACTTCTGTTCCTTTGTCTGTTCTCCTTCACCTGTTTTAACTTCTTCCTTTAAGGCAAAGTGAGTCCTTCCCTTTTCTTTTCCATCTCCTGTCCCCTGTGACTCGAGCGGTGACCTTCTGTTGAGTCACTTTCCTAGCTTCTTCCCTGTGACCTTTATCATCTTCATTACGATTTCTTCAACTTACACCCTGAGCAACAAATTTTTTTTTTCCTTAAGTCCTTATATTATGCTTAGTAGACTGGCTCTTTTCCCTTTGTAAAGAGATTTACTTGCTAAAGTGGTAACTTCTATTGAAGGATGCATGAAGTGAGGACTTTGGGGATTTGCACTTTGACTTACTTCATGAGTGAGCTGATCATCTTACCTGGTTCAATTCAGTGTAATTGTTCTTAAGCCACCAGTGTAATTTATGACCACTATTGTATAATAAATTGTGAGAAGTTTTACTATAGTGAACCATCGTAATTCATTATAATGTTAAGTTTGTGTTACCACTGTATGATATTAAGGGTCACACTTGAGGGAAACAGTTTTTAAATTCTGAATTGGAAAGAAGTCTTTATCACTTTCCTATTACTTTTGAAGAGTTCCCCACCTCATTTAATAATTTTTTCCAGTTTATACCTAATCTGCCTAAATAACTGAAAGACTCTAAAGTGTGTATTCGTGGTAATGTGAGTTATCAGTTGTGAAGATTCCTCTAGATAAGCAATCTTCACTGCAGGCACCTCTCATTATTTATCTCTGGTGCTTGGCAGAGTGCTTGGAGCGACTCTAGGCACTGCGCATACTCATAGATGCAGAAAGAGACTCCTCGACTGATGGGCAGCACATGGCTGTGCTTCCGGGTTTTTTGGTTTTAGTCCATGATTAAGGCCAGTAGTAAAGATGAAGATAAATAGCTTAACCGTTTGGCTGGGTCAGGTTGAATAACTGAAATGTGTATCTAGTCTCTGTAGAACAAGTCAGCATGTTTTCTTTCTTTCAGCTGTACACATTGAGAAGATAATGTTGAAAGGAGTCCAGAGAAAAAGGGCTGACAGATATTGGGAGTACACCTTCAAAGTAAGCTCCTCTCACCCGAGAAAGAGCCTCACACTGTGTTCAATGGTCTTTTGGAAGGAATGAAAATTGATCTTTGGAAAAACTAAATGGCAGGTTTGCTAACTTAAGAAAAGCTGTGCACATATCTGTGTTTGTCTTAATTAAGGGGATGTGCTGTTTCCGGTATATACTGCATGGTTTGCCCAGATTAAAAGATGTATCACGTTAAGATTGCTCTGACAGTTTGATTAAAAAGGAATAAGAGCCTTAGATTTAAGGCGTAAACAAACCTTTAGCAAGTGAAAGTAAACAGCAGTGTTTCGAACGTCCGGCGACAGGCGTCACCCTCCATGGCGGTCTTCCCTGGCGTCCCACCTCCTCTTCCTCTGCGGCTGCTGTTTCCTGGCCCTCGTTGCCTGCTCTGGTCTCTGGTTGCTCTGCTGCCCTTCTGTCCGTCACACGGTGTCTGACCGAGCACAGAGCCCGGCGCGGTCGGTGCCCGCGGCTCCTCTCTGCCTGTGGCCTGTGCTGTGGACCCTCGACCACAGCTCCCTCCTCCCTGCCGGGCCGCACCTGCTAGCCCTGCTCTTCAGGCGGGCCGCCCGCGCTGGAGCTGCAGGGCGGAGGTGTCTCTGTGCGCCCGCCCCTCGCTTCCTTCTGGAGGAGCTGCCCGGACGTCTGCGGTTCTGCCTCACGAAGTCGCTTCTGGTCCTCCAGCAGGAGGTCTTTCCCTTCATCCCGGGTGTGCTGCCATCATCCCTTTCCCAGGTTCTTGTACTTGGGTTACATGGTATTTCTTTCCAGAAGGCTGTCATCTCCGAGAGAGCAGGAATCATCATCCTCTGCATCTCACCGTGTCTGACTTGCCTAGTTTCGTTGAGTAAGTTTTGGGACTAGCTTCTGCCTTCTGTAGAAGCGTCCTCAGTTTTCAAATTTTAAGTCATCTCCACATCTCATGTGCATCGCGTGGCATTCGCCGCCAGCCGCTCCGCGCTCTTCGCTCAGCTAGCCCAGCTCTCCTCGCGCTGCTGGAGCTCTCGGCGCGTCCCTTCCGTGAGGCCTTCGGGTTCTCTGGCTCTGCACCATCTGTCGCCCCGGGTTGAGCTCCCGCCCGGGCCATTCTTGGCACCTGTCTCACCTGCTGCTCGCAGCCCCTGCTCCGTGCCCAGCGCGCTGTCTGTGGAGCCCTGGTCACTGACGGGCTCTCTCTGCTCACCGGCTCTGGTCTTACTCCTGCACTGGGCTCTGTCCACAGAGACCTCACGGTCTTGTCCTCTCCGTGTCCTTTCGTAAGAACAGTGTCTGACACCAGGAGCTGCTCAACGACCATAGAAGGCATTTAAAAGTCATACCCCGTTAATAAGGATATTTGTTTGAGGGTTGCTGGGTAAAATTTTGAAGGTATTGTTAAGTATTTGGTTAATTGTGGCATGAGTAGTTGCTAAGGCTTATGTGTTACATAGTTCAAGTATTTACTCAGCTCAGATAATTGTAAAGTAGAAATTATTAGTGGGCCACCACTGAGTCCATTGAATTAAAAGTATCCAAGAAGTAGGTGGGTAATCGATCTTAGTTCTGGCTCTTCTGCTTGCTTAGAGTTGGAATCTATCAGTTAGCCTTTTGAGTTTTAGTTTCTCCGTCTGCAAATGGAAGGAGTCATATCTGCCTCATCCACTTTAATAGGACTTTAAAGCATTAAGATAAAGATGATGAAATCTTTTCCTAAACTATAAATTCCCATAAAAGCACAATACAACACTACCAAGGAGGGGCACGGAACCCGGTACTTCTCTTAAGAATGTGCACTTAGTAGGTTTCAGGAGATAGAATTTTCTTTTTCTTGGGGCTTATATCTACACTCTCCAAGTGTCCTTTTAGAGTCCTACAAATTCTCCAACAGGAACGTGAGACATTCCCCTTTCTGAAAAAGTACTAAAATGTAGTCACATTCATAGGAGACAGCTTTTTTTGAAAACCATGCAATTTGAAAGAAATTTTTAAGTAACATGTCAATATACAGTTAATTTTAACAGTTTTGAACAAATTATGATAGCAGATTAACTTTATATTTCTAATTTGTTGATATTGATAAAGTTTAAGTAAGGTCATCTGTTTTACACATGGCTTTTTTCCAGTCAGTTCTTGCCTGAGAAATAACTGTATAGTATGTGTTGTTGTTGTTTTTTTCTTTTTAAATCAGGTAAATTGGTCTGATCTTTCAGTCACAACAGTAACAAAAACCCACCAAGAACTACAGGAATTTCTACTGAAGGTAAAAATACAGATTTTATTGTTAAAATGATTTTGATATCATACACAGAATCCAAAAACTTTAGCACCAAAGTAAACACCAGGAGTATTAAAACATGTATGTAGAGGTTGATTTACAACTCTTCATGAACATTAGCTGTAGAAAATGTCATATTATTCTAAGCATAGATGTTCTTACGTTATATTGCTAATATAAGGAATTGAAGGCTTTCCACATTTAAAAAAAAAAAGGAACCTTATTATTCCCAGCTTCTTGCTGAGACGTATGTTGTTGGTGGCGATGTGCCCAGCACCCAGTAAGGTCTCTCCTCTGGGTTTCCTAAGCTTTGACTGTTCTTTTTCTTGACAGATTTCATTTTTTAGTCATACAACTTCTTGAAAGCTTAGATTAAAAAAAAAATATATATATATATATATATATATAATTATTAGTCCCAAATAGATAACTTATCCTTCAGAATCACAGTAATTAATGACCCCCTGTTTAGCCAACATTTGAATACAGTGTTTTTTCTGTAAGACCAGTGCCTTATCAAGTTATATGAAATAAGTGGCAACATAGTGTACTTCTAGGAACGAATTTCCTATTATAAAAATATCCTTTCAAGTTTACCATATGTCTTTTTATTTCCTGTTTACCTTCCTTTTAAAATCATCTGCAAAATGTAAGAGTAAAAACTGTCCCCTTCACAGTGCTCCCTAACACTCTCTAACTTTTGCGAGGCTGATGGGTGGCACTTAGAGTTTGCTGAAATGTGCAAGAGGAGGCCGGGCCTTCCAGCGCCTTTTCCAGTTCGGTGGCCGCCTCCCCTGCTGCTCAGCGGCAGCTGTGGCCGGCACCTGGATTGTTCCTCTGCCCCAGAAGGGCAGCTCCATGGAGGCCAGGTGCAGGTTTCCTCCTCCGCGCTGTATCCACAGCGCCCGACACAGTCCTTAGAACACGGTCGGAGTTTGCACTGTGTGTTAACTGCACGAATGAACGAATTCAGGAGAAGAGTTACAAAAACTAAATCGTTGCGAGGTTTTGTAGATGGTTATCCATCAGGCCTCAGTGTTTTTAAAGAAGAGCTTCTAGCATGCTGAGCTCGGCCAGGACTGAGCTGGGGCTCCAGAGGTGGGGACTGTTTGTGTAAAACTTGGAGTTTTGCCCCGTCGTTCCCACTTAGCTCTTCACTGGGAGTGTAGCGTTGGCAGTCTGCGGTGGCCTGAGCGTCACCTGTGAAGCAGGAGGCACAGAGGTGGTAACTGCAAAGGCAGGCCGCACTTTGCAGAAGGCTATTTGAGCTCTGGGAAATGCTCCATTTAACGGAAGCGCCACGCTGTGGGTATCCGGGAGCGGGAGGGAAGTGGGGTGAGCGCTTCGGGAACCCCCACCCCGCGCGGGGACGCCCCGGGGACCCCGCCCTGCTCAGCGCTGCTCCAGGCTGCGGCCCTGTATCCGGAAGGTTTAGAAAAGGAACGGCTTTGGGGTGATGTCTGAGCAGGAGGCACTTACGTCCCTTTTATGCCCCTGGTTTGTGACGTATTTGCCAGTGAGAGAGGTGACGCTGGCCGGTTTTTGTTTCCTAGCTTCCCAAGGAGTTGTCTTCGGAGACTTTTGACAAGACCATCCTCCGAGCCCTGAACCAGGGCTCGCTGAAGAGGGAGGAGCGGCGGCACCCCGACCTGGAGCCCGCGCTGAGGTGAGGTCTGCACGCACCCAGTGAGCCTCAGGCTGCCCGTGGCCGGCCGGGGCTGAGGACGCGGCGACATCTCTGCAAAAGTTATATTAAAGAAGTGATTTTTTCTTATACTTCCCTTTAGAAACACCCTTGACTGTTCTGTTCTGTGTGGCTGGGCCGTGGCCTCAGCACCATAAGTCGGGTTCGGGACGCGGGTCCCAGTTGGTGGGCGTTGGGTCAGTCTCGATGCCATTCATGCCCTTAAGAAATGCAGCAGTTGTAGAGGAGGAGGAAGACGGAAGAGGGAGGAAAGTGTGTAAAGGAGGAAGTGAGTGTGTGGCGGAGGCGGCGACGAGGCCAGTACAGGGCCTGGGGTCTGCGTTCCCCTCCGCCTGCGCTGTGGGTCAGGAAGACGAAGGCGTGGTAGGGAAGCATGCGCTTGGGGTTGGACGCCGTCTGTCATGTCGCAGTGCAGTCTTGTTTTCCTTCCATAATTCCGCGAGCAGGTAATGGCCGCTTTTCGTCCTGTTTGGGTGTAATTGCTCACTCGTGGCCCTGTGGCAGTGAATCTGACGAGCCTGCATGCTGATTAAAGCCCCTGCCTTGTCTCGATACGACTGTCCTTCTGACCAATTAGCTGGTTTGTAAACATAACTGGATAAATAGAAGCCTTTGGATTTTAGTCCCCAGCCTTTGGTACTGTGTTCATACCTGAAATTTGGATGAGCTCCGTACTTTGCATCTGTTTCTCGTCCCTCTCTCCGTTTCCCCCTTTGTCTTCCTGTTGTGTTTACCTCCACGTTTTGAGTTCCAAGAAGCGGTTTTGTCTAATGCACAAGGAAGCTTCAGTCCATAAGGGTCAGCTCTTGGTTTGGTATTTAATGATTTTGTAACTAATCAGAATGGTAGGTCTGAAACCTTGGGGAGACAATAAGAACTATATTTTTGAATGAGCACTTAGTGAAAAGGGATTTGTGTGTTGAGCAGGGGGACAGTTTAATGTGTGTGTACTATTTGAGTCTCATAACCTTGAAGAATGTTGATATTTCCTAAGAGGAAATTGGAGCCAAAAGGCCACATGCCTTGTTTAGGGTGACTCAGCTTGTAAGTGATTGGGCTGGTGTTCACGTTCCAGGTGAACTTCCCATCAGACTGTGCTGCCACTCTTCCCCCTGTGTAGGGAAGGCCTCCACATGGAGTCCCCTAATGGCAGGGGCACAACACGAGGGAAGCTGGTTTAAAGACGGCGGCTTAGACCCATGGTGTGGTGCACGCGAGGGGACCCAGCAGCCCCGCACCTGAGTCTGCAGCCGTACTTGTGACCAACCTGGTGGTGTCTTGTAGCTTCCAGAACTCTCCCCCTCCAGACTTCCCCGTGTCTGTGTTTTCAGGGAGTGGGACGGTTCCTTCATGGTGCCGCCAAATGGTGAAAAGTAACACCCGTGAAGACGGTAAAGAACCTGCAGTTGTTTTTCTGAGCAGAAAGGTGACTGTTAATAACATGTGTTGGGTCAGAATTGAAACCTTATCACTAGATTATATAAAGTTGAAAATAAGCCTTTTTATTAGATTCTTGTAAATAAGTCTTTTATTCATTCCCTCCTATGGGAAATACATTAGTGAACAAATATTCTCTTCCTTAGGAAACAGTCTTTTGTACCTGAATTAAACTGCCAGGTGGTTTGTTTACCGTCTCACCTATCTTGTGGGTTTATTGCATGAAATTAACCAATCTCTTTTCTTTTTACATGCAGGCAGCTATTTTCAACTTCATCACAAGCTTTTCTACAGAGTCAGAAAGTACACAGCTTTTTTCAGTCCATATCATCTGACCCTCTACACAGCCTCAGTAAGTGTCTCTGCTCCTCTGTAGAAATCTGACATTTTTCTGGCCTGGATTTCTTGCTTTACTATGCCATCCTGTATATGGGATTGCCATTTTAGTTAAGGTCAAGTAGCATACAAATTAGAAACATTGGTAGTTTTTAGTGAACTTTCACTGCAGTTTTAAAGAAAGTAACTTATGAAAGCTAATGTCACAAAACAGTAATGACCTGCATGTGAAAAAGTCTATAGAAGAGGGGATATATGTATATGTGTAACTGATTCACTTTGCTGTATAGCAAAAACTTAACAGCTAAATCAGCGGTACTGTAATGAAAATTTTAAAAGAAAAAAGCATAACATCACAAAACAGGGGCCAAGTATCTCAAACTCGTGGGCCTTCCGGATCCTCAGGCCCCTTTATAGACCTGACTCACAGCTTGCCAAGACACCCTAGTGCAGCCTGGATGATGGATAACCTCTGACCTCTACCCCTGTTCCCATGAGGACCTCCCCAGCCTCCCAGGCTGGAAGCTCTGGCCTTACCCTCTCCGCATTTCCCCTCATGTCCAGTCATTTAAGGACCAGGCTGCACCGGACAGAGGACATCTTCCTTCTTACTCTTCTCAGCAGTCCCACCGCCAGGCCTGTTTTTCATGCACAGACTGTGCAAAGCCGCACTTCTCTCCGATTCTAGTTTCTCACTGCATTGTAACCACCCCAGGATTATCTTGAGGATCAGTGTGTTAATCCTCTTGTTGGTGTTCAGTCATTAAGTTGTGTCCAACTCTGTGACACCATGGACTGCAGCACGCTAGGCTCTCCTGTCTTTCACTGTCTCCTGGAGTTTGCTCAAATTCATGTCCATTGAGTCAGTGGTGCTATCTAACCATCTCATCCTCTGTTGCCCCCTTCTCCTTTTGCCTTCAATCTTTCCCAGCATCAGAGTCTTTTCCTTGAGTCAGCTCTTCGCATCAGGTGGCTAAAGTATTGGAGCTTCCATCCACCCTCTATGCAGAACATTAAACACCTACTGTGAGGCTCAGGCCCTGTCATGAACATCCTTGAGCCTCCTCTCCCCAGCTTAAAGCGTTGGCAGCCACTCAGTACACCTGGCCATTTCCTATTCCAGGGTCTTGCTCTTTTGCACCCTTTTGTCACAGTCTGTTAAGATCACACCTGTTTTTTGGGACCCAGCTGAAATAGCCACCTCACAAGGGTGTTTCCCAGCCTCCTTGTGTGTTCCTGTGGTCTGGTTTCGCCCTCATGTTTCAGCATTCATCACAGTCTGCTTTGCATTTGGTTTTGTACACATCTATCTCAGCTGCCTTTTCTAACAAATATTTTGCCAGTAACATCAAAATAGTCAGTGCTTTCTTCTTGAACCAAGTGTGATTTTTTTGAATGAATATCTATAAATAGCATCTGTTTAATTCTAAAGAAGCATTGAAGCTGGAAGTTAAGCTTTTAATTCAGATTTTAGCAAGGCTGCCTAGGAAAATGTGCTCAAGTGAGTAGTACACACATAAATAAGAGAAGACTAGTCTGGAGAGTTCGGCAGTTTATAAATTACATGAGCAGTGCTAAAGAGGCTGGTAGATTTTTAAGATCTCAAATTGTGTGAAATCAAGATAGTGTATTAAAGGATATGTTTTGAAATGGTGGAAAATCTCAAGTTATTTCACCAAAGAACATATTGCTGGCAAAGTTCATTTTGCAGCCACTCCTTTAAGAAAAGCCTTCTCTAGTAGCTCAGACGGTAAAGCATTCGCCTGCAGTACAGGAGACCTAGGTTCGATCCCTGGGTTGGGAAGAGCCTCTGGAGAAGGAAGTGACAACAACCACTCTAGGATTCTTGTCTGGAGGAGGAGCCTGGCGGGCTGCAGTCTGTGGGGTTGTACAGAGTCGGACATAACTGAGTAACTGACACACTTCTAAGAAACGACAGTTCCATCCTCCTCCTGCCTCCCTGAAATAGCAATATTCCGCATTCTGACATCCGAGGAAACAGATGTTAGACGCCCGAATGACTTACAGTGGTGACCTCTGCAAGCCCTCTGGTCTGTCTGTGACGGAGAAGCGATCCGGCTCATGCAGCGTGTTCTGAGGGCCCGGGCTGGCCCGCGAGCGCTGAGCACGCTCCTGGAGCAGGAGCACTGCTACAGCCGCCTGATGTCGCCGCACCGTCCTGTCGTCCCTGAAAGGGGCACGAGGCGTACACAGCACAGAGGCTTAGAAGCGCCGGCCCAGCCCATCTCCTCACTGTGCGCCGGGCACGCGGGCAGGAAGCCTCACCCAGTGGCTCCAGTCCTGCAGCTTCTGTGGGGAGAGCTGGCTGCATGGCTCAGGGCCCCCACTCCCAGCTCGAGGCTCTGTGCCAGGTCCCCTTGCATTCTTCAAGGTCCCAACTACTGGAGACGCGCTCTGTACCAGTAACTCCAACTCTCAGCTTCTGTGGGAGAAAAGTAATCGTTACACTGGTTCATCTCACTATGATAATTTCCCTAAAAATTTATGATATTTAATATTTCCTGCAGATAACCTACAGTCCTCTCTGAAGACCTCTAAGATATTAGAGCACTTGAAAGAAGACAGCTCGGAAGCATCGAGTCAAGAAGAAGGTAAACGTTGATTCCCTGGGATGAGTCCTGCACAGTGTTGTTGCAGGGGTAGGTAACAGGCCGTCAGCGCAGACCCAGGGACTGAGGGACAGAGTGTGGGGGCTCGGTGTGTGAAAGGTGGCACTTCAGAGCAGGGGCAAAGTGTGTGTGATCAGTGGTACCGGCTGGCTTTCCAGTCAGGAAAAACTATATCATTAGATCCCTACTTCTGTCGTGCACAGAACATTTCAAGTGAATAGCACATTATATGTAACATATAAAAACTTAATGTAAAATATAGAACTTGAGTTTTTAAAGGTTAGTACTGTGGGACAAGAAGGCTTTCTGGACGAGACAGAGCAGCATGGCCATAGGGGAGATCTTTCTGTTCTCAGTTAGAGCTCAACATGTGACAGAAAGCCACACTGAGGACATTTGCAGGGTATTTACAGGTGAAGACTACAATCAGACTATACAGTCTTCTAAAAAATCATTGAGAAAATCAGTCTGGTCAGCAACATACGGAAAGATAAAAATAGGCAATTCACAGAAGAACTTTGAATGGTTCAGCCCCCTGAGTAGTCGAGAAAATGCAAATGAAAAACAATGAGAAATGATTTCATACCCATCAGATTGGCAGACCGTTTGGGAATTCAAGTTTGGGAATTATCAAGGATATGAAGTAAGGGGAATTCTCACCCACTGTCAATGGGAGTTTAAATGGGTGCAAGTGTTTTGGACAGAATTCGATGCTGTCGTGCAGTTGGAAGCGGTTCCTACTGCTCCCCAGCATTTCTGCTTCTGTGAACATTGTCGCCCGTGGGCTCAGGGGCCAGGACTCGGGCCATCCCAGCAGCCTGTGGGGGAACAGCAGAGCCCTGAGTGTGACCCGAACGTTTCCAGTGTTGATAAAGTCACAAATGGACTGAGGCGCGTTCCCTCTAGGTGGCAGTTAAAATAAAGGATATTCAGAGTATATCCAAACGTGGCACCACTGTGTTTTTGAATACACAGATGGGTAGTTAAACACGCGCACCTCAGCTAACCGCTGGAGGGGGAGGGACTGGAATGCAAAGGAGGGAGGCATTTAATTGTTCTGGGATGTTTCCTTTCTTAATAGAGGAAAATACAGAGCTATCCAGGAGGTGGGTGCATGGGTATTGGCTTTATTAATACGTGTTTTTCTAATATATGAGGCACGTCATTTGTTTTCATGATTTTAAAAAAAAAAAAGACCTGAAATTCAATGTTGTGGTTTTGCAGTTTAATGCTCATAGTCAACTTTTGTAGTTTTGGACAAATTTGATCTGCTATTAGGTGGAACATGTTTGAGAGGATATTTAAGGAAGTTCAGTCACTGACTGTGTCTTTGGGAAATTGTTTCTTTGAGGAATTTTCCGTGAGCTTGGAAGCACTCGAAGTGGTCTGTCAACACTGTTACGGTCATAAATCAGCTGTGGCCTCCGTTTGGATTTTGCAGAAGGGTGTGGTGTAATAAATTGCTTTTTTTCCTCCACTCTAGATGTGTTACAGCACGCCGTAGTCCACAAGAAACATACCGGCAAAAGCCCCCTTGTGCAGTAGGTATCTCTTTCCTAAACCGTGCAGGCCGCTGCCTGTTCGTAAGTCGCTGCCGCGCTTGCTTCCTGAGACTCAGTTGCCGTTCTGCCGTTTGACTGCTTGCTTTTATTTGTCTTGGCTTTAGCTCGCTCTCCTTGCTTTCGGGTGTTTTTTATTCTGCTCTGCTCTTGTGTTAGCCACGATAGCTGTGCGGACGCTGTTTCTCGGTCCTTGCAGCGGTCGCCTGGAGGTTCTCCTGTGTGCTGGCAGCTCATGCAGGTCTGACCGCGGTTGCGCTTGCACCGCTGGCCCGTGAGGGCCTAGCAGCACTGTGGCCTCCCTCACCTCCTCCTCGCTCACAGACTGTGCCCGTCATGCGCCTTGATTCCCTTCCAAACTTCATGAAGCCTTGTTTCATTCGTCTTCAGATACTGCCATTCCGTTGTTCCTCATTCCTTCCAGGGTCTGAGCATCCTTCTAACTGAAGAACATTGAGAATTTCCTGTTATCATTGTCTGCCAGTAATGAGCTCACTTTGTTTTTCTCAAGAAGAAATGTCCCTCTCGCCTTGCCTTTTGAAAGACATTTCTCAGATAGGACATAGGACTGCAGGCGGGTAGTTATTTCCTGTCAGTACTCCGAGCGCCGGGGTCACTGTCTCCATGCCTGGGCCTTTGGTCCCTCACTTCACCTCCTCTCAGCCCGGTTTGATTTCTGCTGCAAAGCACCTAAAATTGTCTGTGTGACTTCCGACCCCGTCCCACAGCCGTGTGGTCCTCTCCAGGCTCCCGCCACGAGCCTGTCGCCTCTTGGCCCAGGGGCTGTGTGGGTGCTCTGGGCCTCCGTGGCCCTGGAACTGGCCGGCTCAGAGCAGGAAGTTCCTTCGCCCAGGGCTCTGCCCTCATTGGTGGGAGGCTCCGGTTCCTGCCGCTGGGGAGGTAGCTGTGGGGGCCCCAGGGGGCTTGAGCCTTTGCAGCTCCTGGCAGCCCCAGTGGCAGCCCCGCAGGCTGGCTCCCCTTCCTCCCATCTGACTTGCCCCCTCCTCCCTTGCTCCTGCTTCCCAGATGCCCGGCCGTGTCAACCATGTCACCCAGACTCTGCTTCTAAGGGGAGCTCAAGATTGCAGGTAGCCATCATCTCCACCCTGTTACTCTCTGAAGGTTAGGGTGCTTCTCCAGACCCGGACTGTGTGTTTGAATTTTCCCATTGTCTGGCTTTCAGCAGCTCCCTGTGACGAGCTTGCAGCTTTCCGTGAGTGAGCCCCCCCTCCGCAGCCCTGGGTGCCCGCAGGCCAGGCTCCACCGCAGCCCATGCGCTCTCTCGGGCTTCTGCTGCTGCTGCATTCGTCCCCTCTCCACGCCCCAGTCTGTGTTCTCATGACCAGATTTCCTCGTCTCTGAGTTTTTTCATCTGTTTTCCATCCATTGAATTCCTAATTTATTTTACAGTTCTAGAATTTAAATTTGATTCCTTTTCTATTTTCCAGTATTCTTCCAAAATTCTGTCATCCTGTAGCTCTTGACCAGTGTTGAGCACTGTTAGAGTCCGTGTCCAGCAGTTCTCTGGATTCTCTCTGAGTCTGTTTCTGTGGCCTGTTCCTCTTGATTTCCAGTCACATTATGCTGTCCCTTCCCTTGCCTTAGACACACACAGTCCGTAGCGATTCTCTCAAGATTGGGGTTAGTACCCCAGCTGTGAGCCATGTGGAATGAGTCCAGAGATAGACTGTGCCTTTGTCAAGCTCCTCAGAGACAGGTATTAATTAATAAATAGGCGAGAATGCTACGTACGGGCTTACTTTCATAGTTTACTTTTTCCCTTAGAGCTATTGCAAGGCATTCTATAAAAGACTAACGCACTGGAGAAAGGGCTGCCATCGCTTCCTCATTCCGTGCTGGGTGGGTGGGGTTTCTGAGGACAGGCCTCGAGCTGGCACGGACTCTCTCGTTTGCTAGCAGTGTCGGTGCAGGCTGTCCCCCGGTGGACGGGCTCCCCACGCAGCATGCTGAGCAGAATGGAGTCATGGATTGGAGGAAGCCGGCCTGTGCCGCCGCTCAGCACCAGGAGCAGTGCGTGGCCTTAGCTGACCAGGTACGGGGGTGGCCCTGTCTTCTGCCATGCGGGTCAGGTGGTGCTGCTGCACCTCAGTCACGTCCTCAGGCACTGTGAGGCCCACTAGTGTATCTGGTAAGAAGAAATGAAGGAACATTTCAGTGTAAGACTTCAAAGTTAATTGGAATACATGACCTAAGCTCCCCTGGGACCTGAAGATGTGTATTTATATCAGTTTTATTACTCAGAAATGCTAATACATTTTATTGTGATGATGCCAGAAATGATTCACTAGGGATACACCGTTATGCCGTTTTTTGCTTTGAAAGAATTATTCACATTTTGGTTCCTGTCTCACTGTGGAGATGTGAACTTTGAAAACTCTCTTCCCTCGTGAGTTGTTGGGCCAGTTTGCCGGCACTCCCAAACGTGATGAGGAAGCACTTGCTTCTCAGGTGCTGGTACAGTGAGAGAGCCGCGTGCTCCCCGGTGTGTCTAGGCACCGCGGCACTGCGAATGCAGGGGCGATGCTTACTGGGGCCACTCTGGAGGGAGCCACCTCTGGAAAATGGACCTGTATTACTAGAAACACTCAGGTCCAGATGTGAGCCTTTACTGGGCTGTGTTTTTATGGACTAAAGCACTAAAACATACTTTGAGAAATCGTGTGATTAAAGTCATGCTTCCTGACGGCCGACTTTCAGGTCCGTCTGCTCATCGTGTTTCTTCGTCTGCTTCAGGGCCTGCACCCTTTCTCTTAGAGTTGGCGCAGTCGTGAGTTTTACCGACCTGAACTTGACGAGAAGACTGGTAAACCTGTAGCAAATACCAGTTACTTGATTGTGTTTTTTTAGTGACAAAAAGAAAACACACCCATTTTATTAATACAAGCAAAATACAGAGTAGGTGTTTTTCTCATGATTAAGCATTTGTCAGAAAACACACAAATTTTAGTGGATCAAGTAGGTAACTTCAAAAAAGACTGAAAATAAAAATGTGTTAAAACATACAGTTGGGATTGTGCCATTTTAGTGTCTTGTATCAGAATAAGAGGATGCCTCCTTGAGTATGGCTGAGCTTTGGTCCAGTTACTTTTTTATTCTTTTCCGTAGCATTCAACTGAAAAACGAAGTTTATCTTCAATAAGTAAGAAGAAAGGAAAGCCACAAATAGAAAAGTAGGTTTAATTTAATGTTTCCAGTAATAGAAATTGGCCAGAGAAGACAACATTTGATAATAGACCTGTTTAGTTTATGTAGTGTAAATAGTATTTTTCTGTTAGTTTTCTTTTTATTTTTACTCTGGACTTCTTTTTTGTAGTTCTAGATAATCAACACCTGCACATAATAAAACAAGGCTGTTGTCGTGTGTCACACTCAGCTTGGAGGGACAGCTTCCAGCCCTGCACACTGAAGGGTGGACTTTGCATTCACATATACCTTACTAAGCTTTTTTTTTATTGTTGAAAAAATTGAGGGGAATTTTATTAGTATTGTACTTAATGTGTTCTCTAGGGACTGTTAAAAAAAATGTTGGTAACATGTATGCTTTTGGCTTAGGGAGAAAATTAAGAAAACTGACACTAGATTGAATAGTAGAATAAATGGTATTCGCATCTCTGCTCTTCCGCACACCCACGGTGGTTCTGTGAAAGGTAAGGGAGTTTTTCTTTGAATTACACATCACCTAAATCTATTTAGCAGGGTACCTGTTAGAGTGGGTGTTGAACTGTTGGGTCAAAGCCTCACACACATTTTCCCTGCATTGATATGAGTAGTAATTTCTGAATTAACTCCATGAATACTTCAGACGTATTTAATGCAGGAAGTTTGGTCTGGCCTCGGAGGTGAAAGGACCTCTGCCGCAGCGACGCTCTGGCCCCTTCTCCTCCCCCAGCAGCAGCGGTCTCGTCAGGGGTCTCCTCTTCAGCCACTCCCTGCTCCAGAGCAGAGGCCGCAAGACCTGAGGGGTCTACCCAGCCCCACAGAAGCCTGCACTCTTGCGTTAAAGTCATCTTAAAAAACCTCACTGCCTCTTTCAAGCTTTAATGACCATTCTTTGTGGAGCTTTTTGGGAATCACAAACTGAAGTCAAGATAGCAGGAGAAATATCAGCAACCTCAGATACGCAGATGATGCCGCTCTTAGGGAAGAACGTGAAGAGGAACGAAAGAGCACCTAGATGAACGTGAACGAGGGGAGTGAAAAAGCTGGCTTGAAACTCAGCATTAAAAAACGTGAGATCATGGCAGACAGCAGGGGGAAAAGTGGAATCAGTGACAGGTTTTCTTTTCTTGGGCTCCAAGATCAACTGCAGATGGTGACTGCAGCCATGAAATTAAAAGACACTTGCTCCTTGGAAGAAAAGCTGTGATAAGCCTAGACAGCATATTAAAAACCAGAGACATCGCTTTGCCAACAAAGGTCAGTCTAGTCGAGGCTGTGGTTTTCCCAGGGTCATGTATGGGTGTGAGAGCTGGACCATAAGAAGGACCTTGAGAAGGCTGAGCACCATGGTGTTAGAGAAGACTCTTGAGAGGCCCTGGGACTGCAGGGAGAGCAGAGAAACCTGGGGGGCCAACTCATTGGAGTAACTTCTTGTGTTGTAACACTGCAGTGTCTGAGATTCCCATGGTGATGGCAGCTGAAAGAAGGGGGCGCTGCTGAAACAAGGGGGACAGGAGTTCTCGGTGGAGGACTAGAAACAGCTCCTGCCGGGACTCCCTGTCTGTTTGCTCCTGGTTCGTTCTCTGCGCTGCCTTCTAAACCACATGCTAAATCAGATCATCTTGAGTTAAGATTCCCGTCAGGTATACGCCACCCTCATAGCATCACTCTGGTCTCATATGATGTGGGAACTACATCCAAAAAGGTGGTAACAGTTTCTTCCCCTTTAGCTTCATACTTTCAGAGATGCATGTGGACTTTGACCTCAGACAGATGAAGGTTTGTGTCTGTACCACCCCTCAAGTTTCTTAAATTTGTAAAAGAAGAATAATATCCACCTCACCAGATTGTAAGACTTAAATGTGACAACATATGAGAAGCATTTGGCTTGCGTCAAGTACCAAGGTGTTCAGTCCTGTAATTCCTCTTGCCTCTTGGAATAAGTTAGAAGCAAAGATGCACTGTCTGGGTTAAGAACTTCTGATGATCGATCAGACTCTTAACCCCTTTCTTTACTTTCAAATATTACGAAAGTGCAACCTCAGGATTTTTAATTCAAGATTAACCTTATTCTGTCTTGTTCTCTCTATATGCCACTGTTTCATGTGTGTGTTAATATTTATTTATAGAGTAGAGCTAAAAATATTTTGTGAAACTATTGCCAGGTATAGCTGAGATGTTTGCTGACCGAAGATTAAAGATAAAACCCTCTGTTTATCAATCCCTTTGAAATACTGAGGAATTACCCTTAAGATTTTTTTAACAGAACAAACACACATTTAGTAAATGTAGATGCTATATTGAAGCTGAGAATATTGGGTCCTTTGATTCATGGATTGTCCAGATTTTTAAATAGTTTGAGATTAGTGTTTGTAACTTAAAATTTAACTTCTATTTTGGGTAAAATACATTTATGTAGTTCGAAATTCTGAAGGTACAAAAGGGAACAAAATAAGTCCCCCGGCCCCCCGTATGTTGTCTTCTCCCCGAAACAGTGCTGTTCATCATCTGTGTTTTCACAATCTTCGCTTTTAAAATCTCAAGCTTTAATCTTTCTACTAAAGAGAAGTATGCCTTACCTCACTTAGAGTGTGAAGAACCTTTATCCAATTGCATTGCCCATGTTTCTTCCACCCCATTTTTCTGTTGGCTGATGGCGGCACCGAAAATTTGGGGTTGATCTCTCAACTTATTTTAAATTATAATGATTTAAAGACCTTCATCTTTCTTTAATAACTCATTGTGGGTCTTCTGTCTGATGCATCTAAATGGTTCTTAAGTCTGTCTAGCTTCTTTTTGTCCATAAATACTAATAACTAGATTTTTATCATTAGAATAGTGGCTAGTGTAAGTTTTTTCCTCTTTGTTGTCTTAATAACATGGCACCCCATCCCATCACTTCATGGCAAATAGAAGGGGAAAAGTGGAATCAGGGAAAACAATAAGTAAAAAGTTTATCAGTTCAGTCCAGTTGCTCAGTTGTGTTCGACTCTTTGCAACCCCACGGACTGCAGCCTGCCAGGCCTCCCTGTCTATCACCAGCTCCCGGAGCTTGCCCAAACTCACGTCCACCAAGTCAGTGATGCCATCCAGCCATCTCATCCCACCCTTCTCTTGCTGCCTTCAACATTTCCTAGCATCGGAGTCTTTTCCAATGAATCAGTCTTTTGCATCAGGTGGCCAGAGTATCAGAGCTTCAGCTTCAGCATCAGTCCTTCCAAAGAACATTCAGGACTGATTTCCTTTAGGATTGACTGGTTTGATCTCCTTTCAGTCCAAGAGACTCTCAAGAGTCTTCTCCAACACCACAGTTCAAAAGCATCAATTCTTCGGTGCTCAGCTTTCATTATGGTCCAACTCTCACATCCATACATGACTACTGGAAAAACCATAGTTTTGGCTAGATGGACCTTTGTTGGCAAAATAACGTGTCTGCTTTTTAATATGCTCTGTAGTTCGGTTATAGTTTTTCTTCCAAGGACCAAAGCGTCTTTTAATTTCGTGGCTGCAGTCACCATCTGCAGTGATTTTGGAGCCCAAGAAAATAGTCTGTCACAGTTTCCATTGTTTCCCCATCTATTTGCCATGAAGTAATGGACCGGATGCCATGATCTTAGTTTTTTGAATGTTGAGTTTTATATCTCCGTTTAAAAGGGAAGTTTGTGGAATAGCCTTTGGCATAGTTAATGATCCTTACCTTCCTCACCTTCTGAGTCCAGAGCATCACATTTCTTTTTTATTATAAAAATTCCAAAGACTCCACACAATTCTAAAACACCTGGATTGTCAAAAACAGGAAATTATGTTCACTATAGATTTAGATTTATGTATGTATTTCTTTGAGAATTGCAAATTAATCTATGACGCTTGAGTGATTAAAATTTTTACTAGCTATATAATGTAAAGAAAATAGTGCACTGAATTATTTCATTCTGAGAAATAGCTGCCTCACCTCCTTTTTTTTAAACACTCTGAAGCCTACCCTGTGCAGTAGTGAAGGCCTCGCGGCGTGGCAGTGAGCTCACTCTCCCCAAGTGGTTTGTTGCTGGTGTGTTTTTTGTCCCAGTCCATCATTTATTTCTGCTTAGAACTCAGGGGCTACTCAGTCTACTTCATGGGAAGCAATTTAATCTTTTCAGATATTTTAGGCATAGAAATTTTAACTGAAAGGCATTTTCGGCAGTCAGCTGTACTCTTGAATTGTTTTCTTTTGTTTTTTTTTCTTAAGAAAGAGTTTTGTAGTATGCTCTGAGGCGTGTTTGACTTAAGTGGTTCGATGTGGTAATAATAGGCAGACCCTACAAAGAACATTAATTCTGATTTTTAAAGTCAATAAGATTGACTATTTTCTCTGCCTTTGTTTTACGAATGTATTTGTCAATTATTTTCAGTTAAAATTGTGTTTCAGTAATGGATTTTTACTTTGGTCAAGGGCCAGTTTTTACTACATAATTATAGAAAAACTGAAAAAAATTTACAACTGTAATTTCTGATGGTTCAGCTCAGAAATTTATTTAACTGAACAATTCTACTTTTTAAAAAATCATGTAATTTTCAGATGTGAGTTTGGACATTGGATCTGGACATGACACGTGTGGAGAGACATCTTCAGAGAGTTACAGCTCTCCTTCTAGCCCCCGACATGATGGAAGAGAGAGTTTTGAAAGTGAAGAAGAAAAAGACAGAGGTTTGCTCTTTGGAAGGGTGTGGGGGAGGCAGAGGGAAATGTGTGCTCTAAAATCTGTCAAACAACTATTTTTATGGTACTGAAAATGTCATTATTGACTTTAGATTAATTCTTAAAGACCATTGACTTAGCAGTTTCTAGTAATGTTGATTTTTTAAACCTGTTTCACTGGAAATGATATTAAAGAGAAGACAGAGTCGTAACAAAATATAGAGTCAGTGTAGAAAGATTGAAAATTGCATATTGTTAGAGGGATGCATAATTTTTGTGTCTTCCTGATTGACCATCTTTATCGTTATGAATAGCCTTCTTTTGTCTTAAAGTCTGTTTTATCCAATGATAATACTATAGCCACTTTAGCTCTCTCTTGGGTGTTTGCAGGACACTTCTTTTTCCATCATTTTACTTTAAACGTGTTTGTGTCTTTGATTCTAAAGTATGTCTCTTAAACACATCTTACAGTTGGATTATGATTTTTTTAAGCCATTCTGCCCATCTCTACCATTTGGCTGGCTTGTTTATGTATTTAAGTTTAGTGTAATTAATGATAAGGTAGGATTTCTATCTGCCATTTTGTTTTCTGTATGTACTGTATCTTCAAATCCTCCTTACATGAAAGCTCAGAGTCAGCCAGAAGTGAGAACTGAGAGCCACCTTAGGTCTTTACTGGACGGGCCCACAGCCCTGCATATGAGCGTGGCCTTCGAGATTCCCAGGGATACAGCTAAGGTTTCCAGAGCTTCCTGTGGACAGCTCATTCTTCAGTTCTTTAAGTTTTTTGGTCAGACTCTTGTTAGTCCCAACTGGCAATGCCACCTCAGGCAGCCACGTTGGTAACCATTCGCCGCAGATGGCGACAGATGCCTGTGGGCATGCCGCTGTGAACGTGGCGGCTCAAGCTGCTAGCCACTCAGGCGCATCTGGCTCTGCTGCCTCGTCCCGTAGCCCGCCAGGCTTCTCTGTCCATGGTATTTCCCAGGCAAGAATGCTGGAGTGGGTTGCCATTTCCTTCTCCGGGGGATCTTTCCCACCCAGGGAATGGACTTGGGTCTCCTGCATTGCAAGTGTCTTTGTTGTTGGTGGTGGTCATAATGGGGTTTTGTTAATAAGACGTTATACTTTTCAAAGTCATCTCAGAAAAGGAAAACCTATCTCTAAATTGCTAGATGAGTCCTTCTAATGAATGCTCAGAAAACCATTTGAGATCAGTAAAAATCATGGGGCCATTTGCTATGACTTAAGATGACTTAAAGCCCAGTTCATTTAGAAATTTAACTGATCATCTGAAAAATGTTAACAGCTTCTTTTGAACTTAAATATTATTTTTAACTCCTACTTGTGTGAAGGTACAGATACAGATATAATGCCTTAAGTAAGTTACTAATGGAATACTTTTTGTTTTGCAGAGTTTAACAAGGAACTCCTCAGTTATTAAGGGGAGTTTATATTAGAACCATTTATTCATAAGTTGAATCTCTTCTCTCTAATAAAAATTATTATTGAGTTAGTAGTAGTGTTGTTTACATTCTAGGTCACAAAACAGGTTCTGTTTAACCTTTCTCCAGGAAGTATAGTATGATTTGTTTTTAGAATTGTTTCTAAAAGTTTTAGCTTCTTAGCTGAATATAGCTGGTTACTACCTTAGTAAATATAAGCATTTTAAGTACATAATGCAATTCTGCTTATATTTGTGAGCAAAAAGATGTTAAATGAGGTACTGCATTTAACTGGATAGTCTCCATACATAATACTGCAGTATCTGGGTTTATGATAGTTCAGGCGCTCCGTCGTGTCCAACTCTGCAGCCCCATGAATCGCAGCACTCCAGGCCTCCCTGTCCATCACCAACTCCCGGAGTTCACTCAGACTCATGTCCATCGAGTCAGTGATGCCATCCAGCCATCTCATCCTCGGTCGTCCCCTTCTCCTCCTGCCCCCAATCCCTCCCAGCATCAGAGTCTTTTCCAATGAGTCAACTCTTCACATGAGGTGGCCAAAGTACTGGAGCTTCAGCTTTAGCATCATTCCTTCCAAAGAAATCCCAGGGCTGATCTCCTTCAGAATGGACTGGTTGGATCTCCTTGCAGTCCAAGGGACTCTCAAGAGTCTTCTCCAACACCACAGTTCAAAACCATCAATTCTTCAGCACTCAGCCTTCTTCACAGTCCAACTCTCACATCTATACATGACTACTGGAAAAACCATAGCCTTGACTAGATGGACCTTTGTTGGCAAAGTAATGTCTCTGCTTTTGAATATGCTATGTAGATTGGTCATAACTTTCCTTCCAAGGAGTAAGTGTCTTTTAATTTCATGGCTACAGTCACCATCTGCAGTGATTTTGGAGCCCCCCCAAAATAAAGTCTGACACTGTTTCCACTGTTTCCCCATCTATTTCCCATGAAGTGATGGGACCAGATGCCATGATCTTCATTTTTTGAATGTTGAGCTTTAAGCCAATGTTTTCACTCTTCACTTTCACTTTCATCAAGAGGCTTTTTAGCTCCTCTTCACTTTCTGCCATAAGGGTGGTGTCATCTGCATATCTGACGTTATTGATATTTCTCCCAGCAATCTTGATTCCAGCTTGTGCTTCTTCCAGTCCAGTGTTTCTCATGATGTACTCTGCATAGCAGTTAAATAAGCAGGGTGACAATATACAGCCTTGAGGTACTCCTTTTCCTATTTGGAACCAGTCTGTGGTTCCGTGTCCAGTTCTAACTGTTGCTTCCTGACTTGCATATAGGTTTCTCAAGAGGTAGGTCAGGTGGTCTGGTATTCCCGTCTCTTTCAGAATTTTCCACAGTTTATTGTGATCCACACAGTCAAAGGCTTTGATAATTAAACTGTGAATTAAATATTGTACTTTGCCCCTTTACACCAAAAATGAAGAAATCCAGGGGAAGTCTATATTGCATTTATTTCTGTTTACAAGCTTAAGAGTGCGTAAGAATGACGCAGTACTAAAAGGAAGCGTGGTGCAGTTTTGCGTCTGCCGCGTGGCTGTTTGGTTTTAGGAGAAGCTGCAGTGCCCTTGTGTTTCCCTTGCTTCTTGTGTTCTGGCGTTTACTTTATGGCTGTAACGGTAGCTTTACGTTTTCGTTCTCCCACTGAAGCATTTAAAAGGAAGACTATTCCGCTCTAGGAAAACTGTCTTCCCTTCTCTCTCTCTAGATGTTTAAATTAAATATGGTCTTGATTGAACTCCTTTAAATTGTATAATTCATGAGAGACAAACATGAAGACCTCGCATTTGGCAAGCAGTACAGCATATAAATCAAATGAATTGCCTAAAATTGATTAAAGGTAAAAGATACCTGATCCCTTGTAATAAAGGTCTGTGTTTATACTGTGCTTCATCCAGGCTCCATTAACCTTTTGTTTCTTACCTGTCCAAGGGTTTTTTAAGATATATATTTTTTAGAGTGGTTTTGGATTTACAGTGAAATTGGGGGAAAGACACAGAAATTTCCTGTGTAGTCCCTCTTCTCACACGGTATCAACATCACTGACTAGAATGGCACATTTGTTTACCAAGGATGAACCGAGTTTGACACAAAACTGACTCTGACACGTGATGTGTCTAAGGGCGCACTCCTGGTGGTGAGCCTTCAGTGGCTCTGGGCAAATGTGTGAGGACACAGATTTCACCGTTACTACACCACACAGTGTTCTCACTGCCCTGAAAGTCCTCTGCTCTGCTGCCTCATCTTCCCCCGGGCCTCCACCCCCGGCAACCACCAATCTTTTTATTGCCTCCTTAGTGTCCTGCCTTTTCCAGAATCTCCATATTTTTCAAATAAAGTCCATAGAAAGCCAAAAATTAAAAGAAGGTTAGCTCAGTAGTCAGGAAACTGAGGGGGATACATTTATTGGTTTTAAAAGTCAGGGTATATTTTTAGGTATACTTAAATTTTATTTCTAGCAGGATGGACTGGAGAGGATGCTTGTGTTAACATCTGTTTACATGTTTCCCTCAGACACGGACAGCAATTCCGAGGACTCTGGAAATCCCTCGACAACCAGGTTTACCAGCTACGGTTCTGTCGGCCAGACGGTCACGGTCAAGCCACCTGTTCAAATCGCTTCCTTAGGAAACGACAGCGCAAACCTTCTGGAAGATCCCTTAAGCTCAGCCAAGTATCAGCATCTTTCTTTCATGCCAACTCTACACTGTGTCATGCACAATGGTGCCCAGAAGTCGGAGGTCGTGGTGCCTCCGCCCAAGTCTGCTGATGGCAAGACGATCGGGATGCTGGTCCCCGGCCCTGTGGCGCTCTCCGCCCTGCGGGAGCCCACGGACCCCGCGGCCCTGGGCGCGCTCGGGCCGGCGGCGTCCGCCGGGGACTCGGAGAAGCCGCTGGAGCTGCTGGCGGCCCCGCTGCCGCTGCCCTCCGGCTTCCTCCCGCACGGCGGCGGCCCCGCGCTGCACCTCACCATCCAGAGGCTGAAGCTGCCGCCCGGCCCCCCCGAGAGCTGCGCCCTGAACCTGGCGCCGCCGCCCGCCGCGGGCCTGGGCGCGGGCTCCGCGAGCGCCACCTACGGCCCCGGCCCCGGGCCCTTCCCGGGCTCCCCCGTCGCTGCCACGGACCCCGTCCCGAAGGCCGCCTCGCCGGCGGCGGGACTCTCTCCAATGGTGCCTCAGCTGGAGGGCGGCGCGGCGGCCGCGGCCCCGCCCGCCGGCGTGAAGGTGGTGGTCCCCGCGGCCGCGCCCGCCGCCTTCCCCGGGCCGGCCGCCACGAGCGCGCCGTCGGGCGCCCCGAGCCCCGCGCCCGCACCCAGCGCGAGCCCCGCGCCCAGCACGGCGCAGGGCGACGGCGCCGCCTTCCTGGGCGCGGGCGCGCTGCTGGCCCCGGCCGGCGCCTGCGGCTCGTGCGGCCGGCGCTGCGGCTGCGGCGCCGGGCTGCCGCTCGGCGGCTACTACTACCCGGGGCCGGCGCCCGGGCCGCTGTACCGCGTCTCGCCCTTCTTCAGCCTGCCTTCCCTCTGCAACGGCAGCTACCTCAGCCAGGCGCCCCAGGGCAGCGGCGGCCAGCTCCCCTTCTTCCTGCCTCAGGCCCCGTACGCCAGCGGGCTGGTGCACGACCCGGTGCTGGGCGGCCAGGCCGGCTACGGCGTGCAGCCGGTGGCGGGCTTCGCCCGGTTCTACTCCGCGTACCCGCACAGCGTGGTGGCCGGCTCGGGCGGCACGGCGCCCAAGAAGAGCGGGAGCGCCTCGTGCTACAACTGTGGCGTGAGCGGACACCATGCGCAGGAGTGCAAGCAGTCGTCCATGGAGGCCGGCCCACAAGGTAATCACGAGAGCACCCGGAGGACTTGTTTCTGAGGGGCCGGAGGCGTGCGGCTCCGTGGGAGCAGCAGGAGCCGCCGGTGTGTCCGCAGGCTGCGCGCGCAGCGACAGCCGAGAGGTGCAGGCGGCCAGCCAGCGTAGACACGGGCCCCGCAGCTCAGGGCAGTTCAGAGGAATCCAGCTGCCAGGGAAGGAGGAAACCGGAAAGGCACTTTTTAAGGGATATAATGGGAATTTGCAAAATCTCTTTGGTAGCAGCACTTTTTTTTTTTAAGCAACAATCCCGTTTCATAGAGTAAGCGGAAGTTTTAAATACTGAAAAACTAGGAAGTGGTAGTCACCTGACTCGGGAGATCCTTCGTTGTTTGGGTCTGTCTGTGCACAGGCAGACGACCTCAGGCGTGCTCCCTTCTTTCCCAGCCGACCTTAGTTTCCAGTGCTGTCACATTTTAAGGCACAGAACAGTTAAGCACTGCGCTTTCCTGGTGGCTCAGAGGGTAAAGAATCTGCCTGCAGTGCAAGAGACCCGGGTTTGATCCCTGGGTCGGGAGGATCCCCTGGAGAAGGGAATGGCAACCCACTCCAGTGTTCTTGCCTGGAGAATCCCATGGACGGAGGAGCCTGTTGGGGATACAGTCCATAGGATGGCAGAGTCAGACACGACTGAGCGACTAACGCTTTCACTTGGGTGTGTTAACACCACAGGAAAGAAATTTTTCTTAAGTACAAGTAGGATGCCAAATTCAATGGAGGCCTCAAACTGTTAGGGTTCAGCTCACACGGAACTTTTGCCGTTTTGCCAGATCTCGACACAGGAAAAGGGTCTTGAATTGGGAGTGTTTGCTTGGAGTTTTTGAGGCAAAGTTGAGTTTGATAGCTTTAGGTTGAACTTAAAGCACAAACTTCATGTCGCTAGGACTTTCTGGGTCACGGCAGAGCGGAAGGCGCTGCCTAGACGGAGGGGCGGGCCGTCTGACGCTGCGTCGTGTGTGGTGCCTTACAGCAAGTGCACAGTGACTTAGCAGCTCTCTCTCCCGTTTTAGGCTCTTACAGGCTGAGATACGCACCTCCCCTCCCCCCTTCTAGTGACACGTTGGATTCTGCAGACTGAAGTAAAGCTTGCCTCCTTCATACGCTGAAGTGCGGGCAGTCGGGGGGGGGGGGGTGGAGGGGAGGGAAAGGAAAGGCGTTTCGTTTCGTTTGTGTTTCTTTGTCTATACATTTCCTAGATTTCTATGCAGTTGAGATTTCTCATTTCTCTTGTACGGATGTCCAAAACAAGAATGCATTGCTTTTGAGCCTCTGGTCTCCTGGTTCAACAACAGGCTTATCTGTATGATACGTGTAATTTAAACCTTCAAACAAACTATCAGAAGGAAAACCTTGATGTGTGCTTTTTTTTTTAAAACACTGAATACTTGCTGTGTGCAATGTTTACTGAATCTTTGAAACTGTGTATTTGACCTTTTTTCATAACACTGGTGACAGTCATATGGTTTGGGGGGAAAAAAACAACAACTTTGCTTCTTCCCCAGCTTTTCTCACTTTGGCCCTAATCTCCACGTTTTTGTCCCACCTCCACTCTTGACAGCGGCTGCCGGAGTGGCTGGCCCTGCACTGTCCACACTCTAAACCGCTCTGCGTAGTATCACTCAACGGTAAAATGTTTCACCTTCACAGTAAGGGAGAATCCAGTTCCCCAGGCAGTGTGTGCATATGTAATAAACACTTCCATGCACACACACCAGTGCAGCGCTCGTCCAGATGAAGATGGGAGTGGAAGACAGGAAGAGGTAGAGCCGGGTGAGACTGAGGAGACGTGGCACACGAAGTGGGCGAGGAGCTTTTTCTTTAAAAACAGAAACTTTTTTACTCCATCATACGTTTTTAGCCTGTTGCTTCAGAGAGACATAAAGTGAACAAACTCGTGTGAGTGTGGTTCTCCTGTGTGTTTGTGTTTGTAACGAAAGCCAACAGCCAATTTTACATGGAGTCCACCGCAGTCTACCACTGTGTCATGTAAAAGACACTTACGATTTCTTTTCCTTACACCAGCTGTCACAGTGTTCTGTTGTGTTTGAAATGTGTACGGTTTATTGTGATCTGAACAGAAGCTCTGCGTTTCCACAAAAGTCAGGTATTTGTTCCTATCCTGTCTCTCGTAGCAAAGTCGCTTTGATAACAGTTCACCACTGTGCTCGGTTAGAACGTGAAAGACTGAATTCTTGGTGTGCTGAGATGGTGTTGGTCATGTCAGTGTCCCGTCACTAAGTTTAATGCTGCTGTTCAAAACGACTGTTTGTTTGTTTTTAAAGCTGATCTATGTACTAAATTGCTTCCAGGTAATTTTTGATTTCCTAAAGTGCACTGAGGTTATCTGGAAGACTGGGTGTAGGTTTGGACCGCTGCCATCAGTGGCCCGGAGCAGCCCCCGGCGTTGAGCCTTGGGGGTGAGGGCTGGGGGTTGGGTGTGCTCGCCCCACCCTCAGTGCAGAGCAGAGGCGGCGAGTGTTTCTGTGGGGTCACTTTGGTGGGCAGCAGAGGAACTAAACTATCTGGCCTTGGCTCAGAAACCTAACAGGTTGCCAGACAGAAGGAAACACTTGAAGTAAGAAGCTTCCTGTAAAGCTTCATAGGTAGAGTTTATATTTATAGCACCAATGTACATTTTGAAACCTTCTTTCAGGGGTGGGAGTAAAAGGGGAAGAAAGGGGGGGTGGGAGAAGGGGTAGGCGAAAGCTTTAATTTAAAAAGAAAGTTCAACGAAAGGAAATTATTTTGATTAAATATATTTTATTTGGGTATTTTTGGACCATATTATTAAATTAATTGTTAAGCTGCAATCGAGCTGTGGAAGTGAGAGTTTTGATAAGCCCTGTATGGACCGCATTGTGAATCACTTGCCAGTTGTACTTTATGGAGCTTATTTTATGATTTAAAAGACTGTACTGTATATAGGAGGTATGTTACCTTCTCCTTATTTGTATGTTTACCATATACTTTGATATTTGAAATGTTATGTACTGGAAAGGCCACTTATATTTCTAGAAAAGATTGGATTTTATGCAACCTTTTTTCCTTGAATTAACAGCAATAAAAAAATGAAAAATGGCTTCAGAATTGTGCTTTATTGCAAATGTAGCAGTGAAGAGAGGGGGACATCATACCCGGTGGGTTTGGAGTTGTTTTTCCTTTTTAAAGAATCAACCAGTTATTTCCCTGTAATGTGGGCAGTGAATCCCCTGGTTATTTACCATCTGGGAATCCCAGCCACCCCAAGCAGCCTGCCTGACTGTACAGGTCACCCGCGTGCCCACTGCAGGCAGAGCCTTGCCCGGCCCCTCCGGGGGTCCCGCGCTCAGGGTGCGGGTCTGGAGCCGCTCGTGCAGGCTTCCTCCGTGCCCGCCGGGCGGGCCACGGGTCTGGAGAGATGGCGGCGCCCCCTGGTGGCCCGCAGGAGCCCGCTCCGCTAGCCGGCGGGCAGGCCCTCCCGCGGCGCGGCGGTGGCGCCTGTCTGCGGGGCGTCTGCTTCCGCCGCGCGAGGTCCCCGCTCTCAGTGTCGCTGGCCTCTCGCTGCGCCGTTTCGCGTCCTCCTTCCCCAGCGCGCAGTCTATTCTTCCTTGGCTCGAGCTTTAGAGAAAGGGCGCCCTTCACCTCGCCTCCTGAGACTGCCTCTTCTCATCCGGTGTCAAGCAGACACCTGGGTGGTTTTCACTGCTCTGCCGTCCTTAACGGGAGCATTTTTGCCCCAGCCTCCCGGTGTCCACGTGCAGGAGCGCCCTTGGGAGACACATCCAGGCACGCAGGGGCGGGGCCGTAGGCCGTCCTCCCAGACTGGCCGGCGGTTTTCCAAGTGGCTGGCGCTTGGTCCGTGTCCCGGCCGCTCCTGAGGCCTGGTGACAGTGCCCCGGGCGGGGGGGGGGGGGGGGGTGGCTGCGTGTGAGGCTTCATGGAGGAGTGCCTGACTGCACGGGCGGGCACGGGCGGGCGCGGACAGCCCAGCCGGGGCCGGGGACGCGCTGCGGGCACCTCCGGGTGACAGGTCCCAGCCAGGGCCGGAGACGCGCTGCGGGCACCTCCGGGTGACAGGTCCCAGCCAGGGCCGGAGACGTGCATAGGCACCTCTGGGTGACAGGTCCCAGCCAGGGCCAGAGACGTGCTGTGGTCACCTCCGGGTGGCAGGTCCCAGCCAGGGCCGGGGATGTGCTGTGGGCACCTCCGGGTGGCAGGCAGTGTGGTTAGGAAGTGGGGGAGGGGGGTGACAAGGGCAACGTCGTGGGAAACGTCGTGGAAGAGCTATGGGATTTGTGGTTCAGCAGTAAAACAGCGAGGCTGCAGAATTGGGAGTTGTTGGTTGAAGGGAAAATTGGAGGTTGCCAGATTTTAAATAGAGACAAAAAGAAAAGATTTTGTTGACATCGTTTTTGAAACTGTCAGATGGTTGAGAGAAAGCCTGGAAGTTGAGAGACCGGTTAGGGTGAGGGCACGACAAAAGGCGGATGGCAGAGGTGGATGGAAGGAACCCTGGGCTGCAGAGCTGCACTTTACCACGTGGATGACAAGCTTGTTTAAGTTATGGCTTAAATAATAATATGGACTAAATAATAATGGGCAGGGCCCAGCATCATGAAATAGCACCAGGGAGGCACTCAGATGTTAGCAGAATTCTGTTTCGAGGAACAGAATTGTCTGCCTGAAGGCAGTGGTTGGTTGTGGCGGTGAGGAGCTTAGGAAATGTATTTCTTCCTTATGTTAAGCTTAGTTGTTTGAGCTCTCTCCATTGATAAAAGATAAAATATTCCTTGTCCTCGAAAATTATTTGGGATTTCCCCAGGTGGTCTAGTGGCTGACTCTGCGCTCCCAATGGAGGGGGCCCAGGTTCGATCCCTGGTCAGATCCCACATGCTATAATTAAGACCCAATGCAACCAAATGAAGTATATATTAAAAATTATTTGGAGGCAACTCTGGGCTATAATTGGAGAAGGTGGTGGCAGCCTACTCCAGTACTCTTGCCTGGAAAATCCCATGGACGGAGGAGCCTAGAAGGCTGCAGTCCATGGGGTCGCTGAGGGTCGGACACGACTGAGCGACTTCACTTTGACTTTTCACTTTCATGCACTGGAGAAGGAAATGGCAACCCACTCCAGTGTTCTTGCCTGGAAAATCCCAGGGACGGGGGAGCCTGGTGGGCTGCCGTCTATGGGGTTGCACAGAGTCGGACACGACTGAAGTGACTTAGCAGCAGCTGGGCTATAATATCCATGGGCTAAGTCTTGCAGAACCGAAGTAGAATAAGTTCTTCCAAGGCAAATCCACATTGTAGTTTTTTCTAAGTGCTAAATACCTAAACTTTCTGAAGGTTCCCGAAAGATTAAAGCACAATGCAAAATAATCTCTTTTTTTAACAGGTAGCATCTAGTACTCAGGAGCACCACCCATTAGAGCCTGGAAAACACCTTTTTTCAATTCTGTGTACTGATTACAAAAGCATTCTAAGGCTAAGGCAGTGAAAACAAGTGCAGGCAAGCTGTGGTAGCAGTTAACCCCGTAACACTTCCATCTCTCCTCTCGAAGGAATGAGAAATACTGACACCCCACCAACCCACCCACAAAAAGGATCCACTTATTTCTGGAGAAATGAATTGAGGTCTGGGGGATGAAAGAAGAGAGGGTGCGCTTTTAAACATGGTTGCTGCACTTCTGGTCGTTTCCCTGGAGCTGGAGGAAAGTCTGCAGCGGGTCCTATTTTCGCGAATGAAGGGTCCTGGAGTCCAGGCTGAGTCACCGCAGGTGAGGGTGTTTCCCCTGCAGTGCCCGCGCCCTCCTGCAGAGGGCAGCACTGTCCTTTCCCGGAGCGTGCATGGTTTTAACAGCTGAGGTCCATCTAACATCAGTATTTCAGTTTATCGCTACTTACGGGTCACGGTGTGCCCATATGTGCAAAAGTAACTGTGCCGTATCTCCAGAAAAACTGACCTAGTTGTTAAATGCTGTCCTCTTTTGGAAACTTGGCCCCTTTGGAGCATGGGCACCCATGGCGTGACCTGTGTATCCAACTGTCTGTCCACCTTGGAAGCAGGGTAGCTTTAGGCTCCCCCTTCCTGCCCTGGAAAACGGGGCCCATCACAGCGGAGACGAGGAAAAGCCTTCCTGCCGTCACGGCTCTGCTGCACTGACCGCTGGCCTCAGCCTCCAGAGCTGCTAATCCCGAGGTCCTGGTTTGCTGCTTGAGACCTGGGGGTAGGGGTGAGGCGTGTGTGTGTTGAGGGGTCCTTCACTTTGCCTCTTTGTCCTCTTGCAGCTCCAACGCCATCCACTGGAAACGGCTCTCCCGCCTCGCGACCAAGATTGCTCGTCGGGCAGCAGCGCCACCTGGCGGGGAGAGCACACCGCCGGCGAGCGGCCCGGCAGGCGGGGGCGGACGGCGCGAGGCGTTTGGGGCGGCGACCCGCGCTCAGGGCCTTCCAGCGTGCGGGCGGCTGTCCGCGGAAGCAGTGTGAGCAGCCTCCCCTTGCAGCCTCCGCAGTCTCAGTGGGGCACACACCTTACACGCACCGACGGTGCTTCCGTCTCCCGTGCGCAGGGGGCGCTTCTCCCTGTCCGCCGCCGTTGCTCAGGGGGCTTCAGGGCCGCAGACCCGCAGCCGGCGGTGAAGGCCCGGACCCAGGTTCAGAGGAGGCTCCCCTGCTCGTCCACGGCCCGCAGCGCCCCGCCGGCTGAGCCCAAGGCCACGGCCTTTGAAGCCACATAAAACGGTCCATACCCGTGGTCTCAGGAGCCGGGGGCCTCTGGACTCCCTGCGGGAGCAGAGGCCTGGCTCTGGGCGGCCCGATTGTCTCTTCGCTGCGTCTCAGTTGAAGGATTTGAAGACTCGGGCTGAGGGGAGGCGTGCAGAGGTGGACACCTCAGGACCTCTGGATGTCTGTTCTGTCTCCGATGAATTCCAGGAGCGGCATTCCTCGCCTGCACCCAGGGTTTAAACAGGCGCACTGTCCTCCGCTGAGACACCGACTCTCGCTCTGGAGAGGTTTTCATGATCCCCCAGATGTCTCGGTAAATCGAGCATTTAGTGACTCTTCATTTTAAGACTTTGGGACTTCGGAAACGCAGTGGCAGGGCACACAGAAGACACCTGACTGCTGACGCTGGAAAAGCTCTGAGAGTGACGTGCGGGCTGTCGCGAGCACTCCCCCTCAGCCGGCGCAGCTCAGACACCCGGGCCGAAAACGGCAGCAGCAAAGGCACCCGCAGGCCGACCCAGCGGCGGCCGTCCACCGCGGAAGCCCCTCTGGATGCTCCAGGGAGGCCGCCCACTCACCAGGGGCCTGGGGCTCATTCGTGCTCGGGTATCAAGGGCTGGACTCCGGACGTGGGCATCCCGCGTGCCTCCTACGCCTTCATCAGACGAGCTTGTGCAGGAGAGGAAGCCTTGTTCCAGCACCACCCCCGATTCGCACCATCCTTCTCGGGCTCATCTACAGAGTGGGGATAACAGTCACTTTGTTAGAATAGTTACAAGACTTGACTCCAGTGAAATGCGTGAAGGACTCAATATCAGACACACAGCAGGCGCTCTGTAAGTTCGTGAAGGTGGCAAACACCTGAGTGCCCATCGGGGCGGACCCGTCGCAGCCTCATGACCGCCCTTGGAGGCAGGCGCCCTGCGTCGGCTTACAGCTGGGGAAACAGGCACGAAGGCCCCCCACGCATCTGAGAGCACAGAGCAGGTCAGCGGCCAGGCTGGGACTGGCCCCGAGCCCCCCCAGTTCTCTGTGCTGGGGTCCCGGGACGCCGCAGGCGGGGCATGGACGTCCAGGGCGCCCCGCCCGGGGCCCAGGCCAGCTCTGCTGTGAGCCCTGCCGTCTGGGACACCCGGCCCTCCTGGACCTTCATCTCTCACCCGAAAGCTGAGTGCTTGCTTAGAAGGTGGTAGACACTGAGCTGAATGACCGCAGAATTCTGACTGGAAGCTTGCTTTTTCTCTTTAAATGATTTATCAGGTTTCTGTAGCTCTCTTTCATTTAACTGACGTGCAGTCCTTCGGGGGCATGGCCAGGTGCGCGAAGCCCAGCTGCGCCCGTGTGCTCGCGGAGGGCACGTGGCACCCAGGGGAGGAGAGGAGGCCGCGTGTGGGGCGGGCTGGGCACCCGGGGGAGAAGAGGAGGCCACGTGTGGGGCCGGCTGGGCACCCGGGGCAGCGCGGAGCAGGAGGTGCCTCCCGTCGTCAGGGCTCTAGGCTCTTCTCTCCTTGTACTCATAAGGTTTTCTCCTGGGGGGGCCCTCCAGTCAAAGACTCGAAGCTCACGTCCCAAATCCTGTTCTGAAGGTCACAGGGTCAGCCGTGGTCAGCAACACGACCCACAGCCAGCCATGCTTTTACATCTGAGTGGATGAGAAGAATACTTTTATCACGACACACAAAAATCATCCAGAATTCGTGTGTCAGTGTTCACCAAGTTTCTTGGAGGCCAGCCGCTCTCCTTCCTCTCGTGAAGGCTGCTTTCGCCAGAAAGTCGAGTAGTTATGAGAGGCACCGCGTGACGATCAGAGCCCAAGGCACTCTCTGTGTTTTTATGGGGAAAGCTTGCTGAG
This sequence comes from Capra hircus, assembly GCF_001704415.2. Taxonomy (NCBI): domain Eukaryota; kingdom Metazoa; phylum Chordata; class Mammalia; order Artiodactyla; family Bovidae; genus Capra; species Capra hircus. The sequence continues at coordinate 61,136,175 of NC_030831.1, forward strand.
CCCAGATGCCTGCCCACCTTCTCTGAGTAAAGGCGCGCTCTCTGGCGCCTCTGAGGTCCTCTGTGTGAGAAGGAATTGGAATTGCTCTCCTTTTTGCTGCAGAGTCGTCTTGGCACAGCGAGAGGGCCTCTGGCGCTCGGGTTCCGTGGGCTATGCAGCAGACACCTCTCGGCTCAGAGCTCAGTGTCACAGGGGGCGCAGCCGTGGGTCCCGGGGGTGGACGGGTGACCTCTGCCTGCTGAGACCTGGGAAACGATCTGCAAAGGACACAGCATCTCCAGGGTGGAGGAGCAGAAGGGAAGAAGTGAGACATCCCTAGTGATGAGGCAGAGAGAGGGCAGAGTGTCATGGAAGACGGGCTTCAGAGAACGCCCTGGGACTCGGGCAGGGGGGCCGCGGGGCTGGCTCGGACTCCAGTGAGACAGATGCGGCCTGAACCTCGCAGGAGCCAGGACGGGAGGCTGCCTGGAGGAGAAAAGCGGACTCTTCTGCTCTTGCTGAGTCTGAGTGACACCTGGTCGTCCAGGCCCCAAAGTGTGGCCTTGCCCCACCTGTGGCAGAATCACCCAAAGGCTCGACTGAAAGCACAGATGTCTCAACTCTTCCCCATCCCTGGAACAACCCCCCAGAGAACGGGAGCTCCCCGGGGTTCACTGGGTGGGGGCCGGGAGGACACAGCAATCCGCCAGAGAAGGCTGAGGAGGAGGCGGCGGTTCGGGAGGAGGTAGCCTGGAGACACAGGGCTCGGATGGTCGTCACTGACACGCCAGAGACCAGGAGACACAGCTGTGACCTTGCCAGCCACAAGGTCCTGGCGACTAAATGACAGTTTCAGAGGGATGGTGAGGCGGGCCAGGGGCAGCGGGCAGAGCCGGAGTGAGATGGGAGACCCGGGATCCACCCCTGGGTCAGGAAGATGCCCTGGAGGAGCGCGTGGAGCCCACTGCAGGGTTCTCACCTGGAGAATCCCACCACAGAGGAGCCTGGTGGGCTGCAGTCCACGAAGTGGCAAAGAGTCAGACTCGACTGAGCAATTAACACTACAACTATCTTTAAAGTATTGCTTAAATGAATGTAACTAGTGTTTAAAAGCTATTTTTAATATTTCAGATTTTTAACATATTTTAAAAATAGTTCAAGACTATTATTAACACTGCTACCTATTTTTAAAGGCAGTATGTGTAATGCAGCACTTTGAATCCCAAGGCTGTCCCACTTGAACTGGGGCCCCGGAGCAACCTCCCTGACTGCACACAAAAGTCGACAAGAGTGTCCACCTCTTCGGGTTTTCGTGCGCGTTAAAACGTTCCAGGGTGGTGTGAGGCACACAGGGAGCACTAACATGGTGTTCTACTTCCTTTAAAAATACTTTTTTATTCAGAACCTGCCTCCCTCTTTCAGGGCCCGTCGGGGACGCCTCCCTTTGCCTGTGACTGCGCCCTTCTGCTTGCGCCAGCTGCTGCTTTTGCCTCACAGCCCTGCAGTCATCCCACACGCGCAGCCCTTTTCATATAGTTGGCGAGCCAGTGTCCGTCCTTTACTATTAACTAAAGCCCATAGTTAGTGTCAGGGTTTACTCCTGGTCTCGTGCGTCCTGTGGGTTTTGACTGATGTATGACGATGTGCCTCACACAGAGCAGCTTCCCTCCCCTGGAGACCCCACGCCCCGTGTGCCCCCGCCCCTCGCTCTCCTGGAGACCCCACGATCTATATGCCCTCCCTCCCTCCCCTGGAGACCCCACGCCCTGTGTGCTCGCCCCTCACTCCCGCCCCTGGCAGCCACGGATCTGTCTACTGTCTCTGAAGCTCCGCCTTTTCCAGATTGTCATATAGTTGGAACCACACAGTACGTAGCCTTTTCAAATTGGCTTCTCTCACCCAGTAATATGCATGTAAGTTTCCTCCTGTCTTTTCATGGCCCAATAACTTTTTTTTTTACCGCCGCTCCCCGCCCCCCGAATATTCTACTATCTGATGTGCCAGTTGTTTCTCACTCACCTACCAAAGGACATCTTGGTTGCTTCTAGGTTTTGGCAATTATGAATAAAGCTGCTCTAAACACCCACGTGTGGGTTTTTGTGTGGATATAAGTTTTCATCTTAGTTGGGTAAATACCAAAGAGTGCAATTGCTGGATCATATGGTAAGATGTGTTTAGTTGTGTAAGAATCTGCCAAACTGTCTTCCAGAGGGCCTGTCCCGCCCTCATCCCCACCAGCAGTGAATGGGGCTTTCTGTCGCTCCACGGCCGCACAGTGCTTGCTGTTCTCCTTGGGTTGGGTTTGAGCCATTAGAGGAAGCACGCAGCGGTGCCTTATCGCGTGGTTCCCAGCTCTCCAACGACATGTGCTGCAGAGCATTTTTTTCAGGTGTCTGTTTGTCATCTGTTTTGGTAGGGTGTCCAGATCTGCTGATTTTTTAAGTTGGGTTGTCTGTTTTCTTATTGTTGAATTCTAAGCGTTCTTTGTACATTTTGCATCCCAGTCCTTTGTGTTTTGAGGCGTTTTCTCCTTGTCCTCTCATCCTTTCAATGCTGCATTCTTTTTATTGCGATGAAATGGGGATGTGGAGACACTGAGGGGCAGAAAGGAGCCAGAGGCCCCCTGTCGTCACCCTCAGTAGATGCAACGCCAGGCATCTCCAGTGGCACCTGCTGTGTGTCCAGCAACAGTGTCAGAAAGGGGGTCCCCAATGGTGGCCAGGCCCTCAACCCTGGGCTGGGGGGTCACGTGGAAGCTGGAGTGGGGCCAGGAGGCTGCCAAGCCCCTCCTCTGAAGGGACAGGCAGGCAGGCAGGCTGAGCCGCTTCAGCTGGGCCGCCTGTGCGATCCCATGGACTTAGTCCTCCGTCCCTGGGGCTCTCCAGGCAAGGATACTGGCTGGGGCGCCACAGCCTTCTCCAGGGGATCTCTCTATAGGGACAACCAGGCACAGTTGGGCGGCTGGGACACCACTGGGTGTTTGTGTCACTTGCCCAGAGGGTAGAAATTGTGGGCCTACAACGACATCCCCTCGTAACTTCTTCAACCTCACTTGGGACACAGAGGACCGCGTTCCTCCCCAGTGTATTTAGAGAGACACACAGGAGGAGGAAGCAGACCGTTCCCCAGGGGCCTCCAGCAAGGCTGCCTGCGCTCCTCCTGGCGGGCCTCGTTCTGCAGGACACACACAGACCTCATGGGGCCTCGGGGGAGCAAAAGACAAATAGTGCTTCCCGGGATGGGAAGCGGTCACACCGCAGGGACAGGAAGTTAGCTCCTCAGAGGGCTGGGCCTGCGGTGGTCAGAGCACCCCTCCCACCCCACCCACCTCGGGAGAAATGGATGCGAAGTGAATGCTGCCAAATAGCAGAGGACCTCCTATGGAGTCGAGTATGAAAACTGGCATATTTCTGGCTACAATGAAAGCTTGGGGAGGAGGAAGTGAGCTGCCCTAGAGAGCGTGATCCCCGTAGAGATAAGCCATTGTGCCCAGCTCCCCTTGAATCCCAGTTTCCTCTTAAGCCAGATTTTCCATTTAATGGAAAGTGAAGGTGTGTTTACTCAGGCAAAGATGGTTGTCATTCTTGACCGAAAACAGTTGGCAAAGGCCCTTCACGTGGAGGGAAATCGGTGCAGAGCTTCCTGGGGAGCCCCTGGAGGCCTCCAGCGTCCAGGTCCCCCACCCCCTGCACTGAATGCCGGGCAGAAGGCCCAGAGGGTGCCCCTCAGGCTTTCCGATGCAAAGCCCCATCAAGCTAAAAGCAGGGCTTCCCGGGAGACCCTGGTGGTAAAGAACCCGCCTGCCAGGGCAGGACATGTAAGAGACACGGGTTCAATCGAGGGGTCCAGAAGGTCCTGGAGGAGGGCCTGCCACCCGCGCCAGGGTTCCTGCCCGGAGAATCCCATGGACAACGGAGCCTGAGGGGCCGCCGTCCATGGGGTCACGGAGTCGAGCACGACTGAAGGGACTTCGCACACAAGTCGAAAGCAGAAGCCTGAGAAGCCTAGAAAGCTGGATTTAGGTCTTCACTCCCCCACCCAGTGGCCAGCCGTGCGACTTTGCCTTCACTCTTATCTGTAAAGTGGAAATAATGACGACGGGGTCGTGCGGACCACCTGCTGCCTGCACACCTGCTAGAAGCTGAAGCGCTTGGAACACGCCCTGCGACGCCCGGAGGTCCTCAGAGAGGAGGCACCTGCGCCTCGTGTTTCACGCAGGGAGTGACGGCTAGCTTTTATGGAGTTCACCCTGCAGCGCACATGTCCTAAGCTCGGCCGTGGTTTGTTAAGCCAATCCCATGATATAGGGTAACTGCGACACCTGTTTTATAGACGGAGAATCGGAGGCAAGGACAGCCTAGGGAACTCACCCGCTAAGTGGCCAGGCTGGGACCTGAACGCGGGACCGCGGAGCGGGGATTGCTGTCTTCTCCCTGGGCCTCCAGCCAGTAAGGGCCTGATGGTAAACTGATGGAGCATGACGTCCACTGACCAGGAAACAGCGAGGTCCATCAGCTCTTCACGACGACACGGCCCCAGTGACCCCGCTGGGGCTCCAAGACGGACAGTCCCGACGAGCCTACGCGGCATCCTCGGGACGCCGTGAGTCCCACATCCGGTCTGCGGCCAGAGGGTCACAGGGGTCGCATCAGTCCGTCCCCCACGGGCCGATTTTAGACAGAGGGCCCGGGGCAGAGAGGCCGCAGGGCCGGGAGGAGGCCGCGTGGACGCCCCTCTGCGCTTCTCCGAAGCCGTGTTAGGGCCGAGGGAGCCGCCCAGGGTCTGCCCGCGGCGCGCCGCCCCCAGGGGAGCTTTCCGGCCAGGCCTGGGCCTCACGCCCTGACGGGCCCGTCCCCCAGGACCGTCTGCCCCGAGGAGGCGGAGACGCCCGCCCGCGCCCCCCGCCCGCCGCAGCGTCCGTGGGCGCCGCTGGACGGCGGTGAGAAAGGGGCCCCAGGCTGGGTCCCGAACGTGCCCCGTGCACGCGGGGTCCCTGCCCCGCAGCTGAAGCCGGCGGGCCGCAGGGCCAGGGCGCTCTCCCCGGGGCCCCCTCCCTGGGGCCCCCTTGTCCGCTTCTGCTGCGACCGACCGCACTCCCGAGCCTGCTGCCTCCGGTGTAGCGTCTCAGGGTTTGGCTCTGTCCTGAATCGAGCAGGCAGAGACTTGCACCTGGGAGGACCCGGAGGCCGAGCAGCGTCTGCGCCCAACACCCCCGGGGAGCGCCGTGAGCGACCCCAGCGAGGAGCCGTCCCGCAGCCGGCGCGCTCTGTTCTCCCTGATCCCGGTGCGTGCGCTCGGAGAGGCCTTCTAGGACGCGGCCCTAGAGGAAGATTGGGGCTTTACACCCGCGTGCTTCGTTCCTCCGGAGACAAAGAAGGGGGTATTAAGCCATTAACCTCCACAGAACGAGCGGGTGGGGAAGGCAGGAAGCAACACTTGGAAGGGAAACGCAAATGGCCTCATTTACTTTTAAAAATGATACCTGGAAAACATCAGTGTGCTCAGAAACAATATGTGTTTTTAAAGAGTGAACAGTTAGAAATCCCTGGTCCCCGAGCCCCCGTCCCGAGTCTCTGCAGCGGTGAGCAGGTGCCGCGACTCGCGGGCAGGCTCAGCCCCGGGAGAGGGCGGAGGCCGGGCTGTGACTGTCCTCGTCCAGGGCGCCCCTGCAGGCCTCCTGCTCGCCGTGCTCCCTCCTCCCCCCCCGCCGGAACGCCACCCCTGTCGTCTCCCTTCGTGGGGGGAAGGGTATTTAATCCCGTTTTTAGTATAATATTCACGTAGTAAAGGGCACAAACCTTAAAGTGAGCCGCTGGGGGAATTTTACATCTCCTGGATTCCTACTCACCCAGGCCAAGACGCTGGCGGCTTCCACCCCGAGAAGCCTGCCGGGGTCTGCCGAGGTCAGCACCCAAACCCGGGTAAGCGCTGTTCTGACCTGCCTCATTGCAGATTCCTTTTGTCGGGTCCTGTAAATGACCTAGGGCTTCCCTGGGGGGGGGGGGGCGGGGGGCGGGGCTCAGTGGCAAAGAGTCCACCTGCCAAGCAGGAGATGTGGGTTCCATCCCTGGGTCGGGAAGATCCCCTGCAGGAGGGCATGGCAACCGCTCCAGCATTCTTGGCAGAATAACCCCATAGACGGAGGAGCCTGGCGGGCTGCAGTCTATGGGGCTGCGCAGAGTTGGACCCGGCTTAGCGACAGGGGTGAATGACCTGAGGTTCCTTGGTGCCTCCAGCCCTTTCTGTGGGAGCTCACTGCGCCCTGCAGTCAGCTCAGGCGTCGCCCCCTTGCCTGCGCCTTTCCGTAGCATCGTCCTTCCCTTGCCTTCAGTGTCACGACTTGCAGTTTGCTTGTTTGCTCCCACCTAGAAGGCAGGTGTCCTCTCCCGTTCACCGCTGTCTCCTGAACCCCTAGCCCGGTGTCTAGCATATGTAGACAATCAAATATTTATTCAATAAATGAATTTATAAATATTTGATTGTCTACATATGAAAGAAAGGAAGAAACGCCCCAGGTATCAATTTATATGGCCCTGAATCCAGAACTAATTATAATCGTCCAAACCCCACTCCTGAGGCCTCTGCACTTCTGGTTACAAAGACAATATTCACCGAATTCAAATGTGAAGATTTAGAAAGAAAGACGAGTTGTTCCTGCTTCCTGCCTGGAAGCAAAATTGGGCCAATTCTCCCTTCTGCAAGAGGATCGCTTCCTCACCAAGACTGGGCTTTCCCTTTGCATTGTTGAATCAATGTTTTATAAAACAGCTCCATTTTGGCAACATAAAAAGACTCTCTCTACAACTCTACTGGAGCCGTCGAGGACGATGTTCTTAAAACTTCCTTCATATTTTGTGATATTTTAAAAATGAGCACATAATACTTAAAAAAAAATTAAGTGGCAATAAAATACACCGAAGAGGAAATTTACCGTCTCAACCACGGCATCTTCACGTTGTGCAGCCGCCTCCAGAACTCATTTCAGCAAAACTGAAACTGCAGCCGTTAAACAATCCCCATCCGCTCTCCCCACAGTCCTTGGCAATCATGATTCTACTCTCTGTCTCCATGAATTTGACTGCTCTGGGGCCCTTGTGTAAGTGAGCTGTGTAGTACAGTATTTGTCCTAGCAACCGGTTTATTTCACTTAGCATAACGTCTTCAAGGTTCATTCACGTTACAGCACGTGTCAGACTTTCCGGATTTGTTCTGGCCTGATAATGTTCCATTGTATGTTAAGCCACATTTTGTGTATCTGTTCCCATTCCTCCCTCGATGGATACTTGAGTTGCTTCCAGCCTTTGGCTATTGTAAATCATGCTGCTGTGAATAACGTTGCTGTGGACAGGTGTGTTGGCTGTCTCTTTGAGATCCTCTTTCAGTTCTTTTGGGTATTTAACTAGCGGTGGAGTTGCTGGCTCATACGATAATTTCGAGTTTTGTTTTTCGAGGGCTGCCTTGCCATTTTCACGGCGTCTGCATCATTTTACGTTCCCAGAAGCAGCGCCCAAGCGTTCCAGCTCCCCTACATCCTTGCCAACACTTGATGTCTGCTGATTTCTTTGACTATAGACATCCTGATGGGTGTGAAATGGGGTCTCATTGTGTTTTATTTGTGTTTCCCTAACAAAAATTGATGTCAAGAGCATCTTTTCATGTGCTTGTTGACCATGTGTGTTATCGTCTTTAGAGAAATGTCCAGTCAAGTCCTATGCCCGTTTTTCTTATCAGCTTCTTTGTTGGTGGTGTTGAATTCTGGGCACATATGTCTTAAAATAAGGAAAGAATTTTATTTTATGAAAAAATAGGGAAATGCATACAGAAAGCTGTTTAAGAGATTGTGGTAGTTAGAAACTTGGACTCTGGAATCGAGAACATTCAGCCACCGTAATTATTGAGCACCTAGTCAGGGTAAACTAATATTCTGACACACAGCCCTTGAAGTGACCTGGTTCAAAAAAGAGTTGCTCGCTTACTGCAAGTCCCTGGTGGTCCAAGGCAGACGTGGGAAGGGCAGGGGTCATGGAGGGCCCGTGTCTCTTGGGGACTCTGAGTCTCAGTCATTCGGGGGGTCGAGACTGCATGGGTCCTGTGGCCCTGACTTCCTGAACCTGTGGCCTCTGGGGTCACCAAGAGACAGGATCAAGGGGGAATCACACCAGGGGGTCTTCCTCCCACCAGGCAGCCTCACCCTGTGGCACAGCCCTGCCCGATGCACAGGGCACTGGGGGACACCCCCTTCCTGCACGCCCCGGACAGGAAGTGGCCTGGTCTCTGGCTGGAGAGGAGGACTGCAAGGAGACCCACCCAGTCCATCCTAAAGGAGATCAGTCCTGGGTGCTCGTTGGAAGGACTCAAACTGAGGCTGAAACTCCAATACTTTGTCCACCTGATGTGAAGAGCTGACTCATTTGAAAAGACCCTGATGCTGAAAAAGATTGAGGGCAGGAGAAGGGGACGACAGAGGATGAGATGGTTGGATGGCATCACTGACTCGATGGACATGAGTCTGAGTGAACTCCGGGAGTTGGTGATGGACAGGGAGGCCTGGCGTGTTGCGGTCCATTGGGTCACAAAGAGTCGGACACGACTGAGCGACTGAACTGAACTGGCCGTCTCAGTCTTCCTCCCCTCCGCACAGTCTCACCCCCTTCTCTCCAGAGACAGCTCACCTCCAGGGTCTCTGCTAGCGTCTTCTCCTCCCTCAGGACTAGGCTCCCATCTTGCATTCTCGTGGCCACTGAGGTCTGCCTTCCACTACGACACCCAGCATGCAGAGCTGAAGTCGAGGTGACGGGTTCCCAGGGGTGCAGTGAGTGGTCTGGAGCCCGCCTGCGGACCAGGAGACATAAGAGATGCGGGTTCCATCCCTGGATCAGGAAGGCATGGCATCCCTGGAGGAGGGCATGGCAACGCACCCCAATATTCTTGCCTGGAGAATCCCAGAGACAGAGGAGCCTGGAGGGCTATAGTCCATGGGGTCACAGAGTCGGACATGGTTACACGACCAACTAACCCTTTCCAGGGTCTGCGGGGAGCCCCTGGCTTTCTCTATCTTTTATTTGATGCTGCAGAGACCTAGCCCTTGTGTCACGCGCGACTCTCTCTCTGGAAAGGGAGCTCCATTTGCTTTCTCCCCGCTCCGCCTATCCGCCCCGTTTTCACCTGAGGAAACGTAAAAGCTGACCACACGCTAAGCAAGTACAAGCAGCCCTTCATCTTATTGATGATGCGAGAATGTGTTGTTGTTCTCTTGCCCAGTCGTGCCCGACTCTTTGCGACCCCATGGACCGCAGCGCGCCAGGCTCCTATGTCCTTCACCGTCTCCCGGAGTTTGCTCAGATTCCTGTCCATTGAGTCAATGATGCCATCTAGTCCTCCCATCCTCTGCTACCCTCTTCTCCTTTTGCCTTCGATCTTGCCCAGCGTCAGGGTCTTTTCTAGTGAGTAGAGTAAAGCAGGTATCCTAGTCATTAGGTGTTAAAATGTCCTTGAGCTGAAGGCGCTGGGAAACCAGGGCTAGTGATCCGAAGATAAGATCAAAGCCTAATTTCCAGGCAGCTGCCGGGTTGCTAGGTTCCTGGCTCCCACGAGGGACAGAGCATTCCTGGTCCAGGAGGCTGCGTGCTGTACGCTTGCATTAGGCTTTCTTCCATAGCAGGAGTTGTGAGTTATTAAATATATTTATAAATTTGATTATTAGAGGGTTTATTTTAAGGCTGCCCATGACGAAGGTGCACCGTGGCCTGGCCCCTCTGGGGGGGTCTGCCGGGTGGCTGCAGGGCCTGCTCCCCGTGGGTCTCTCCCGCCTCCCCTGCTGGCGTCCGCTCCCCTCCACCAGCGGCCTGGACTGTTGGTGGGTCCGCTTCCTCAGGCGGCCCTCTCGCTGCCCCCACCGACCTCCCGAGTCACGGCTTGGCTTCCCCTTCCAGCGCCAACAGCCTCTCAGCTCGCACTCCCGAGGGCCAGACGGGCAGACCGGCGCTTGGGTGAGTTTGCCGGGTCTGCCCGGGGGCCAGGCCGCCTCTGTCCTCGACGGCGGCGGGCGCGCATCTCATGTGATACAACGCGGGGGAAGGAGGCCCAGCTTCTCCCAAGGCAGGCAGGCTCTGGAGCCCTGAGACACGCCTGCCAGCGCGCAGTTTCAATGATTCCCTTCCCTTTAGTAACACAGTCCAGCTGTCAAAACACTCCTCGAAAGCCACGTCTCGTCACTGCCCTGGAGGGCAGGGCCACCTCAGAAACCACCTGCTCACCAGAGTCCTTTCGGCTCTGCTGTGTGGAGATCCCTTCGAGATCGATGTTTTCCACTCCGTGTTTTCCACTGAATGGTCTGTGTGACGGCAGCTGCTGCAGCTCCGCATGCCAGCGGCGCAGGAATGGGGTGATTGCCGAGGGCAGCCCCCTCCTCCCCTTGGCCTCCACGCAACCAGCGAGGCAGGCTTAGCACTGCCATCCTGACTCGTCCCCAGGCTGTCCTGGGCCTGCAGACGCCATCCAAGCCTCGTGCTGGGGACTCCGTGGCCAGACTGGCCTCCTGTGGGTGCTGGGAGGGCCCGTGCGGCCTCGCGTCGCTGTCCTGCAGGACTGCACAGTGCTCAGAGTGACCCCAGGGCTTCCGTCTGTGGGAGGGTGGCGCCACCTCACACACCGCAGGGAATGCTGCCCGGCTTCCCAGCCCTGCTCGGAGGTCTCAGGATTAACGGAGGGGCCAAGACTCCCGAGATGTTTGAGTGAGATGTACCCCTTTTATTTTATTGGGTTTCCCTGGTCACTCAGATGGTAAAGAACCCGCCTACAGTGCAGGAGACCCGGGCTTGATCCCTGGGTTGGGAAGATGCCCTGGAGGAGGAAATGGCCGCCCACTCCAGTATGCTTGCCTGCAGGATTCCATGGAGGGAGGAGCCTGGCGGGCTGCAGTCCAGCGGCTCGTATGTGACTGAGTAACTAACACGCACACCCCTTTTATGAAGGGCTTCCCTGGTGACTCAGACGGTAAAGAATCCTCCTGGAATGCAGAAGACCTGGCTTCCATCCCTGAGTCGGGAAGATGCCCTGGAGGAGGGCATGGCCGCCCACTCCAGTGTTCTTGTCTGGAGAATCCCATGCACAGAGGAGCCTGGTGGGCTGCAGTTCATGGGGTCACAAAGGGTTGGACACAATAGAAGGTTGCCGATATTTTTAATCTCTTTTATATTTTACATTATGAAAGTATGATAACACGTTTACAGGAGACTTGAAAAATACAGAACAAGGTTATATATAGTTCTAGGCTGTATATTGTCACCCCGCTTATTTAATTTGTATGCAGAGTACATCATGAGAAACGCTGGGCTGGAGGAAGCACAAACTGGAATCAAGATTGCCAGGAGAAATATCAATAACCTCAGATATGCAGATGACACCACCCTTATGGCAGAAAGTGAAGAACTAAAGAGCCTCTTGATGAAAGTGAAAGAGGAGAGTGAAAAAGTTGGCTGAAAGCTCCACATTCAGAAAACTAAGATCATGGCATCCAGTCCCATCACTTCATGGAAAATAGATGCGGAAACAGTGGAAACAGTGTCAGACTTTATTTTTGGGGGCTCCAAAATCACTTCAGATGGTGATTGCAGCCATGAAATTAAAAGACACTTACTCCTTGGAAGGAAAGTTATGACCAACCTAGATAGCATATTAAAAAGCAGAGACATTACTTTGCCAACAAAGGTCCGTCTAGTCAAGGCTATGGCTTTTCCAGTGGTCATGTATGGATGTGAGAGTTGGACTGTGAAGAAAGCTGAGCGCCAAAGAATTGATGCTTTTGAACTGTGGTGTTGGAGAAGACTCTTGAGAGTCCCTTGGACTGCAAGAAGATCCAACCAGTCCATCGTAAAGGAGATCAGTCCTGGGTGTTCATTGAAAGGACTGATGTTGAAGCTGAAACTCCAGTACTTTGGCCACCTGATGCAAAGACCTGACTCATTTGAAAATACCCTAATGCTGGGAAAGATGGAGGGCAGGAGGAGAAGGGGATGACAGAGGATGAGATGGTTGGATGGCATCACCGACTCAATGGACATGGGTTTGGGTGGACTCCGGGAGGTGGTGATGGACAGGGAGGCCTGGTGTGCTGTGGTCCACGGGGTCGCAAAGAGTCGGACACGACTGAGCGGCTGAACTGATATATTACAATGATTATTTTAAGTAAATAAATTAAGATTTTTACCTGAAGTCTCAATATCAAACTCTCAAACATTAATAGAATGAATAGACAGAAAAGTGAGATATAGTAGGCCTTGAAAAGCACCATTGAACCAGTTCAACATAGTTAAGCTTTATACAATTCTCATACAACGGCAGGATACACATTCTATTCCAGTTCCCACAGGCTGTAAACCAGGAGACCCTGGAACACATCTAGGGCCGAAAAACAAGGCACAGACGTTTCATGGTGCGAAGGTGGGGAACGCTGCAGCGTCCATGCCCTCTGTATGTCACTGTGCGATCAGGCTGGAAATCAGTGCCACAGACATTCGGAAAGAACCCACGCATTCTCAAGGTGCCCTCGGTGCCCTCCCTGGCAGCTCTCAGCTTGTAGGTGGATGACTCTGCTTCTCCGGGTGTTTGGATCACCACCCCCTTGGGAGTCCTCCGCTGTTATAGCTGCAGTCGGGCCCCAGAGACCGCTGTCCCAAGGCCCTCGTGGCTCCCCAGGACGCTGGCCTGCCCTCCCCTGCTCGGGGTTGGGGGGCGTCATAAGAGCCTGGTAGTCGGAGTGCTTTTCCTCCCGGCTCTGACTCTGCCCCCGCTGCGAGACCGTCAGCTGGACAGAGGCTGTGGGCCGGCCTGGCACTGCACGTGTGGTGCCCACACCGTCGTCATGCTCTGGGAGGTCGTTCTGGGAGATACCACGTCATCTGAAATAGCTCAGTCCCTCGGGTAAGCTGCCAGGGGGGTGCCAATTCCATCTGTGGTGCCACCCCCTCCCTCCTGAGGGCCCCTGGAGCCTACACCCTGCTTCCCTAACTGCGATCCTCACGCCACCTCCACACCATGCTCTTAGGATTCTGTACCCTATAAACGGGAAAACTGAGGCAGAGACCATTCAAGTGATTCATTCAGAGTAGCAGGACAGGGAGGGCTTTAACGTTCTAGGTTTTAGCCCTATTCTGGGCCTTTAGGTAGATGGGAGCAGTTCTTACTATGTTAGTGGGGGGTGTGTCCACGAGGGGTGCTTCTCAGGAAGAGGGGCGCCTGGTAGATGCTAAGAGGTCACCCCATGCCTGTCCAGGTCTGCTGGCCAGCCTTGGCTTCCTCGTCATCTCGGGGAGACGCTCGCTTTGCTCTCTGCCGTGCTTATAACGCACGTTCTCTCAGGAACAAACGACCCACGCCCGGGCCTGGCCCCCTCTGTCCCCAGCGCTTCTCGTCCTCCGTGACTTTCTCTGGAGACCAAAGTCTTTTATCCCTTTCTCTAGCTCCCTTTGATGCCAGCCTTCATGGCTGCAAGGCTGTGCTTGCCAGTCACTGTTCTAACAGCTCAGAGGTCATTCCAGTCCCTGCTTCCATAGAAAGGATGGGTTTGGAGGGAGGCAGCCCGGCGGCTCCCCGCTTCCTCCTCTCCATTGGATTGTGCCCGGGTCATCTCTTTTTGGCCGCCGTTGTCCTGTATGTAGAAACAGAAACCTTATTTTGACGGCTGGCGGTGTCTTTGATCTTGGGAGATGTCATTCGGAAAAGCGGGGATGAGAGCGGAAGGGCTGCGACTGGTGCGCCCATGGTCTCCCTGGGGCGCCGCCGTGGGGGCTGGAGTGGGGCTGGGGGTGGGGCTGGGCTGGGGGTGGGGCTGGGGCTGGGCTGGGGGTGGGGCTGGGGCTAGGGGTGGGGGTGTGCCTTTGTCTGTGTTTCGTGTCTTGCCAAATTCCCTGGGACGGACTCATCGGGCCGCAGCAGCTCCACCTCGTCAGAACCAGGTGCCAGGGAGCGAGCAGGGCAGCAGGGAGTCCTGTAGGCAGGGTCCGGGTGACCTCAGGGGTCCTGGAGGACAAAGGGGAGACGAGCAGGTGGGCGAGGGCTGCTGGTGCTGGGAGGGGCTGATTGCCTGGGTTGGGCTTTGTCTTGGTCCATTTATAATAAACCTCCAGGGACCGGGTGGCTGGTAAACAGCAGAAATTCCTTTCTCCCCATTCTGGAGGCTGGGAGTCCAAGGTCGGGGTGCCAGGCTGGCCCACTCCTGGTGAAGGCCCGGCCCGGGACAGAGGCCCCGGCTGTGTCCTCAGGGTGGGAGGCGGGAGCCCTGTGAGGACTCAGCTCTGGGAGCACCTCCCGTCCATGGGGGCCGCCCTCGGGACCCAGGCCTCCCTGAGGCCTGCCCTGCCAGCATCACCTGGAGGGCCAGGGTCTCAGTGGGCGAGTCTCAGGACACACCTTCCGTGAGCAGCCCGCTCTTTCCCGAGACCTGAGACATCTCCGCCGTTTGAGCTGACCGGCATCACGGGCGACCCCAGCCTTGGCACCGGGAGAGGGGGCCTTTAGGGGCCAAGGCCGTCCTTGAGGCTGCGGTGGGGGCCCTGAGGGGCCAGGCTGCCCCTGCCAGTGAAGGCAGAAGCAGAAAGCCTGCGCCCTGGGCCCCTGTCCACACCCTGAGCCGCCGTGGGCCCCTGTCCACACCCTGAGCCTCCAGACGTGGGGAGCGACTCTGCGGCTCTCTCGGGGGCCGGGGCAGCAGTAAATGATGAGGAAGGTGGCACTGTGCCCTGCGGCGCTCTCGGGTGGAGCTGCCGCCCCTCTTCCCACCGCTCAGCTCCGGGCTGGGTGTCTCCTCGTGGCCACCAGCAGCCAGTCCTGCTGGAGGCACACAGCGGCCAGGGCTGCGTGGGGAGATCTGGCCCAGCTCCATCCCTAGGGTTCAGGGGTCGTGGCAGCAACCCGGAGACGGGCGTCTGGATTACTGCACGCGTGGAGGGCCAGCAGTGCAGGAGACCCGTGGGCCACGTCTCAGCCTCGGGAAGAGGCCCCTGGCTGGGCCCTGCCCACAGCTGCGGGGCTGCCCCTTCAAGCCCAGGTTTCCCACGCAGCGGGAGTCCCCAAGACAGGGACTGCAGACCGAAGCCGCTGGGGCTCCTCAGGGCGTCTTGGCCGAGAAGGCATGACGTAGGCCGGCGGGACAGGAGGGACCCCGGTGAAGGCATCTGAGCGGAGGAAAGAGGAAGCGTGGCTCTTTTTAAGCCTGCAGTCACCGGGAAGGGCCAGATGCTCGTATGTGGTAACAGGACTGTCAGAGGCGCCACAGCCGTCCAGCAGTTCCCGCCTGCCTCTGAGACAGACGACGTTCACGAGTGACACGCTCCAGTCCAGGAGCCGACGCTGAGCCTTGGAGTGACAGGTGAACTTGCCCCTCTGTGCAAGAGAAGGCCTCTCAAAACACATGCGGGAGTAACTTTACAGAATGGGCTTGAGTCACCTCTAAAATTATTATTGAAATATTGTAATAAACCAAAGACTGTTACTTCAACTAAATAACCAAAGACTGTCCCGCTCTTTGCGACCCCCTGGACTGTAGCCCCACAGGCTCCTCTGTCCATGGGATTCTCCAGGCAAGAACACTGGAGTGGGTTGCCATTTCCTTCTCCAGGGCATCTTCCCGACGCACGGATCGAACCAGGGTCTCCCGCATTGCAGGCAGACGCTTTACCGTCTGAGCCACCAGGGAAATCCTCTATTGTAACTGTTGGTATTAATAACAAATTGCCGGCGGCAGGCGTCCCGGTGACGTCGTCTTGTGAGAAGCCTGTGCGCGCATGTGCGCGTGCATGGGTTGCTTCAGTCGTGCCTGGCTCTTTGCGACCCATGGACTGTAGCCCCCCAGGCTCTTCTGCCCATGGGATTCCCCAGGCAATGATACTGCAGTGGGTTGCCATCCCCTTCTCCAGGGGATCTTCCCGACCCAGGGATCGAACCCTCATTTCCTGCCTTGGCTGAGCCACCGGATGCCCCCTTAGTAGCACTAGCAATTTAGTAATTACACATTTCCCTTTGGGGTTAATGGAGTTTTTCCTCCTTTTTTTTTCCTTCTTGTTGCTGGCGGACCCTGCCCCCTGCTGCCTTTCTTCTGCCTCATCTCCTGTTTGTTTAATAGAGAATATCGCATTAAAGAATTGTTTTAAATTTGTGTTTCTTGAAGTTAAAAAAAAGGAGGTATAGCCAGGGCTTTTGATGGCACCTTGGCACCATAACAGCCTCACGGCCCGTGTGTGTTTGATCCCAAAGAGTGAGGTCTCTTCAAGACCCACGCCCAGACCTGCGCGGGGATGCCTGACCAGTCAGAGGGGGGTGTGTGGCGGGCCCGGGGCGCTTCCACCACAGCCCTTAACTCAGTTCCCAACAGAGAGGAGCCAGTCAGGAGACCGGGGGTTAAGGAGTGGTTCCTGGGCCTTTTCTCCCCGAAGCTGCGTAGGCTCCACGTGGACTCCTGAACAGCTTTCCTCCCTCGGTCTCTGTCCTAAGTATGGCAACTGCATGTCCTAAATCCGCTGACATTTCCAGCGTCCGGCCCAGTTGTCCCCATAAAAGGCATGCCTTCTTTTCAGGCCTTGTGTCCCCGGTGTGGATTTAGAAAGGATGGTCACTACTATTTTGGAATATCGGGCCCACCCCCACCACTGGAATGCAAGCCAGTTAAGAGCAGAGGCTGCGTCTTATTCATCCTTTCAAACCTGTGTCGTCTTGCCCTGCCTGCCTACCCATCCTTTCATTCTAAAACTGGTTCTGCTTGCTTTCTCGTCACTTAGCTGCTATTCTTTGAAAGGACAGATCCCAAAATAGCGCCCGTCTCTTTTCTCTCTTCCAAACACTGTGTGTGTCAAAATGGGTTCAGAAAATATAATTTGCCTTAATGTTTTATATGCAGCAACGCAGAAGCTACAAGCAATAATGTTTCCAATGAGCATCGCCTATCAAATTAATTTTTCTGAATACTTCATTGTGCTGTGGGCAACCAAGTGGTACTTGAAAGTCACAAACTTCTCTGCTTTTGCTTAATATGAAAATTAAAGTTGGCCTGGCCAACAGAAGATATTAGTAGCTGTCATATTAGGAGAGGTCAATCATAAAAGAAACCTCCATACAGTGCTATGAATTCGTAGCTTTCGGTAAATATTATAGAATGAAAATGATACACACTCTTAGAATTTATGCGTCTTATACCCACACAGCAAAGCCTCTGGGGTCTCAGGAGAATTCCAGCAAATGCTTTGCTTCTAAGCACTTTGCATTCCACACTTTATTACAGACCCAGCCCTTAACATTTTCTTCCAGACCCCTTCTCCTAGTACTGTCTCCAGTGTAGGTCTCCAGGAGGCAGTCTTGAATTAGCACAGAGTTCAGTATGTCAGGATTCCTTGGCCATCCTTCACCTTATAGCTCAAAAACCAAACTTTTGTTATGGACAGAAGCATCTAGATGGAGTATGGTGAATGGGAGTATGAAATGACGAACTTAAACTGTCAGGAATTATCTTTCCACATCCTCTAGAATTTCTAATTCCCCACCAAAGAACTTGAACTACAAATTCAAGGTAACTGAAGAAGCAACCTTGGGTAAACATTATCTGTACATTAGTAGGCTCCCCAGACATTAGTCTAAGTGGCCGACGAGCCCCGCAAAACACCCCTCCTCCCCCACCATCTCCTGATTCTACCACACCTGCCCCAGGTGCGGCTTCTTAGTCCAGACAACTTTGTATGTCACAGCTGTCCTCTGCCCCCGGAAGTCAGCCTGGACTCCTGTGGCCGGCCTGCCCCAAGGTCAGGGAGCTTCAGGTCAACCAGCGGCTGGTTCTCCTGCCTTTCTTCAGGACCTGAGCTCCAGACCTGACACTGAGCAGGCGGGGGACTCAGCCCGTGTGGACTCTGAGTCACGGCTCCCAGGGGCCAAAGGGACGGCCAAGCAGGAACCCCACCGTTGCTGGGGCAAGAGGCAGGGGTGTGAGTCAGAAGTCTCAAGAGGGCCCATTGGGCAGCAGTCCGCATGGAACCCCAGCTAGCCACTGGGACCGGGGGCACGTCTGAACATTAACAAGAAAAGACTGGGCCTTTGGAGGAAGACCCTGCTGGTTCAGACGGTAGAGGATCTGCCTGCAGGTAGGAGACGCAGGTTCGATACCCGGGTGGGAAAGATCCCCTGGACAAAGGAATGGCAACCCACTCCGGTATTCTTGCCTGGAGAATCCCATGGACAGAGGAGCCAGGTGGGCTACAGTCCACCGGGTCACACAGTCAGACACGACGGAGCGACTGTCACACTTTGGCCCCTGGAGAGAACTGGCGTCCAGGCTGGACTGCGTGTGCGGCAGCATGGGCCGCAGGGCTGAGGTGAGAGCTGGTCCTGACCAGGGCAGGGCAGAGACCCGGTGACCCGGGAGTCGCTCCTGGCCCGCAGGCCCTGGTTTGGTCCACCCTCGGCCTCTGCTCTGAGCTCCTGTTCGTGGCTGGACTGCGTCCTGGGGGCTGGGGACACCGTGGCGACTCAGGAAGACGCAGCCCCTGTCCGTGTGGAAGAAGCACGGTGTGAGGGAGGGCTTTCCAGAGGAAGAGTTGGGCTCCCGCACGAGATGCAGCGGCTGTCACGGGGCCCCAGAGCCCACACCCGAGGCAGTGACCTCCTGCTCCACCAGGCAGGTTATGAGCCAGTTCCTGCCTTTGCCGAGTTGGGCTCCAGAACAAGACGGGACGGTCTGCGGGCGGGAGAGCCTCACTGGGCCCAGCGGGGGAGGCTGGGCAGACACCCCCATGGGTTCTGCACACCCGTGTGTGTTCACGGAGGCACGATCCACGGCGGGCACAGAGGGAAACAGCCCAACTGCCCGCTGACGGGGAGGAGCTAAACAGAACGAGTCCTGGACGTGCAGGGGGATACTAGCCCGACAGAGGAAGGAAATTCTGACCCAGGCTGCAGCTCGCGTGAGCCCTGAGGACGCGAAGCTGGGGGATAAGCCAGTCACAAAGGGACACGTACCACCCGATTCCGTTCGTATGAAGTACCTGCAAAAATCAGATTCATCGAAACAGAGAGCGAAATGGTGGCTGCCTGGGGCTGGGAGGGAAGGAAAAGGGAGGAGAAGCGCTTGACGGGGACCCAGTTTCAGCTTGTTGTTGTTTAGTTACTAAGTCGCGTCTGCCGCTTGGCGACCCCATGGACTGTTGTCCACCAGGCTCCTCTGTCCAGGGGATTCTCCAGGCAAGAATACTGGAGTGGGTGGCCGTTTCCTCCCCCAGGGGATCTCCCCACCCAGGGATCGAACCTGCGTCTCCTGCTTGGCCGGCGATGCTTTCCCGCTGAGCCGCCTGGCAGCCCGAGTCTCCGTTTGGTGGTGAAGGCTGCACAGCGGCGTGAGTGTGCTCAGTGCCGCTGGACTGTACGCTGAGAAATGATCAGACTGCTAAATTTTATGTCAGGTATGTTTAAAGTAAAAAAAAAAAATTTAACCCATAACATGGTAGGTAAGGGCTTCCCTGGTGGCTCAGACGGTAAAGAATCTGCCTGCGAAATGGGAGACCTGAGTTCGATCCCTGGGTCGTAAGCTTCCTTCAAGCTCAGAAGTCTTTCCCAGGCCTGGCCTGTCAACTCCTTGAAGTCTAGGAACTTGCCAAATAATGAACTAATATGTTCTCTTGTGAAACAGAACAAAACTGGGAAAAAGCAGAAGCAGGGGAAACAATGAGAGATTGGCCCTTTCTGTGAGCTTAGCCTGTGCCCATGGCTCAAACGTCTTCTGCCTCAGAGTCCCTTGGAGGGCTCGTTAAAATGCGATGATGAGGGTGGGATGATTTGAGAGAGCAGCACTGGGACATGTATATTACCAAATGTGAGGCAGACGGCCAGTCCAAGCGCGATGCGGGAAGCAGGGCGCTCAGAGCCAGTGCTGGGGACAACCCGGGGAGGGGGGGGGAGGGGGGAGGGGTGTGATGGGCACACGTGCGCACCCGTGGCTGATTCATGTCAATGTATGCAAAACCCACCACAATATTAGAACTAAACTTTAAGGAGAAAAAAGGAAAGCCCACATGGCGTTTGCATCTTTAACAAGCTCCCAGGTGGTGCCGACACTGCTGGCTCAGGGACCACACTCGAACCACAGGCCTCAAACCCAAAGCTCTTTAGAGCGTCAAAACCACAGACCACGGAGTCTCAGATTTTAGCAAGAAGATTCCCATGCAACGCTTGGTGCAGTGCCAGAGTCCGGAGCCCTGCAGATATCTGTACGTTTTGAAGCTTCCCCGGCTGATTCTGATGCAGTAGGCTTTCATCCCATGGGGGAGTCGATGCAGATATCAGTCCAGGGGTTCTCAAAGTGTGGTCTGGATCAGCAGTCACAGCACCTGGGTACCAATTGTTCAGTTGCTCAGTCATTTGCGACTCTTTGCGACCCCATGGACTGCATCACACCAGGCTTTCCTGTCCTTCACATCTCCTAGAGTCTGCTCAAACTCATGTCCATTGAGTCGGTGATGCCATCCAACCATCTCATCCTCTGTTGACCCCTTCTCCTTCTGCCTTCAATCTTTCCCAGCATCAGGGTCTTTTCCAATGAGTCGGTTCTTCATATCAGATGGCCAAAGCATTGGAATTTCAGCTTCAGAATCAGTCCTTCCAATGAACATTCAGGGTTGATTTCCTTTAGGATGGATTGGTTTGATCTCCTAGCAGTCCAAGGGACTCTCAACAGTCTTCTCCAGCACCACAGTTGAGACGCATCAGTTCTTCGGTGCTCAGCCTTCTTTATGGTCCAACTCGCACGTCCATGCCTGGCGACCAAAGCCCTTACGGCTGATTCACACTGAAGCCTCAGAGCCAGTGAGCTGGGTCTTTCCATAGTTCCTTGTTCACTGACGTGCTGATGACTAACCCTGGGCTTTTAGACAATCAGATACGTAGTTTCCCTGTCCATGTAACCAATTACTGGAAAAACAAATTGTTTATTCTTTAAAAAAATTTTTTTTTGACCTGGAAATGTGATTTGTATATTACCAGGGTTGGAAATATACAACCCTTTGTTGTCCCTTTCCAATTTCACAAAAGAGGATAGAAAAGTTAGCTTCTAAATGTTGGAAAATGAGGAAAAATGAAAGAATTCTCTCCTTCGGTTAAGAAATGTACGTTAAAACAAAGTAAGGATGGTGGTGTTTTTAGCTCTAAGCTTGTTAGTGTTAGTCACTCAGTCGTGTCTGACTCTTTGTGACCCCATGGACTGTAGCCCACCAGTCTCCTCTGTCCATAGGATTCTCCAGGCAGGAATACTGGAGTGGGTTGCCGTTTTATTCTCCAGGGGGTCTTCCCAACCCAGGGATCAAACCCGGGCCTCCCGCATTGTGAGAAGATTCTTTACCCTTTGAGCTACCAGGGAAACCCTTTTAACTCTAAGGACACCCATAACAGACAAGTTCACAGGAGAAACTATTTGCATTAAAGAAAGAATAATTTCTTAGCAAAGATAATTATTAAACATTGGGATGGGCTGAAAGAGTTGATCATGGAAGATTCTTCTCTGGAGATTTCTAAAGCTCAGAGGACATCTCTGCCATCTGGAACAATGGTGGGATTGATTAAATGCCTCTCCAGCCCTGATGCTGATGTTCTGATTTGCACAGCAGGATAGTAAACCAGTACAGACTGTTTCCCTCAAGCTTTTAGAAGAGCCGTAATGAAAGCTTCCCTCTTTATTAGATTGTTAATAAAAGATAACCACGATAGTGTGATCACTCATCTAGAGCCAGACAACCTGGAAAGCAAAGTCAAGTGGGCTTTAGGAAGCATCACTACCAATAAAGCTAGTGGAGGTGATGGAATTCCAGTTGAGCTGTTTCAAATCCTGGAAGATGATGCTGTGAAATTGTTGCACTCAATATGCCAGCAAATTTGGAAAACTCAGCAGTGGCCACAGGACTGGAAAAGGTCAGTTTTCATTCCAATCCCAAAGAAAGGCAATGCCAAAGAATGCTCAAACTACCACACAATTGCACTCATCTCACATGCTAGTAAATTCATGCTCAAAATTCTCCAAGCCAGGCTTCAGCAATACGTGAACCATGAACTTCCAGATGTTCAAGCTGGTTTTAGAAAAGGCAGAGGAACCAGAGATCAAATTGCCAACATCTGCTGGATCATGGAAAAGTTCCAGAAAAACATCTATTTCTGCTTTATTGACTATGCCAAAGCCTTTGACTGTGTGGGTCACAATAAACTGTGGAAAATTCTGAAAGAGATGGGAATACCAGACCACCTGACCTGCCTCTTGAGAAACCTATATGCAGGTCAGGAAGCAACAGTTAGAACTGGACACGGAACAACAGACTGGTTCCAAATAGGAAAAGGAGTACGTCAAGGCTGTCTATTGTCACGCTGCTTATTTAACTTCTATGCAGAGTACATCATGAGAAACGCTGGGCTGGAAGAAGCACAAGCTGGAATCAAGATTGCCGGGAGAAATATCAATAACCTCAGATACGCAGATGACACCACCCTTATGGCAGAAAGTGAAAAGGAACTAAAATGTCTCTTGATGAGAGTGAAAGAGGAGAGTGAAAAAGTTGGCTTAAAGCTCAACATTCAGAAAACAAAGATCATGGCATCCGGTCCCGTCACTTCATGGGAAATAGATGGGGAAACAGTGGAAACAGTGGCAGACTTTATTTTTTTGGGCTCCAAAATCACTGCAGATGGTGACTGCAGCCATGAAATTAAAAGATGCTTACCTCTTGGAAGAAAAATTATGACCAACCTAGATAGTATATTCAAAAGCAGAGACATTACTTTGCCAACTAAGGTCTGTCTAGTCAAGGCTATGGTTTTTCCTGTGGTCATGTATGGATGTGAGAGTTGGACTGTGAAGAAAGCTGAGTGCTGAAGAATTGATGCTTTTGAACTGTGGTGTTGGAGAAGACTCTTGAGTGTCCCTTGGACTGCAAGGAGATCCAACCAGTCCATTCCGAAGGAGATCAGCCCTGGGATTTCTTTGGAAGGAATGATGCTAAAGCTGAAGCTCCAATACTTTGGCCACCTCATGCGAAGAGCTGACTCTTTGGAAAAGACTCTGATGCTGGGAGGGATTGGGGGCAGGAGGAGAAGGGGACGACAGAGGATGAGATGGCTGGATGGCATCACTGACTCGA
The DNA here is from genome assembly GCF_001704415.2 of Capra hircus. Lineage (NCBI taxonomy): Eukaryota > Metazoa > Chordata > Mammalia > Artiodactyla > Bovidae > Capra > Capra hircus. The sequence continues at coordinate 61,159,304 of NC_030831.1, forward strand.
TGGACGTGAGTCTGAGTGAACTCTGGGAGGTGGTGATGGACAGGGAGGCCTGGCGTGCTGCGATTCATGGGGTCGCAAAGAGTCGGACACGACTAAGCGGCTGAACTGAACTGACCTGAATAAAAGGGACTCAGCGAGTGGTGGACAGATAAGCCCTCCCGCCCTCGTCACCCTGAGTCTGAGCAGGAGGCCAGGCTCCTGTCCCCCGGGCTCCTGCGGCCTTTATCTGAGCACTCAGGCTGTGGGCACCAGTCTCCAATGTGGGAAAACGAGAAACGTCCTCCTGACTCACTCTGTCTGTGGCTCCGACTTTAAGGCGCAGCTGGGGTGAGACGTCCAAGGCAGCACTGCTGAAAAGGGAAGATCTTAAGGTGAAAAGGGAGGCAGGAAGGAAGGCCCTGAACAAATACAGATATGAACAGCAGCGGGCCATTCCTATTCCACCGGGAGGGCAGGCCCCACCCTGGAAGGAGAAGGAGCCGCTGAGAGGCCAGGATGTCGGGCCAGGCAGGGGCGGCCCTGGCGGCTGTCGGGCCTCCTGAGGATTTCTGCTTCAGGAAAGAGAGTTGCAGGGAGACCCTTGTGGTTTCTCAGTTGGAGGCCTAAGCAACACTGATGTCCAGCTTGTGAAAACTCTCCAAGGTTATCATCCAAAAGGTTCAGAGGACTCCCTCCATCAGCACATTTACCAACCGTGGCACCACAGTTGAAAACAGGGGTCCCCAAGCTCCAGAGAGAAGGCAGCAGTGGATGAAGCAATTACACGTCGGTGGACAGGAGTGTGAGCCAGCTCCGGGAGATGGTGAGGGCCAGGGGCGCCTGGCGTGCTGCAGGCCAGGGGGTCCAAAGAGCAGGACGTGGCTTAGCAACTGATCAACAACTCTGCCCTCTGATTCTAAAGCCTGATGGTCTAAGAAGGAGCTGGTGTAATAATCAGGAATAAAGAGCACAATAAACGTAACGTGCCTGAGTCATCTCCAAACCACCTCCCACCCCGGTCTGTGGAAAAATTGTCTTCCGCAAATCTGGTCCCTGGGGCCAGAGACACTGGGGGCCTCTGGAAGGTGCTGGCCATGGAGTCAGGTGACTTGGGTTAAGCCCCTCCTCTACCGCTTCACCGTGAACAACTTTCCCAGCACTTCCAGGCTGCGATTTCCTTATTTGGAATATGAGGGAAGGACGTACGACTGGACCCCTGATGCAGTTTCACAGATAGCGCCTGAGTGCAGGGCCTGGCTCGCAAGTGCTCCGTGAACCTTAGCGCTCAGCACCTTTCTAAACAAGGGCAGGGCTGACGTTAGATCCACGAAGGCAATGCCTCCCAAGGGCCGGCTGACTCCTGGCACCAGCCTGGGGCAGAGTGCTCAGCATCCCTTGGCAGAATGGAAGGATTAAGGACCACGTCGGTCGCGTGCGTGTTGGCCCTCAGTTGCCCAAGAGTTTCTTCTCTGCTCTGAGAATGCACAGTGCTCCCTGGTTTTGGAAATGACGAGGATAGGGGAACCTTTAGTTTCATGGTCTTGGCCGCCTTATTGGGTTTTTTTCTGGTCTATGAGATACTAAGAATGGGAACCATTCCTGTAACAGTTAATGGAGACAGAGAAGGGGTGGGGAGGCTCTCTTGTCACCCACCAACAGGCTTCTCACGCTCTTTCTGAGTGTGTGTGTGTGTGTGTGTGTGTGTGTGTGTGTCACTCGTGTCCGACTCTCTGTGACCCCCTGGACTGTAGCCCGCCAGGCTCCTCTGTCCATGGGATTCTCCACGCAAGGACACCGAAGTGGGGTGCCATGTCCTCCTCCAGGGGATCTTCCCGACCCAGGGATCACACCTGCGTCTCCTGCACTAGGCAGGCTCTTTACCATAGCGCCTCCTGGGAAGCCAGCCTAGGAGGTGGCGGGGGAGAAGAACGGGAGTTAACTTTTTCCCCTTCTGTACTCTTTAGGCCGTTTGCTCACCCCTCCCTGACCCCCTTCTTTGCGTTCCGGCCCCGGCCCTGCACTCATCTTTCTGTTTCTGAGTTTGCTCCTGGCTGGTCTGTCGCAGGAGCCGCCCCACGTGTGCTCAGCCCCGCTGCCTGGGGACAGGCGCCTCCCCGTCCCCGCTGGACGGAGGTCTGCTGTGCTGAGGACAGCGCGCGAGTGAGGACCTCAGGACCGACCTCTCTGTCTCTCAGAGTGCCGAGCCGTTCGGAGAGGCGTTGTCTCAGCACCACAAGGCAGGTTTACCCACGATGCTTCCAGCATGAGGGGCACCTTCGGGGCGATGGATCTGAGGGCGAGAGGTCTGGCTCTGCAGGCTCTGGAGGTGGGAGCCAGGGCTCAGGGTCGAAGCTGGTTTCACGGATTCCTTGAGATTTGGGGCGGAGACGGTTCTCCACTTCGGACAGCCAGGTCGGCCAGCACGTCCTAGTCTGCCTGGGACTCTCCTGGTTGCAGCTCTGAAAGTCCCGTGTCCTGGGAAGGCCCTGGCCAGCTGGGCAGTAGGTCCCAGGAGAGCCAACAGTGGCAAACTCTACCGCAGCAGGCGCCAACATTTCTGACACCGGGGACTGTTTTCCATGGATCCGGGGGCGGGGGGCGTGGTTTGGGGATGATTCAAGGGCGTTACATTTACTGTGATTATTATTTCTATTATTAGTGCCTCAGCTCCACCTCAGAGCATCAGGCATTAGACCCTGGAGGTTGGGGACCGCTGCTCTCCTGGACTGTTTGTCCAAGATTCTGCTTAGGCAGGTCAGGAAGATCCTCTGGAGAAGGGAATGGCACCCGCTCCAGTATTCCTGCCTGGAGAATCCCATGGACAGAGGAGCCTGGCGGGCTGCCGACCATGGGGTCGGAAAGAGTCAGACCTGACTGAGCGACTAACACTTTTAACTTTCAAATCCAGAGAAGGAAACCACAGAGAGGATATTAAAGGAGCCGGAGTCATCCCACCCAGAGAAGAGAGGGCTGATGGTGGGGGTGGGCAGGGCTGGGCTGGTGCCGACCCGTGTGGCCGGGCTGGACCGTGTACCCAGAGTCCCTCTCCACCCGAGCTCAGAGCTGGAGGAAATGGGTGTGAGGGGAGCCCAAACTTACTCACAACGGCGAACTTCCTGGCAGCGAGTATTCTTAGAAACACTGAGTTTCTAAGGCAGATTAGGCATTGTCTTTGGAGGTCTTCAGCCCAGTAGGCTCCTAAGGGCTTTAAGGGTTTAGGTGTGGTCCGGGAGCCAAGGGGTGAACCAGGCCCGTTCCCAGGTTTCCTTCTGGCGCTAGGCTTTTGCTTCCGTCCACCCGTCTCAGATGGCTGATGAGTGTTCGTGTCCTCTGTTGCCTGTAGTTAAACCAGAAGACAACCAGGAAAAGTGCTGCGGCTGGGGTCTCATGGAGGAGTCAGTCGAGCTTCTCCAGAGCGTGGTGGGGAGGAAAGATGAGCGTGCTTGTTTCTTTTTTCCCAAGGAAAGCTCACAATTAGACAAGGTTATTTATTGGTCAAACGATTTCATGAGGGCAGTGTTAGCAATTTTAGGTGGGGGAAAATTCCCTGGGATCCTATTTTTCGAACGGACTGAGTGACCCACCTTCTCTTTCCACTCACTGGCCTGATTTTTGTTGTTCAAAAATCATTGCTAAGTCGTGTCTGACTCTTTGTGACCCCATGGACTGCAGCACGCTGGGCTTCCCTGTCCTTCAGTCTCTCTCGGAGTTTGCTGAAACTCGTGTCCCTTGAGTCGGTGATACCATCCAACCACCTCATCCTCTGCCGCCCTCTATCCTTTTGCCCTTGATCTTTCCCAGCATCAGGGTCCTTCCTGAAGAGTTGGCATCTGATATTTCCCTCCAACATCTTTATGTTGAACCTAGAATCCAACCTTCCCCACAGAGGACTTATGCATTATGGCAACTGGACCTTATTGAGTGACAAGAGTCAAAAGCACAACAAATGAAAAATTCTTACATTATTTCCCATTTTCGGGATCGGCTCATTCTCCTTCATAGCGTTGTTCACACTCTGGAAAACTGCGCTGAGCCATCTGGTGAGGCACTGCGGCTGAAATGGAGAGGGTTTTCAGGGCAGTGCTGCTTGTTTTGGGAGTGTCTGTCCCTCTAATGCGAACAGTTCTGTGTGTTGGAAATTGAGCCCCACTAACAGCAAATCTGAGCATCTTTCCATTAATCTAGTTGGAAATTGTTCCTTCTCACTGATCTCAACCCACCAGGCCTGAGCTCAGAAGCTGAATGCGTATACTCTCCGTTAGCTTCCTAACCACTCCTTACAGGCGTTTCATTAGTCAGGGTTCTCTGGGGAAACAGAACCCATAGGATGTATACATATGAAAAGAGAGAGATTAAAGGATTGGCTAGCAAGTCCAAAATCTGCAGGGTGAGCTGCCAGGCTCCTGTCCCAAAGGCTGTCAGGCTGGAGGGAGAGCTGCCTCCATGATATTCTGGCCTTCACCTGACGAGACCCACCCACCGTTTGGAGGGCACTCTTCTCTACTTAGAGGCTCCCAACTTAAATATTGGTCACTTCTAAAAACACCGAGCAAGCATCAAGAGTAATGTTTGACCAAATATCTAGGCCCTGTGGCTCAGGCAAGTTGACACACACTGCTGACTTTGTGTCATTCCCTTGGATTGTGTCTGCCCACACCCTGACGCTGCGCGCCCCGCCATGCACACACACACCCCTATAATCCTGCCATGGGTTTCTCTCTGGGGAACAAACCAAAGGAGGGTCTGGTCCACAAATTCAAATGGCTAAGAAAATCTCAACCTGATGTAACCAGGGTAGTAAGACCAATGTCAGGGCAAATTTCTAACTCAAGAGACACCACCTTAATTCTTTTACATGAGCGGCTGTTTACAGATGAGTATCTGAAATAGTTTTGGCTTCACCTTTGGATATAAATTTGGTGAAATAAATTCTGCTCAAGGGAGCTGTAGAGAGGACGCCCTGCATGGGTACTGAATTCATATTTAAGAGTCAGCAGTTACAAAGCACAGCCACGCAGCAGAATGCCCCGTGGAGGCCAGTCTGTGGGTAAGAGGGAAGGGGACCACCAGCCTTTTAACCCCTGATTTCAGCAACAAGCGTGGGGGTTCCCTGGCGAATTCCTCCTTTAACAAGAGGAAAGATGCCTTCTGTCCTGTTTTGTCTTCCGCTGGGCCTCTGTTCAGAGTTGCAGGCTAGTAGAGATGCTAGTGGTACTAGCCAAGTACTGCCAGCAAAAAAGCACTCTGCATTTTCCCCTGTTTATCAAAGAGGCTCTTTTTTGGTTTATTCTTTTAAAATATTTGGTTATTTGCTTGGCTTGCTGGCTCTTAGTTGAAGCATTCGAACCCTTAGCTGTGGCCAGTGGGATCCAGTTCCCTGGCCGGGATCTAACCGAGGCCACTTCAGTGGAAGCACAGAGTCTCAGCCACTGACGACCAGGGAAGTCCTAGAAATATATCTTGACTTGGTCTTCCAAATCTCACCTCTGTCAGGTAAGCTCATGTTGTCATAAGTTGTAGGTGCCCGTATAAAACTAAGTTTCTGATTTCATTTTATTATAGTGTCTTAATTGTTCATGTATTCCAGTCTGGGTTTTAACATGTGTTCTTGTAACTCACCGTCCATACCTTCATATACGAAAAGCAGACTTTCATTCACATAACCAGTTTTGTGCTATAATCTTACCCGACTTATTTTTTCACTTGTCATACCGTTTTGGAGATGTGACCATGTTGGTATAAGTCAGTCTTATTTACTGCTTCTGACCCTTGTCCAGTTTTTCCACCTATGATGTTCCACGGTTGGCATACTCCCTGCTGCCCTGGAGGACAGGCTGCTCACAGCTGTTTGCACACTAGTGCAAACACACTGCCTCTCTGGCGCCTGCCGGGTCCTGAGAGCTGCCACCTGGGGACGATATTTCCAAGTCACACGAAGAATACACATATACATGTTTCCACTAATCCTGCCAAACTGCCCTCCAAAAATGGCATCAAGGGCCCATCTGTAGTGCAATAAAGCCTTCCATTTCTCCACACTCCTGTCCGTACTTGCTGTCATACAAAACCTTTTTACTTTTTCCCAGTCTAACTGTAATAAGGCAGGATCTCATTCGTATTGAAGCTTAGTTATTGCACAGCATTATATAAGTCACAAGTTTACAATCTAATGAGTCACAACTTGTAAAGGTTGTACTCTATTTATGGTTGTTATAACCTATTGGCTATTTTCCCTATGTTGCACAATATATTCTCGTAGCTTATTTTTTACCTAATAGTTCGTACCTCTTGATCCCCTCCCCCGGGACATCCCCTCCCTCTTCCCTTTCCCCATTGGTAACTGTCCTCTGTATCCATGGATCTGCTTCTTTTTTGTTATATTCACAAACTATAGTAGGTTGTATTTTTTAGATTCCACTTACAAGCGATATCATGCCGTATCTGTCTTTCTCTGTGTGACTTACTTCACTTAGCATAATATCTTCCAAGCCCATCCATGTTGTTGCAGAAGGCGAAATTCCACTCTTTTTAATGGCTGAGTAGCATTCCATTGTGATGTACACCCCGTCTTCTTTCTCCATTCTTCTGTTGCTGTAGGTTGCTCCCGTATCTTGGCTATGGTAAGTAATGCCGCTGTGAACACTGGGTTCATGTATCTTTTTGAATCAGTGTTTCTGTTTTTTTCTGGATTGATAGCCAGTAGAATTGTTGGGTCACATGGTAGTTCTATTTAAGCTTTTTGAGAAACCTCCATGTAGCATCTCATCTTTAACGTAGCCTGCACTCCTCTGATTACTAGTTAATTTGAGTGTCTCCTCTGATTTATTGGCCATTTTGCATTCTTCTGTGAATTCTTTTTTCATATTTTTGCCAATTTTTCTGTTTGTTTTTTTTTTTTCCTTGCTAATTTACGAGAGTTCCTGGGATGTTCTGATTTTAATCCTTTGTCCTAGTTTTGAAAAATATCTTCTTCTAGCACATTTCTTATCTGTTACTCTTGTCAAGGGTGTCTTATTTTGGAGAGAAAGTTTTACTTTTGATGTCATTAAATTCATCAAATTTTTTTTCCTTTGAAGTTTGTACTTTTTGGGTCTATGATTGAATCAGCTACCTTTTGACATGTCACAAACCACTGTAAAGCATAACGGCGTAAGCCAGCAGTGATGCCCTGCGGTGGCCTGGCAGGGGGGTCCTCTGGTCCGGGACTGCCTCCTGGGACTGGGTGGTCGAGGGTGGTCTCAGGTCACGGGGGTCTCGGCTGGGAGGGCCGATCCTCTCCACACGGGGATCTCGTGGGTCCTGGCGGCGGGGAGGGCAAACGCTGGGTGCACATGCTTTTCAAGCCTCTGCTTCTCTGGGTCGTGAGGACCCAGTGAACCAAAGCAGGACCCTGGACCAAGCCCAGATTCAGGCAGTGAGAGGAAGAGCCCACCTCTGTCCCGCTGGGAGGAGCTGTGGCCTGTTTGTCCGTGTTACTGCGCTGCAGTTTTTAGAGCAGGTTTAGGTTCGCAGCAAAATTGAGCAGAGGGTACAGAGGTCCCGATTTGCACCCAGCCCTTCCACACCGTCATGCTCACACTTCCACACCCAGCCCTCACATGCACAGGACCCCCATCCACAGCCCCTCAGAAATGTCTCAGTCTGTGGACAGAGCACACCACCCAGAGTCCACACAGTGTCGTTCCTGGTGGCGTTTGCTCTGTGGGTTTGGGCTGATGTACGACGGCACGTGCCCTTCGTCACAGCATCAGGGAGAGCGGCTTCCTGGCCCTGAGCGTCCTCTCGGCTCCCCTGTTGTTCTTCCCACTCTTCTCAATCCTCCAGGCTTATAAAGATATTCTCCGATGTTTCCTATTAGGAGTTTTATGGTCTTTAAACTATTTGGAATTTCTCTTTTTGTGTTGATTTTTAAAATCTTTAAATAAATATTTAAAATATAAAGTATTTCATTTATATTTGTTAAACTTAATAAACTATGTTATTATATACTGTATAATTATTAAAATTAATTTAGATGTAAAAGTTTTAATTTAAATCAGTTTCTTCCATAGAGTGAACCACATTTTTCCAAGATCAGTTATTATATAATCTCCCAGTTTTCCCTCTGGTCTATACTGGCAGCTCCATCATATACCAATTCCTCGGGTATACGTTGTTCCATTTCAGAACTTTCTGTTTCTGCTGTCTCCCCTGTATTCATGCTTTGTAATCCGGGTTAGTGTCTGACAGAGCTAGACCTTCTTTGCCTTTTGTTCTCAGAATCCCCTTGGCTATCTGTGGACTTTTACTCTTCTTTATAAAATCTAGAATTAATCTTTTCAGTTGAAGAATCGTCTTGAATTCTTCAAGTTCCAGGGGTTTAAGGCACATCATGGTGACTAGCGTCAACGAGACTGTGTTGCATGCCCCAAAGCTGCTATGAGAACAGACCTTTAGTGTTCTCGCCAAAACGACAGCAGGACAGTGGTCATGCCAGCTGGAGAATGTGCTAACCAGTCTTATTGAGCAAATCATTTCATAATATATACTTAGGAGGGTCAAATCATCGCACCACACACCTTAAGGTAAAATACCATTGTGTGTCCACTGTATCTCAGTAAAACTGGAAAAACTCACCTTGAGATTTTGACTTAAATTGCACTGATTTAGAGATTCGTGTAGGGGAATCACCATCTATTCTGTGCCAAGCTGGCCTACTCATGAACATGGTACATATGCCAGTTTATTTAGGCGCTCTTTATAACCTTTGTTAGAGTTTTAATTTTTTTCCATGACTTCATGTGATTTGGGGGGGTTAGGTTCATAGATAATTAAGTTTTTTATTTTTTCAATGATGTAAAACAATGGGTTTTTTTGTTTTGTTTTCCTGTGTTTTACCAGACTCCTAATGATACAGGAGGAGCTTTATGGAATTGTTGAAATGTTGTTTAAAAAAAGCTCTGAATCTGAGGAAAAAGCATGTCATCCAGGGTTATAACAGTATTAATATTTGAAGTGACATCATTCATCATGGCTTCTAAACTATAACAAATGATTAGTTTCAAAATGAAACCAGGCTGTTGAGGTATTCACCCAAGTTTAACAGATTTTTCTCTCCCAGTAATGCAGGAAGTTCAGCGTTCGGTACAACTCACAAAGGCATAAGGTCATGAACTGCTCTCTCTGAAATCTTTATTTCAGCAGCTCCCGTTAGAGAGAATTAATTGCTCAACTGTAAAAGCAGAGTCCCAGGGAAGTTTGAAAAACCAGCCAGATGGGAGAGAGTTTCATGGCACACGCAGGCTTCTACCCTAGCAACAACAGCAGCAACAACAGCAGCAACAGCAGAAACCAGGACGTTTTAACGGGTTCCATTTCCATTGTCAGCCCAACGCTTTATAAGTTTCCTTTGTTCTTGGGATAAAACCTGAGAGAGGTGAAGGGAGAAGCTCACATACTGAGTTTTCAAAGGATGGATGCCAGGGAAGGTCCTTCCTTGCTCAGAAAAAGATTATAACTTTGTCACTTTTGCAGAGAATAAAGAACATGAAGTACCTTTTGAGATCCACATGTATAGACAACTTGAGAGTGCTTTGTGATGGATGTGAAAACGTTCAGCGGAATGATTACCTGGTCCAGGCAGCAAATGCCTTTCTTTGTTTTGTACTTTTCTCCTTATTTTTTTTTTGTTTGTTTTGATTACTTCTTATTACATTTTTTATCTTTTTTTTTTTGCATTCATTTTTAAAATATCTGGACCCACTGCAATTATTTCTGTCAATGAGAAGTCATGTTATTTGGAACATGGGATGCTCAGGTCCAGTCGCCGACATTACGGTTCATTGGACCTTAGGGTCTTTCTCTGCGTTCAGCTCACCCCTCTGACGCAGGAGTGGGCTAGGTGACCCCCAGGTGTCCTGTCAAACTCTAAGAGTCTGCATGTCTTCTTGGACTCCTGGCCTTTGGAGATAATTCTTAAAGTTTCCATAAATAAAGTAGAAACCAGCTATGTCTTTAAAGCCAGTGAGAGGCTTAGGGGAAACAATAATCCCCTCCTAACTGACTCAGAAACTGCCAGGACTGTGGGGACTGTACATGATAACAAGAGCAAGCTGCATCTTTCTCAAGTCCACTTTCCTTCTAGCAATTTCTTGAATTGCAATAAAAATTGGAAGAGATGCGAGTTGGAATTTGTCAACAAGATAAGAGACTCATGGATAAAGTGAGTTATCTGCCTTTTGTTCTGACCGAAAGGTGACTTTCCCTGAAATCCTGCTGAACATCGAAGGAATTAATCTGGTTGAGTGAACTCAGCCAGACATCGAGATGCTCTGATGCCCTTCTCAGCAATGATGCTGAAGCAGCAGTAGCTTCAGTCTGCTGAAGCAGTCACCGCTGCCAGAGGGAGAAGAAGAGAGAAACTAGAAAAATCAAAGCCTTTGCAAAAGTATGGAGCAGCAGTTAAGAGGCTGTCCTCGTGCAAGGCTTATGTAGCCAACTGGTCAACCAATACCCCTCACTTGCTTGCAGATGAAGACCTCACCTCTGCTCTCTGCCTTCTAGGAGCTTACAGCTTAGTTCACAGCCACTTTCTCTTCCACAGGCCAGTGAACCCAGTGCCTGCTAATAGGCTTTTCCAGATGGTACCACTCCCTTTAGAACCAGTGGCAGCCCATACTAGCCCACTGGCCTTGGCATCATCAGGCCTTTGACTTTTCAGCCCCTTCCAGTTCTCAGGTCCCTGCTCTGGGGAGGCACCGACTATTGACAGTCAGCTGCCTTATTTCTGGCTGACCGTTCTTTATTCTTGGAATCCCCCGCAGCTGCTGTCATGTCGGCCCTTCCACCTTCATCCTGGCGTTGGCCCCTGGCTCTACAGACTCCTGCTGCTGAGGCCTCCTCCCCGTCCTTCTGGGCTGAAGTGGCACGTGGAGGGTGCGTTCTCCTGCTTCTGCCTCCCGGCTGTCCCAGCAGGGCCTCATCGGTTTTTAAGTGCTGATTTATTTATTTGGCTGCTCTAGGGCCATAGTTGGGGCACATGGGGTCTTTTCGCAGAGGTATGTGGGATCCAGTCCCCTGACCAGGGGTTGAACTTGGGCCCCCTGAATTGGGAGTGTGGAGTCTTCCCCACTGAACCCCTGGGAAGTCCTCAGAGCCTCATCTGCTGTCCAGAGCCCCCAGGCAGCCTGTCCGTTCCTGGGATCTGACTTTTCCTTGGACCCACAAGCATGCCTATCCACAGCCGATGGGGCAGAGGCCCCTTTATCACTGTCTCAGGCCATACACGCCTGGACGTGCCCCTGCAGCGTCCGGATGTGACTCGCTGGACTCTGAGCAGCGGGGACCAGCTCAGGAGCGATGCTTCCTTGATCTTAGGGGTCCTGTTTTGTTAGGGCCCCTGCCGAGGGCTCAGACCGAGGCTTCACCTGAGCTTGAGAGACGAATTCATTAGAGACAGAAGGCTCCAAATGAGCGAGAAATTGACCTCCTCCCGAAGAGAACAGTTTTCTCACTGTGAGGCATAGTGACAAGGGAAGCCTTTCATTCTTTGCTGCCTAACCAGCAAGAGGACCTGATCCCCAAAGCCAGCGTCTGTGGAGGCTTCGGGGCGACAAAGCTGGGCTCCACGGACCATCTGGGCAGACACGGTAACTCATCCTCCTCAGCGCACGCGCCCCTCCTCTGGGTGCTGGTGCCATCCTTAGGTGGGCAGCCCCCGGGTCTGCGAGCCCCCCTCACACAGCAGGACCCTGTAGGCGTGTCTGTAAGGGTCCCTTCTGGGACCCCTCCTTCCTGGCCCCAAGCTCAGGCCCTCGTTTTCTCTCCCCAAAGTCAACACAGTCACCTCTTCACCCTGGAATTCCCAGCCCCACTCTCGCCCTTGCCTTTCTCCACTTGAACATACTGGTTTCCTTTTGCCTTAAAAAAGGAGCTCGCATTTCTTAGTACAGCGAGCCAGAGTTCTCCACAGGTGCATCACTGATTACCATGTACCCAGGAAAAAAAAGCCAGATGTTAAAAAAAGCCAGATCACTACGTGATCTGAGTTCAGACAGGAGTAATCCAGGTCGGTTTCTATCGATCATGTGTTTCTCCCAGTATGAAAGGACGAGAGAAATAAGGCCAACTTCAAACAAGCGTCTTAAATCAATTAATGATTTCATTTCAATTAATTCCACAAACAGACCCTGCCCTAGAAAAGGGCTCAGTTAAGGTGGTAGAGCCCGGTAATTGCGTAAAACTTAAACCTTTATAATCAGAAATTCAAGTTCTCTCCTTAACAAAATGTTTATAATTAAATATTCCGATGCTAATTACCCCCATTCTCCTAGCTGTGGTGTTTCTTACACCAGCGGAGTGAAGAGTTCTAGGGTACGTGCCACTCCGAAAAGGCCCGAGTGCTGTAGGCCCACATGGTCTACTCTAACTTGTTGCCGATGCAATCGAACTTTTCATCGAGAACCACTGCAACCTGCCACATCCTCAGTCTCAATGTTTACCTGGCCTTAAGCCTAGCCCTGCTGCTGCTGAGTCACATCAGTCGTGTCCAACTCTGTGCGACCCCATAGACGGCAGCCCACCAGGCTCCCCCATCCCTGGGATTCTCCAGGCAAGAACACTGGAGTGGGCTGCCATTTCCTTCTCCAATGCATGAAAGTGAAAAGTGAAAGTGAAGTCGCTCAGTCATGTCCGACTCTTAGCGACCCCATGGACTGCGGCCCACCAGGCTCCTCCATCCATGGGATTTTCCAGGCAAGAGTGCTGGAGTGGGGTGCCATCGCCTTCTCCAAAGCCTAGCCCTAACCATGTGAATTCCTTTACCCATACCCCACCCCCTAATCAACATAAACCCAGGAGTCCTATTTATACTGGCCATATCAAGCTTAGCTGTATATTCTATCCTCTAATCAGGCTGAGCCTCCAATTCAAAATACGCACTAATCCGAGCCTTACGAGGAGTTGCACAAACAATCTCATATGAAGTCACGCTGGCAATTATTCCATTACCAGTCCTCCTAACAAGTGGGGCCTTTACCCTCTCCACCCTAATCACCACACAAGAACAAGTATGACTAATCCTCCCGCATGACCCCAGCAATAATATGACTCATCTCAGCACCAGCAGAAATGAGCCGAGGTCCATTTGACCTACTGAAGGAGAATCAGAACCAGTCTCAGGCTTTAGCACAGAATACGCAGCAGGACCATTTGCCCTATTTTTCATAGCAGAAAATGCAAACATCATTATAGTAGATATTTTTACAAGAATCCTATCCCTAGGGGCGTCTCATAATCCATATATACCTGAACTATACAGAATTAACTTCACCATCAAATCACTGCTACTCACAATCTCTTTCCTATGAATTTGAGCATCCTATCCCTGATTCCGTTATGATCAACTAATACACCTACTATGAAAAATCTTTCTACCCCTAACGCTAGCCCTATGCGTGTGGTAGGCATCACTACCCATTCTATCAAGCATCCCCCCACAAACATAAGAAATATGTCTAATAAAAGAGTTACTTTGATAGAGTCAATAATAGAGGTTTAAGCCATCTTATTTCTAGAACTATAGGGATTGAACCTACTCCCAAGAGCCCAAAACTCTTCATGTTCCAAATTATACCAAATGCTAATAGTAAGGCCAGCTAATTAAGCTATCGGGCCCAGGCCCCGAAAATGTGGGTTTATATCCTTCCCGTACTAATAAACCCAATCATCTTTATCATTACTCTATCAACCATTTTACTAGGAACTATTATTGTCATAATCAGCTCCCATTGACTACTCATCTGAATTGGATTTGAAATAAACATACTTGCTATTATCCCCATTATAATAAAAAAATATAATCCATGAGCCACAGAAGCATCAACCAAGTATTTTCTAACCCAATCAACAGCCTCAATATTACTAATAATAGCCATTATCATTAACTTAATATTCTCAGGCCAATGGACCATAATAAAATTATCTAACCCAACAGCATCCATACTCATAACTATAGCTCTTACCATAAAACTAGGAAGAGCCTCATTCCACTTCTGAGTCCCAGAAGTAACACAAGGCGTCTCCTCATCATCTGGCCTAATCTCACTTACATGCCAAAAACCAGCACCCATACCAGTACTTTATCAACTCTCCCCATCCATCAAGCTGAACCTAACCCTAACCCTATCCATCCTGTCAATTATAACTGGAGGCTGAGGAGGACTGAATCGAACCCAGTTACGAAACCTTATTACTCATCAATCGCCCATACAGGCTGATAACAGCAGTCCTACTCTATAATCCCACTATAATACTACTAACCTTAGTCCCCCACAGCATCATAGCCTCTGCCGTATTCACACTGTTTATAGCCAACGCAAGCACCACCGCCCTACCACCATCCCACAAGTGAAAGGAAGCACCTGTTACGACCGTGCTCCTATCAATAGGAGGACTTCCCCCACTCTCAGGATTTATACCAAAATGAATAATTAGCCAAGAAATGACAGAAGCAGCAGAGTCATCTTGCCCACCCTTATAGCGATTACAGTGCTGCTAAACTTACACTTTCACCTACGGCTCACATTCTCCGCTGCACTGGCCAGATCCGACGCAGTAACTCCCATACGAGTTTCTGCCCTGGCACGACAAATGACTCAGGGCCTAACCCTGCCCTGTGTTGCCGCCTCTGGCCTGAGCTCCCACCGCGCCTCTGCCTGGGGTGCCCCCACGCACTTCTCATCTCCTCTGAGCTGACCCCAGATATCCCTGCCATCCCACCGGGGAGCGGAGCGCTCCTCGGTTTCGCGCTGTTGCTGCGTTTAGCGCCCTTGATCTCGCGCTGTGAGTGGCTGCTGACGTGTCTGTCTTTCCTACCAGCGTCTAAGCTTTTCGCGTCGGAGAAACGTAATCATCTTCTTCACAGCTGCCACAGGCACTGCTCGTTGCAGGCGCTCAGGGAATGTTTGCTGAAATGAGTCTGCTCAAGCGCCCGCCTGGCTCCAGAACCCAATGAAGGTGCACTTGTTCACGAGGCACACCTGTGTACAGGCGCATCCACACACACACACGGACGCCCGCGCATTGCGCTCACCTCCATCCGCACGCATAGCATCCGTCTGCTCATCACGCAACGCCCTGAGCTGTGCCGCCCTCTGCTCAGGGAGGATGGGGTGGTCTGACCGAGAGGAAATTCGGAGAGAAGAAACGCACGTGACTGGCACAGCCCTTCTCCGCTGTCCGCTTTCGGAGCCACCCAGCCGTCAGGGCGCCCGAGCCGGGTGGCGCGCGGGAGGGCGGGGCCGGGGGCCGGCTGGCGGTCCAGCGGCGTGGCGGGGCCTCCGCGCCGGAGGTCCATCTGCTCAGGGACACAGGCTCAGCGTCAGCTTACTCACGGGGCGCGGCCCCGCCTGCCGGCTTTCCTCATCTCTTTCTCGACTGGCCCGTGAAGCAGGCAAGGAGGAAAGCGTTTGTCTCCTGGGCCCCCTCAAAAACCCGCCTAGGAGGAGAACACCGAGGCAGAACTTGAGTAATTAAAGTGATTGCTTTAAAGCTAAATGACTTTAAATAATTAAAGCGATTATCTCCACCTGTCTGCTGAGTATCTTCCAACTGACATAAGGAAATGGGGCTGAGGGACTTGCTTCTTACCCACTGGGGTGGTTACTTCCTGCTTGCGACCAGTAAGACACCCTGCAGGAGCCTGTCGTCTGTCTTGATGCTTGGTCCTTCCGTGATGTATGAGACATGTGTGGAGCTTCCCAGCTTTCGCAGCGTTGGGAAGCTCCGTGAACACAAAGAATCATTCCTATTTACCTTGATTTGCTTACAACTGGTTTTGCTGGCAAGGCCCCTCCTGCCCTGCTGGCTTCATCTCCCCGGGAAGCTGGCCTCACGCAGGGATGTTTGGGTCCCTCCCCCGGGTGTGACGGCATTGTGTTGGCTGCACCTGGACAGGCGTCCCCTCCAGCAGGAGCCGCATTCTCTTCGGAGTAATGAGACCCTCCTGAAGACACAGTCAGGCAGCCCCCTTCTCCCCAGCGTGCAGATGCTGGGCTGTGACGGGCCCTGGCTTTGTGCCCCTGCTGCGTCAGCACTGATCTCACTTCTGTCCTCTCTAGGGTGAGACAGACTCAGAGACGATTCCAAGATGAGGGCTGGCTTAGAGTTCAGTTTTCACAAACAGCCGCCAGTTGAGGAAGGTTCCAGAGACAAGGATCGTTGGAGGGAGAGGTTGAAGAGCAGGTTGGTAGTCGTGGGCTCCGAAGCCTTGGGGGCTATTTTGCAGATGTGTGTGTGTGTTCAGTCGCTCAGTTGTGTCTGACTCCTTGTGACCCCATGGACTGTAGCCCACCAGGCTCCTCTGTCCATGGGATTTTTCCAGGCAAGAACACTGGAGTGGGGTTGCCATTTCCTCCTCCAGAGGAATCTTCCTGACCCAGGGATGGAGCCCACGTCTCCTGCCTTGGCAAGCGGATACTTTACCACTAGAACCACCTGGGAAGACTTAGGGACCAACTGATGTCCGTCTCCACCGAGAAAGCGAGACGAAATAACCCAAGGCTACAGCAGAGGGGTTGAGTCTTGGCATGGGTGCCCCAGGGGC
This sequence comes from Capra hircus, assembly GCF_001704415.2. NCBI lineage: Eukaryota > Metazoa > Chordata > Mammalia > Artiodactyla > Bovidae > Capra > Capra hircus. The sequence continues at coordinate 61,175,865 of NC_030831.1, forward strand.
TGGGTGGAGGTGTCATCTCCTGATGGGCTTGACAGTTCCCATAGATTGTAGTCTGCCTGGGACCGTGGGCATTCCTCTTCCAATAAGTCTCAGAGAAACAACAAACCCATCACACTAAAAATATTTCACCAACTCCACTTTCACTGAGAGAGAGTTTTTTTGTGTGTGTTTTTTTTAATGTGTTTGCTTGCATTTTGAGCTGGGAAAATCCAACAATTACTGCAGACTGCCCTCTCCCCAGGATCCCACTCAAACATGAGCAATCCTGTGGAACCCGGGAATGTCACGTTATTTATGTCTCTAATTAAGAATGCTACCCATCTTTGAGAGGGGCCTGCAATTTCTAGCTTTGGAGGAGGGCTGTAGAGTGTGTATTTAATTTTTGAGATATACCAGGATAAAATGAGTGTTTCCAGAGCTGTGTGCTGTTTTGGAGGTTTTGAAATGGAAATGTAAAGGCCTGTGCGGGCCGTGCTGTGTACGACTCTGAGATTCGTAAGGCCTTTTGGCGACACCCCTGATTTCTCACTGCGAGTCTCGGACCCGAACGGAGAGGCGCAGTTCTGTCCCCAGTGTGCGACCACCCACCACTGGTGTTCAGTGGCACTGCGACAGCCCTCTTTTCTACTCTAATACTTATGTATCTATTTTCTTACATATTGACCAAAAATAATCAGAGGGCCGACCTTTCAAAGAAAAGTGAGGAGAGGCTGAGAACATGTAGCAAAGGAACACAGTCCGGCTTGCCTTTGGTATTTGCAAACAAGAGGGAGAGAACTGGAAAAGTGTGGTGGGAAGCCCAACTTTAGGTACAGGCGAAAGAAGATTAGATGGACAATGTGGGGTTTGTCAGGGAGGACCTTGGAAGCAGTGGTAAGTGAAGAAAATGGCATGGTAGAAACAGCAAGAACACGGGCTTCGGAGAAAAGAAGATGCGCTTCTGAGGCGGACCTGCTCAGCTCTGATCGTGGAGGCTCTGATGACTGTTTTTTTCTGGGTTACTTGTTGACCCGTGGATGGTGGTGGCATCACAATTATGTATCACGGGTGCTGGTCACGCTTCTGGCAATAACTGAATAGGTTATTTTGGATCATACTTGGTTCTCAGAACATCTAGAAAAACTGGACTAAAAATAAAAACTTTTAAAAAAAGACATTGGAAAGCTACCAAGATATGGAGAATTTGCAGTACCAATATATTAGTGTATTTTCTCTGACACAGTGAAATCAAGCTAAAAATTAATAACAAAATTTAGGAGACAAGTCCCCATGTTTGGAAATTGAACAATACATTTATAATATCCATGTCAAATGATATTGGAAATGAGAAAATATTTTGCATTAAGCCACAGTTAAATTGCTGCCTTTCAAAACTTAGGGGACGCAGCTAAAGCCAAGCTAAGAAGGACACTCATGGCTTTAAATGTTTTAATTTATGCAGACACTATGAAATTTTTAAAGACTCAAAAAACAGTTGTTTAAGAATCTAAAGAATTTAGAAAACAATCGGAAAATCGAGTCTACCAGCAAAAAGAAAGAAGCCAAGCAAACATTAGTAAGACAAAAAACACACCTAAAACCAATGCAGTCAGCATTGCCAAGTTAATCCCCAGATTCCCCCCCGGAGCCGTCTTAACCACGCTCCATCAAGTCTGATGTGTTGTGTTTCTTTTCATTTAGTTTAAAGTATTCAAAATGTTTTCTTGAGTGTTGATATTGGACTACATTATTTCTTGAGTTATAGATATTGGACTATGTTAAAAATCAGGAATTTCTGTTAATGAAAAGAATGAAAAAGACAAACCACAGAGGGGGAGAAGTTATTTAATGCACATATAAGTGACAAAGACGTCGGATCCATAATATATAAAGAACTCTTACAAATCAATAAGAAAAGTTCAAAAGAAAAATGGGCAAAAGACAAAAGAAAAAATACACTTCACAAGAGAAGATACCTAAATGAGCAATAAATATATGAAAAGCTGTTCAACCTCAGTGCTCGTCAAAGATGTGCAAACTAAAACCACAAGGAGATACTTGGGCTCTAAAAGGCAAGAAGATGATAGACCTTCAGCTGTTAAACTAAGCGAAATCACATGGAGGCCTTGCCATGACCTTCAGGAATCTGGCGGCACCAGCCATGGGAATAAGATCGTCTGAACCAGTGTCATCAGGAAGCCCTCGTTTACATCGCGTTCTTGGCTGCTTTGACAACATCTGTATTTGGGGGCGGGCCTCCATAAGCCTGAACAATGGCATAATAGGAGGGAAGGCAGTCCCTGGGGTTACCTGTGGGAGCTGAAGTGCGCAGCTTCCCCAGAGCTGAAGGGCACAGCTTGAGAGGCTGGTGTTCTGCTTTCTTTCTCAACTGCCAAGCAGGAAGCTGGCCAGAGGGTGTGGTTGGCACTTACTAGGGGCCCCCTCACGGAAGAATTTAAGGGAGTCTGAGCCGCTTTACAAGACTCGAGTCCTAGGAATGACTCCTTACGCTGCTGTCAGAAACGGCTTTGCAGTTAAGGATCCGGAGGTGGATCCCCCAGGAGGACAGCTGAGCACTGTTTCTGACTGCGGGCGGGCAGGCCCACAGCTTCCCTGGCTGGGAACACTCCCCCCGAGTGACCCCCTCCGAGGGCACAGAGGATTAAGAAGCTGCATGCTCAGCCCCAGAGTGTTTTGCAGAAAAGCAAGTTTGGAAAAAGAAGATCCCGGGGCAGTCTCTATTGTCTTGTCCCTCTCACGTGTGAGATTCAGGTAAAACTCACACACTCGGGACTTCCGGGGTGGGCCAGTGGCCAAGGCGCTGCGCCCCAGTGCAGGGGGCCCAGGTCTGACCCCTGGTCAGGGGACTAGACCCCACATGCCACAGCTGAAAGGAAAACCGGAAAAGATCCTGAGTACCTCAACTAATACCTTGTGCAGCCAAATAAATAAGCATTAAAAAGAGAAAAGACCCACATGCTCGCGTGATAACGGAGTTGTATCCGTGCACGCTTAGTTGCCCAGTCGTGTCCGACTCTTTGCGACCCCATGGACTGTAGCCAGGCTCCTCTGCCCGTGGGATTCTCCAGGCAAGAACACTGGAGTGGGGTGCCATGCCCTCCTCCAGGGGATCGTCCCAACCCAGGGATCGAACACGGGTTGCCTGCATTGCAGGTGGACTCTTTGCTGTCTGAGTCACTGTGGAAGCCCGGATACGGTGCTGGATTCCCATCAAAGTCTCACGCATCTCATACCATCCCAGCAGCTGGCCTGGCACGTCTGTTTGTTGTTGTCTTTTTGGCCCCATGGACCACAGCACAGGCTTCCTGTCCTCCACTCTCTCCCAGAATTTGCTCAAGTTCACGTTCGTTGGGTGGGTGATGCTGTCTCACCATCTCGCCCTCGGCCGCCCTCCTCTCTTCTGGCCCCTAGTCCTCTCCCGCACTCCCTGCACTTTGGGCTCTTCCGCAAAGGGCCCCCTCCTCTGCTGCCCATCCTCGGCCCCCAGGCCAGACTTGCTCTGGACGGTTATTTTCGTCGTAGTGCGGTGCTCTCCCTAGAAGAGTCCAGATGTTTCCCTCATAGACTCATTCACTTCCTTCCCTGCGTGCATCACAGTCATCTCAGAGAAGGTCACGTTGTCCCCCTGGTCGGAGCACGCCGCAGGATACCTGTCTTCTGAGACCTGTCGGTGGCGGTTTCTGCAGGCGGACCCTGAACCAGGTGGTGAGGGGAGCCCGCATTTTCCCTGCGGCTCCCCAGCCTCCGGAGGCAATCTCCTGTATTTTGTGTCTTAAACTCTTTACCAAACAAAATCCTCTCAAGACAAATCCTGAAACTGTGTCATACCAAATGTGAAGGGCAGCTCCACGAGTTATCTCTATCATTATTTCACAAGAGCCACTTATTGCTTCGGCCGCTCCAGGTCTTCGTTGCAGCAAGCAGGGCTTCGGTCTTCACTGTGGTGTGGGTTTTTTTTTTTTTTTTCCCGTTGCACCATGTGAGTTCTTGGCGGCGGCGCTCATGGGATCCAGTTCCTTGCTATTGTGCTGTGTCTCTGGGCTCCAACGTTTTGCAGCCCCAGGAACAGTAGCCCACCAGGCTCCTCTGTCCATGGCATTTTGCCTGGAGTAGGTTGTCATTCCCTACTCCAGGGGATCTTCACAACCCAGGGATCAAACCCACATTTCCTTCGTCTCCTGCATTGGCAGGTGGACTCTTCACCATTGCGCCACTGGGAAGCCCCTCCAGCTCCCTGACCAGGAACCAAACCTGGGCCCCTGCCCTGGAGCCGAAGCCTTAGCCACTGAGCCACCAAGGAAGTCCCTACCTCTACCAGTTTAAAAAAAACTTTACTTTGTATTGGGGTGTTCCCACTCCAGTATTCTTCCTGGATAATCCCATGGACAGAGAAGCCTGACGGGCTACCATCCATGGGGTTGCAAAGAGCCTGACATGACCAAGCATGCATGTGTGCACACACACACGTGCACGCGCACACACACGTGTGCACACACGTGCACATACACACACACAGCCAATTAACAGTGTTGTGATACTTTCAGGTGAATAGTGAAGGGACTCAGCCACACATACATATGGACCCATTCTCCCCCAAACTTCCCTCTATTCCAGGCTGCCACATGACATCAGGCAAGGCGCCCCGTCCTTCTCACCTACCTCTATCATTTTGAAAGAGGTCAGCCAAGGAGCCCTGTGCCTGCATGTTTTAGGGAACAGCAAACGAGCGAGAGGGTTTATTGCTCCAAAACGCTCTCCTGCTGCACCAAATCACATCAAACAAGCAAATTGCTGTTTGTAATGATCCCTGATTCCCTATTTTAATATTTCAGAATGGGAAAATGGGGATTTAGAGCAATAACGAACACTGATTCATTGGCTGCCTCAGTTTCAGGTTCTAGACATGATAAGGCCTCCCTCAGCCCTCAATATAGCAGCCATCAATTTGGACACCGCATCACCTACACATCAGTCCTTCCTTACGAGGGAAAGTTGCATTTATAAATGGAAGTGATAGTTTTATTCTTATTTAATCCTCTGAAGTGCTGACTGCAGCAACGTGAGCACTGTGAGCATGTGAGGGCGGTTTCTTGGGCGAGTATCAGAATATCACCCACTAGCGGGCGGTCAGCTACTGCCTTGATGGCTGTCTCAACAATGTGTTAACACTCATCAGCTGAAATTTCTTACATATTTGTCTGAAGGGAGAAAAGAATGTTCGGGGGGAAAGATATCCACTATTTTTTACTAAAACTTTGTATTTTCCGAGGAAGTCAAAAAATGCCTATCTACTTGGACTGACCTAAAATGCAATGCTTTTAATACCAACCTGATTTATCTATGACCAGGCTTCCAAAATCATGTTTAACTTTATCCTTAAATTGGCCTCTACATCAGCAGTCTTTTCCGGGTTCTTACTTTTAGCCATGCTATCTCCCTTCTCCTTGCTGTTTTGGAATGATTGCTGATAATTAACCCCAACCACTATCTACACCCTGAACCCTCCCGCTTTATTCCTAGTTTTTAAAAGTCTTCAGGCATATTATTGATCCCACCTTCATACAAAGTCTGTGGAGCAGCAAGAGGAGTGAAGAGCTGGCTCTTCACCACCAACGGGGTGGGGGAGTACGTCAGCTGCTCCGAGAGACCTCGGGAGGGCAGGTGGGAAGACACGGACAGGAGGGAGGAGGAGGGGAGAGACGCCCTGCTGCCCTCTTCCCAACGGGAGCAACTTTTAAACTTAGATTGTTCCTTGTCAGTTATATACCCATATGCTTTTTGAGCCAAATCAGACTTTAAAAGGAAACACCTAAACGATGGAACCACTCTGGCACCCAGACCAGGGCTTGCTCGCACACCAAGCCTCTCTGGGCTCTTGCCAGTCTTGGAAATCTGGTGGCTTTGAGTTTCTGGGGACTCTCAACGTCCCTCGCCAGCGCTTTGTACGTGGGTCAGTTACAATGGCGATATGCCTGTATAGATGCAGAAATGTCAACCTTTAAGGAAAAAATAACTACACGGTATTTTGGAGTATGACCCGGGGGCACATGCCATAGGTCTGCACAAGCTGTGCCTTGATTTGGGCAGATCGTAGGTGGATGTGAACGTGGTGTCCTTAGTTTGTATGTGGGGTGGGGCCCTCAGAGAGCCCTATCAGAGAGCACTGGATGGATGGACTGTTTCCCCAATAGATCGTTTTTGACGTGCTGATAACTGTAAGTTAAAGGCATTTGAGAAGCAGCAGTGGAAAGCAGAGCTCTCTGACCCTTCTTTTCATCCTGAAAGCAAGAGATAAAACTCCTGAGGAAAGGTGCCCTCTTAATGCCAGGAGGCATGTGTGTGTGCTCAGCTGTGTCTGACCCTTTGAGGCCCCGTGGACTGCAGCCTGCCAGGCTCTCCTTTGAGTGAAAGGTGCCCTCCTAGTACCAGGGGGCATGCCCGCGTGCTCAGCTGTGTCTGACTCTCTGAGACCCCATGGACTGTAGCCTGCCAGGCTCTCCTTTGTCTGTGAGGCTTCCTGGCAAAAATCCTGGAGTCGGTTGCCACGTCCTCCTCCAGGGATCTTCTCGACCCAGGGATCAGATTCCCATCTCCTACACCTCCCGCGTTGCAGGCGGATCCTTTACCACGGTGCCACCTGGCAAGCTATACCAGGAGGAAGGATGCTTATCACCAGACACGTGGAACTAGTTCCAAGAATCTGTGCAAACACACCTCACTGGACTAATGCTTGTCTCCCCAGTTTCAGTTCCACGAGTCCCTCCCCCAGCCCAAGACTCTGTCCTGCCACTGACTGTTCTTTGCTGAAGATGCCCCACAAACCGGAACGCTCTGCCGCCGTCTCGAGTTACTTTTCCCTTGAGTTTCTCCCTTGTGATGTGTGCTGCGTGTGTTAGTGAGCTGTTCCTTTTCCTGTTGTTAATATCTGTGTTTAAGAGTTTCAGCAGAAAATCTAAGGTGGGTAGAGAAAACGTTTGCCTCCCCTGCAGCTGCCAGGTGATGCGGTGGCAGAGAACCTGCCTGCAGTGCAGGAGATGCGAAAGCCTTGAGCTCGACTCCTGGCTGGGGAGACCCCCTGGGGGAGGGCACGGCAACCCACTCCAGCGTTCTTGCCGGGAACATCCCACGGACAGCGGAGCCTGGTGGGCTGCAGCTCACGGGGTGGCAAAGAGTCGGACCCCGCTGAGCACCACCACCCACCCCTAACTGACAATAAATCCTGGGGACTTCCCTGCTGGTCCAGTGGGTGAGACTCCATCTCCTGATGCAGAGGGCCCGGGCTTCATCCCTGGTCAGGGAACTAGGTCCCACTTGCCGGAACGGAAAAGAAAAAAAGATCCCCCGTGCCACAGCTAAGACCTGGTGCAGTTAAATAACAAATATATTTAAAAAAATGAACCCTGGGGAACTATTTCTCGGGGAACTAGGGGATGATAGATACCACGGCAAGCCAGGAAACAGGCCCAACACTTGAGACGGCAACATCAGTCTGAACGACAAGGATGTGCTTTAGGTTAAAGGGGCAATGACGGGCCACAGAGGAGGTGGAAAGGAGAGGGTAAAGGAGGCGACTGGGGGACCTAAACCTTGAACTTGGGACAGGATTCGACAAACAGAGATGCAGATGAACTCGCAGGCGGAGGCGCTCCAGCGAGGTCCAGACTTCAGGGGGTTCAGGGCGTGCTCCAGCCTCAGCAGGAGGCCGCTTCAGAAGGGAGGGCGAGGCATCGTCTTGTCCGGAGGTCACAGCGTTCAGCACAGTCGGCATGGAGGTCGTCCTCAGTAGAATGAATGAGAACGTGGGCCCAGGTCGGACCCCGGGGTGAGGGCCTCAGACTTGACACAGGGCAGAGAGAAGAGCCAGGGTGTGCCCGGGAGAGCTGATAGGAGACTGGGGAGACAGCTTCCGGGCTGAAAACCTGCGGGGTGGGGGTGGGAAATGAGGAGACGGGGGGCAGCGGAGCCGGGCTGAGAGCACCCGAGCAGCAGCCGTGGTCGTCTCCATCACAGACTCACAGGGATCCTCTTGGTTCTGTCTCTTGGCTCATAAGATAAAAGTGTGAGCACACAAAGGTTATTACAAGGCACTGTTACGGCCACATGGGACCAAGGGAAAATGAGAAGATGGGGGGGAACCCTCCAAGGCAGACTGCTAAAGTGGCTCAGGAACAGGGAGAGGAATCGTCGTGTGTAAATAAAAGGGCCTCGGGAGCCCTGCATGTTCGCAAATCGTATGGAGACGCGATCCATGTCGCTGCCTAGTAGAGCTGTGCCTTTGTCCTCTTCGTCTGTTGCCATGGGCTACCGATCCTGGAGGGAAGACGAGCTCTGAGACAACTGACCAAATAAATTTAATTATCTTGGAGAACATCAATAGGGCCTCGTGGGCCTTCTTTCTGTTTGGCCAGCGGTTAAGAGCCTGTCCCCTGACTCCTCTGCCGTCTGCCCTGCCCGAGACGCCCCGATCGCTGAGTCACCACCTCCTGGGCGGTGGTGGTCTCAGATGCTCAGCCGTGTCTGTCTTTTGGGACCCTGTAGAAGGTGGCCCACCAGGCTCCTCCATCCATGGGATTTCCCAGGCAAGAGTACCAGCCTGGGTTGCCATTTCCTTCTCCAGGAGACCCTCCTGACTCAGGGACTGAGGCGGATTCGTCACCACCGAGCCAGCATCTGGCCCTAAAATACGTCGTGTGTCTAGAGATTTCTTACTCATCCTAGGGACTGTTCTTAAGAAAAACAAAAAACACTGATTTGGCTGTATAGAGGCACGGTGCAGAAGGTCATCTTCCTTTACAGAGTGAGAATCAGTCCGGTGTTTGTTTCCAGCTAGACCAGAACCCACACTCCAACGGTCCTCTCTCTGTCCCTGAATCTGTATTCAAGGGAGGGTTGAAGAAGCAAGTCAGAGACCTCAGGTGTGAGCTGGACCAGTGGTTCTCAGAGTGTGACGCTGGCCCGCCAGCAGCCGCAGCCTCACCTGGGAATGTGGAAGGAACATGCGCTCTCTCGCCCACCCTACACCGATGGGGTCAGGGCCCCTGTGATTCTGGTCGGAGCTGAAGCTTGTGGCGAGCGGCTTACAGCCTGGAGACCTGTATTCAGCTCAGTTCAGTTCAGCGGCTCAGTCGCGTCCGATTCTTGGCGGCCCCATGGACCGCAGCACGCCACACTGCCCTTCCAGGTTACAGCCCGGAGAACTGTATTAGTCAGGGTTTTCCAGAGGAACGGAGCCAATGGGCTATATATAGACACGCATAAGAGCAGATTTAGTACACGAGTTGGCTCAGCAGTTGCAGAGGCTGAGAAGTCCCCTGAGCTGCCATCTGCGGGCTGCAGACCCAGGAAGGCCAGCTGCCTGACTCAGCCTGAGGACCAGTAACCAGGGCACGGGTGGAGTCAGGTCCTGACCGGAGCCCCAGAGCCCAGGAATCCGGATCCTGGTGTCTGAGGGCAGGAGGAGCCGGTGTCTCAGCTCCGGCAGAGAGAGCAAGTGTGCTCTCCCTCAGAAAGAGGCCTTGCTGTCTCCCTCGGGCCCTCGAGGCATTAAGTAACACCCACTCATCCTGGGGAGGGCAGTCTATTGCACAGAGTTCACGGATTCAAATGCTAATCTCTTCCCCAAGCACCCGCACAGACGCAGCCAGAAATATTTTACCAGCTATCTGAGCATCCCTTAGCTCAGCCAAGTTGACACATAAAATTAACTATCACGGTAGCTATCGATAAAGCTAGACTGAGCATATCACGCGGATTGATTCTTCTCCCTTCTTTGGTTCAGTCAATCCCTGTCTCAGTTCCTCAATATTTTATGGTGTGCTTGCCCGATATCGCTGTATCTGCTGGGATGATAAACCAGTCAAGGTTTCTGCTCTCAGACAGACTTGCAGATAAAAGACAGAATACCCAGTTCACTTTGAATCTCTGCAATGAAAACAAATTTGTTTAAATATGTTTGTCCCAAGTATTGCATGAAACATCCTAAAAGCTAGTCTTCGCTTTTCCGAAATGCGAATGTAACCGAATACCCTGTATTTTTATTTGCTAAACCTGGCAGTATACTCTGTGGTATGTATATTCTTGTGGGGAATGCAGACCCCCAAAAGTACACTTATTTCAAAAAGCAGTGCTTAAAAAAAAAAAACACTGCTTCTCAGTGTTAAGGCGCAACTGAAAAATAAAAAGGTGTAGTGCGGGAAAGACTGGCATTGGGCAGGCTGGTCAGAGAGGCGCGCTCCGAGGAGCTGGAAGCCAATCGTGAGTAGCTCTGAGGGGAGAAAACTCCAGACAAAAGAACCAATTTGGTGCAAAGTCCCTAAGATGAGAAGATTTTAATATGTTCTTGGAATTGGCCAAAAATCGGCAAGGAGAAAGAGGCAGACGGTGGGGGTGGAGAAGCGGACAGGAGCCCAGGCTTGTCTCCACTGAGGCCCGAGTGGAGAGCAGCATTGAGTCTCGTACGGGAGTGTTCTAAGCACGGAGGAGCCTCAGCGCTGGCTTTGTGATCTTAGACACCATCCTAGCTTCTGCACAGAGAACCCTTGCTTCTGTAAGAACAAGGAGCAGGGGTGTGCAGCAGGGAGGCAGGTCAGGAAGGGCTCGTTGAGGTCCAGGGAGGAGATGGTACCAGCTAGGGCACGGGTGGTCGTCAGGGATGTGGGAAGGAATAAACACATTTGGGGTATGCTTTGGAGAGGAGCAGACAAGGGCAGAGAAATTGATGCTGCAGAGAGAGAGGGGACAACTGCAGGGAGAAGTGCTTGAGGAAGAGGAGGGGATAAATTGAAAAGCCCCAAGGGAGAAGCTGGTGGGAACAAGGACAGCTTACCTGTTGTGATTAATCAGAGAGAAGACACGAAGGGTACAGGCAGGTGTGCCTGGGGCTTCCCGGGCGGCTGAGATGGTAAAGAATCCACCTGCAGTCAGCGGACCCGAGTTCCATCCCCGGGTCGGGAAGATCTCCTGGAGAAGGGAACAGCTACCCACTGCAGTATTCTTGCCTAGGGAATTCTGTGGATGGAGGAAACTGGTGGGTTACAGTCCACAGGGTCACAAAGAGGCGGACGCGACCAAGCGACTCAGACTCCACTTCACAGACACACGCAGGTCTGGAGATGAGGTGCGGGACAGCGCGGGGCCCCAGGAGGACGTGCTCTCCTTAAATGCAACATCAGCTTCATCACAAAAGCTGCGCTGAATATGTGCTTGTGCTTAATTGTTTAGTTGTGTCTGATTCTACGACCCCGTGGACTGTAGCCCACCAGGCTCCTCTGTCCATGGGATTCTTCAGGCGACAATACTGGAGTGGATAGCCATTCCCTTCTCCAGGGGATCTTCCCAATCCAGGGATCGAACCCTGGTCTTCTCCATCGCAGGAGGACTCTTCACTGTCTGAGCAGCCAGGAGAGCCCAAATGAAGGGCCTGCCCCCGCTCCGTGTATAAACACATTCGCAGATCATGTCAACCACCACATCTGCTAAATGGAACAGTCACAACTTGATTGGATGCAACTACAAATTGTGTGTCTGCCACTAACAATTTCAAATATATTTTTGCTCCATTGGGCTTCTTCTTTAAGAAACTGTGGTTTAAAAAAAACATGAAATCTACCCTCTTAACAAAATTTTAAGATATATACGGTATTACCTACGTGAACCTTGCTGTGGAGCAGCGGAACGCACGGTGGATGCCCGGAGCCTTTTGCAGCTCGTTTCCCCGCCCCTGGTCTGTGGGAGCCACTGCTGCGTCCTCTGCCTTTGTGAGTTTGACGACTTTACGCGCCTCGTGCACGCGGAATCGCGCAGCATGTGTACTTTGGTGGCCAGCTTATCTCACTCACATAACGTCTTCAGGATGCCCCAGATTGCGGGATTTCCTTGTTTAAGGCTGACCAACACTCTGCTGTATGTACAGATCGTATTTTGTTTACCCTCTCACCCGTCGATGGATATTCGAGTCATTCCACCTCCTGGCTATTGTGAACAATGCCGCTGTGAATGTGCAAATACAAACATCTCTTTGAAATCCTGCTCTTAAATACGCAAAAGTGGGATTGAAATGGGGCAGGACCCTATGGCCCTTGCCCCCGACCCCTGTCCTCAGCCTGCTTTTTGTCTGTGAAAAACTTCAGTCACAGAATAAGCTTAATCCGAGAAGTGAGGAAATTCAGAAGCCCAGGGAAACAGGCAAAGGAGAGCACGTGATAATAACATCGTTGTGTCTTCCCGACTTCAGCTCCTTCTCCAGGGCTGCAGGTAGTATTTTGAGCCATATCCTGTGAGCTGTCCGTCTACAGATACGGAAAGCCCACCAGGTGGGGAATTAGCTACATGATAATCAGACTGTAGCCACGGCATAAGCTGCCACAAGTCCAAGAGCTGGCCTCCAAGAAATGGACACAGCGGACCGTGGAACCGAAGGTTAGCTGCACCTAAAGCAGCCCAGATGGCGGTGGTCAGAGCAGCGACAACCGATTTCAAGACGACCGTCAGCGCGGGCTGTGCTGATTCTGCACGGAGCCCCCTCCCTCTTGCCCCCGACGGTCAGTGGGGGGAGGCGGCTTCTGGACAGATGTCCGCCCTCCCACGCCCCCCGGTTGCTGGCATCTGAGCTAAAGCAAACTGTCCTTTCCACGGACCTGCCTCTTCACTGGCTTTTGAAACAGACAGTAGCGGGACCCACGTTCGGTAACAGCATTGCTGGATATCTGGTTGCTCTGTTTCCAGTTTTTTGAGGAGCTTCCAGACTCTTCCCGCAGTGGCTGCGCCGATTCACGCTTTCGCCGGCAGTGCTCCCTCCGCGTCCTCTGATCTCTCCACGTCCTCGGCAGCGCTGACGCCTTCTGCTTGTTCCCTCGCGGCCGTTCACACAGGCGCGAGGCGGTGTCCCGGTCACTTTAAGCCGCGCTGTCCTGGCGACGAGTGGCGCCAGCTTCTTCCCTACACCTGTTGGCTCGTTGCGTGGTTTCTTTGGAGAAACGTTTACTCAGAGCCTTTGCCCTTTTGTTTAATTGGGTCGTTTGGGTTTTTTGCTCTGAAGTCGTAGGAGCTCCCTGGACTCTGGGTGTTGGCATCGGATCAGATGCTCGGTTCACAGGCACTGTCTCCCAGTCCGTGGGCTGCCTGCTCACCGCGCAGAGTCTCCGCTGTGCAGAGGCTCTTCAGTCTGCTGTCACCCACTTGTCCGTTTGCGCTTTGTTTCTTGTGCTTCAGCATCATAGCCGAGAAATCATCGCTGAGACCGTTTGCTTCTTAACAGCACTGAGGGGCAAGTGTATTGTTTTCCCCATGAAACAGTGTTCCTCCAAAGATTGTACTTACATTGTCCCTGCAGAAACAAATTTTACTTTTAATGGTGACCTCTTAAACTGAATTTACAATAGAATTAGCCATCATATCAGACATTTCACCTTTAATAGAACGAACTCCAAAAACTTTCCACTGATTTCATTACCTGTGTGACACGGCAACAGCAACATCAAAGCTCTTCATTTGAAACATGATGACATGTCTCAACCCACCGTTATTAACTGTTTGCAAAGCTGCTCTGCTAATGGAGCCAGCGAGAGCAGTGGTTGCCTCATTTTCATATCTGTGAAAAAATCTGAAATAAAAAGGAGCGAAATCAGGTGAAACGTGACTTGATGTGAACAAAAACCCATGCTTCACAGTTGAGTTCAGTTCAGTCGCTCAGTCGTGTCCGACTCTATGCGACCCCATGAACCGCAGCACGCCAGGCCTCCCCGTCCATCACCATCTCCCGGAGATCACTCAGACTCACGTCCATCGAGTCCGTGATGCCATCCAGCCATCTCATCCTCTGTTGTCCCCTTCTCCTCCTGCCCCCAATCCCTCCCAGCATCAGAGTCTTTTCCAATGAGTCAATTCTTGGCATGAGGTGGCCAAAGTACTGGAGCTTCAGCTATAGCATCATTCCTTCCAAAGAAATCTCAAGGCTGATCTCCTTCAGAATGGACTGGTTGGATCTCCTTGCAGTCCAAGGGACTCTCAAGAGTCTTCTCCAACACCACAGTTCAAAAGCATCAATTCTTCGGTGCTCAGCCTTCTTCACAGTCCAACTCTCACATCCATACATGAACACAGGAAAAACCATAGCCTTGACTAGACGGACCTTAGTCGGCAAAGTCATGTCTCTGCTTTTGAATATGCTATCTAGGTTGGTCATAACTTTTCTTCCAAGGAGTAAGCATCTTTTAATTTCATGGCTGCAGTCACCATCTGCAGTGATTTTGGAGCCCCCAAAAATACAGTCTGACACCGTTTCCACTGTTTCCCCATCTATTTCCCATGAAGTGATGGGACCAGATGCCATGATCTTCGTTTTTTGAATGTTGAGCTTTAAGCCAACTTTATCGCTTTCCTCTTTCACTTTCATCAAGAGGCTTTTTAGCTCCTCTTCACTTTCTGCCATAAGGGTGGTGTCATCTGCTTATCTGAGGTGATTGATATTTCTCCTGGCAATCTTGATTCCAGCTTGTGTTTCTTCCAGTCCAGCGTTTCTCATGATGTACTCTGCATAGAAGTTAAATAAGCAGGGTGACAATATACCGCCTTGACATACTCCTTTTCCTATTCGGAACCAGTCTGTTGTTCCATGTCCAGTTCCAACTGTTGCTTCCTGACCTGCATACAGATTTCTCAAGACGCAGGTTAGGTGGTCTGGTATTCCCATCTCTTTCAGAATTTTCCACAGTTTATTGTGATCCACACAGTCAAAGGGTTTGGCGTAGTCAATAAAGCAGAAATAGATGTTTTTCTGGAACTCTCTTGCTTTTTCCATGATCCAGCGGATGTGGGCAGTTTGATCTCTGGCTCCTCTGCCTTTGAGTGACGTAAATGACAGTCGCACATCCCACGCCTGTTGTTTGGGGAAAATAACTATTCAAAATCGCTTCTTGAATACTACTTTGAAAGAGATACTGATACTTCTTCAGCCAGTTTGTGCCTCCTGGTTTTTGTGTGGTCATTGAAAGAACAGCTTCCATGTTGGATAACCAATGTCAGCAGTCATTTGACCAAGGCATTTAAAGGGCTCACTCCCAGGGTTACTACTGAGACCAGAGTTTCTTATTCCAGTCCGGCTACCTGCTTTCTCTCTCTGAAGGCTTTTCAGATTTTTTTTTTAACTCTGGTGTCTTAAGTCTTATAGTGCTGTGGTTCCTTGTGACATCTTTTCTATTCTAGGCACTCAGTGGGACCTTCACACCTGGGGTGTGGTGGTGGTCTAGTCGCTCAGTCGTGTCCAGCCCTTGGGACCCCTAGACTGTCGCCCACTATGTTTGCTTCTGTGGTTGACATTGCTCATCGCCCACCTGACTAGTCTTTCCTTCTTTCTCACTAACAGGAGGGCAGCGTGCCTACCTGGAGATTCCCAGCCACGCTGTTCGTGGGTGCGGTCTTGTGGCTCGGTTCTGTCTAGTGAGACGTAGGTGGGACCACAGTTGGAGCGGGTGGAATGCCGCTCTTCTTCCTGATAGAAGCACAGTGGAAAGACCCAAGGCGGGAGGAGTGTGGCAGGAACCGAGCAACGTCCCCGCAGCCAGCTCGCCGCACAGCTCCGGGGGCTCTGCTCACGCCGTCTGCAGCACGCTGGCTCCTTAGAGTCCGCAACGCGGGCCCTGCAGTGGAAGCTGTGTCCCGGTGCGCCGTCCCGGGGGCCTGGCCTGCGTACATGACTCCAGGAGCCTCGCTCTGCTCAGCGTGGCTGTTTTCCTCCCTCTTCTGTGCTTCATGCCCCCCAGATCAGACTGTCTCAGGGTCAGCCCCCTGAGAGAACAAATCTGACGTCAGCTGATGGCGGCAGAGCCACAGCCCTGGCTGGGTGGAGAGGGGTGGAGGGAGGGAGTCGGGGGTCTGGGTCCTTCTAATGAGTGAACCCGCTTGCTTTCAGCCCCATCCCAACCCCTGGATTCAGGCACGGGCGATGTGTTCAGACCCTCAGCCTGTAGCGGATTCACGGTGGACTCCATTTATGGTTTGTGCCTTCTCTAGGCATAGACACTTAGCAGAATGGAGAAAGCTGAAGCTAATTAGATTCCATTATTATCTTTCCAAGTTTTGTTGACTTTTTTTTTTTTTTTTTTTTTTTTTTTTACATTTCCTCTCCCATTCGCTTCTTCTTCTTTAATTCTTTACGACTCTCTCAGTGGGTTTGGACAGGGCGTGGAGATAAAGGATGCGGGGTTAACCTGAGGTTGACAGCTGCAGATGAGGATGCAAGCCTCAGTTCAGTTCAGTTCAGCCACTCAGTCGTGTCTGACTCTTTGCAACTCCATGAATCACAGCACGCCAGGCCTCCCTGTCTATCACCAATTCCCAGAGTTCACTCAGATTCACGTCCATTGAGTCAGTGATGCCATCCAGCCATCTCATCCTCTGTTGCCCCCTTCTCCTCCTGCCCCCAACCCCTCCCAGCATGCAAGCCTAGGTGAGCTCTTATCAGCGTCTCTGCTGAGAAGCCTCAGGCCTTTAGTCCACACCCTAGGCCTGTGGACTGAAACCAAGAACAGCAAATGGAAAGAGAAACAGTGTAATTCAGAAGTGTAGCTAGAGATGGCTAAGCCTAAAGAAAGACGAATCTGAAATAGTCACCAAGCTTCTTCTTGAATGACCAATACTACTGCATATAGCAAAAATAATAAGAACAATCAACTCAGTAATGAGAAC
The DNA here is from genome assembly GCF_001704415.2 of Capra hircus. NCBI lineage: Eukaryota > Metazoa > Chordata > Mammalia > Artiodactyla > Bovidae > Capra > Capra hircus. Next base: position 61,192,548 of record NC_030831.1, read on the forward strand.
AATAACACCTCCGTAATGAGAACAGTCAACTCTGCTCAGCACTGTTGATCTCCTGGCCTGTTATCGTTCCAGGCCATTGTCTTTCCATTAGACCTGCTTGGCCTCTCACTGCTGCTGGTGCTGCTGCTGGTGCTGCGGGTGGAGCTGAGGAGGATGCGGGTGAAAGCTGGCACTTAGATAGCGCTTGGTACGCGCCCAGCACGTCCAACGCTTCAATCCTCACCACCTTCATTTCCGACAGTTCCTGTTATTATAACCGACAGGATAATGCAGCAGAGAGCAGTCAAGTACTTTGCACAAGTTCACCTAGCTAGGAGAGGATGGACAGAATGAGGGGTAATCTTCGAATAGAACGGAATGGTTCAAAGCCGGGACTAAGCGGACGAAGTCCTTCTCCAGCGGCTTGCTTGCGCAGGTGCACTGTAGATGAAAATGCTTGAATCTATGTGTCACTTGACAACTTCAAAGGCAATTTCACTTCATCTCCTTCGGTCCCTGGGGCTCCCTGGACGGTTCCAGAGGTAAAGAATCCACCTGCCAGTGCGGGAGTCGCAGGCTCGGCCCCTGGGCCGGGAAGATCCCTGGAGAAGGGACTTGGCAGCCCACTCCGGCGCTCTTGCCTGGAGAACCCCATGGACGGAGGAGCCTGGCGGGCTGCAGTCCGCGGAGTGGCAAAGGGTAGGACACAACTTAGCAACCGAATAACACAGAGACACATCTGACCCCCGCGGTCCCATTGTCCAGCTGAGAAATCCGGTGCCGTCTGACTCCAGACTGCTCTACAGGAAACTATTTTCATCCACTGACGCACTGATGGACGCTGTCCTGAGATTCTCAGAGCGCCAGCCCTCAGCTCGGCTCTTTCACTGTTCATCCTGACGATTGTGAACCTTTGTTTACACAGAACCCCGGGAAGAGACTTTCTAATGGCAACAGAACTACCTGAGTGCAAGCTGTGAATCACAGGTTTAAGCCTCAGAAAGTGTTCCCCACAGAGACTGCAGGAGTCAAGGGAAGTCGTAGGCTGACCCACAAATGCCAGAATGTCACCTCTGTGACCACACTCAGAGCAGCTCTCCAGGTCCCGAGGGGAGAGGAGCCCTGGAGGAAGGGGGCGCCTAGGGGTGGTGCGGTGCCCCCCACTGCGGGGTAGAGCGCGGAGAGGCTGTTCTCGTCCGAGCACGAGGTGGGGCCAGCCGGGTGTCCTTGACACCTGGTGTGCCAGTCCCTTCAGTCCTGCTGACTCTGTGCAGCCCCACGGACCGTAGCCCGCCAGGCTCCTCTGTGCATGGGATTCTCCAGGCAAGAGCACTGGGGTGGGGTGCCAGGCCCCCCTCCAGGGGATCTTCCCCACCCAGGGATGGAGCCCGAGTCTCCTACGCTTCCTGCATTGGCAGGTGGGCTCTTTATCACTAGGGCCACCTGGGAGGTCCTGACACATAGTGGCCCCACACAAACCCTTGCCACTGACGCAGAAGGGAATAAGATTTGTAGTTAAACTTTTTTTTATTGAAATATAGTTAACTGAGAATGTTGCATTAGTTTCTAGTGTACAGCCGAGTGATTCAGCTATACATACCCGTGTATGTAGATTCTTTCTCATTATAATTTATTACAAGATATTGAACGCCGTCCCCCATGCTGAACAGTAGAACCTTCCTGTTTTTCTGTCTTCTGTATGTAAAGTTTGCTGTTTAATCGAAGAGAGTTCCTGGCACAACGCACACTCCCCATCTAGTGATCCGGGAACCCACATTTCTGTGCTGAAAGAACCGAGGGTGGGGGGATTGGATGACGGCCAGCCCTTTGTAGGATGAGTGCTCAGCCTGAATGAGGCTGATTTCCCAAAAGAATTCCGCTTCCTTCTCCGTAGTTGTTCGGCCCTACTTTTACAGTTAACCAACAGACTGTGTATAATTAGAGGCTCTGCTGTTCCAGGGGGGACATTAGGAGAATCTGATATTCTGAGCTAACGTAATCAGTCATGTCGAGCGAAGATGTCTGTACTTTACCAGCTTCTGAATTAGGGTCTCTGGGGGATAAAGCACTTGCCATCCTGACCCAGGATAAGAGCTGGGCATGATTGTGCTTTAATTGGTTAATTCTAATAATTATACCTTAATAATCATTAACTCAGTTATTCATGAATTAATACCTCCTGGAGAAGGAAATGGCAACCCACTCCAGTATTCTTGCCTGGAGAATCTCCATGGACAGAGGTGTCTGGCGGGCTACAGTCCATGGGGTCGCAAAGAGTCGGACACAACTGGGCGGCTAAGCACAATATCTCCTTTTGGTGGCTCAGATAGTGAAGAATCTCCCTGCAATGAGGAAACCCAGGTTCAGTCCTTATGCTGGGAAGATCCCTTGGAGACGGGAATGGCAACCCACTCTACTCTTCTTGACTGGAGATTCCCATGGACAGAGAAGCCTGGTGGCCTACAGTCCATGGGGTTGCAAAGAGTTGGACATGACTGGGTGATTAACACACACTTTCACTCATTCTAAAAATTATGTGAGATGAACAAATCTGAGATGGATGGCGGTGGTTATCTGAGCCCTGGGGTCTGTGGACCTTCTGCAGTCACGGGAGACGAAAGGTTTTCGTGCAGAGGGCTGGATGCTCCTGTTGCCAGTGCCCAGAGATTGCTTCATCTTGCATTTTTTCCTGAGAGAGATTATCACTCCTGGCCACAAAGCGTCTCCTCTCTTTCTGATCAGAAGGGGTCTGATGAGAGGTCAGCTGTCTTAAATTCCAGAAGCTGGGACTTCCCTGGCAGTCCAGTGGCTAAGAGCCTGCCTTGCAGTGCAGGGCACGTGCGCTCGCTCTCTGGCTGGGGCGCTAAGACCCCACACGCCTCAGAGCAGCTGAGCCTGCCAGCCGCCGCTGGAGACTCTGGGCCCCGCTCCTCCGCCTCCTCCCCCAGGTTAGGGCCGCTGGAGACTCTGGGCCCCCCTCCTCCGCCTCCTCCCCCAGCTTAGGGCCGCTGGAGACTCTGGGCCCCCCTCCTCCGCCTCCTCCCCCAGGTTAGGGCCGCTGGAGACTCTGGGCCCCCCTCCTCCGCCTCCTCCCCCAGGTTAGGGCCGCTGGAGACTCTGGGCTCCCCGTCCTCCGCCTCCTCCCCCAGGTTAGGGCCGCTGGAGACTCTGGGCTCCCCGTCCTCCCCCAGGTTAGGGCCGCTGGAGACTCTGGGCTCCCCGTCCTCCCCCAGGTTAGGGCCGCTGGAGACTCTGGGCCCCCGGAGACTCTGGGCCCCGCTCCTCCGCCTCCTCCCCCAGGTTAGGGCCGCTGGAGACTCTGGGCTCCCCGTCCTCCGCCTCCTCCCCCAGCTTAGGGCCGCTGGAGACTCTGGGCTCCCCGTCCTCCCCCAGCTTAGGGCCGCTGGAGACTCTGGGCCCCCCTCCTCCGCCTCCTCCCCCAGCTTAGGGCCTGCTTGCTGCTGGCCGGCCCTCTGCCCTGTGCCCCGGGTGTCTGTAAACTGCATTTGTCTTTTGTGCTTTTGGGTCATTTCTGTCACTCACCCGCCTGTCAGATGTGGACCCGTCCCGTCCTTGTCTGATCTCTCTCCATGCTCCCCTCTCCTCCTCTGTCTTCCCTTAGGGGACACGTGGTTCTAGCCTCACCGTCTGAAAAGAAACGCGTCTCTGGCTGACACCTCTCCTCTCTGCAGAGCTGCCTAGATTCCGTCTCCTCCAGCTTCCTCTGGCCCCACAAAGCCCTGCGTCCTGGTTTCTATGAAAATTCTGCTCCTTAAAGACCACCTCTGGCTGTCCAGTGGCTTTGAGCAGCAGGTGCTTTTAATCACACTCGTCTTTCTGAGGCATTGTTCACTCTTAACCTATCCCTCTTTCATGAAATGCCTGCTTCCCTCAACTTCTGAGACATTTCCTAGTTTATGATTCCTGGAATTTATCATTCTCTGTTCTCTTTCTGTTGATATCTCCCACTCACTCCTTAAACCCCAGGGCCCCCCAAGGCCAAATGCTCCACCCAGAGTCCTTGTTACACTCTTTCCAGGTGACCCCATCATTTCAACATCCATGCACTGATAACTCCCAGATCTGTTTATCTAGCACATTTTTCCTTTCCTAAGAAGAAGATCAGATATTCTACTGCATACGAGATGGATGGATAGATAAGCGCCTCATATACACAAAGGGGAACCAAAATTACTCTTCTTACGTTCTTGATCACAGGCGGTATCCCACTTGTCACTGGGTCAGAGACCTGAGCGCCACTCCAAGTCCTCCCTGCCCCTCATCAGCAGCGCGCAGAGGGCCGCCCGGTCCTGCCCTCCTGCCCCTCGTCAGCAGCGCGCAGCCTCCTGGGGGTTTGTCAGGTGGGCCTGGTTTTCTCCACCCTCATTGCCAGGGTCTGAAGCCAGGCCTGAATCTTTCTCTCATGGCCCACTGAGCCGGCATCATCGCCAGTCTCTCTCGCTCAGTCCCACCCCCTCATTCCCTAGCTCCTTCCTCAGCTGCCAGAGAGGTGGGCCTTCAGCGCAAACACGATCCCACCCTCCCTGCTTTGGGGCTCTGGGGGCTGCCTGCCGCCTTCAGCTTTTTCACTGGTCGGGTTCCTACCCGCTCATCTGCGGGCCCCTCCTGCCTCTGTGTCACGGCGCCTCTGGCTGTGGCCGCCCGCGCCTTTGCCGCTCCTCCCTCCCTGCCTTTCCTTCCTCTCCAGCTCCCTAGCTCCTACTACACCGTCCGAGAAGCCTCGGTTGGCCGCATCCTCACGGTCCCTGCCCTGAGCTCTGCGAGCCACACGCCTGTGGAGGCATACTTACCCTGCTCTGTACTGACCTGTGTCTGTATCTTTTGGCTGGTTAGGGAGCTCCTTGGATCCCGTGCTTGACTCCGTCCCTGCCACGGTGCTGGTCCTCAGGTTAAGGCATGAATGCATGCGTACATGACGTCCCAATCCCACCTGCCTTTCCGTGGGAAAGGACTGGAAAAAGACTCAGTTCAGCTCAGTTCAGTTGCTCAGTCGTGTCCGGCTCTGTGCGACCCCATGGACTGCAGCACCCCAGGCCTCCTGTCCATCAGCAACTCCTGGAGTTCACTCAGACTCATGTCCATTGAGTCGGTGATGCCATCCAACCATCCCATCCTCTGTCATCCCCTTCTCCTCCTGTCTTCAATCTCTTCCAGCATCAGGGTCTTTTCAAACGAGTCAGCTCTTAGCATCAGGTGGCCAAAGTATTGGAGTTTCAGCTTCAGTATCCATCCTTCCAGTGAATGTTCGGGACTAATTCCCTTTAGGATGGACTGGTTTTATCTCCTTGCAGTCCAAGGGACTCTCAAAAGTCTTCTCCAACACCACAGTTCAAAAGTATCAATTCTCTGGCACTCAGCTTTCTTTATAGTCCAACTCTCACATCCATACATGACCACTGGAAAAACCATAGCCTTGACTAGATGGACCTTTGTTGGCAAAGTAAGGTCTCTGCTTTTTACTATGCTGTCTAGGTTGGTCATAACTTTCCCTCCAAGGAAAAAGACTGATTAGAAGCAATAACTGGAAACAATTATACGAAATGTTTCACACAGAAAACATTACGCTGCTAGTTCGTTTAATTTTTATCACACTATTAAAATATTTTAAATATTAAAAGTATTTGAAGTATTTTAAAAGTCTTTTTGCCCTTTATGGAATTCTAAATTGGGAGGGACTATCAGAGGTCATCTGTTCCAACCTTCAGTTTTAAAGTACAAAAACTTTTTTTTAGACAGTCATTTTAAAAAATGCCTTTAAAAATAGTTTCGTATATCTTAAGCGCCCACTGGACAGTGAGCTTTCCAGGATCTGGACCTGCTGAACGGAAGCTGTTGAACTCCAGCTCTAAAATAAGCTCAAAGAGAAGGGCTAGAGAAGCCTTGGCCGGAGACGTGGCGTTGCCTAGCAACTCACAGGCAGCGCTTGCTCGGCATCGTGCCCGGCCGCTGGACATCCTGGGAGCCTCGCTCACAGAGGCGCTTATTTCTGCCACCGGCACAGCTTCAGCTTTACTCTCATGCCTCACTTCTGCTGTCTCACAGATCAGTTGATAACGATTTTTAACTTTTTTTAAAGATTTTTTTTTTTGGTGCGAGTCTTTTTATTGTCTTCACCGAATTTGTTTCCATTCTGCTTCTGTGTTATGTTTTGGTGGGGTGTTTTTGGCCACAGGCATCTGGGATCTTAGTTGCTTAACCAGGAATTGAACCTGCACCCTCTGCTTTAAAAGGCCAAGTCTTTACCTCTGGAGTCTGAGAGGGAGGGAAGGGAAGTCCCAGTGACGATTTTTTGATGTCAGAGATTGGTAAACACTATTGGATGTCTGACACGCTGGAAGGGCTTTCACATCATATGAAGATGCAGAGGGTAGAGAAGGAGAGGGAGATTAGAGACGAACCAAACAAACCATTTTACTCCCTGGTCCAGTGAAGGAGAAGGAAGAGTAATGCCTAATCGTCTGCGGACGGATGAGAAGAAAGAGCAAGGAGACAGCTGCAGCTAGGAAGACAGCGACTGACATCCAAACAGCACCACCCGTAATGCCCCACCCTGGAAACCACTGAGCGGGGACGGCACCATCGCCATCATCGTCACCAGGATGGATGCTGGTCAGCCAGGTCTGCCCCGCTGGCCAGAGAGTCACCTCCACTCTACGCAGCGTCAGCAGAGGAAGGAGAGCCGTCAGAGTGGGAGGTGGCGATGGGGCTAAGATGATCCAAAGGGTGGTGCCAATTTGAAATTCGAAAAAAGCTGAGTGGTCAATATAAGGCCGTGATTCCTAACGGAGCAGTTTTGCCACCAGAGGGACACTCGGCAATGTCTGGAGGGACTTCTGGTTGTCACAGCTGTGGGGGCAGAGGGAGCTGCTGGAATTCTGCAGGGAGCGGCCAGGAATGCTGCTGAGCAGCGTGTAACAGACGCGGAGAACTGTCCGGTCTGAAACGGCGGCAGCAGTGCCGAGGCTGGGAAACCCTGATGTAAGGGGATTTTTCAACCTGATAAACCCGGGGAGATTGACTGGATTTCCCAGTGACCACCGCACAGGCCCTTTTCTTAACGACCACGTGGTGACGCCTACTCACGCCAGCTTCCGAGATCCCCGTTCTGCGTCCTGCAGCCGCACATTTGTAGCTTGAAATAGGTTAGTTCCGCCGCGGACACTGGCAAATAGAGCAAAGCAGGGTTCTGTGCCTCCAGGCAGCACGCCCTGCAAAGCTCATTTTAGACGACTGCCAGCACAACCCAGGCTTCCGGGGCGGCTCAGACGGAAAAGAGTCTGCCTGCAATGCGCGAGAGCCGGGTTCAATCCCTGGGTCCAGAAGATCCCCGAAGAAGGGAATCGCAGCCCCCTCCAGTCTTCTTGCCTGGGGAATCCCATGGACAGAGGAGCCTGGAGGGCTGCAGTCCACGGGGTCACAAAGAGTCGGACACGACTGAGCGACTAACACACAGAGAGCGCGTAGCACGGCGCCTCCGTTACAAACGGAGTAAGACCGATCCTCTCGCTTTTTCTGTCCTTCCCCCTCCTCCCTCCCTCTTCTTCGGTGGGTTTTTAAAGGGCACTACCCTTCACCGCACAAGTGCAAGTCACTAAATCCTTAATGGCCGTGCTTTCGTCCTGAGCTTCTCACAGGACAGCACGTGTCAGCATCACCGGGAGGGCCTCCTGATGGCGGGGCCCCACCTCCAGAGCTTCAGCTGCAGTAGGTCCGTGGGCCCAAGCCTGTGCGTGTCCCACGCGTGCCCCAGTGGAGCTGTGCTGCTGGCCTGGGGACCCCCTGCTGAGGGCCCAGGCCAGGCGGTCTGAGGGCGGCCTTGCTGACTCGCATCACGGTTTGGGGGAAGCAACCCAGCGGGGTTCCAGGTGAAGCATCCGCTTCTCCCCGACACTCAGGATGTAGCCTCGCGAGATGTGAGCCGCCACTTGTCCGGGCTGCCTGTAGCTCTAGCAGTTTTCTTCCTCTGGCCTCGGATGCTTGCGGATGCATCTTGAGATTATCACGTGTGAGAGTCAGTGAAATAATCTCAAATGTGGAGTGTGAAGGAAGAGGGCAAGTTTGCAAGAGCCAGCCAGAGCTTACCTGTGTGTGCCGACCAGTGGGCTGGGGACACAGAAACTTTTTTTTAAGTCTAACTTTTGATTTTCTACTGGATTATAGCCGACTGATGATGTGATAGTTTCAGAGCAACTCAGCCATCCGCATACTCGCAGCCTTTCTCTCCCAGACGCCCCTCCCACTGAGGCTCGCATGCCCTGTGCTGCAGAGCAGGTCCTCCTTGGGGATGCAGTTTCCATGCAGCAGTGTGAACCCGTCCATCCAGACTCCCCGTTACCCCTTCCTCCCCTCAGGCCCCCGCAACCTTAACTTCATTCTCTAAGTCTGTGAGTCTGTTTCTGCTTTGTAAATAAATCCGTATCATTCCTCTTTAGAACCCACATATAAGGCGTGTCACACAGTAGGTCTTCCTCTCCGTCTGACTTCCTTCACTCGGTGTGACACAGGAGCATTTTGACAAGAAAAGTTTCTAAAAAATATGGGAAAAGGCTCAAAAGTGGAGTAACTGAAAATAAATGAAACGCTGAAGACAGTTCTAGGATGGAGAAGACGGTTTCCGCCGCGCTGATGGAAGCGGTGCAGGGGCTCGGGGCCAGGCCCGGGGGTGGGCGCCTTCAGGCCCTTTTGCTCCCCCGAAACCAGCTTCAGAGCAGGGCGCCCTCCCCCTCTGCTCCCTGCGGAGAAGACGCCAGCGAGGCGGGGCGAGCGCAGGCCGTGGGAGGGCACCCCCGCTCCGCCCCCCCGCCTTAGGCATCTCTCCATCGGCTTCCAGCTGCAGAGCCCCCCTCTCCCAGCGCCTTTGCTGCCTCCAGAGAAGTGGAAATCACGGCTGCCCTCCTCTTTGTGATGCTAAGCAGTTGAGCTGCCCTCAGCTACCTCCAGCCCTGCCACCAGCTGGCCCAGGCTCCCAGAAGACCCCTGCAGGGCTCGTCATCAGGACCGGCCACTTACAGAGGGATTTTACCAGAAGGGTCCTGGCAGGAACAGATGGAGCGCTCTGCTGGGGTGATTTGAGGAGAATTTAATTGAGGGGCCATTTGCAAAGGCGCAGGCAGGGTTTCTGGGAAATAAGTTCAAGGTGGGAAGGGCGGGCTGGTTTTTTTACCCCTGGGCAGGCAGAATCCTCAGACGACCTTCAGTGACTCCCCTGTCCTTGAATGTGGCTTGTTGTTGCTCAGCCGCTCAGTCGTGTCCAACACGGAGACCCCATCGACTGCAGCCGCCAGACCTCCCTGCCCTTCGCTATCTCCCAGAGTTTACTCAAACTCGTGTCCATTGAGTCACTGATGCCATGCAACCATCCCATCCTCTGTCAGCCCTTTCTCCTGTTGCCCTCAGTCTTTTCCAGCATCAGGGTCTTTTCCAGTGAGTCAGCTCTTTGCATCACGTGGCCAGAGTATTGGAGCTTCAGCATCAGTCCTTCCAGTGAATGCTCAGGACTGATCTCCTTTGGGATGGACCAGTCATGTTTGACTGGTTGGATCTCCTTGCAGTCCAAGGGACCCTCAAGAGTCTTCTCCTGCACCAAGCATCAGAAGCATCCATCCTTCGGCGCTCAGCCTTATTTAGCCCTTGAATGTGGCTGGACGCTGTGATTTGCTTCTAGCCAGTAGGAGAGAGCAGGGTGACGGATGCACGCTCCCCCTGTGGTTCAGTGATGCGGGGGAGGTTCTCCTGCTGGCCCAGAGGGAGGGAGCTGCCCTGCTGGGCGAGGGGCTGAGTAGCAGGGAGTCCAGTGTCCTCTGAGAGCTGGGAGTGCCTCCTGGCTGACAGGCAGCAAGAAAGCAGGGACTTCAGTCCTTTCACCATGAGAAACTAAATTTTGCCAGTGATCACGAGAGCTTAGAAGAAGCCTCCAGGCTCCAGAGGTGAACAGGCTGGGCCACTCCTAAGCATTGCCCTGGGAGATGCGGGCTGGAGGAGCCCGCTGAGCCCAGACTCGGACCCGTAGGAACTGTGTCGTGAACTGAACGTGTGCGTCCCTGTCCCTAACCCAGTGTGATGGGGTTGGAAGGTGGGGCCTTTCGAGATGATCAGCTCGTGGAGCCGGAGCCCTTGTGCACAGGTTACTGTGCTCACAACACAGACCCAGAGAGCTTTCTTGCCCTCTTTCTGCCTCGTAGGGACGTAATGAGAATACACTGCTGTGTTTAAAATGGACTGTCAACGAGGACCTCCTGTAGAGCACGGGGAACTCTGCTCAATGTCATGTGGCAGCCTGGATGGGAGGGGAGTTTGGGGGAGAAGGATACATGTATATGTATGGCTGAGTCCCCTTGCTGTCCACCAGAAACTGTCACAACATTGTTAATAGGCTATGAAAAGCAGGGAAAGTGTTAGACCAGTCGTGCCCGACTGTTTGTGATTTCATGAACTGTAGCCCCGCCAGGCTCTTCTGTCCATGGAATTCTCCAGGCGAGAACGATGGAGTGGGTAGCTGTTCCCTTCTCCACTTAATAAGCTATACTCCAATACAAAATAAAAAGTTCCCCTAAACAGAACGTGGCTATCTGCCCCTGAAAGAGGGCCCTGAGCAGAACCCAAGGGTGCTGGCACCCTGACCTCAGACCTCCAAGCATCCAGAACTGTGAGCAATAAATGTCTGTTGTTCATAAGCCACCCACTGTGTGGACGTTGTCCTAGCAGCCTGAATGGAGGAAGCCTGTGCAACACTGAATGTGTGCTGCCTTAAGCCTCTCTGTGCTAGTCTGTTACGCAGCGCTGATAGCTGTTACAGCCCCTTCAGGTCCCAAAGGCCAGGGCAGGGAGCAGGCCCCCAAAGGGAAGACAGCCTGAGCAGAGCCGTGGCCTGTCGGCGCGAGCAGCCTGCGGTGGGGCTGCAGGACGAGGCTGCGGCCTCACATTCCGGACCCCACCCCCCGAATGGGAGTGCTCCCGACAGCAAACCCAGCCAGAAGGCAGCAGGGTAGGGCTGGCAGTGACGTCTGATGGGTCAGCTTCCTGGGGCATAAAGCGTGTGGAGAAGTGTGGACTGCAGAGTTAGAGGCGTAAACGGAATAGACATCTGGGCCCCGGGCATTCTCAGACCAGCTACGGGAAGAAGAAGAGTTTTCCTCCATCTTCTTACTTACATAGATGCACAGCCAAAAACAAGACAAAACCGAAAAAAAAAAAAAAAAAAAAAAAGAATTAAGGGTTTTGGCTCCACGGTAAAATTAATAAACAAAAGTATATTTAATCTTGATTGTAAGTGAGCTAATCAAACCATTATCTTTACATAACTTGCTTTTACTCAAGAGGTCCCTGTACTCTAATCACAAGTTTGACCCTAGCATTGTTTAAAGTCTACAGAGAGACAATTCATGGAATAAGCCTGGTTATAAGTCAGACAGCTCTGTAGTTACTGGGTAAATGAGATGTCTCTAGAGAAGAGTTTCACTGTTCTTCTTTTCCCCTAGTTCTTCCTTAGAAGATACAATTTATTCACTTCTCTGATAAGAAGGGATTTGCTTAAACACACTGTATCTTACTTTGTAGCCACAGAGTTGAAGAGTTGTGGAACCAGCCTGCCAGTGCAGAAGGTGCAAGAGACAAGTGTTTGATCCCCGGGTCGGGAAGATCCCCGGAGAAAGGAATGCCACCTACTGCAGTGGTCTTGCTGGAGAATCCGGTGCACGGAGGAGCCTGGTGGCTGCCGTCCACGGGGCCGCAGAGCCGGCCGCTGAGGCTGCAGAGTCAGGCCGCCGTCCATGGGGCCGCAGAGCCGGCTGCTGAGGTCCCAGAGCCGGACGCCGAGCGGCTGAGCTGCGCCACCACCGTTTCCTAGGGCTGGCATGACCCAGCGCCGGCGGCTGAGTGCTTCCAACACAGACACGCATTGTCTTGCACTTCTGGCCACAACAAGCCTGAGATCCAGGCAGGGCTGACTCCTTTCAAGGCCCGAGGGGGTGTCTGTCCCTGCGTCTCTCTGAGTCTCTGGTGGCCTCAGGCGCCCCTTGTCTGCAGGTGATACTCTCCCTGTCTTCACCTGGCTTCCCTCTATGTGAATCTGTCTCATGTCTAAATTTCTGGTTTTTTAATGAGGACAGCTCTACAGCATTAGTGCCCACTCTGATGACCTCATCTTATTCATCCACAAGACCCCAGTTCCAGATAAGGGCAGGTTCGCAAGTCTTGGAGATTAGGGTTAGAATATCTTTCTTGGGGCGGGGGCTACATAAGTCAACCCAAAAGAGGCTCTAATGCCAACCTACAGTTTAAAGGCAAAGTCATGTTCAAGACCAGAGAGTCATGTCTTTCTGGTTTGCCCTACCCACTTCATCTGGGGAAACTGGGAAATATCCTTTCATGCAAACTGTTCCAGGGAAAGCTACTACATAAACATTAAATCATTAAAAAAATAAATGGGACTCACAGGTGGGTGGGAGGCCCTATTTGTATATTTGTACACTTTTTTTTTCTTTTAGTGTTTGCAGGGCCAGAGTTAAAAAAGGGGAAATAACGTGTGACATGATTTACTTTCCCTCTGAAGGATGTTGGCTGCAGCAGAGGACGCTTACATTGCTGTTTATTGATCTTTCTTTATTCCCTCTTTGTTGTTGCTCTAAGAATAAGAACAATGTTTTTTCCTAAGTGCGTTAAGATGGCATCATAGAAGAGATTTCTGTAATGAAGCAGTTTGGTTCTTAAAAAAAACAACAGGAGAGACGAAAGTGGCCATTCTTTGCCTACTTTGAAGACCCCAGCGCCTCTGCGTCCTTTCCCGTCCTGTCGGTCAGGCGGTGTGGTCTGGTGGCTGTACGCTCTGTACAGAATGGCTTCTTTGTAGTCAGGCTCCCTTGCTGAAATAATATCCTGTAATTGCTCAGTCCTCCACGGCCTGAGAAGACGCACCAGCAGCACGTTTGGGAAGCTGTCTTGCCTTTTCCAGCTCCTCCTCGTATCTGGCCCGTCAGTCAGCCAAACAATCAATCAGAAGACATTCAGCCTCTGCATGGAGCCACTCACAGAGCTTTTCGGGGTTGGCTTGGGAGTGGGGTATGAAAAGGGGGTTATTATTTTCTGTGACACATGTTTCTTCAGATCCACTGCTTTTAAAAATGATATTTTTATTCAAATTAGTTGCAGTCAAAGGAAAGCAAGTACAGAGAAGCGTTCATTAATGCCCGGCCTCCTGCTGGCCTGGAGCGAGTCTGCTTCTGAAGCAGGCGGCCTAAACGCTGATCCGCCCCGAGGTGCCCCGGCTGCATTCATCAGGACGTTGTTAATTTGCTTAATGGTGCGTTGTCCACAGCTCTCACACGCGGCCGCCAAAAAGCAAGGATGCTCCACGTTTGGACTGCGGCTGTGTTTTCTCCTTTAGTTCAGGGAACATGGAAAAGCAGGTCGTAGGTCGGGACGTCTCATCAAGGTGGAGCCTCACGGTTCCTGCTGCAGGAGCTTCCAACCTCCTTGAATTTAGGCTAAAATTGAATGTCCGTCTGAATGAATGGGTGTCTGTGAACACATCAGTGGATGTGTGTGAGCTTAAATCATCTGCTGCTGCCGCTGCTAAATCGCTTCAGTCGTGTCTGACTCTGCGCGACCCTGTGCACCGCAGCCCACAAGGCTCCTCCGTCCGTGGGATTCTCCAGGCAAGAGTACTGGAGTGGGGTGCCGTTGCCTTCTCCCTTAAATCATCTACCTTCCTATAAAACAGAGCGTATTGGGAGCTCACATGACCTGCTGAAATAACCAGGTGAAACTGTCGTAAGCTTTTTCCTCCCTAAGTTTTTCCCTTAATACTTTCTACTCTCAGGTATGTTTGGCCCGTGGTGTCTGGTCCGCATCCCAGAACAGATAACTATTAGCAGCACCAGCACAGAATGGGGGCAGGGGTGGCAGCTCAGAGGTGTGGTCAGATGGATGCACGTCCAGCCTTTCCAAGCCCAAAGTCACGTCGCAAAGAAACGTGGGGGTGAGGTTCCAACCGGCCGTCTTGCATGTGACTCGTGCCCTTGACCACAGTGATCAGTAGGCCTCCTTCTGGCCCCCCCTGACTCACTCTGGAGATTATTATTTTGCGAAACTTTGCCAAGCCATGTGAGATGGCACCAGAGGGGTGCAAAATGAGCTTTAAAAGCATTTTCTGGACTTCCCTCATGGTAGAGTGGTTAAGACTCTGAGCTTCCAAAGCAGGAGGTGCAATTTCGATTGCTGGTCGGGTCGGGGAGCTGGGATCCCATGTGTCGGCGAGGCATGGCCATACGTAGGTAGATTAAATTACAGCGTTTCCTCTGCGTCCTTCCTCCAGGGGAAACACACTGACTAGTGACTGGTGACTCGGAAAACTGTGTTTCCCAAGAGTGACAGGAATGGTAAAGGCTCCCGTTACTTTTCATCAGGAATAGAGTTGTAAGTAACCAGCAAGCGAAATATTGAGGGGTAGAAGTCCTTGTCAAAAGGAGAAACCGGCACATAATTGTGCAGTTCCAATGACCTCAGTGTAACAGATCACTTTAAAAAAAGGGTGTTTTTTTTGTTTTTCTGCTGCATTTCATGAATACATTTTGTGTTGTATCTGTTCCAAATAAGACCTCAAGATCTGTACACACTGCAGTTTGGAGAAAGCCTATTTATACTGTTATCTTTGAATTTAAGTAGACAAAGAGAAATTTACAGTGGAGAAGACAAAGAGACAGGCAGTGTAAATTATGAACACTGCGTGGTAAAATGCAAAATGATTGTTTATGCAGGATTAATGGAGCTGATGTTCAGCCCACAGATCAGCTATACGCAGATTAACGAAAGGTATTTACGTGAAAGGACTTGCGAATTTGTGTGGTTGACAGAATGTTATTCATTGTGAAAAGTTAATTTAATAAAAGTATACTTTCAGTGAGAGAGAGAGCGGGGCGTGGCCACTACAATCAATATAAAAAGTATTGAGTTTGGTGTCCACAAGGCTCAGAGATACCAAGTTCCCAGAGAATGAACCTTCATGCATATTCCAGCATTTTCTCCAACACAGACTGTGTAACACTTGACAGCTATGCATTACCTTGCAGATTTTAAAAGCGAGAAGCTGGCAATTGATGGAGTCTGCATGGTGTGGGGAAAAGGTGATGGTTTTCAGAAGCAGACAGCCTAAAACCCTAAATCTGCTGCTAAGCTAGGTGAACTTGGACTTCCTGGAATCTCACCAAGCCTCAGTTTCCCCTTCTGTAAGACGGGAACATTCATTCCTCACTCAGTCATTCAGCCAGCAGTTACTATGTGCTGCCAACGTGCCAGCCGCAGTTCCAGGCCCTAGAAACACAGTACTGAGCAACAGCACAGCCCTGTCTTAAGGGCGGCAGATCCCAGAGGGAAGAGACAGCAAGTCCAGCAGGAGATACAGAGATATGCCAAGGGCTCACGCGAAGTCACTCTGTCGTGGCCGACTCTGTGACCGCACGGACCGTAGCCCGGCAGGCTCCTCTGTCCATGGGATTCTCCAGGTAAGAAGACTGCAGTGGGTTGCCATGGCCTCCTCCAGGGGATCTTCCCCACCCGGGGATCAAGCCTGTGCCTGTCACGTCTCCCGCACCAGCAGGTGGGCTCTCTACCACTAGCGCCGCCCGGGAGGCCCACATGTCAGGTGGGGGCCGAGGCTTGGTATTCGTGTCCTTGGAGTGCCAATTTCGGGTAACAGCATGCCACAAACTGAACAGCTAAAATGATAGGCATGTATTCCCTCACAGTTCTGGAGGCTGGAAGTCTAAAACCAAGTGTCGGCAGGTCCAGAATGTTCTAAGGAAGGGTGACTTTCTGCCTCTCCCCAGTCTGGTGGCTGCCTGCGGTCCTGGGCTCACAGCTACGTCACTTCCACCTGCCGCCACTCAGAGTCACACGGCCTTCCTGCGTGTACAGCAGTGGGCCCTCTTTTCTTCTAAGGACCCCAGTCATACTGGATTCAGGGCCCTCTTAATCCTATGATGTCATTTTAGCTCCTTACATCTGCCAAGACCCTATTTCCAAATAAGGTCATGTTCTGGGTGGACGTGAATTTGAGGGGGACACTCTTTGTGAAAAAGCTGGCTTAAAACTCAACATTAAAAAACTAAGATCATGGCATCTGGTCCCATCACTTCATGGCAAATAAATGGGGAAACAATGGAAACAGTGAGAGACTTTATTTTCTTGGGCTCCAAAATCACTGCAGATGGTGACTGCAACCATGAAATTAAAAGACGCTTGCTCCTTGGAAGAAAAGCTATGACCAACCTACACAGCACATTAAAAAGCAGAGACATTACTTTGCCGACAAAAGTTCGGCTAGTCAAAGCTATGGCTTTTCCAGTAGTCATGTATGGATGTGAGAGTTGGACTATAAAGCTGAGTGTCGAAGAGTTGATGCTTTTGAACCGTGGTGTTGGAGAAGACTCTCGAGAGTCCCTTGGATGGCAAGGAGATCCAACCAGTCCATCCTAAAGGAAATTAGTCCTGAATATTCATTGGAAGGACTGATGCTGAAGCTGAAACTCCAATACTTTGGCCACCTGATGTGAAGAGCTGGCTCATTGGAAAAGACTCTGATGCTGGGAAAGATTGAAGGTGGGAGGAGAAGGGGATGACAGAGGATGAGATGGTTGGATGGCATCACCGACTCAATGGACATAAGTTTGGGTGGCCTCTGGGAGTTGGTGATGGACAGGGAGGCTTGGCGTGCTGAGGTCCATGGGGTCGCAGGGTCAGACACGACTGAGCGCCTGAGCAACAGGCATACCTGGGTTGTGTCTCTTGTTGCCTGGATTACCTTGCTGCCCTGGCTCTCAGACGGCAGATTGAGAAATTTCTCCCTCTGGGTTTGGTTTGGCCGGCTCCTCCAACCAAGAAGTTCTTTCCTGCCTAGCCAGCCACCTGACTAAGGATCTGACGTTCTTCCACTGCTGAAGGGGCTGTGTCCCAGGACTTGTATCGGTTCAGGTCCTCAGGTGAGCTCCCATAGGGAGAGCTCCCACTAACCCAGGACACCTGCACAGCAAGGCGATGCCTGCAAAAGCTGCAGAGCGAGGAAGCCCACGTGGGTGGGAAGCAGACCTCGTGTCTTAGGCTCTGCGCTCACTGCCAGTTATCTTGGAAGAGTCTCTGGCGCCCTGGAGAGGAGCATGGCCAGGCTCTAGAAACCTCTCTCAGGCCTTTTACTTCCAAAGTGGCCCTGTGATTGATGCAAGCCAATGGCCCTTGAATGTTTACATGTCCTTTGAAACTGAGCTCATTGTTGTAATTGTTGTTTGAAAACCATTTGGATGAGTGGGAGGGGTATAAGGTGAGGTTGTGAATGAATGCATTGCCCATAAATGAACCCTCAGTCCATCTCTCGGGTTGTTTATCAAGCATCACAGGCCTTTACAAATATCTTCTTATTTTGTTCCCATTTCGTCATGTCCCCTCTTGTGCTCAGTACGTGGATTGTGGAGCGATGTTTCACTGCTCTGCAGAGCTTCCTTCGATGTGCTTGGTGGGCGTGGGGAGGCATTGTAATGCTTCGCTTAAGAAACTCTGAGCCTCGGGGCTGGGGAAAAACTGCATCCCCCCCCCAACTCCACCCCCAAGAGTATTCATTTGCTTGACACCCCAGGGGAGAAACTGCTAAATATACCGACATGAAAACGTCTGCTAAGCAGGCTATTTAAGGTGTCATTGATGGGCCTGGGTAAGCTTTTTTGAATTCCAAATCGAAATTATTCTCTTTTTTTGACCTTTTTATTTTGTATTGGTGTATAGCCAGTTAACAATGTTGTGATAATTTCCAGTGGACAGCAAAGGGTCTCATCCACCCACATACACGTGTCCATTCTCCCCCAGACACCCCTCCTGCCCAGGCTGCCATATAGCACTGTCGAGGCCGTTCTCACCCGCTCATATGTCTGAGACGGAAACGTCTGGAAGGCAGCAATAACTGACACAAGCTTGGCAGCGAAGTGTCATGATGCGCTTCTGAGAAACACACAACCAGCCCTTCTGCAGCCGTGCCTCTGCTTGCAGCGTGTGGAAGCACAGCGGGCTCTGCTAGAAAGAGGAGCTCGTCTGCGGAGCGACTAGGGGACACTCGCTGCCAGTTGTGCCCTGGCCTGAAGCCAAGCCTTGGACGCGACTCAGCAGAAACGGGATAGTGAACTTTCCCCGCGTTTGCTTTCGTCTAAGGTGAGATTTAACGTGACATCCGTAGTCTTTGACGCACCCACAGGGAAAGCGATTCCCTTCGGTTACTTTTCCGGTGCTTCCATTTGTTTGGGGCGTCCTAGGACCGCAGCCTCGGCCTGGCAGCCGGGAGCGCGGCCGGAAGGCAGAGCCTGGCCAAGCCGGGAGCTTCAGTTCAGGCGTCTCTGACACGGACAATGCCACCCCTTGTGAGGCAGACAAAGCCGGCGCAGGCTTTGTGTGGGATTGCTGGTGACGACACGCCCCCAGGCCCACGTTCCCATTAGTGCAGGGTTTGCGCGACTGTGTGCTTACCAGAAGCAGGGTCACAGCCATTGTGCGGTGTCCTGGAAAAACCCAGGATCCTTCCAAAACCCTTTGAAAACACGAGGCTCATTAGAAGGCGTGACCATGGCCCTCAGGCGGGAGTGCCCTCCTTAGAAAGCTGTCACTGTTTATCCAATGTCTGGGCCTCGGGCTTGCTGAGCGCGACCTCCCCTGGTTGAGACGCCCATTTCTCTCAGTTTTCTCAGCTGCTCTTTTAATACAGTCCCTTTCTCCACTGACGCTCTAAATGACATTTATGAAATGTTTGTCTTAGACCCCTTCTCTCGTTTCCTTAGCACCTTTTCCTGTAAAGCTAATTCTCTTCCAGTCTTCCTGTTCCCGTTCAGTCGCTAAGTCCTGTCCGACTCTTTGCGACCCCACGGACTGCAGCACGCTAGGCCCCCCTGTCCATCACCAACTCCCGGAGTCTGCTGAAACTCATGTCCATTGAGTCAGTGATGCCATCCAACCATCTTATCCTCTGTCGTCCCCTTCTCCTCCTGCCTTCAATCTTTCCCAGCATCAGGGTCTTTTCCAATGAGTCAGCTCTTTGTATCAGGTGGCCAAAGTATTGGAGTTTCAGCTTCACCATCAGTCCTTCCAATGAGTATTCAGGACTGATTTCCTTTAGGACGGACTGGTTGGATCTCCTTGCTGTTCAAGGGACTCTCAAGAGTCCAGTCGAACTCCAATCTAAATAATTACAAAATCTCTGTTCCAAACCTCATCTTATCTGAGCTCTGATCTCTTATTGCTGATCGCCTGAATATCTTGCTTCTATAAAACTGAAACTAGATTTCACATCCAACTTATTTCCCCTCTTCCCTCCTCCCAGCAAAAAATGCAGCCCTTCTGATTTTCAAAGCTTAATTTCCGCTCTCTTCAGTGTCACACCTGAGGAGCCCAAGAGCTTCACCCTCAGCCTGGCAGCTTCCTGCTCCCCACTTTCCCCTCCCTAAGAGCAAGCGTTTCCAGTTCTTTTGGCCTTGCTGGGGGTGGGGTGGGGCAGCATTTTCTCCTTGTCGCAGGAACCCTGTGTTGCTCCTTGCATTTTTCCATTTTAGGCGTGGCCTGGCTCACCACCCCCACACACTGTCCACGAGGCCTCCCCAGACGCCTCAGTCCCAAGGCTGGTTAGACCGACTTTCCGCAGTCCCTTTGGCCACGTGCGCACGTGCTGCTGAGTAATGCGTGTTTTTAAGGGCTTTTCACTCTCTTGTGGGATGTGCGACGTTAAGCCCACCTTCATTTGTGCTTAGCTGTCCCCTGTCTGGGACTCTCTATTTTATCTGTTTCTTCCAGAGAATAAACTCTGAAGGGGCTCATCATTGATGGTTTCAAGCTGTGGTGCTGGAGAGGACTCTTGAGAGTCTCTTGGTCAGCAAGGTGATCTAACCAGTCGCCTTAGGAAATCCTAAAGGAAATCAGTCCTGACTTCTTTGGAAGGACTAATGCTGAAACTCCAATACTTTGGCCACCTGATGTGAAGAGCTGATTCCTTTGAAAAGACCCTGAAGCTGGGAAAGATTGAAGGCAGGAGGAGAAGTGGACGACAGAGGATGAGATGGTTGGATGGCATCACCCACTCGATGGACGTGAGTTTGGGCAAACTCCAGGAGATGGTGATGGACAGGGAGGCCTGGCGTGCTGCAGTCCATGCGGTCGCAAAGAGTCGGGCTTGACTGAGAGACTGA
Source organism: Capra hircus (assembly GCF_001704415.2). Classification (NCBI taxonomy): domain Eukaryota; kingdom Metazoa; phylum Chordata; class Mammalia; order Artiodactyla; family Bovidae; genus Capra; species Capra hircus. The sequence continues at coordinate 61,212,752 of NC_030831.1, forward strand.
ACAGCAGACTCTGTAGGGCAATCGATGTCTCGCAGGGAAGGCCAGTGTTACAGGAGATCTGGCGACACCGGTGCTTCCTGAATAGACTGGCGGCCTCCTCTTTTACGGGCCCCTCTCCGCCTCCCGGAGGAGCCTGGGTCCGTAGCCCTGTGGCCCCAGGAGCCCCGCCCACACGGGAGGCTCCCCCGCCCTCCTGCTGACCCGGCCAGCGCCCCCTCAGGTCTTCAGCCCCCAGACCTGGGCTGCCTTCCTTCCCCCACCCCCTCCCTCGCTTCCTTCCTTCCGTCCCTTTATCACTTTAACGTCCACTACCATTTTTGTGGGATTTCTTGAGAGATCAGAGTTCAGTGAGACGTTCGGTCTGCTTTCTCTAGCCAGAAACTGGTCTTGTTCTTAATCGAGGTTGTGTATAAGACGACTTTGTGGATATTTTCCCTCACTAGCTCTTCCGCAAATGCGTCCTTTACCATCGCTCCTCGGTCTTTTCCTGGTCGTGGTCCAGGTTCAGGGTGCTGGAGACCGGCCTCTGGGATGCGCGCCCGGGGACGGCTGGGCTGGAGACCGGCCTCTGGGATGCGCGCCCGGGGACGGCTGGGCTGGAGACCGGCCTCTGGGATGCGCGCCCGGGGACGGCTGGGCTGGAGACCGGCCTCTGGGATGCGCGCCCGGGGACGGCTGGGCTGTTAGGTCTGCTGCCCCGCTGACTCGTGCCGCACACGTCCAGGGCGGGCCGCCTGCTCTTCCCGCACGGCCACACTGCCCGGCCAGGTTTTGCGCTGTCTTCGAAGGACTGGGAGTTCCTCATTCTCTGACATGGGCCTCAAACCTCGCATTTCTGTTAGCAAATAGCAAAGAGAAGACACGAGGACCTGTCTTCCCGCTGATGGGTGAATGTGCACTGTGGTGCCTTTTGTGTTTTTTCTGGACGAGAAGCCACAAGGAACTGAACTTTATGTGGGCCACGAGCAGGGTGACTCCTACTTTCTTATGGCTGCGCTGGTCACCAGCATGGAAACTCAGTCAAGGGACCACAGACTCCTCTAGAGGAGAAGGTGAGACCTAAAGAGGTAAACCGCACAGGAAGTCAGCTGTGCGCTCTGCTGGGGCCCTTGGCGTGACTGACTTCTCCTTGTCCCCCAGGACCCGCTGAGCCTCACCTCTTATAGGAAGACTTCTTTCACTGCCGGCCCACCCTTCTGGGTTGATTTGAGAATGTTTTTAAAAACACTTATGTATTTACTTGGCTGCATCAGGTGCTAGTGAGGTCGCGTGGGATCTGCCGCAGCTCCAGGACTCTCCAGGTGCCTGGGCTTGGCTGCTCCACGGCGTGCAGGACTGTAGTTCCCCAATCAGGGATTGAACCCACATCCCATGCGTTATCAGGCAGATTTTGGACCTCTGGACCAGCAGGGAAGTCCCTGATTTGAAGATCTTTACTGATGCCCCAGATCAAAGTGTGCTTACCCTCATTATTGAGGATTCCTACTCAGTTCTTACTCTTGGGCTCCCTTCAGATTGTAGCAGCCCTTCTCTTAAAACATCCTCCTTTCAGATGGTTATATTACCACACAAGTGGCAAGGTTGCCGTACACTATAATCACTTTGAGCGAACTTGGACAGCCTTCAGGTCTCTGTGGCAATATACGCAAGTCTTAGTGTGGGCTGTTTCTACATATGGCTACTTTCAGCGGGGTTTTCCTTTTGGAGATTTTGTCCTCAAATTCTTTGGGGGGAGCCCCTAACCAGAGCAGCCTGTATCCCGATGATGTCTGCCGTGTGTCTAGCTCCCAGACTTCCCGGGAGAATTGGGCCAAGTGATGTACATACACGAGAATACTGTCAGCAGGACGTGCCAGAAGGACATAAGGCCTTGTTTTTGCAACACATCCTAGTCTTTGTTTACAGTCCCACCTGAAGTTTGGATTAGAAACTGACTTTTAATCTGAGAAAAAAATCAGTAATTTAATACACCTATAGATGTATATTTAATGCAAGCTGTCTTATGTATCTAAAAGTACAATGATTAGAGTTTTATCAGCTTTTACGTTTTTTGGGGGGGATGGGCTTAAGATTTTATCATTTGAAAGTGCCTATCTCACCCATCCTGCACAATATTAAAAAAATAAATCAAACTTGTGTTCAGTTCTACATAAAAACTATGATTATTTTGTAACTATAATTAGTTTAAAATGCACCTGAGGTAGACTACAGAAGGGCTTCTGGTAAAGCTGATGGCTGAATGGTAAAGAGCCTGCCTGCCAGCAAGAGACACAGGTTCATCCTTGGGTTGAGAAGAGCCCTGGAAAAGGAAACGGCAACCCACTTCAGCATTCTTGACTGGGAAGTCCCACAGACAGAGCCTGGTGAGCCGCAGTCTACGGGGCGGCTCACGGCAGTCAGACACAACTTAGTGACTGAACAACAGACTGCAAATACAAAAAAATACCGTAAATTAACTAACACTTATTGTGGAAATTTTATGTACCTTCCTGCGTCTTTCAGTTGTGGACTATGGGTCTCTAATTTAAAAAAAATTTAATACATGAACCAAAGCTCGTTTTTTCCTTACTCTTTTTGGTATTGATATTCACTATAAATCTCATCAATCAACCTTGACTATAATACTTATATCTGAGTAGGGAAAATATAAATATGAGCTTTCCCACTCTATTATCCTTCAGCGCCCTTTGCCTGATTTAAATCTTAACATGCACCAGCTTCACAGTTTGGTTCTTATACTTTTATGCACCAGAAACCAAGTAGGTTACAATTCTAGAAAACATATGTTAACATTAGTATCAACCTTCAGAATACAAAAGTGTAATGGGAAAATGTTCATTTTTTGAAATATTACAGGGGCAAAAGACAGCTATTGTCAGATTTTGAGTTTTTCCTATTTTTAATGTTAAAAATTGTATATACTCCAATAAGGGAATATCAGCCCCTTTCTCCTTTCTTACCTCCTTCCCGCCTGCCTTCACTACCCCCATCATTCTTTCCACTCCCAGGTTATGTGATTCTAAAGGAAGGAAGAAACTTCAGTTTGAGAAGCTGATTCCTGATGAAGAACCCAGGGCATCTGCTTTTATAAGAGCAATGCTGGTGGGCAGGTGGGTACTTCTTCTAAAATTGTAGATCCAAGAGGAAGGTTTATGGACGATGCCCTATCACCCTGTTCCTCATACTTACTTACAAAGAGCTGGCTTGCAGCAGATGCCAGGGCAGACTTCCTCGAATGAGCTCGTCTGCGTAACTGGACCATCCCAATTCGGATCATATCACTGTATGGCCGAAGTCAATAAATACAACTCAGGTTAAGTAAAGACCCACAAGCTCACATGGGGCTCAAACAAGGAGACGCAGGCTCTGGTCCCCGTGCTTCTGCCCAGAACTCTGACTTTATAGGGAAAATGTAGACGCGAAGACGCATGGACAAAGTGGGAAAGTGAACGCCTTTCTACTCCTCTTCCAGGTTTTGCTGCCAGTTTTCGAGTCGTCTCCATATACTCACCCTAGCTTCCCTTCCTCTCTAGCCATGTGACCCTAGAAAAGACGCTGAGCCTCTCTGAGCTCTTCCCTACAATGAGAATCATATGTAAGTCTTAAAGGGGTTAAAGGGATCACATTTGAAAACCTGCCACAGGCTTGGCAGTGATCTGGTATGGGCTGCCGGCTGCAATGCAGAGTACCAGGCTCAATTCAAATCTCAGGCAGTGACACGCTTCATGTACGTATGTGCACATATGGCAGGCACCGCGTGTCTTGTCCTGTATTTGCGAGACCTGGCCACCCCATCATGGCACGTTGTTTCCGCATGAAACATGGTATGCGTTTGGTGAATGTTTCCTTGATAAGCGTTTCCTCATTTCCACTTCCTCACAAGATCATCTACAAAGAACGTCAGATGCTGCCTGGTTTAAATGTTGCTAAATTGTGGTTGAAGGACAGAGAGATAAGGAAAGATGACTCTCGCAAAATCCGCTTTTACCATATTTTTATTTCCACAAATAGTAAAAAAAAAAAAACAAAACCAAAACCATAAAAATGCTGAAGGCCAGCCTAGTGTCCCACCTGATTCACTTTCTGGAGCTTAAATCAATCATGGTTCTTCAAAGTGATGCATTTTTATCTAGAAATTTATATTATCTTTATAGTGCATTTTTTTATGTTTATAGCAGTTTTCAGTGAGAAAAGTGGGACAGGAAATTGTAACATCATTATGATCTCGACACCATTAAAGTACACAGAAAAAAAATCTAAAGGAAATATGTGGAAATAACTCTGGGTCATTGGATTTTTTTTTTTTTTGCTCAACTTCGTATCTTTATAGTTTTCTATATTGACCAAACTTTATAATGAACTGATTTACTCTTAAGTAATATTTAAAGTTCTCTTAAATTACTTTAGATTTTTAATTTTTCAACTGTTTTACATTAGAAATAAAATTTTAATGAGTTAAGTGGTGGGAAGCTTTAATTAATTAATTTATTTTTTATTTTTTAAATTTTTTTTAGGAAGCTTAAGGTCCATCTAGTCAATGCTATCGTTTTTCCAGTAGTCATGTATGGATGTGAGAGTTGGACTGTGAAGAAGGCTGAGTGCCGTTTCTTTGAACTGTGGCGTTGGAGAAGACTCTTGAGAGTCCCTTGGACTGCAAGGAGATCCAACCAGTCCATTCTAAAGGAGATTAGTCCTGGGTGTTCTTTGGAAGGAATGATGCTAAAGCTGAAGCTCCAGTACTTTGGCCACCTCATGTGAAGAGTTGACTCATTGGAAAAGACTCTGATGCTGGGAGGGATTGGGGGCAGGAGGAGAAGGGGACGACAGAGGATGAGATGGCTGGATGGCATCATGGACTCGATGGACATGATGAGTGAACTCCGGGAGTTGGTGCTGGACAGGGAGGCCTGGCGACTCCCTCAGTCGTGTCCGACTCCTTGCGACTCCATGAATCGCAGCACGCCAGGCCTCCCTGTCCATCAAATTCAGATCGTAGCAAAGCCATACAGTTGATCTTGAAAAACCTTTGTTCTGAAGTACAAAACAAACAGGAACGTGTATCAGGCACAAATGTGCGACCGAACACGTGTTTTACAGCAGAGACCCGAATGCCCGCTGCCTGGGTCGGTGCTCAGGACACTGCCAGTGTCCCAGGTGGCCCCTCCCCTGCCCATGCCCCATTTCCAGTCACAAACCACTCACTTCCACCTCCTTGGCCTGTTATTTACTTCCTTTCCCTTTCAGTCTTGCCATCTAAATGGTACCCTACACCATGCAGGTTAGTGCGGCTGTGTCTGAGCCTGACACCACCGTGACCCTCTGGCACACCTGCCGCCTCTGGCTGCTCTCGCTCAGCATGCCGGCAAGGCTCACCCGCACTGCCCAGCACTGTGGCGATTCAGTCACTGTTCCTGCTGTGCTGGTATTTCAGACTACGCTGGCACTCGTTTCTCTCTTGCTGTTGGTGGACACTTGGGCTGAGCCCGGCTGTGGCACCAGGAACCGTGGCTGCCACCAGCTCCTCTGTGTCTCCTGGTGAACAGTGCTCACTGGACTGATATTCCCGCCTCTGTGAGCTGACCTTGCTTTGTGCTGAGATTTCTACCCACTCGTGACCATAAAAGGGAAAACTGATAAAGACCCTGGAGTTTGAAGTCTGAGGCTGTGGATCTTACTGTCACAGATTGGCTCCTATTCGTGACAAATTCATATTCTCAAGGACTGACAACCCAGCAGTTTCCTTAAATGTCAAAATAAACCTGCTGTTATTTTAAATGAATTAGAAATTCTTTTAAATGGCAAGAATCAGCCTTAAGAGCCTCTTTATTTCAAATTAATGTCATCTAAATGTGAAAGCCTCTGCTTTGTGACTAACAAAAACATTTGCCAATATTCCAATTAAGACAATTTTGCCTTCAGCCAAAACCCAGAAGTTTCTTGAGCTGGTAGAGATTTTTAGAGATGCTATCTTGTTCAACTCCTTCATTTCATAAATCAGTAACTGAAGCCTTCTTGAGGCCAAATGCCTTCCAAGTTCCTGGTTAACTAGTTAGTACAGAACCAGGACCAGAATTAGTTCTGACTTCCGACCTTACATATCATTTTTGTTGTTCAGTCGCTCAGCCGTGTCTGGCTCTTTTCAGACCCATGGACTGCAACACACCAGGCTTCCCTGTTCTTCACCATCTCCGAGAGCTTGCTCAAATTCATGTCCATCGAGTCAGTGATGCCATCCAGCCATCTCATCCTCTGTTGTCCCCTTCTCCTGCCTTCAATCTTTCCCAGCATCAGGGTCTTTTCCAATCAGTTGGTTCTTCTCATCAGGTGGCCAAAGTATTAGAGCTTCAGCATTAGTCCTTCCAATGAATATTTAGGGTTGATTTCCTTTAGGATCGAGTGGTTGGACCTCCTTGCAGTCCAAGGGACTCTCAAGAGTCTTCTGCAACACCACAGTTCAAAAGCATCAGTTCTTCTGGACTCAGCCTTCTTTATGGCACAGCTCTCACATCCGTACATGACTACTGGAGAAACCATAGCTTTGACTAGATGGACCTTTGTTGCCAAAGTGATGTCTCTGCTTTTTAATATGCTGTTAAGACACTAGAGAAGAGACTGCAGTAACGTAGCTTCAGGATAAGAAAGGTTGGCAATTACCAGGAGCGGAACCAGGCAAGAAAGAATCCCTCATCCAACCCCCAGCCTTCAGAGGGAGCACAATCCTGCCAACACTGTGATTTTGGACTTCAGCCTCCAGACTGTAAGAGTTTGTGTTGTTGGAGCCATCCAGGTCATACTACTTTGTTATGGTAGCTGTAAGAAACAAATACATCTAGCAGTCCAGCTCAGTGGATTTGGTGAGAAACGGGAAAAGAGCAAGATTTCCAGGGATTGAGCGTGTCTCTTATAATCTATTCTGGGGCAAAAAAAGAGAAAGAGAATCCCCATGCTGATTCCTCAGGGTATAATTAATGCCTCTAAGTACAGGAGAATCGTCTGGAAGATGTGTGTGTGTGTGCTATGTCGATTCAGTCGTGTCCGATTCCTTGTGACCCCATGGACTGTAGCCCGTCAGGCTCCTCTGACCATGGGCTTCTCCAGGCAAGAGCACTGGAGTGGGTTGCCATGTCCTTCTCCAAGGCATCTTCCCGACCCAGGGATCGAACCTGGTCTCTCACGTATCTGACACTGGTGGGGGGGCTCTTTACTACCCAGCCACCTGGGAAGCCCCCCCTCTTGAGGATACTTTTTTATTTTTAATTGTGGAAGATTCAGGGGGAAAAGCTTTGGAATGTTGTAGGAAGGATACTTGTTAGATGTGAATCTTCATTGAAAGAAGTATTAGGCTACTGTTAGAACCTAAAATAGGATTCTAAAAGTTGGGCATCGATTTTTACAATGAATATATTTACATGTATCAATATTATAGGAACCCAGTATTTAAAACAATTGTCTGATGAAGTCATACAAGAGAAAGAATAAAGAATACTTTGGGAAAAAATATCTATAGTCTAATGTATAGTTTACATACCTAGGTTTTCGTATATCCCATTTGCCTGAAATAAGAACCATCTCTACAAAAGAAGAAAGTAGATCAATTTTAACTAAAGCTTAAAAAAAAAAAATCACAATGCCTACATATAAACTTTCTTAGGGAAGGTATTTCTGTCTATACTATTCAGTGGGGGTGAGGGGCGGGGTAAATGATGCCTACATTTAAAAGCTTAATAAATATTTGTTGAATGAATGTCCCAGGTAATTTACATTGTTACCAGAAGTGGTAGGATTCCATGGCCTCAATTTTTTTCTCTAATACTTCATGGTTGTGACAAGAAACATCTCCCATTTATTTCTGTGAGGAACGAGAAAGAGACAAAGAATTAGGGGACAAAGCAGCATGCACTAAAATCTGAAAAGCTATCAGGCCGTGTGTATGAAGTAGGCCACCCAGTGCCAGGGGCAATCTTGATAAGAGTCCACATGGCAAGTCTGCGAGGCGTGGGCGAGCCTTAGAGAGCTGAGGTGTCACCCTGCCAGCAAGCAGGGAACGTGTGTTCAGGTTGGCCACCCTGGGCCCATTCAGTGCACTGAGTAGTTATTTGCTATCGAAGTAAAAGAGAATGAGTAAATAGTGAGCAATTTAGGGATGGTTAACCACTAGTAGCTCAAAGGATATAGAAATGTGAAACTATAATTAGATCCCTGTTATCATGTACTAACTAAACGTATTACATGGTATGTTGCATCTTTCTGAGTTTATTTCTGAACACAGCTGAGAACTTAACAATTCCGACTGAAACCATCCTCTATCAATTCATGCCTCCATTAAGATTCCAACTGCTTATATTAGAAAAAAAATTCCAAAGATGGCTTCTTTTTATCTTGGATCTAAGGATGCAAACAGGAGCAAAACACAGCAAATCAGTTATCAATCACACAGCATAAAATAAACTGTAGCAGAAAAACTGAAAATTACATTCTCTTTTTCTATACTTAGCTGTGAAAATATTTTAACAAGTTGGCATCAGGGTTTGCAACTTTTACATCTGTTGTTTCTTTGGGGAATTATCTTTTCACATTGAAAGATGTCATTCTTTGAAAAGTGAGGCTAGTTACAACTGTGGTATTAGACTGTACATGTGGGACATTTTAGAGGGTTGGGGAGCATCTGTGAGTTACCGTGGTTTCAAGATACTGTCCTAGTCCCCATTCTATTTGTTAAGTAGGAAAAGCTGCAATTTCATGGGTATCTGGAAAATATTTGTTCTCCACTGAAATCCTTTCCTCATTCAGAGAAATTGTACAGCAAGGCCTGGCTCATGGTCTGGGGGATGTTCCGTGATACCAGCAAACTCCAAGTTCCACTGTCATCATCACTGTCTTGTTATCACTCTGAGGTTCCAGTGGGTCTGGTGTTCAGGGGGCTGTCTATGCTTTATGAACTCCTATTTCTTTCTCTCTCTCGCCTCTCACCCGCCACGTTCAGTCACTTTATTGAAGGTTTGGAAGTGGAACCAGGCAGCGGTCCCCAACTTTTTTGGCACCAGAAATGGGTTTCGTGGAAGACATTTTTTTCATGAACTAGGGCAGGGGTGGGAGGGTAGATTGGGGATGATTCAAGGGTATTATGTTTACTGGGCACTTTATTTCTAATGTTATTATTAATCAGCTCCACCTCAGATCATCAGGCATCAGACCCGGGAGGTTGAGGACCCCTAGAACCAGGGATGGGTCACACTGTGGACCCTTGCCCTTCTGCTCTCCCCTGATTTTCATGCCTTTGGATACAATGGGATATGATCTCTTGTAGATTATACACACTATGCCTGAAATAGTTTCTCGACATAAAAATTATACCCTTCGTTCTCCCTCCCTCCATCAAAAGAACAAAAAGGACCCACTGCTTTTGAGGCTGGACTGGACTTCCTTTTTCTCCACCCTGAGATACCTGACCGTAATTCGCTGCCCCCTATCTCCTCCCAATGTTAGTAACCCTTCATACCACATCTGGCAGGTAGGTAAGAAGACTCTCCAACCTCTCTCCCTGCTCCAGTGCTTTGCATACTAAAGTCTCTGGCCAATGCTTTTTCTTTCATTTTTTCCAGGGGAGGTTTTTGGTTACATATACCTTCAAGGGGTAAACACAGTTCCTAAAGGACAGAAAGGCAGAGTGATGTTGACTGTGAAACTGCACAGGGCCCAGAGCTGAATAAGGGCAGCGCTGTAGCCCGAGAGGGCGCACATGGAGCCTGGGCCAGGGCCGACAGTGTCTCTGACTGGAACAAACTCCCCTTGACTTTATCACGTTAGTTACATAAACATAACTCTAGAAAGCAGATATATGAGACTTAATGTGTATTTCTTAATATACAAAAAATTAAAGAGGCTTATAGGAATCCATGAAGGAACTAAAAAATATACAGAAATGTAAATAGTCCGTGTTTTAGTACTGAAATTTAACGTGTTTTTAAAGTTTAACTCAGTTTCATTTGGCACCTGGTGTTTCCCCCTCGTCCACACCCCTCTCACCTGTTGAACCTCTTTGTTTCTAATCTATAAACTCTGTAAAGGCAAGGGCAGTGTCTGATTTATTCCACTGCTGTAACAGACTGCTTGGTATGTTTATAATTGTTTGTTAAATTAATTGTATCTTATGTCTCTTGGAAAAATTTGCATTCTCTCTAATTTTACAGAAGTAATTCTGAACTGTTGATTGAATTGAAATGGAATAAACATGTTTCATGAGGCCAAGAGATAATAATTCAAAAGAAAAATATAAAAAGTCATCTACAGGAATTTCAAGAATCAAGATAATATTTTTTGTCCTGTAACTTCTACTTTTCAGTAAAACTGTGTAGATAACCCAAGTACACCTTTCTCTGCCCTTATTAGTTTCTATTATTTCAGCCACAAGTTCCAGTTTCTTTCTTTTTTCTTCCCTGTTTCTCTCTCCTTCCTCTTTCCTCAATCCCCCTACCCCCAATTCACCCCCAGGTTAAGTAACTTTATTGATGTTAAGCAGGCCCGGGATTGTTTGCAGCTGCACAAGTCTTATATGTAAAAATCCAGATTTATGAAACAATACGGAGGAATGGTAATTCAATTAAAAAGGTTTACCAAATTCTTTTAAAGAGTAACCTGCTCTAATCCAGCCTACAATATTGTTTCAATCGACAAGAAAGTACAACTTTTTACGCCACGACTAACACTGTGGTCGCAGAATGTAATTTTTTCTGAATACTGAAGGAAAAACCAAGGGAGAACACAGGGCCCGTTTCTTCTGTCCCACGTCTCCGTTCCAGCGTTACCTCTGCTTCCCATCGCCTCCCGTGTCCTCAGTCCTTTCGGACCTCAAGCTGAGCAGGGAGAGGGCCCGGTCCTCGGCCGTTCTCCTCACACAGGAGCTGCAGAGGGCCGGGCCGGGGCGGCACGACTGCCTCCGGGCGAGTTCATAGGTGGTGAGGGGAAGGCCGAGCGCCCGGACCTTCGTGCCGCCTGGAGTCTGTTCGAGCCCTGCCTCAACCAGCGGGGAAAATGAAAGCCTCGGGGAGCAGGAATGGGCGGGTAACTACAAGTTCATGAACCGAACACCGCTGAGCATCGAATCCATCAGAGGGCACCAGACCCACAGTCCGGGGCCCGCGGCGGGCCGCACGGCGGGGCGGTGCTGGAGGATCTCTGGGACTTGTAGTTCGCCACGGTGCCCCTCGGGGACGCCTGACCGCGGCCTGGAACTACAGCTCCCAGGTGGCATCGCGCACCGCCCGTCTCTCGGCCCCTCCCCTCTCGGGCCCGCGCAGGAAGCCCCCGGGCCTGGCGGCGCGGCCCCGCCCCCCGACGCCGTCCCGCTTGTTTACCCCGAGGCTCCGCCCCGCGCGCCCGCCCGCGGGGTCGCCGTCACGCGGGTAATGCATATTCATGAGGCGCGCCGCCCGCCGGCCTCCCGCCCGGCGCTCCCGGCGCGCGATTAATATTCAATGAGGCCGGCTCGGCGGCTGGCTCGACTGCGCGAGGCGAGGGGCGGGCGGGGGGCGGTGGCGGCCGGGCGGGCGCGCGGGATGGAACACCGAGACGCCGACGGAGCGCTCCGAACCGCCACATAATCGCCCGAAACGGCCGCGCGAACGCCACTGGCGGCGCCGCCGCCCCCCGCTCGCTGTGCGACCGCTGCCCCCCGAACCGGGGCCGCGCCGAGCCCCGCCGCCATGGAGCCCGCGGCCGCGGAGACCCGCGCGGAGGGCCGGGCCGCGGCGGGCGGCCCCGGGCCCGCGCTGACCGCGGCGCCGGGCCGGGCGGGAGGCGCGGCTCGCAGGCGGCGGCGCGGCCCGGCGCCCCTGCCCGCCGCCGGCGGGGCCGCCCCGGGGCCCGGCGCCAGCTCGCTGCTGCTGAGGAGAGGCCGGCTGAAGAGGAACGCGTCCGCCGCCGCCGCCCCGCGCCCCGCCGGCCTCCCCGCCCCCGGCCCGGCCGCGGCGCCGCCGTGCTCGCGGAGCCTGGACCGCCGGGCGCTGCTCCCGCGACCCCGGCAGATGCTGCCGCTGCAGCCGTCGGACCGGGACTGGGTGCGGCACCAGCTCCAGCGCGGCTGCGTGCACGTCCTCGACCGTCACTCGGCCGCCAGCCGCCTGCGCCCGGTGCTCTGCACGCTGGACACCACGGCCGGCGAGGTGGCCTCCCGCCTGCTGCAGGCGGGCCCCAGGGCCGGCGGCGTGCTGAAGGTGCCGGGCCGGGCCCCCGCGGGGCCGCCGCCCGGGAAGGCCGCGCTGCCCGCCGTCGGGGGGCCGCCGCCGCGCCGCGCCTCCCGCGCCGGCCCTGCGCCCGCGGGCTGCAGCCCGGGCTCCCCGCGGGCCCCGGACGGCGCGGGCCGGACCCCCGAGCCCGAGAGCCCCGGGCCGAGCCCGGGCGCCGAGGGCGCGTCGCGCCCGCCGGATCCCTACTGCTCATCGTCGTCCGAGGAGCTCGAGGCTGACCCGGGCCAGCCCCGCCTGCGCGGCCGCTCGTCGGGCTCCCGGCCGCTCTCCCCGGCCGCCTCCCCACCTCCGCCGACGGCCCCGAGGGGCGTCGAGGGCTCGGGCGGCGCCGCCCGCGACCGGCCGGCGGAGGAGAGCCCGGGCGGGGACGCGGCGGCCGCGGAGAAGGCGCCCCCGCCGCCCACCCTGTATGTGCAGCTGCACGGGGAGACCGCGCGGCGCCTGGAGGCGGACGAGAAGCCGCTGCAGATCCAGAACGACTACCTCTTCCAGCTGGGCTTCGGGGCGCTGTGGAGGGTGCAGGAGGAGGGCCTGGACTCGGAGGTTGGCTGCCTCATCCGCTTCTACGCAGGTAAGGCGGTCACCTGCCCGTGCGCCCTCGGGGCTCTGTTAGCCCTTCGCCGCTCGCGCGGACGACCGGTGGGACCCAGCCGAGCGGTTCCCGCCGCGGGTGCGGGGCAGGCGGCGGGGCCCCGGGCGCACACGTTCCTGAGAGGGGCCCTGCAGTGACAGTGCCGCCTTCGGGCTGCGGGGCTTGGGGCTGCAGGGCAACTTCACGTGCCGTGAAACTAGCGGAGGGAAAGGACCGCGGGAAACCCGGAGCACCCGGCCTGCGTCCGGCCTTGCGCGGCCGGCGGCGCCCACCCGGAGCTCAGTCCGGGTCGGCCGGTGCCCTGCTCCTGCTCCCCGTCCTGTTCTTTGCCCACTTAGTCCTCGGTGGAACCCGGCAGCCACGATCCTCTTTAGTGACGCTTTCCCTTAGCGCTTCTTGGCTTTGTTTCAGTCTCCTCTGCAAGTGTACTTCTTGCATCAGAAGTGGTTTTGCCTATTTCTTTCTCTCAGTTTCTCCCCTCTAACCTTTATAGTCGGAACTGACTATGTGACTTCCAATAGGGATACATAGGGGTCACAGTAGTACTTTTGATTGCCGTCTCTCACTGAGTGCGATCTAAAATCCTCCGCATCCTTTTTTTCATTTCTAGATTAAAGATCTTAAATTTTTTCATTGGGATAGAATTGATACATGAGATCAAGTTCTTGACCAGGGGGGACTAGTGTTTCTCTTTTAGCTGGTGCTAAATTAGGGAGCTACGGGTCCTGGCTGTATATTTGAGCTTAATAATTTCTTTATGTCCTTTTCCTCTGCTGGTTTGAAGAATTATGTTTTAGTGGTAAGGAATTTTATTTAAAACAAGGTTAGTGTAATAGTTAAGTCGGGAGTTACATCTTCCCCCAATTCACTAAAGTAGTAGATTACTTCTGCACTGAGGCTGCAGGTGGTGGTGGAGAGAGTCCCGTTTGTAATCGCGTCATCTGCAGCCATTCCCTCCAGCTTCATGCTCTTGGTCCACACCTGGGTTCTAGCAGCAGTTTAGTCGCTGTGAATGAAGAGCTCTTCCCTCCTCCATTGAGATATGCAAGACTGGTAGCATTCCTGGTGAGATGTTCCTTTATGTTTAATTGAGGTTTTTCTATAATTCAGGTGGGTTTCTGATGGATTTTGGCCTCATAAAGAAAACTATATCGTAATACAATAGCTTTTGCAGTACCTGAAGATAATGCCCCAACCTGATGACAAGCCTTTAAAAAGATTATGGCCTAGAAAATAGGTGACTTTTTTTTTTAATGTAGGAGCAACAACTAAATTCTTCTCTCTTGTGGCTCATTTAATTTATAAAATACTGTTATTTTATGAAAGCGTTAAATGGTAATCATGCTTGGAGTGAGTGTTTTGTTAACATGAGAATGGTAAATGCCTGTGTGTGTGTGTGTGTGTGTGTGTGTGTGTGAAGAAGCAAGGGCTGTGTTAAGCATATTTTGAACATACTGCACATATTTTGCATGGAAAGAGCTCTGCATGCCTCATCTTCCTCATGGTTGAGTTGCTGACCATGATGAATGTCCGTGGGGTTTTAGGTGTCCTAGTCGTGGCATTTAAACCTTTGATTCCCCTTGATTGTCTCTTCAAGTGTGTCCAGAATGTTCTGAGTGGATGATATGTAGGTGTTGTGTTTGTTTGTTTGTTTGTTTGTTGAACTTATCCTGGTGTAAAGTTAACAGATCATCTTTCTGGCTACATCTCAAGTTTCTGGTGTGCTCGTTTGAATCTTTTTGTTCTGCTCCTCATGAAAAGCAGTGATTGTTACTTCACGCTGAACCTGCTTGCTCTGCTGTAGTGCGCACAGCATAATACGTGTGCCCCTCTGTGTATACGCTTGTAAAGGCAGCTCGTAAAACGGGGAAGCCACACACAGCATCCAGCCTGTTCTTGAATATGAAGCCTGTATACAGGAGTCCTAGAAGGAAGGTGCCTGATCAAGATGTCTAATTGCACATTTTATACAAAATTGAGTTTAAGCCAAAGTTGATATATCAAACATCTCTGTTGGTATTCTTTTGACATAGAACAAAATTTACCATATCATGAGTCCACTTGAACCTTTGCGAGGAAGTGTAATTGTTGATGAACAAAAGGGCTTTGTTATAAGGTGGTCTCGCTTATCAGGAGAACATTATCAAGGCTTCACATGTCATGGAGGTTTACATTAAGCTGGGAGGAGATCCCCAGAAATTATCCCTTTGGCATGTAGGACACCCAACAAGAAAGGGTTATGTAGTAATTCTTTTCCTGAAGAAGAGAATTAACATTTGTTTTACATGAGACCCTTTGAGTGGGTGTTTTGTACCACATTTGTGTTTAGAATTTTACATGTAACTTACTTTTAATTCTGTCGCTTCCTATCACTTTGTTCATATGTGTAGTTGGAGTTAAGAATAGACTAGGAAGTCGCCTTTGAAGGCTTCCGAGTGTTTTCCTGTATTTAAATTGAGCTCATTACCTGTTGTTTATATAGTTTGTCTATCAGTTGCTTTTTTTTTTTGAGAAGTTCTTGTCGGGGGAGAACTTCATTCTCTTGAGGTCACCTTTCAGTTAAATTTTAGTGTTTATAACTTGGCCCAAGTGATTCTCAAAAAGGCTTTGGAAACCATTTGTGTTTTTTTTTTTAATATTTAAATATTTATTTAGGCAAAGTAAAATGAAAGTCTTTAATGAACTGAAAGGCTTTGGACTCAGGGTTCTTTGTGATTGCAGAGCTGTCATAGAAACTTTAGTTTGAAAATCGTTACTGCTCCTCTCAAGAAGCCATGCTCTTAGCTGACTTAAAATGAGAAAAAAATTAATTGTGGCTTTATCCGAAATAACTTGTGTGAAGTACTAAGTCTGTTAGGTACATTAACATTTAATTTCCTTTTAGGATCAGCCATCTTAAATTCTCCCTGAAAGAGAGTACTTTTAGGTGGAAAAACAATTCAAGAATCGGGCTGTTCCGGACTCCTGGGGGCACCTGAGACGCTGACCGAAGGCAGTGTGCACGGACTTCTTAATACTCTGGACTCTCTTCTGCCTTTTAGACTTGGTCGTCTCGCTGTCTCAGCTCAGACTGTGGCGGGGAAAGGACGTTGATAGAACAGAGCACGCCCACTGTGGCTGGTGAACCCTGGACAAGATGTTTTTATGTGTGACTTTCTGGGATTGCTCTGGAAAAGAGCCTTCTCACCCGCTCTTGTTTTTCTCCCTTTTCTCTTCTGGGAATGATCAAACCTCCGTGGTTCCCTGTGTGGAAGTCGAGAAGGGCTGGCTCAGCATTAAGCTGCAGTGTTGACGAGCAGTGTCTCGCTGCTGTGACCACAGCAGTGCCGAGTGACGCGGCATGAGCGTGTGACGCCAGCGTGCGCTTCAGCGCTCCTTCTAAGAACAGAGGAAAAACTTTGCCTTTTACATGATACTTTATACTTGTTTTTGATGTAAAGTGCACACTGTCTTGTCCTTCATTAACTGTGGTTTGATAACGTCTGTTAATATGTTGGGTTCATTATCTTCAAAAATCTTAAAAGAGCTTTCATATAAGTTGTCTTGCGTCCTTTCAGGAACATTAACAGGGAGGAGTCAGTGTCAGTCCTCTTCTCGCACAGAGAAGCTGGCGTGTCAAGAGTTCTGATTCTTGCTTGTGGTTTTTCAGTGCTTGGCGGAGCTAAGAGAGCATGCCTGTTCTGTCTTACAACTCATGTCACTTTCCATGAAATCTCCTTTACGTTTGGATTTTTAACTTGGATACAAGCATTCAGGAAATACGCTATTTTTGCTGGTAATGAGGTGATATTATCCTCTAGTCCCAAGTGGTATTCCTTGTAAAATGTGGACGGTTCTATCATGCTGCCTTTGACAGAAAGAAGCAAGACTGGACAATAAGGGGGCAATACCGAAAGAGTACGAAAGTGTTCCGAGTATCCCGGTGGCAAATAGTCATGTGTACATTCAAGTTGGTGTGATTACAGCTCACCTAAAACAGGGAGGCCGGGCGTGCTGCGATTCATGGGGTCGAAAAGAGTCGGACATGACTGAGCGACTGAACTGAATGATCCTTTATTCTCTTGCTTGAGCACGTCTTCGTTGTTAAACCATAAAGCCGTCACTGGCTACAGACTAGTAGCACTTGATCTGAAAAGTGGATAAGTTTTGAAGATGGTGGTGTGACTCTTCAGTGCCCTTAAAACATAGCTTTACTTGTAAGTATCAAAAATAGCTATCATGAAAGATTTGCACAAATCTTTTATTTGAAGTAAACTTACTTATACTTTAGTGATCAATAGTGCTTTATTAAGGTCACTATGCTGTTCAGTTTTTGTAATTTCTATCTTATATTGGGCCAGAGAGTAAGTACTCTACCTAAATTTCGCAGTTATTCCTAAAATGATGTGTTTTTTTTTTAATTGTAGGGAAAGGAGATGAGTGTAAACAAGTTTATGAAGTTTCTTTCTTGTATCTGTAAGATTGTTAAATGATTGGTTATCCCAAGATTCTTATTTTTTAAAGTGTAAGGTGTTTTATTTTCTTGTTCTCTTTCTTTATGGAATGCTGAATTTGATTTCTTGGTAACATAGCATTTATTGAGGTTGTGTATCATCCAAGGCTCGTATAATACTTGGCACTTTAGTTTAAACATTTGTTGAGTTGAATCTGTGGAATTTTGTGAAGCAGCTGATGGTGTGTGTCCTGAATCTTCGGCTTTCCTTCCTGTTTCCCCAGGGGTTGTGTTAAATGCACACACACATCTCTCCAAGGACACACCCCTCTCCCAGGACAGACACACCCACACCCACACCCACACCCCCCTACCTACCTACCTCCTAGGGCAGGAGATTGTAGGTGTTAATACCTTCACTCTTAATACCTTCACGTGAATGAAGCTCTATGTGGGTTTTGAGATTCTCTCTTAAAGTTTTCTTAAAATTTAACAGGTGTGCCCTCCTCCTTTTCACAGGCATCTCTTACCTCAACTTTGAGATGAATTTAATGAGGCATCTATCAAATGAGGCGTCCCGGATTTAATGATTTGATTATGTGCCAGGGTTGAACACGATTCAGTCTGCCTGGACAGGAGAAGGGTTTAATTGTGCTCTGACAGTTGAGAGACCCTGAAGCCACTCAATAGAAAAGCCTTTTCTTTAAAGATGCTGGCATTTTGAAAAAGAGAAAGAAATGTTATTAAAACGTCCAAAATAGCCTGGGTAAACGAAGCCTTTTTTCCCCCTGAAAGTCTCGCCTTCTAAAGCCTGCTCCACTCCAGGCTTCAGGGACAGCACAGGCGGCAACAGGTTCTGGGTCTGGCCTCAGGCCCCGCTGCGTCTTGGGCAGAGTGTCATGCTCCCTTGGTTTTCTGAAGAGAGTAGAGTTAGAACCAAAGGAAATATGGAGGCTGCGTCTTGGGCAGACTGTCATGCCTCCCTTGGTTTTCTGAAGAGAGTAGAGTTAGAACCAAAGGAAATATGGAGGCTGCGTCTTGGGCAGACTGTCATGCCTCCCTTGGTTTTCTGAAGAGAGTAGAGTTAGAACCAAAGGAAATATGGAGGCTGCGTCTTGGGCAGACTGTCATGCCTCCCTTGGTTTTCTGAAGAGAGTAGAGTTAGAACCAAAGGAAATATGGAGTCTTTAGACGTGTTAGCTGCTTATAACCTAAGTCTGTGTGACTGATTGTTATGAAACTTCCTCTCTAGGCTTTGGAAAATTTTCATAAATTGAAATTCCGGGGCCTGGAAAAAATAGACTTTAATGATGGTTTGATTAAAGAACATTAGGATATTTGGTTAAATACGAAATAGCAGCTCTTTCAAGGTATGTGATAATTGTACTTTAGAATCGAGAATAGTAATGGTTACTGGATTACTGAAGGGTAATTACATGTCAGTTTGGAGGTAGAATGGTTTTGTTTTATATACATATAAAATATACACCTGGTATGCCTTTTAGTATGTTAAATGAAGCAAAGCATAACCATCCCATAATGCCACATTAATGCGGAAACGTTTCCCTGTTGTATTTTTACATTTGAGATTGTTTTAATACGTTGTAAAATATTAATAATGAAGTGTCTTGCTAAGGTACGAGTCCAGTGACTTTAGAGTTTGGGACTTAGACATTCTATTGGAGTGAATATTTTGGTTCTACATTATACGTATTTTGTAAGTTTGTACATGTTGATACTTTAGCAAAACTCAAGAAAATCCAGAATTTAAAAAGCTGTTTATTTGACGGCATCAGGCCTTCGTTGTGGTACAGAAGATGTTTATCACATCATGTGAAATCTTTTGGTAGGCGCTCAGGCTTAGTTGCCCTGTGGTGTGTGGGATCTTAGTTCCCGCCCCAGCTATCAAACCCCTGTCTTCTACATTACAGAGCAGGTTCTTAATCACTGGATCTCCAAGGAAGTCCCCCAGATCCAGGATTTTTGACATGTATTTTCTGAAATGAAGGTTGTTAGAAGTAAATTAGTCTCCCTTCCAGTTACACGAAAGCATTTAGTTGATAATTGAATAAAATTGGAAATGATTTTGTTCTGGACAGTGCCAACAATGAATGGGAAGAACTGGGCATCTGAGATAATATGAACTGGCAGGTTTCGGTCACCCCTCCCCGGCCCCCATTCTGTTCACGCAGGAAGGGCTCTGTGCTTGCTGGCGTCTAGTTCTGCGGGCTTGTGCGTCTGATGAAGCGCGGGTGGAGAGTGCGTTGTTTCACGTGTCTGCCTCCGTTAGTAATATGTTAGAATGTTTGCGTTTTCTTTCAGATACCAGGCATGCTTTTAAACACAGCGAAAGAAAGTGCGGACTGTACTTGTTTCCACTGCCTCTTCAGTAATTCTCTGGGCTTCACAGTCAGCTCATTCCTGACACACGGTCCAAAGAGTGTGATTCTCCGAACAGAACCAGTTTCTGACTTTTATTGTTGTGTATGAGAAATGCATCCTTAAGGAATTGTTTCTTTGTTTGTAACCATGTATTGGGAGAGCTTTTTGGCTGTACTTTAGCACTCGAATGGGCTTCCCCGGTAAGTGGGGTGGGCTTCCCTGGTGGCTCAGACGGTAAAGAGTCAGCCTGCAGCGTGGGAGACCCCGGTTTGATCCCCGGGTTGGGAAGATCCCCTGGAGAAGGGAATGGCTATCCGCTCCAGTATTCCTGCCTGGAGAGTCGCGTGGATGGAGGAGCCTGGGGGGCTACCGTCCACGGGGTCGCAAAGAGCCGGACGTGAGTGAGCGGCGGACATTGCTCGTACTGGAATGGGGGCCGCATCCTAGGGCTTCGGAGTTTGGCCGCTGTGACCTGAGGTGGGGTCTGTAGTTTAGGGAAACGAGTCTGAGTGGGGAAGCTCGCTGTGCCTGCGGGCGTCCCTTTTAACCTGCCCTGGGCTCCGAGCTCCTCCTCAGTGAGTGAGGAGCCTGGGGTGGAGTAGGGGATGATCTCTTCCAGCTCCTAACCTCCTGGGGCTCTGTTGGAGGGTCTGTCCTCCAGATTAGAAGGGCTAAACCTTGTCGTTGTTTAGGTTCTCTAACCCCTGACTGTGGGTTTAAAGACAGCCGAACCCCTGCCTTTTGTCATGGAGAAAGGAACATCCTTGGACCTAACGCAGTCAGCCCGAGGCTGCCAGCCAAAGCCGAGTGCTTTCTGGAGTAGATTAGGGCCAGTGACGGGACGGACGGCCTGGGGTCCCCTCTGCCTGCCAGCCCCAGTCTCCGAGTAGGACGTAGGAGCATACGGATGCTCATTTATCCTGAGGACAGGTTTTACATGGAAATCACTCTGTGGCATCCCTTAATTCCTCAGCGCCGACTGCTGCTTTCTCACTGTTGCAAAGGGAACTTTCAAGTGCAGAAGTACGACGGGCAAAAACGCACGCCTCTGGGCTGTGTCCTCTAGGTCCGAAGCAGGGGCGTTTCTCTGGGTAGTCTCTGAGAGGGTGCGGGGCTGAGGGAGCCCATGCGCAGCGTTACGTGATAAACGGAGCCTCTCCTTGGGGAAGAAGTGCCCCCCCTGGAGTTGGAGGAGACGTGTACTTTCTTACACACGTGTGTATACACGCACACACGTTTTCCATTGCGTCTGGGGGGATCATGGCAGGCGGCGGGTGTATTTGTGGGTTGAAGGTGCGAGTGGGGTAGACAGTCTTGGGGGGGTCTCTGTCTAAAAAATTGGAGCTCTTAATTATGTAGGTCTTTCCCCCATGTTTCAGTTGGTAACTTATTTCTCTTGTGAATGGCATTTTCACGTCCCTTGTCCCTTTTTTGTTTGATGCTTGTGTTTTCCTTCTGCCTTGCAGATTTGCCTTTTGGGGAGGGTGTAGCTAGGGGAACAACTTTGGTTTGCAAGTGGCTGCTTTCTTTATCTGGTGGTGCTTTATGTCAGTCTTTTCCTCTAGGTATTCAGGCTTCTGTGTCATGCCTAGGAAGGCCTCCCCGACCCAAGATTTAAGAGGGGTGGGCAGATTTAAAACAAGTTCCCCACATTTTCCTGTGGTACCTTCTAGTTTTGCTTATTTCAGCCTGTGTTGTTTAAGAAGGGAAGCGGGAGTGAACACGCTGTCCCCGCACGTTCTGTTGGATAATAGAGTATTTCTTCAGTGACTTAGACTGTCGCCTTTCCTCAGTCGATGCTTTTTGTCTTTTAACTGATAGACATTTATATCGTTCTTACGATGTGCTAGGCACTATGTTAAGTGCTTTGTAAATACGAGCTCATTTAATCCTCATAACAACCCAGTGAGGCAGACCGTGTTACCATCGGAGGGTTACGGGAAGACTGAGTTAAGAGAGCAGCTTGTCTAGTTCTCTGGGTTTGTCAGGCCAGCAGCTTCCCAGGTGGTGCTAGTGGTAAAGAACCCATCTGCCAGTGAGACGAGGGCGACGCAGGTTCGATCTCTGGGTGGGGAAGATTCCCCTGGAGGAGGGCATGGCTACCCAGGCTCAGTATCCTTGCCTGGAGAACCCCATGGACAGAGGAGCCTGGTGGGCTTCAGAGTCAGAGTCGCAGAGCCAGACGTGGCTGAAGCGACTCAGCCCTTAGCAGTGTGTCACAGCCGGACCTGCTGAAGGTGGAAGCCTTGTGCTTAAGGGCCTTCGGGGGCCAGCTGGAGCAGGTCGGCGTTTGGGGAGCACGCACTCTGAAGTGGTTGGAGCAGAGTCCTGCATTCTGACCGTGGCTCTGACCCCGGAGCTCCGGCTCCCTCTTTGCGGTTTTGTGGAGGCAGGTAACGACCTTGAGCCACACGGGGTCATCGTGATCGAATGGGGTGAGGGCAGGTGCCCAGGACAGCAGGGCGCGTGTCACCCAGGCCCTGGGCCTGAGGCTGGAAGGAGCGCTGACGGAGCAACAAAGACCTGGACTCGACTGCCGGCTCCTCCTTTCCTGGTGCGAGGCCTGCGAAGAGCCCGATACTTTCCCT
Source organism: Capra hircus (assembly GCF_001704415.2). Classification (NCBI taxonomy): domain Eukaryota; kingdom Metazoa; phylum Chordata; class Mammalia; order Artiodactyla; family Bovidae; genus Capra; species Capra hircus. The sequence continues at coordinate 61,234,991 of NC_030831.1, forward strand.
GAACCTTGTTTATTAGAGGGAGAGAAGAGGTGATAAAAACAACCAGGCTCGGAGCCTTCGTGAGGTCCAGATTTGATAATACCCGTGGAAGTGCTTTGTAAAGGAGGTGTTCTACAGATGAGGTTTGGTGCCCTTATTTTTAGAACTAGTAAATTGCCACAAATGTTAGAGGTAATTATGCTCATTAAGGGAGATGGGCGGCGCTGTTGCTCAGTGGCACTATTGCTCATTCATTCAGTCCCAAGTTACTATGAGTACCTACCATGTCAAATGTATTTTTGATTCACAGATACCTAGTTTTAATTTTCTAGGCTCCCTTGAAATACCTGTAGATCTGAGGGCATGTTTGTGGAAACAAGTGAGCCAGTGTTTAGAAAACAAAGGTGGAAAATGTTCTGATTGGCAGTGGTTCACCCATGACTGTAGTCACAGGGAAGGACAGGCTCCTGACCCTACTTGTGTGTCCCCAGAAGGGCCTTGAGCCGTCTTGGAGGACCAGAGGGGCAGACTCGTTGCCATAACTCTGGACTCCGGAACTGTTTGCAGAAGTAACCATCAGTTACTAGTAGATCAAGGTCTAGTTGGACTAAGTTTAGGGTTAGTAACTCCAGATGAATTCTTTAAGATTTACCAACCCTTTTTACCAAGCCTTTCGCCTGTTTGGACCATTTGGGCTTCACTGGGTATCATCATCTGGGAGGACCCAAGTTCTGGGTTAAGCAAATGTTAATTTTGCTTTCTTGAAGTGGCAAATATGCATTGCCCAAGGTTGCCCTGAGCCTGGCAGGGGCCTCCAGAGCTCTTGGAAGTCCGTCTCTTATTTCTGTAAGGCCTGCGAGGGTTTTGCTTCCTTTGGATTTGAGGTTTATGGGAGATGCTGTCTTTATCTTCCAGAAGGAGATACTTCCTTTTAGTTTGATGTCACGTAGACCAACGATATCAATGTAAAATTTGGAAGATGAGGAACTGGTCATAGCCCGAGGGTATCGTCCTTAACTTTGCCCATCGACTGTCTGAATTGTCATTGGTGGAGGAATTTTTTAAAAACCTCTTAAGTGGACTAGGAGGAAACACGCCTCGTAAGTGTTCACACAGGCAAAAACAGCTGTTTTATGCATGGCTGTGAAAGCCACTCTACAGTTAATGGTAAATTAAGTCTTTGCTGATGGCCTGTTACAGATTTAAGTGGAAGACAGAACGTCTCTGTGAAACATCGTCTCATGTCGTAACGTGAATGAAGACGCTAGAGAGAATCTTCATTGTTTTTTTGGGTTAGTTCTAAAAGTATGATAAACACCCTGTTTTTTTTTTAAGTTATGCAGATCCTGGTTGACTGAGGTAACCATGCTTCTGATTAAAATGAAAATACCTGTGACTGAGCCTAGTCAGCATTCAGGCCAATTACCTGCTGGTGCGTGTTCTCCGCTGTCAGGGCGCCTTTCTGTCCTGCGTGACAAGGCTTTAGAGACCTCAGCTAACTCATTGGAATACTATCAGCACCCGACAAATGGATTTTACGGGGGATGTTAACAGAAATGCTGGCATCGGTGTAATTATAGGGGGTAGTTGCTATTAGCCTCTGTGATTGTAGACACTAAAATGCTCTGGTCAGTCAGGTCAGTCGCGTCTGACTCTGTGCAACCCCATGGACTGCAGCACGCCAGGCCTCCCTGTCCATCACCAATTCCCGGAGTTTGCTCAAACTCATTTCCATCGAGTAAATGATGCCATCCAACCATCTCATCCCCTGTCGTCCCCTTCTCTTCCTGCTTTCAATCTTTCCCAGCATCAGGGTCTTTTCAGATGAGTCAGTTCTTCGCATCAGGTGGACAAAGTATTGGAGCTTCAGTTTCACTTGTAACTAAGTCCTAAGAAGAGCTTAATGTATTTAACCGAAGTCTGAGCAATATTGTCTCATTGATAAATTGTTGTTATGTAGTTGCTGAGTTGTGTCCTACTCTTTGTGACCCCTTGGCCTGTAGCCCACCAGGCTCCTCTGTCTGAGGGATTTCCTGGGCAAGAGTACTGGAGTAGGTTGCCATTCCCTTCTCCAAGGCCCTTCCCTACCGAGGGATCAAACCCGAGTCTGTGCTGTTGGCAGGTGGATTCTTTGCGGTAAATACACAGGTTCCATTCAGTTCAGTGCAGTCGCTCAGTCGTGTCCGACTCTTTGCGACCCCATGACTCTAGCCCACCAGGCTCCTCTGCCCATGGGATTCTCCAGGCAAGAATACTGGAGAGGGCTGCCATTTCCTTCTCCAGCGCACAGGTTCACATTGATAAACGCGCAGTGACAGATGTTTTACACACCTGTGTGTCGGGACTGCTGAAGAAGTGATGTCATTGTGAAGATACCACACCAGGGTCCATTTCTGAGAGCAGAGGTCCTCTTGTAGTCACTACACTTGGAATGCTGTTATTTTTTTTTTAAATCTCAGATTGACTTGCAGCTGCTAATAGAGAACTGGGAACTCTCATTGCTTCCTGCTTCCATATGTGTTCATGAGGTCTCCCACCCCAGCCCCCAGAAAGATAAAGCAGTCAGTAGCCCCTTGGTTCTGAGAAACAGATAGATTAACCCAAGCGATGTTGACCTCTAGATAATACTGATGGAGACAGGGAAGTGGTGGTGATCGTTTATCTTGAAGGTGCTTTCATAAGTACGACTGTATAAAGCCCCTTGTACAGCATCTTCTTTATCTTTCAGAGACATTTGTAATATTGGACTAAACCAACATTGTCTGTAGATGGTTACTGTTAGTCATTCAGCATCTGGCGAACGTGATCGTTGGTACTTGCTGCTGGGGACTGCCTTTGCCAGGCTTCACGGGTGAAAAATGGGTGACAGCGTCTTGGATATTCCAGGGAGGGCCTAGAGTGAGAGTGCTGGAAGGGACCGGGGGCATCTGGCCCAGTTTCTTACCTAGTGTAGAAACCTGCGCTTATCCGGTCCGGACTGACGGGCATCTGGCTTCTGCTTGTTGCCTGCTCACCGCGTCCTCATTTCAGGGCAGCACCCAATGGGGACGGTGCTCCTGGGGGGTGAGCTGTGGAGCAGCAGCAGCTGCAGCGGCGTCTCCTGGGAGTGGGGAAAGTGCAGACGCTCAGGCCCACCTCAGACTTTGTGAAAAACCAGCCTTTTAACAAAGTCCCCGAGTGATGCGTTTGCACAGTGCAGTTTAAGAAGTGCCAGTGTTGGATGAATTGCGAGTGGGAGAGATTAGAGCTGGAGGAGGGAAGCCGCTGGGAGCTCGTGTGGTTCAGGGAGATGCTGAGGGCTGGGACTGAGCAGTGGAGGGAGAACAGGAGGCCGACACACAGGGCCCAGTAGTTGACATAGAAGCTCAAAGGTGACACTGTAGCCCTCTGATAAGAGGGCTGTGGGTCAGTTCCTGAAGGTGGGAAGCAAAAGGTTGTGTGGGGTGTCACTAATAGTCCCTTGAAACTGGAGGATCGGGGCTCGAGTTGGGAGCTGGGATGAGGATGAATGAAGGTGTGTCCTGCTTTTCGTGTTTAAATATTTTGCAGCTGAGGCTGAATTTTGCTGAGGATGAGTTTGAAATGGTAACGTACTTTAAGCTGATAGTAATCGTGTGTTCAGCTGGCAAATGGACTTGGCTCACCACCCAGCTTCCAGATCTCAGTGGGTCCTTTTGCTTTCTGCTGTTTTTCATATCTATGGTAACTCTCAGGAAGATGATACAAACCTTTTTTATTTATCTGGCTTTCTGGTAAGAGCTCCCTTATTCACACCCAGAACAAATGCTGGTGGGGCTGTGGGCCTGGATGGAAGGGAAGAGGCCTAAATAGGGTGTTTCTGTTAAAGTTTTAAAGCTCTCAAGATGAATGCCTTTTGAACATTGAGGCTTTTTCCTGTCTGGGGTGTGGATGGGGGACATAAACAGTTTGCATAAACAAGGCCAATAAAACTTGAACTGCCTTAACGAAGGCATCGTTGAGTGCTAAGGGGACCCAGAAGTCAGACAAAGCCGCTCTTCCTGGAATGTTCTGGGAAGACTTCCTGAGGATCCTTTGTGGGAACGGGACCAGCACTGTGTGAAACGGGCATGTCAGGAGTGTGGGAAGGGAGGCTGGGGGGTGTTAGAGGGTGAGCAGGGACTGGGCGGGGGGGAGGCTGGGCCGCTGGAGAAAGGCCCCCCAAGTGAGGGCATGGTGGGCGGTGGGAGCATGGAGCCTCAGCGCAGAGCAGGAGGCCCGGAAGCTGTGTCTTAGGCGTGGACTGCAGGGCCTTACCAGGCGGCCGGTTGCAGGAAGGACTGGAGGGAGACCAGAGCCTGGGAGATGGCCTTGGGTCATTTAGCGTGTGTTAGTCAGCTAGCCAAGTCTGACTCTCTGTGACCCCATGGACTGTGGCCCACCAGGCTTCTCTATCCATGGGATTCTCCAGGCATTTAGTCAACATTTAAAGCACTCTGTTAAGGAGCTAAGTTCCAAAGAAGGCATGGCCTTGCCTCAAGGAGTTCAGCCCAGTAGGAGAAAAAGAATTCATTACAATGGAGAGTCACCTCCTTCTGAGGTTTGTGCAGTGTGGCTTTTACCAGGCAGGGAGTTAATCAGCTTGGCTGCAGCTGGGGCAGATGGGAGATGGTTTTGAATATTGGAGCAGAAAGAACTGCAGATGTGGGAATTGTTTGGAAGGTAGAATTCGAGGGTCTAACTGAGTGATTGTGTGTTGGGGTGAAAGAGCAGTGCAGGGTTTATTGTTCACCCCTAGAGTCGTCTGAGTGTCCTCCCGCTGGGAGGCGCTGCTGCCCCCTGTGCCGGGGTGTCCTGCGAACTGAGCTGCAGGCCTCACACCTGTGTTAGGGTGACTTGGAGGTCTCTGGTTTGGTTGACTCCAGTCCCCTCACCAAATAGGAAAAGGAGTCCGTCAAAGCTGTATGTTGTCACCCTGCTTATTTAACTTATATGCAGAGTACATCATGAGAAACGCTGGGCTGGATGAAGCACAAGCTGGAATCCAGATTGCCGGGAGAAATATCAATAACCTCAGATGCGCAGATGACACCACCCTTATGGCAGAAAGTGAAGAAGAACTAAAGAGCCTCTGGATGAAAATGAAAGAGGAGAGTGAAGAAGTTGGCTTAAAGTTCAACATTCAGAAAACGAAGATCATGGCATCCAGTGTCATCACTTCATGGCAAATAAATGGGGAAACAATGGAAACAGTGGCTGACTTTATTTTTCTGGGCTCCAAAATCACTGCAGATGGTGATTGCAGCCATGAAATTAAAAAGACCCTTACTCCTTGGGAGGAAAGTTATGACCAACCTAGACACCATATTAAAAAGCAGAGACATTACTTTGCCAACAAAAGTCTGTCTAGTCAAGGCTATGGTTTTTCCAGTGGTCATGTATGGTTGTGAGAGTTGGACTATAAAGAAAGCTGAGCTCCAAAGAATTGATGCTTTTGAACTGTGGTGTTGGAGAAGACTCTTGAGAGTCCCTTGGACTGCAAGGAGATCCAACCAGTCCATCCTAAAGGAGATCAGCCCTGGGTGTTCATTGGAAGGACTGATGTTGAAGGTGAGTCGGACATGACTGAGCGACTGAACTGAACTGAACGGAGTCCCCTCACCAACATACAGAAGAGGGGAGCAGGAATTGGCTTTAGGGTGCTGGGGGGGAGTTGGTGAACTTGCTTTGGGCTGTGTTGCATGTAAGGGGCCTGAGGGCCGTGCAGGCGCGTCTGTGGCTCAAGGAGCCATGTTTAGGCAGTTACAGTCCTTGTGCCGAGTGAAGCTGCTCTGTCACACGGGTGGAGGGAGGAGAGGGCTGTGGAGGCAACTCCAAGGAATGCCTGTTTAGAAAGTGGTGTCGTGGACTCTTGATACGTGAAAGACTTCAGATGTGGAGAGGGACACTCGATGGCGTGTGTGTGAAGGTTGGTTAACAGGCAGTGTGAAGTTTGGCCTGAGATTACACTGGTTGTTCCCTTTCAGGGGAACATTGATGGAAAGGGGCTCGAGCCATCTGCTGTTGATAATGTTTGCCTTTTTCTGGGTTTTATTTTCCTGGTGTATGCATATACAGAAATGCACTAACTGTACCCTTGTGGCTTGTGTGCGTCACTGGATGGAGGCTGTCCCTCAGGAGGAAGAAGCGATGCAGTCCTGAAGGAGGAAACCTGAGGGCGTTTCTCTTGTCCTCGAAGGGGAGAGAGAGGAGGGTGGTGGCTGACTGGGAAGGGAAAGTCCTGGGAGAAGGAAGCCGGGGAGTGTGAGCCCTCGTGGAGTTCACCGCGGGCAGGACAAGGCCCGCCTGTCCTCTGGGATTGTTAGGAAGGACGGGCAAGACACAGGGCCACCATGACATTCAGGAAGTCAGGCCTCAGTTTTCTTGCTGAGAAGGTGAGGAAAGTCAAGTCTCAATGTTTACTGTGTGTAATGTGCTTTTCCTTGAGTGGATCAGTCAGCTAATCACCGTTCATGCCTGCTTTGGGGAACTTACGACGGGGGTTTCTGTCTACACTGAGCTTTCTGCAGGGCGATCCTTTCTTGACTGTCCTAAGGCACCTGCAGCTTACTGCGTGCAGAGGGGAGGGGAGGGGAGGATGGTAAGCCAGAGGTGGAGACAACTGCAGCTCGGGCTTGCGGGGTGGCGGTGCTTGCATCGGTGGTGCGTCTGAGTGGCCCAGTGGTTCCCTCCTCCCCGTCTCTGAGTGTGTGTTTAGGCAGTGGTGGGCCACTGGGGTGGGGGTGTATGGATGTGGAGACAGGTCAAAAACCTTCAGAAACGCTTTGATGAAGCTGGGATCATGCCTTCCATTAGCTTCTGCTTCCTTGCTGTTTAAACATCACTTGCGGAGTAGTGAGACTCCTGCGAGGCTTGCAGACTGAAGGCTGGTTCTGAAGGATGTGCTTTCCATTCCCAGTTCGTCAGAGTGACTTGTGGCTTGAACCTGTTTATAAAGTGAGCATGAAGGCATGATAATTATAAATGTGGGTGTATATAAGCCAGAGTGTATAGGAGGCAGTTATTCTGAACTGCTCTTAAGCCATGCTACACCGATGTTTTTGCTCTTGTGAGTTGTAGTAAGTGTTAAATTTCTGTTTTGTGCTCAGCACTGGGCTGGATGCTGAGATTTCAAATTGTGGTTATTGAAACACAGTTAATGTGGTTAATGGGAAGCACAGCGAGGTTGCTCTTCAGAATGTAATTGCCCCATTATTTACTCAAGTAACTGGGTCATCTCGTTACGCTATATTCTGGTTACAGAGTTTGTTTCTGTAAGATTTTAGTAAAGACCTAAAGGTCACAGGATAGAAAGTCTTGAGAAAGAAACGTAATTGTTAACTCTTTGTATCAAACAAGAATTAACTTCATATCAAACAAGGTAAATTGCCAAACGCAGTCCCTGAGGCAGGGAGCCCAGCATGCTCCTGGGAGACCCAGAGGGAGGGCTGGGAGGAGCAGTCGAGCCAGCCGCCGAGCCGGCCTCATTGAATATTAATCGCTTGGATATTAATCCAAGCGTGGTCAGGACGCTCGTGACTTTTTGTTTTGTTCTGTCTTCTCAGTGTCTCTCCACTTTAGCCCCCTGCTCCGCTCTTCCTCCCTCCCCACCCCTTTTCCCGTGCAGCTCACTTGTGGGGAAAAACGGGTGGTTTGTTCTGTAGTCTTTCCCATAGCCTGGTTTCGGCGACTTCATGCTCGTGGTGATTACAGGAGCATGTTGGGAATTTGGGTGTGTACCTTTGGGGTTTTCTTTTCGTCTTGAGTTTTGCTTACTTTATTTTTTTGACACTGATCCGGAGTTAAGCGGGGTCTCCTTTTGGAGGACAGAGCTAGCGCCGTATGTCCCATGTGGCACACAGACCTGCTGTGTTTGGTGACGTGGTTTGAAATATTTTCAAGTTAACTGCCATCAGCTCAGCATCATAAAGCTCCCCATAGAAGCCACGGCGTCTGTGTTTCTTCTCTCTCTTCAGTCAGGAGAGCCAGGCGTCCTGGGCTTCGGTGGCGATGCCCACGGTGTAGTGACGAGAGTGACCTCGCCCTCCGGAGGGCTCCCGTCTGCTCCAGGAGGCCCCAAGCTCTCCACAGAGGTCTCCTGAGAGGGCTGGTGCGGTGTGTGAGCCCTGCCGTCGCGCAACCGCACTTACTCTTGTCTTCGTGGTCTTCCTTAAATCTTGCGCATGACAGTTTGATTCTGACTTTTTGCACGTGTTTTACTCCAAGCTGCTGTTTGGGCGGTTTTCCTGTCTGACAGTCGGTGTCTGTTCAGAAGAAGGTCAGCGCGCCAGCTCGAGCTCGGGCTGTGCTGCGTCTGTCCTTCGTAGGATATCAGCGCGCTGCATCGTATTCTCATGCCCTGTGGAAATCGGCACGGACACTTTTAGAGCCTAACAGGATGCTTGGCACTCAGTAGGCACTCAGTAAACTCGTGTTGAATGAGTGGAGAAAGGAACCAGCAAACAGACCACCAGAGAAAACGCGGGGAGAGCAGGCAGAGCACGTGCTGGGTGCCCGAGCCTGAATGCCGGCCGTGGTCGTCTCTGCTCCTTTCGCTCGTGTGCGTCAGCAGAAGGTGGCTGTGGTTGTCGTGCGTTACCCACCACCGTGGGCTTTGCGGATGGCTGTCTGCCACAGCATGAGGGGTCCATCCCTGGGTCAGGAAGATCCGCTGGAGGAGGGAATGGCAACCCATTCCAGTATTCTTGCTTGGAAAATTCCATGGACGGAGGAGCCTGGCGGGCTACAGTCTATGGGATTGCAGAGTGAGACACAATTGACCGTGCACGCGCGTGCACGCGCGTGCACGCACACACACACACACACACACACACACAGAGTTTACAAGGAACTTCTGTATAGGTTTGCAAATGTTTATCTCCTACGTCAATAACAGGTAAGTTGGGGATAGATTTCCTAAGAAGAGATTTCAGTTTATTTGTGCTTTGGAAAACAGGCTCGCTGGGTTTTCCTGTTTTGCCATGAGAACTTGGAGTTTAATTCTCCCTCTGGAACATCTCCTGTGTTAACAAGCACTTGCAGCAAGTGTGGGAGAGGAGAGGAGTCCAGCTGGGAAGGAGTGCACAGACTTGAGGATCCTTAGGAGCTGCGTCAGCCATAATTTGGTGAGGCTTTGAAATCTGGTATTTGGATATCACTGAAAATAATAATTTAAAAATGCTCTTGCATTTTAGGGTTTAATAATCTTACTTACGTTATACTTACACATCCTTTAAAAATCATAGTTGAGGTTTTGGTCTCTTTTGGCATGTAGGAAGCCTACGTGGACTTTTTCTTGCTTTACTGACAGACACCTCTTATAAGAAAGTGTGAGTGAGGTCAAGTTTTGTACACTTCGACTCAGGATATTTAATTTATCAGGGGTAAAAGAACAGAAAAAACAAATACCACTAAGCACGCTCTAGCGCCATCTGAGGTAGTGATAATGGGTGAAATGTAGTTTGGACGCCCCTTAGCTGCCAGTACCCTGACCTTTCATTAAGAAGCCTAGCTCGCTTTGCACATCTTTAATTGTGTGCTGACATCAAAAGGCGCTCACTCCTTGGAAGGAAAGTTACCACCAACCTAGACAGCATATTCAAAAGCAGAGACATTACTTTGCCGACTAAGGTCGGTCTAGTCAAGGCTATGGTTTTTCCTGTGGTCATGTATGGATGTGAGAGTTGGACTGTGAAGAAGGCTGAGTGCCGAAGAATTGATGCTTTTGAACTGTGGTGTTGGAGAAGACTCTTGAGAGTCCCTTGAACTGCAAGGAGATCCAACCAGTCCATTCTGAAGGAGATCAGCCCTGGGATTTCTTTGGAAGGAATGATGCTAAAGCTGAAGCTCTAGTACTTTGGCCACCTCATGAGAAGAGTTGACTCATTGGAAAAGACTCTGATGCTGGGAGGGATTGGGGGCAGGAGGAGAAGGGGACGACAGAGGATGAGATGGCTGGATGGCATCACGGACTCGATGGACTTGAGTGTGAGTGAACTCCGGGAGATGGTGATGGACAGGGAGGCCTGGCGTGCTGCGGTTCATGGGGTCGCAAAGAGTCGGACACGCCTGAGCGACTGCGCTGAACTGAAAGGAGCAACTACTGCTATTAAAAGTAAGCAGCTTCATTTTGAAAGAATCCTGCAGTGGTGTTTGCGGGTGGTGAGAGGTGATAAGCTCCTCCTGAGAGTGTGTGGTATCTTCACATGGTGAGGTTGAGTGTTACGGGGAAGTGCAGGAATGCTGAAAGAAATCAGAGGCTTTCTCCTGCTGGTTTCAGGAAGCATGGGGCTCCCAGGCGGCGCTGGTGGCAGAGCGCCCGCCTGCCAGTGCAGGAGACGTGAGAGGTGCCGGTTCAGTCCCTGGGTCGGGAGGAGCCCCCCGAGGAGGGTGTGGCAACCACTCCAGTGTTCTCGCCGGGAGAATGCCACGGGCAGAGGAGCCTGGCGGGTACATACAGTCCATAGGGTCTTCCATATGAGTGCATAGAGTCGGACACGACTGAAGTGACTCAGCACGCACAGCGAGAACGGCAGGAATAATATCACCATCTTGTATGTAGAGATGCTTTACGTTTCTCAGAGCGCTTTCAGTATTGAAAGAAGAATCAGTGGATCAAATCTGAGACTTTCCTGATTAAAAGAAAAATTCCTAATGTTACTGTTGTCCCTTTAATTCCTGTTTCGTTTATTTTTTAAGTTAGTTGCTGGTAGTAAATATTAGCCAGTGTTTCTTTTTTTGCATAAAGAAGAATCTTTGCAATTTGGAGGAAAACTGGTTTAAATTGAGGATTTGAAACTGAAATCCTATACTAATTTCAAATGAATTGAGTCAGAGACAGTGTCAGAGGTGTTGGATGTAGATGGCTGACCGCTGGATTTATTTCCAGGCCCCCTGGGAAGGCTGCAGTGTGTGCCTAATGGACTGCCCTGTGTGTTGGTAGTTGGAGACAGGTAGTTGGAAGAAAAGTAAATTGTTTATGGTGAGGCATCAGATGGTAGCACTTCCTTGCTGCTGTTACTCTTTTTCTGACGCCACTTGATTTTCTTCTTCCATCCTACATGCTGCCTGCGACGGCCTTTGAAACACGGCAGGCAGGCGCTATCTGAATGATGTGCTTAAGTAACAGTTACTTGAGTTTGCCTCTGTCCAAGTAATTTTAGCTTTGCAGTATTTGTTTCTTTTAAAATAATTTCTTGTGAGCTGTTTCAACCCTGAAGTTGAGTAGTATAAAAAGCACTAGTGTCACTGTCCCAGCCTTACTGACTTTAGCATTTTGCATTATTTGTTCCACATGTAACTGTTTTAAAGATATAACCCTGTGCACACCTCATGGTGTCAGCAATCCAGCACATGCTTCACGAGATTCATTCTTGTATATCATACATTAAAAAATTATTATTTAAAAGTGGTGGGTTTACAGTCTTCAGAATTGTTTGGTGGTACGTAGCGATGCAGTTCGGTCTTACTCTAGCACCCTTGCTGAGATGCTTTTAGTAGTTTGTATATTTGTATGAATTATTTTGTATAGTCCCTCATATCTCTTGCAAATAGTTGGTGGTTGTATTTTGAGTCTTACACATGTAATTTCTTTTTCTTGTTTGTTACACTAGTTAGAACTTTTAATACAGTGCTGAAAGAAGCTGGTGGTAGGAAACTTTGAATTTTATTCTTTATTTTAAAGTGAATATGTTTTACCATTTAATTTGATTTGATTCTAGTTGATGAAATTTATAAGTGTTAAGAATGGTATGAGAAGTTTGTTTTTAAAGTCATGAAAGGAGTTCTGATTTTACTGATGGTTTTTCTGTAACCTGGAGATCTTATGGTGGTGTTTTCCCTCCTTGAACCCGTGGACTGTGATAAATACTGTAGATTTTTCTTATGTTAAGTGATCCATGTATTCTTGAGGTTTAAAAAAATTACCTTGCTGAGTTCAATTAGCTAATGCTTTGTATTTAGTGGTGTTTTATTTATGTTGTCCAAGTAGAATTGGCTTAAACTTCCTTTCTTGAAATGTTCTTCCCTGTTTTGGTTTCACTCGGAAGGTGAATATTCCCCCTTTTTATTTTTTCTGTAGCAGTTTGCATAAGACAGAAGTTACCTGTTAGTTCCTTGAGTTTGGTGGGATTTGTTTAGACTTTCTGGCACTGGCAGCTTTGCTGGTGGTGTTTCCTTTGCTCAGTCGCTTCAGCCATGTCCAGCTGCGGCTAGCCCATCGGGCTCCTCTGTCCCTGGGACTCTCCAGGGGAGAATACTGGAGTGGGCTGCTGGGCGCTCCTCCAGGGGGTCTTCCCGACCCAGGGTTTGGCAGGCGGGATCTTTACCACTAGCGCCGCCTGTTTCCCTTTATCTGATGGTAATAGCTATATGAAGGTTTTCTGATTCTTCTGTAGTAAGTTTTGGGAACATGCAGTTTTCTAAAAACATTTGACATCTGTTTTTCAGCACTATTGAAATCTATCACAGTTTGCAATATGCCTTTTCTTTACTGTGGGTCTCACCATAGATTTGTAACTGTCATTATTCGTATTTTGAAAGAACGAACTAGGTTTTATTAAAACTTTTATTATTCCTTTCCTCTCATATTTAATTAATATATGCTTTTATTTTTAATTCCATCATATTTTTAGTAGGATTTCTCTTGTGTTTTATTCCTAACTAAAGTCAGATGCTCAGCTTATTTATTTTCAGCCCTTTTCTAAGACCATATTCAGGCATTTTGGGCTGCTGTAACAAAGTACCATGTGGACTGGGGTAGGTTGCATGTCACAGAAGTTTAGTCCTCATGGTTCTGGAGACGGGGCGTGTCTGGCCTGGGTACCGCAAGGCTGGGCTCTGGTGACAGCCCTCTTGCAGGTGGTGAGCTGCTGACTGTGACCTCTTACCTCTGAAGGGGAGAGGGGCTATCTGGGTCTCTTTCTATATCTGAGGGCTAAGCCCACCCAGGCAGGCTCTCTCCTCATGACCTAAGCATCTCTGAAAGGCCTGCATCCTCATACCATCACATTAGCGATTAGGTTTCAACACAGGAACTTGGGGAGGACCCGTAGCTGTCTGGAGCAGATCATAAATATCTCAAATACACTTCAATGACATCCCGCACATTTTAATATGAGGTGCGTTAGTTTTCTTTTTTTAAAATGTATTCTTTAATTGGAAGAAAATTGTTTTACGATGTTGTATCGATTTCTGCCGTACGACACTGCAGTTCAGCCGTAATCACCCATACACCGCCCTCCTGAGCCCACCTCCCCTCCCCACCCGACCTCTCTCGGTCATCCCCGGGCGCCAGGCTGAGCTCCCTGGTCTACACAGCAACCTCTCACCAGCTATCTGCAGCTGCCATTTCATATGCAGTGCTGCTGCTGCTGCTGAGTCGCTCCGGTCGTGTCCGACTCTGCAACCCCGTAGACGGCAGCCCACCAGGCTCCCCCGTCCCTGGGATTCTCCAGGCAAGAACACTGGAGTGGGTATATGCAGTTCTAAATATTTTGTAATTTTTTTGTGCTCTTTATCAATTTTTCTGAAGGGCTTTTCAGCATTTTCCAGTGCATTCGAATTTTAGAAATGAAAATGTGTCATTTATCTCTAACTTTTTGGCACAATTGTCAGAGAAAGTGCCTGTATGATCCTGATGCTTCGGTGTTTGTTGAGGTTGGCTCTGTGCCCTGACGTGTTGTTATACTCGCTCCATGTCAGCTTGGAAAGGCACCTTCTGCTTGTTGGGTGTTGGGCTGTAATCTGGGCTTCCCTGCTGACTCATCTGAATTTCCTGTGGCCTTGCTAGTCTCTGACTGCTCAGTCTATTGAGAGTATGTTAGAATCTTTCTTAGTGGTTGTGAATTCATTAAATTCCCCCTTTAATTCATTTGACATTTGCTCAATGTATTTTGAGATGTTGGTGATAAATTGCAGGTGAACCCAGAGTTTTAATCTTGACTGCATCTTTTTCTCATTGTTGTGACTGTTTTTTCTTTCCGAGGGTGGCTTTTGTCTTAATGGTCATTCTGTTTGATGTCGATATGACTCTGTTCACTTTCTTTGGTTAATGTTCACTTGATAGATTTTTCCCTTTGTGTTCCTTCTCTACTGCAATTGTTGCCCTTCTTAACATCAGAGAACAGGCTCAAAATTTAATCTGCGATTCTGGAAAGTCAGTCTGTGTAATTACATTTCTATCTCTTTACTTTTAATTTTGTGTTCCCCTCACCTTCTTAGGGAGAAGGCAGTGGCACCCCACTCCAGTACTCTTGCCTGGAAACTCCCATGGACGGAGGAGCCTGGTGGGCTGCAGTCCATGGGGTCGCTAAGAGTCGGACACGACTGAGCGACTTCACTTTGACTTTTCACTTTCATGCATTGGAGAAGGAAATGGCAACCCACTCCAGTGTTCTTGCCTGGAGAATCCCAGGGACGGGGGAGCCTGGTGGGCTGCCGTCTATGGGGTCACACAGAGTCGGACACGACTGAAGTGACTTAGCAGCAGCAGCAGCAGCACCTTTTTAGGTTTTGATTTCTCTCCAGTTCTCATTTTACTTATTGTTCATCTGAAAGTAAAACTTACTGTTTTATAATTTGCTTTATTATTTTAGTGATTATCTTAAAATACTTGACTATGTGACCTAAAAAGTTTATAGTCACCATTTCTTCAGCATCTTCTCCTTAAAAACAACAAAAAAGTCTTTAGACTAACTTTTATAATCCTTTACCTAACATTCATGTAATTTTTACTAGTTCAGTTCAGTTCAGTCACTCAGTCATGTCCGACTCTTTGCGACCCCATGAACTGCAGCACACGGTAGGCCTCCCTGTCCATCACCAACTCCCGGAGTCCACCCAAACCCATGTCCATTGAGTCAGTGATGCCATCCAACCATCTCATCCTCTGTCATCCCCTTCTCCTCCTGCCCTCAATCTTTCCCAACATCAGGGTCTTTTCAGCTCTTTGCATCAGGTGGCCAAAGTATTGGAGTTTCAGCTTCAACATCAGTCCTTCCAGTGAACACCCAGGACTGATCACCTGACCTGCCTCTTGAGAAACCTACATGCAGG
Source organism: Capra hircus (assembly GCF_001704415.2). Taxonomy (NCBI): domain Eukaryota; kingdom Metazoa; phylum Chordata; class Mammalia; order Artiodactyla; family Bovidae; genus Capra; species Capra hircus. The sequence goes on from NC_030831.1 coordinate 61,250,021, forward strand.
TCAGGAAGCAACAGTTAGAACTGGACAGGGAACCACAGACTGGTTCCAAATAGGAAAAGGAGTACGTCAAGGCTGTATATTGTCACCCTGCTTATTTAACTTGTATGCAGAGTGCATCATGAGAAACACTGGACTGGAAGAAACACAAGCTGGAATCAAGATTGCTGGGAGAAATATCAATACCCTCAGATATGCAGATGACACCACCCTTATGGCAGAAAGTGAAGAAGAACTAAAAAGCCTCTTGATGAAAGTGAAAGAGGAGAGTGAAAAAAGTTGGCTTAAAGCTCAACATTCAGAAAACGAAGATCATGGCATCTGGTCCCATCACTTCATGGCAAATAGATGGGAAACAGTGGAAACAGTGGCTGACTATTTTTCTGGGCTCCAGAATCACTGCAGATGGTGATTGCAGCCATGAAATTAAAAGATGCTTACTCCTTGGAAGGAAAGTTATGGTCAACCTGCTGCTGCTGCTGCTAAGTTGCTTCAGTTGTGTCTGACTCTGTGCGAGCCCACAGACGGCAGCCCACCAGGCTCCCCCGTCCCTGGGATTCTCCAGGCAAGAACACTGGAGTGGGTGGCGATTTCCTTCTTCAATGCGTGAAAGTGAAAAGTCAAAGTGAAGTCGCTCAGTCGTGTCCGACTCTTAACGACCCCATGGACTGCAGCCCACCAGGCTCCTCCATCCTAGGATTTTCCAGACAGGAGTACTGGAGTGGGGTGCCTTTGCCTTCTCCAATGACCAACCTAGACAGCATATTAAAAAGCAGAGACATTACTTTGTCAACAAAAGTCCATCTAGTCAAGGCTATGATTTTTCCAGTAGTCATGTATGGATGTGACAGTTGGACTATAAAGCAAGCTAAGCACCGAAAAATTGATGCTTTGGAACTGTGGAGCTGGAGAAGACTCTTGAGAGTCCCTTGGACTGCAAGGAGATCCAACCAGTCCATCCTAAAGGAGATCAGCCCTGGGTGTTCATTTTTACTAGTTATTTTTGCTGTTTTTCTTAACTTTTTACTCCTGAAGTTAGATGCTATTACTTTTATTTAGCCAACACATACTTAGACTCATCCATCGGCTTACTGGCACTCTAGATACATAAATACACAAGGAGAATTTGTTTTAAGAATGGAGGTTTTACAGCCTCGTTTTATCAAACTCCAGACCTCTTGGGCTTTGGGGGAAAAAGACAGATTTTACCCCCCCATTATGAAAAACCTTTGGCTTCATTATGAAAACACGCGTAGGAGAAAGTACACGCTCTGGAACTTGGAGGGAACACGTCCGCTAACTAGCCGATCTCTTCCTCCCTCTTCTCCCTCCTTCCCAGTGTCTCTCCCCGTGTCAGCTTCCCAGCGCTCCCAGCAGACGCGGAGCGGGCGGCCGGAACCAAGGAAGGGTGTTTCTCGGGAGTCTGGGTTAGGAGTGCAAGTTCAGGGGCAGGCTGGGCCTCTTCTGAGGCTCTCTCTTTGGTTCACAGGTACTTGTCTCCTCACTTTGTCCTCACGGAAGCCTTTCCTCTGCTTGCAACCTTGGTGTCTCTTTGTGTATCCAAATTTCCTCTTGTAAGGACACCAGTCAGATTGTATTGGGGCCCACCCTAATGGTCTCATTTTAATTTAATCACTTTTTAAAATCACCTCCAAATATAGTCACATTCTGAGGTACAGAGGTGAAGTTTTCAGCATATGAATTATGGGAAACACAGCTCATAATACTCCAATACTTTGGCCACTTGATGTGAAGAAACCGACTCATTGGAAAAGACCCTGATGCTGGTAGAGATTGAAGGCAGGAGGAGAAGGGGAAGACAGAGGATGAGATGGCTGGATGGCATCACCCATTCAGTGGACATGAGTTTGCGCAAACCCCAGAGATAGAGAAGGCCAGGGAAGCCTGGAGTGCCGCCGTCCCTGGGGTCGCAGGGTCAGACATGACTTAGCGAGTGAACAGGAGCCCTCAGCACCTGTAAACCCCGTTTTCCAGCTCCTTTCTTTTGGCTCTGGGTTTGTTGATTGCCTCCAGGCACAGGTGTGTGTTCACTGGGGCTGCAGCTGTGGATGAGGCCGCAGCAGTTCACGCCCTCACAAGGCTGAGTCTTAGAGAGACTCACCCTTTCCTTCCCTCCGCTTCCCTCACATGCACACACACACCCACCATACTTGCTTTGCATTCACTCATATAAGCACTCTGTTTCACATACATTGAGGCATTGAGGGAAAATGCGCTGCAGCCCTAGAGGCCTGGCACTTCCATTTTTGCTGTTTTCCTAAGAGCTCTTAGATTCAGATTCTCTCTGGAATTCTGTTGAATTTTTGTGTTTGGAATTCCTTGCTCTTTCTCCTCCTGTACTTTCAGCTACTTGTGAGACTTACTGGCGTCCCGCAAAGACTGCTCTGCAGCTGTAAGTGTGCGAGGGCGAATTTGCTAGGGCCTGGGGTCTCGACTTTCTTATGCAGTTCGTTATAACAGTTTTTTTTGCATGTGCATCTCAAAAAAGCTATTTCTTCCTCTCTTTAGATCCCAAAGTCACCCCGTTTTGGGTGGAGGGCCTTGGCAGGAGAATGAAGAGAGACAACGAAAGGGTTCAGGTTCAGGAGTCACTGTTCCCTTCGAACGCTGTTCCCCACACACCCCTGATTCCTCGGGGACCCGAGCAAGGGGTGTGCTGCTGCTTTGCTGCCAGTTTTTCTTGGTTGGCTGGTTTTGTTTGAAAGCGGTGGTAACTCCATGTCAATTTTGAGAACTGCACCCCAGCTGCAGGTGGTCCAGAGTGGATCCTCGATTGGTTCTCAGGACGGCCGCACGCCTGACTGAGCTGTGTGATAAGTGTTTTCCACTCACTATAAATCTAGTGGGCAGAATTATTCTGGAGACATTCTGTAGTATTATCATGGTTTTGAAGTAAGTGTGGAGCATGTGGATGTTTCTGGGAGGAAGAAGGTAGTCTTTCCCTGTTTTTGAACACTGTCTCTAAAATAATTTATTTGCATGGGAATCTGTGAAGGAGTCAAACTCACAGGTCCCTCCGAAGCTGACCTCGAGGTGAGAGAGAATTTGTACTTCGTGCGGGTGGCTGAAGTGACCCCATCTAGCCAGCTTCCTGGTGGAATGTGTGTGAGAGAGGAAGAGCGGCCCAGCTCCAGGGGAGAGGGCCCCTGGCCTTGCTAGTGCAGGCCTTGGGAAAGGCTCTCGCTTGTGCCGCCTCATTCTACTGTGGAAGAAAAGGCCGAGTCCTTTCACTAGCCAGGCCCTTTGTGGAGCTCCTGAATTCCTTTAATTTAGTGGCTGCATAGAAGCTTTATTCAGAGCGTTCAGAGGCCTGTGCATCTTTCCTGTCTCGATGCCAGGCCCTATTCATGGCGCTCTCACTGCAGGGAGTTCTCACATTCATCTGGGGGTGGATGGTGGGAGGGGGAGATGGGGTGGGAAGCAGAGGGCTGTGTGGGTCTTTTCTTCCCCCTCCATTTCCTGCTTTTGCTCCTTAAAAGGGAAACAAAACCAAACCCCAGACAAAAAGCAAACTCAAGAAGATAACTCTAAAGGAAGTTCTCAAGTGGCTCCGGGGAGTGATGACTCCTGGTGAATCACAGCAAAGTCGTGTCTGCCCCGGCCTTCACCCACGTGTAGGCCAGAACTCCCAGGAAAAGCACTGCGGGCCGGGCGGGGGTAGGGGGCGCTGGGAGGAGGGGTGGCAGCGTGCCCAGAGGGCTCTTCCCTTCAACTGCGTGCATTTTAAAGGACCTTTTTTCTCCCCCCTCCCAGTAAAGAATAGCTCTAAGATTGTGTTAGCAGTCAAGTTGGGAGCTGACACAGAGGCATGAGAGAAGAGTTCAAGTGAGCATCTGAAAATCTGAATGAGGCAGTATAAAGAGGCCAGGGAATGTTTTTTATTGCCTCTGTCTGCAGATTTTTTTTTAGAAAATAAGTACTGTTTTAGATTTGGTTCTGAATATGTGATCTTTGATTAATAGGTGTTGAATTGCTGCTTACATTTCCAGTTTTTAAAATTAGGTATGCACTTAAGGAAGAGAGCTGGGATCATCCAGATTTTGTTTTGTTCTGAGAGGCTGGTGATGGTGGAAAATAAAGGAATGGTGAGTATAAATGGGCTCTGTGAGTAAATAAAGAGTGCCCCAGTTTTGAATTGCCCGGATGTTATCTTAATGGGTAGTTAATGGTTATGGTTAATGGGTAGTTCTGTAAAAAAAGGAAAGTTTGGTTTTATTGACTTTTTTTGAAGGGGGAGGGGTGGCCTAGAAGTCTTGATAAATGAATTGGAGAAGCTGTCAGAGGCGCTCCGTGTTAGTCTCTTCCTGTTACTTCCTTCGTGTCTTTTTCAGGACTTTTAGGTATGTGGTGGTATTCCTAGTTTCTGAGTGGATCCTTATTGTAGCCGACCATCCAGTTAAACCAAAGTCAAACCAGGCCTCATCTCTGTAAAACCTTCAGCGAGGAGCGAGGGTGAACACCTAGGTGAAGCTTAGGGAGAGGGAAGCATGTAGTCGCCGGGCTTTGTACTGTGTCACGCGTTTTTGAAACATAAACATGCAAAAAATAGTTACTTAAGGGATTTGTTAAGAAGCATTTCTGACACATGGAGGCCTTGACTGGATGCATAGCAAACCAGGTAATAGAGGCAAGACAAAGAATTTTGAATATTCAGTAGTTTTCATTGAGAGAAGGCAGAGTTTTTGTTTTCACTTTTCAGTGAGGTGAGAATGCTAGCGTGCTGCGATATGTCTGAGTGTATAGTTAGATCACATCGTCTTTTCTACTGTGGAAAGCGGACACAGATATCTCTAGTTGGGTTTGTAGTAAGTGTTGCACCAGAGGCTGTCTTGTATACTGATGACTAGATGTTACAGTAATTCACAAAAGAGAAACAGGTCATATTTTCATACAATATTCTCAAGCTTTTTTGTTTCCATGCCTCAGGAAAGTGATTTCTGAGATAAAACCATGATATTTAAATTAGTTTCTTCCCTTTTTGGCATTCCCTTTGTGTGTCATTTGTCGTATCTGCTAATGAACATTATTATTTTTGAGAAACTGGTTCTCAGCTTTATGTCAGTTGTCACTCATGGTGTGATATCTATCTTTTAGGATATGTGCTTGTATAAGTGACTGCTCTAAGTTTTAGCCGAATCGAGGCCAGGGGTGTGGTTAAACATCCTACAAAACACAGGACAGCCCCCCACAACAAAGAATTATCTGGCTCTGTTAATAATGCTGAAGTTAAGCCTTGATCTAGAAAATAGCCTAAGGAGCAAAAATGGAGGTCTTTGATTAAATCCCATAGAATATACCTGCCCACCAGGAACTTTAAAGGAAGAGGCAGGCTTTAATGGGAAGAGCACTGTGACTCCCAAGACTGAGAAGCAAGCCAGTAACTGGAAAACCAGCGCCCTGTGAGGCGCCTGATCGCCCCGGGGCAGCCTGCCGGCTTGGAGCCTGCTGTGTCCCCCGCCCCTGTGCACCGTCTGCCGGGTCCAGGCGTCTCGAGGCCCTGGGGAGGGCATGCGGGCTTGAGGGGGCCGGGCCCGGCTGCACAGAGGCCCCCGCAGCCGCTCAGCGTGGGGCCTGGTCGGCATGGGCACTGGGAGCTGTGCGGGGGGGCCCAGCGGAGGGAGGGGTCCCTCAGCCTGGGGACCCAGGGCCGCCGTCTCCACGGAAACCGCAAAATTAAACAAGTGAAAACTGTGAGATGAAGCTCGTTGAAGATGTCTAGGAGATGGAGCGTTTTGCCAGGTGAAGAAAGTTGGGATACCAGCCTCCTTGTGGGTGGAGGCAGGAAACTTGAACAGCGGCCTGAGACCCTGAGAGAGTGCGGGTTTGGGGAAAGGGGCTCAGTCTGTGGGGCTGCAATGAAGGCTGCGCTGGAGGGGTAGCAGGGGATGACCGCGTCCCACCTGGAGTAGCACCGCGTCAGCGGCCTGCCTGCCGGGTCGAGCTGAGCGTGGGCGTCAGTTTGTAGGCACAGGGAAATCTGATTATCCATTTCAAAAGGTTCCTCTAGGGCAGAATAAGAGGGACAGAAACAAGGAGACCAGTTAGAAGTTAATTTGACAGAGAGCGGGGCCGTGAGAGTGGGAACCGGGGGTAAGGGAGAGCAGGTGCGGAGACGCTTTGAAGAAGAGCCTGCAGGTTCGGTGAAGACAGGATGAGGACGTAAGGTAAAGAAAATGAGGCTGGGTTGCAGCGCCAGTGGAAATGAAGGTTGGGTTCTAGCTCCGGGGACATGAAGAAATAAACCCGCAGGTCTGAGGAGGCACGAGGGGGTGCCTGGTGTTACGTCCACTGTTTTCACGTGCTGCTGAGGCCCCGGAAGGCCAGGGATCTCCTGTGCGGGTAGGCTTGTGCCAGGCTGGGAATGCCACTCTGCTCTCTGCCCAGAGTGCGTTGCTGTGGGTTTGTGAGCTCTGCTCTGCGTGAGTCCTGGGTGCTGCTGACCAGATCAGGTGTAAACCCTGGGGTTGGGGGCCTCCCCAGAGCCCCCTCCTTGCGCTTGAAACAGAGGAGGCAGGGGTTCTTTTGGTAAGGTTTCAGTGAAATGCACTTTTGCCTGTAAGAACATGTTTAGACGCGTATAGCTATTGTGAAGGACCTGAGATGTTAGGAAGCCCGTGCTTACAGGCTTGTTCACCGTAACAGTGTGTTTGGTGCCCGTCTTTTCCGAAGAGGGGCAAGTGCATTGTCAGGGACTGGACCATGTATTTTGGGCTTCCCGGGACCTCAGTGATGAGGAACCCACCTGCCACTGCAGGAAGCTCAGGCTCCATCCCCGGGTCGGAAGATCCCTGAAGGAGGAGATGGCACCCCACTCCAGGATTCTTGGTTGGAGAATCCCATGGACAGAGGAGCCTGGTGGGCTCCGATCTGTGGCGTCGCAGAGAGTCGGACACGACTGAGCGACTGAACAGCACCGCCAGGACGACACCTCTTATCGTTTGACCGGTTCAGGTAGGTGGTGGTGGAGGAGCAAAGAGGAGCCGTGTAGCAGACTTGTTCTCAGAGGAGGCGAGGCTGGTTTTGTGCAACAGCTGTCCTGGCTGCCCTCTGTCCACTCTCTGTAACGTGTCTCCGCGAGGCTGGGAGGCTGTTTTCCGTGTGTTTCTATCGTCCTCCCCTGCCGGCTGAGTCACATACTCGTTGGCTCCTCCTTTGGAATATATCCAGGATTTGTCTTGTCTCCTCTGCTCCCGCCTCAGTTCAAGTCCTGTCGTCTCCCCTGGATTTATTACACTAGCCTCTTAATGTCCTATCTCCCTGCTTCCCAGCCAGATGAACCAGGCTCATTAAAGTCAGATCATGACGCTGCTCTCAGAACTGATGGTTTCTATCTCAGAGTAAAGGGCAAAGTCCTTACCAGTTCCTAGAACAGTGCTTGGCCTGAGTTGGGCACTCCACATTTGTTGAACAAATGAATGGCCCCCACTTTAAAGAAACAGGAACGGTGTTTTAGGTAATGCATTGTGAGTTTGTACTTGGCTCTGCATCAAAAGATTGATAAATGAATACACGTTTATGTTTTATGTTAAAATACAGTTGTTGAAGGTATTTATGTTCACATTCTAAATGTTTTCATTTCAAACCAAAAAATGGCTCTTTTTTGATAATCAGCTGGGTCTATATAAGTCATATACAAAGACTTATGAGATATATAGCGAATTTGATTAGGAAAATAACTGAGGACTTACTTTAATAATAATTACTATGATAATGGTCATATATTGAGCCACTACAGTGCTCCATAGGTGGTACAAACAGTGTGTGAATATTGCTGGCGCCTGATTTGGTTCCCTGACAGGTCTGAGCCCTCTATTCACTGCCTCTAAGAATTTGATCATTGTTATGTCAGGAAATGTGTGTAGATGCATTCAGGTGCCCTAAGTAGTGGGACTTTGGAAGTTCATTCGTTGCTGGTTGCAGCATAAATATTGAAACGGGACACGCCATACCCATGTTCCTGACACTCTGGATGAACTTCACCTTATTCAGGATATGACATGCCTGGCGTGACTTGTTTATGTACCTTCGAAACAATTAGATGAAGAAGGGTAGTTTCCTCAAGATAATGACTTCAGTAAAGTTTGGCTTTTTTTTTCCTCTGTGACTCTGCTTGGAGAAACGGACTGTTTTATAGTTAACTAAGAAAAAGATTCCACAGAGATTTTTTGCGTGCTCTGGGATGGAGGCTTTCGCTTTTCGTTGAAGTTGCCTCTTGGAGTTGAGTTGATATCCTTGAGCAGGCCCCGCTTGCTGGGTCCTGATGAGGGCTGAGTGCCAGCAGCTCCTCCCAGCCCTGGAGCCTGCTGGTCCCGCCCACCTGCCGGCCCCGCCCCCGGCCTGCCCGGCCCCGCCCCCGGCCTGCCCGGCCCCGCCCCCCGGCCTGCCCGCACCTGTTCCCCAGCCGCGCTCCCCGGGCGGGCGGGATGCCCGCTGTGCGGCCCACGGAGAGGCCCTGCGTGCCCACAGTGCAGCCCCGCTCAGCTGTCCGCTCCGCTCTGGGGGTCTTTCCATCCTGTGCGACAGGCACGCCCGTCACCTGTCCTGTCACTCTGGCCGACTGTGCCTGGGGCCGAGGCGCGCGCGTGCGTGTGCGTGTGTGTGTGTGTGTGTGTGTGTAAGGGAGGGTGGGGGCGGTAGGGTGTGTGTGTGCTCAGCAGTGCATGCAGGCTCTGCTCTGTGAGTTTGACTGCTCCTGGAGCTGTGGAGGCTGTGGCTGCCACGCTTTGTGAAGCACTTTTCCCACCTGGGATCTATCATGAAATGTGTTTGCTTTCACAGAAAGCGCTCTGGTGAGCAGTTTTGCTCAGAGGGGAGAGGGTTTGGGGTCTTGTGGTAGAAGAGGCTAAAAGGCGTCTTAGAAACTTAGTCGCCTGGGCTGACGGGATGGGCACTGGGGCCCCTCTGACAGAAACGCCAGCAGGCTGGGCTGCGCAGCTTTTGTGTCAGAGGGCAGTGGCCTTGTCCTTTCTCCTCTGATTTGCTGGGAGAGGAATTTGATGACACACTCCATGCACCAAATTCCGCATGTAAGTTAAGAGAGGAGCAGCCGAGTAGAGGTGGGCGTTTCTGTGTTGTGTGATAGAAAGCCTCAGATTGCTGCCCTCTCCTCGGGATCCCTAATGTGTCTCTAGGACTAAAACAAGCTTGAGATTAACAACTCCCAGGTTCTTGTTTTTGAGTTAGCCAGGTAGCACTTTGGAATGACTCAGGAGTCGAATGAGCTAATAATTACTTTCTGTAGGCTGTAAAGGTGTAGACATTGCATTCCTTGCTTTGCTGTCCTTTGGAAAGACGATCATTATAGTCCTCATTCTGGGTAGACGAGGAAACGTTGAAAGCACGTTGCCTGTGTGACTGGCCCACACGTCCAGAATCTGATCCCATCATTCTTTGTGAGCCCCCCGGCCCTTTCTTTTCTTCTTTTTCCTTTTCAGGCTCTTACCCAGACTAGTCTTCTCCGTAAGTCACTCCTTCCCCTGGAGTGAAGAGGAACAAGTGTCAATAGAAAGCTGCTTTAGTATTGTACTGGTGAGACCATTTGTAACTGCGTTGGTTCTGCTGAGCTGGGCATTCATTGTCCGGGGTTTCTTAGAAAGTGCGCTGTCACTTCAGGTGACGGTTCCTGCCTGCTCTCCCTTAGCCAGCCCTCCTTGCCGTTTCTTCACGTCTGGTTAACCAGAAACATGATTCGTGAGACAGTTTTAGTTTTTCCTTTCTATGTGTGCTAACTGGGAACCCAGGTTAACGTTTCTTTCGTTTTTCTTTTTATTTTAAAATGTTTTAGCCTAGTTTGTATGTGTGTGCTTAGTCACCCAGTCATGTCTGACTCTTTGCGACCCCATGGATTGTAGCGCACCAGGCTCCTCTGTCCATGGGATTCTCCAGACAAAAACAAGAGTGGGTTGCCATTCCCTTATCCAGGGGATCTTCCCAACCCAGGGATCAAACCCGGGTCTCCTGCACTGCAGGCGGATTCTTTACCACTTAGCCATCAGGGGGTTAGACTATGTTACCCTAAAAATTCCCAAATGATTTTAGTGGCTTACAAATAGCAACGGTTTAATTCCTGCTTGTGTTATTGACTGTGCATTGCCAGGGGGTGGGGGTGAGAGGGGGTCTGCACTCAGGAATCCAGGCTGATGGAGCAGATGCTCTCCAGAACATTGTGAGTTGCCTGACAGAGGGGAAAGAGATCCAGAGAGCATCATCTCACACGGCTTGTGTGACCCGACCCCACACAACCACAAGGAGCCAAGAAGAGCAGCCCTCCCAAGTGCCCGGAAGGGAGGCCCACCCCGCAGTTGGGTCATTTGGGATGCCTCTGGCTGCACACGATGGACAGCCTGAATCAAGCAAGCTTAAATCATGAGGGAATGTTGGATGTCACAACGCTGAGAAGCTGGAAGCCGATGGGGTCCAGACAGCAGGTGGTATGCTCAGCAGCTCAGTGACACCTTCAAGGACTGGAGTCCTTTCTGTCTCTCAGCTCCACCAGGTCGGTGTCCCTCTTGGTCAGAAGCTGCTTCAGTGTTTCCAGTGGGCACTTCCAGTAATGTTAATGTCTCAGAAGAAAACACAGAAGAACAGCATTCTTCCCAGAAGGTCTTTCCCAGAAGCCCCCAGTGAGAGGTCTCATCTTTCACATATGTGTTCTGAAGCCGCTACCATGGTGAGTTTAGAAACGATGGTCTCCTTGTTGGAGGCAAAACTAGAGGGGACTTCCCCTGAAGCACGTGACTGTGGGCAGGAGAGGTGGGCACTTAGAAAGAGGGTTCAGTCAAGGGTGCTGCGGAGCGAGCTGCCAGCAACGTTGGCCACGTCCTCTGCAGCCTGGATGGTTGTGGCTGAGGCTCTCGTCTCCAGAGGTGATGGTCATGCATCTAGGTAGTCTGTCTGGAGATCAAGCCATCTGCCTCGACGCAGTCATTTCCTAATAAGTGTAAAATGGTACATAGAGTGGAGATTTGTGAGGCCAAGAGGTAACCTTTAAACCTCTTTTTCAAATAGTTGAGCAGATACAGGACTGTTTTCACAAAAGTCAGCATTATATGCAAAGCGCTGCAGTAGGGGCCGGGTAATGCATTACAGAAAAAAAAGCCATCCAAGGCATCATCCGTTTATAGATCTCCTACCCGATCAGCTGCTTACACTAAACAAACCAGAAACGGGCATTGCTTCTAGTATCTCTGCAAGTTCAGTTTTCGCTTGGATGGGATAAAGCTCCAGTGTAACTAGTACCTATTCATCTCTTGCTCTCTGTAGAGATACGTCAGTAATGCTCTAGTGACTTTCCCTGCTGTGCTTCAGATAAGGCTTGGTGTTTCTCTGAGGTTTAGAGAAATTTGTACCCCTCGTCCAAGGTAAGGAGCAGCGGCTGTGCTTTGTTGGAGCAGCCGTGAAGAGATACCCCACGCCCAAGGTAAGAGAAACCCAAGTAAGATGGTAGGTGTTGCAAGAGGGCATCAGAGGGCAGACACACTGAAACCATACTCACAGAAAACTAGTCAATCTAATTACACTAGGACCACAGCCTTGTCTAACTCAGTGAAACCACGCCATGCCTGCGGGGCAACTCAAGACGGGCAGGTCATGGTGGAGAGGTCTGACAGAATGTGGTCCACTGGAGAAGGGAATGGCAAGCCACTTCAGTATTCTTGCCTTGAGAACCGTATGAACAGTATGAAAAGGCAAAATGATAGGATACTGAAAGAGGAACTCCCCAGGTCGTTAGGTGCCCAGTATGCTACTGGAGATCAGTGGAGAAATAACTCCAGAAAGAATGAAGGGATGGAGCCAAAGCAAAAACAATATCCACCTGTAGATGTGACTGGTGATAGAAGCAAGATCTGATGCTGTAAAGAGCAATATTGCATAGGAACCTGGAATGTCAGGTCCATGAATCAAGGCAAATTGGAAGTGGTCAAACAAGAGATGGCAAGAGTGAACGTCGACATTCTAGGAATCAGCGAACTAAAATGGACTGGAATGGGTGAATTTAACTCAGATGACCATTACATCTACTACTGCGGGCAGGAATCCCTCAGAAGAAATGGAGTAGCCATCATGGTCAACAAAAGAGTCCGAAATGCAGTACTTGGATGCAGTCTCAAAAACGACAGAGTGATCTCTGTTCGTCTCCAAGGCAAACCATTCCATATCACAGTTATCCAAGTCTATGCCCCAACCAGTAACTCTGAAGAAGCTGAAGTTGAACGGTTTTATGAAGACCTACAGACCTTTTAGAACTAACACCCAAAAAAGATGTCCTTTTCATTATAGGGGACTGGAATACAAAAGTAGGAGGTCAGGAAACACCTGGAGTAACAGGCAAATTTGGCCTTGGAATGCGGAATGAAGCAGGGCAAACACTAATAGAGTTTTGCCAAGAAAATGCACTGGTCATAGCAAACACCCTCTTCCAACAACACAAGAGAAGACTCTACACATGGACATCACCAGGTGGTCAACACCGAAATCAGACTGATCATATTCTTTGCAGCCAAAGATGGAGAAGCTCTATACAGTCAACAAAAACAAGACCAGGAGCTGACTGTGGCTCAGATCATGAACTCCTTATTACCAAATTCAGACTCAAACTGAAGAAAGTAGGGAAAACCGCTAGACCATTCAAGTATGACCTAAATCAAATCCCTTCTGATTATACAGTGGAAGTGAGAAATAGATTTAAGGGCCTAGATCTGATAGATAGAGTGCCTGATGAACTATGGAATGAGGTTCGTGACATTGTACAGGAGACAGGGATGAAGACCATCCCCATGAAAATAAATGCAAAAAAGCAAAATGGCTGTCTGGGGAGGCCTTACAAATAGCTGTGAAAAGAAGAGAGGTGAAAAGCAAAAGAGAAAAGGAAGATATAAGCTTCGAATGCAGAGTTCCAAAGAAGAGCAAGAAGAGATAAGAAAGCCTTCCTCAGTAATCAGTGCAAAGAAATAGAGGAAAACAACAGAATTGGAAAGACTAGAGATCTCTTTAAGAAAATTAGAGATACCAAGGGAACATTTCATGCAAAGATGGGCTCGATCAAGGACAGAAATGGTATGGACCTAACAGAAGCAGAAGATATTAAGAAGAGGGGGCAAGAATACACAGAAGAACTGTACAAAAAAATCTTCACGACCCAGATAATCATGATGATGTGATCACTAATCTAGAGCCAGACATCTTGGAATGTGAAGTCAAGTGGGCCTTAGAAAGCATCACTACGAACAAAGCTAGTGAAGGTGATGGAATTCCAGTTGAGCTGTTTCAAATCCTGAAAGATGATGCTGTGAAAGTGTTGCACTCAATATGCCAGCAAATTTGGAAAACTCAGCAATGGCCACAGGACTGGAAAAGGTCAGATTTCATTCTAATTCCAAAGAAAGGCAATGCCAAAGAATGCTCAAACTACCGCACAATTGCACTCATCTCACATGCTAGTAAAGTCATGCTCAAAATTCTCCAAGCCAGGCTTCAGCAATACATGAACTGTGAACTTCCTGATGTTCAAGCTGGTTTTAGAAAGGGCAGAGGAACCAGAGATCAAATTGCCAACATCCGCTGGATCATGGAAAAAGCAAGAGAGTTCCAGAAAAACATCTATTTCTGCTTTATTGACTATGCCAAAGCCTTTGACTGTGTGGATCACAATCAACTGTGGAAAATTCTAAAAGAGATGGGAATACCAGAGCACCTAACCTGCCTCTTGAGAAATCTGTATGCAGGTCAGGAAGCAACAGTTAGAACTGGACAGGGAACCACAGACTGGTTCCAAATAGGAAAAGGAGTATGTCAAGGCTGTCTGTTTTCACCCTGCTTATTTAACTTGTATGCAGAGTGCATCATGAGAAATGCTGGACTGGAAGAAACACAAGCTGGAATCAAGATTGCTGGGAGAAATATCAATACCCTCAGATATGCAGATGACACCACCCTTATGGCAGAAAGTTAAGAGGAACTGAAGAGCCTCTTGATGAAAGTGAAAGAGGAGAGTGAAAAAGTTGGCTTAAAGCTCAACATTCAGAAAACAAAGATCATGGCATCCGGCCCCATCACTTCATGGGAAATAGATGGAGAAACAGTGGCAACAGTGTCAGACTTTATTTTTTTGGGCTCCAAAATCACTGCAGATGGTGACTGCAGCCATGAAATTAAAAGACGCTTACTCCTTGGAAGAAAAGTTATGACCAACCTAGATAGTATATTCAAAAGTAGAGGCATTGCTTTGCCTACTAAAGTCTGTCTCATCAAGACTATGGTCTTTCCTGTGGTCATGTATGGATGTGAGAGTTGGACTGTGAAGAAGGCTGAGCGCCGAAGAATTGATGCTTTTGAACTGTGGTGTTGGAGAAGAGTCTTGAGAGTCCCTTGGACTGCAAGGAGATCCAACCAGTCCTTTCTGAAGCAGATCAGCCCTGGGATTTCTTTGGAAGGAATGATGCTAAAGCTGAAGCTCTAGTACTTTGGCCACCTCATGCGAAGAGCTGACTCATTGGAAAAGACTCTGATGCTGGGAGGGATTGGGGGCAGGAGGAGAAGGGGACGAGGATGAGATGGCTGGATGGCATCACGGACTCGATGGACGCGAGTCTGAGTGAACTCCAGGAGATCGTGATGGACAGGGAGGCCTGGCGTGCTGCGGTTCGTGGAGCCGCAGGGTTGGACACTGCGGAGCGCCTGCACTGGACTGAGCTGTGCTCTCTCCTCCCTGCCTCTCTAGCGCAGGCTGGGCTGGCGGGGTGCTTGTGCTCAGCCGTGTCCGACTCTTTGCGACTCCACGGGCCGTAGCCCACCAGGCTCCTCTGTCCATGGGATTCTCCAGGCAAGAGCACTGGAGTGGGTTGCCATGCCCTCCTCCAAGGGATCTTCCCGACCCAGGGATCGAACCCATGTCTCCTGTGTCCCCAGCATTGCAGGAGGATTCTTCACCACTGAGCCACTAGGGCCGCCCCAGCTCCCACCCATTTTGATGCGATGGCTGCATGTTAACTCCTGAGAACCTTGTTTCTCTTCTGCTCTCGTGGAGCTGCGCTTCGCTCCCCAGCCTCTGAGATGCCCAGGCAGGGTGCCGACCCCTGCGGCAGGCAGTGTGGCACAGCGGGTGGCGGTGTCTTCCCACCTTACAGCTTCATGTTTGCCGTTTCCCTGATTCGTTAGCAGGACTCCAGGGGCCAGCCCTGCAGGTCCTCTCCTGGCAGAGGACACCCGATCCCCTTGGTAGTTGCTGTGGGTCACCCCGCGCTTGTTTCCCTCGTTGCCTTTTCGCTCTCAGCCTTCCCCCCTGGCTTGCTCTTTCACCTGTTTGCAGGCTTGTGTGAACAGATCAGCCTGTGAGTAGTGCTTCTTGCAAATACCTTTTCATCCCGCCTGTTTGATTCTAGACCCTTAAGGTATCTGTTTTTATGAGCAAGGCCTTTTTCATTTGTGTGTTTAGGGTTTGAGAGGAGTAAGTTCAATTAGTTTTCAGCTGTGGATAGTTCCACATTATGGGCACTTCAAAATAAATACTCCTAGATTGGAGAACGGTGAAGACAGGTTGCAGTTTGACCCCCATGAACTGGTTTCCATGAGTGTGAAATGCTTTTCTTCAAGTACTTGAAAAATATTCTGTGCATGTAAAGTCCATTATTATCAGATAGCAGTTATCTTTTTTCCCAGTTCTAAGAAAATTTATTACGTGGATGACAGAATTACTTGATTGTAGTGTGAACTCTTTATTTTTTTAACCTTTCAGGGTGTGTTTATCAGAGTAAATCATACCCTCGTCACCTTGTCATCCAGGGAATTGAGGCATAGCTTTTGTTTGTTTAGAGATGAAATGGAACACCTCATTCAGGGACAGTGAGCTGACACTCATCTCCAAGATGAGGACGTGGGCAAAGTGAAGCAGAGTAACCTGGTGGAGAAATCTGTGGCTGATGGGGCTTCCCCGGTGGCGCTACAGGTGAAGAACCTGCCCGCCAGTGCAGGAGACTCAGGAGGCCTGGATTTGGTCCCTGGCTGGGAAGATCCCCTGGAGGAGGCCTGGCGACCCACTCCAGTGTTCTTGACTGGAAAATCCGTGGACAGAGGAGTCTGGTGGGCTGCTGTCCGTAGGGTTGCAAAGGGTCAGACACGCCTGAAGTGTCCTAGTGTGTACACACGCACGCACGCACGTCTAATAAAGGGGCAGCTTTCTGTACTCAGCCATGCTGTCACACCACACACACACACACACACACACACACACACACACACGTGCATGGCATCTAAAAAAGGGGCAGCTTTCTGTACTCAGCCATGCTGTTGCACCGCTAGTCTCGTCTTCGTCTTTTCTCTTAGCTTTTCTCTCTCTCTTTCCTTTAGTCTAGTTCATATCTTGCTTAGAAAAAAATGAGAGGAAGGTCAGAACTGTGCATTTCTTCCACATTTTTATTCTTTTTTAGTGAAACTTATCTTTAACAGAACTTTTAACTTTTAGTGAAACTTTTGATGAACTTATCTTTTTAAATGAAAAAAAAAAAAACAAAAGCAAAATCTTTATTCTTCCTCTATTTTTTTGTGTAGTTACAGAAACCCATAGTTACCCAACAGTGACAAAAAGAGTAGAGTTTCTTTTTGCTGAAGTGGTGTCTTAACTTTCTAAATGTTTTTCAGTGAATTGGTCTGAGGCAGAGCTGAGACATCTTGCTATTAAGTTTATTACTTTCCTTACTTTCCTTAAAATTTCAGTTAAGGTCTACACTTGAATTTTGCTTGTGGAAAACTTATACAACTGGAGTGAACTATTTCCTTAAGAGTTTTTTTTTAAAAAAGAAGCACTCTTTATTTCCTCCCAACTATGAATATTCTTTCCTTTTGAGGATAATGAGTGCAAATTAACTTCTTTTCATATGGTGATTTTGTGATAGAAGGGTTGTAAGGTTAAATCTCTGCAGAATGGAGGCTCTTGTTGAATCTACTTCTTTATAAATGAAGAAAAAAGGAAATCTTGTGTCTTGATACCAATGTAATGTTTATAAGAACCAACTGTGATGTTTATAAGTCAAAACAGGATTTATATGGATGTTTCATTAGTTGGATTTTTGAGTCTTACTTTCTGGGAAATAGTGAGAATGGAGAAGATAGTCCTCGAGGTAACTTACGGCTGATGTTAAATGCCATCTGAACAGGATGACCACGTGTCTAGGTGCTGTGTTGTAGGGTCCCGTGCTTGTAGGTCTGAGCGTTTGTAACGCTGTGAAGTTTATTAGGTGGCTCTGCTGTCACGAGAACGCTCCTGCAGAAGAATCATAGGTAAAGAGAATTGTCTTGAGGCCTCAAGGAAAGCTTGGGAAAATGTTTTCTTTGCAAACTTAAAAAGCCACCGTTTGCCTGCCCAGTAAGAACATACTCTTAACTCCTGGGCTGCTTCACACGCTGAGATGCCGTCATGTTTGCAGCTGAGTTGTTTTGAAACATGTTTCTTTGAAACTGCAACCGATTTGGAATGCACTGAGAGATAGGAAGAATTAACTGTACTGGTTATGTTCTCATTTGTGCCATTTGTTTAAATAACACTTGTTAAAATCCCTTGAATATGTGAAATATTTGTTTTAAATTTCAAGATCTTCCTTGAACTGTCACACACTGATAAGGTTTACTTTCCCTTGGCTATGCTTCGTGGGCTAAGATCAAGAACTAAGTTGAAAAGGACTAATTGTATACGAGGTTGGCCAAGCCCACAGCGTAGTATCCTGGTTTTGATGATCAGCTTCCTTGACCCTTAGTGAGATTCCCACTCCTAATTTTTGGTTACTGGGTCTTTTATCTCTTACCTCATTTATTTGTTTTCTAAACCCCAAAGTACTTTCCATTTCGGGTCTATTGCACAGATGGGTTAACTAGGGATCTTCCCAGTTTTGGTTTTAAAAATGAATCACTTCACATGTGTGTGTTCAAGTGAACAGCCATCAAAATACTGAAATAATTGGGAGAAATAGAAATTTAATTGTTAAAGATTTCTCTTACATTTTTACCCTGTCTGGTAATTAGATTTTTTGGGGGCTGTCAACACCCAAGCCTCCTGAATATCTAAATGTAATTACAGGATGAAATTATTTTTCACTTATTGGAAATCTTCGCTTCATCATCCTGTTTAATTGCGTTTTTTATGTTGCTTCGGAACTGTTATGTATACACTTGTATGTATCTTCAGGAACATCAGTGTACTTCTGAAATGTTAGAAATTTATTGAGAAGGTGGTGTGAGCCTGGGATTTCCCGCCACTGCCCAAATACTAAGCGGTTCAGAATCGGTGATGTCACGGTTTCCTTAACTGGTGGCTTCGCCGCCTGAGAGCAGGTTGTGCCTGGACATTGGAGCGCTCCTCTGTCACGGGTGTGTTCCTCCTCCTCCCTCCCTCTCTTTGTTTAACTTTGGAAAATTCGCAGCTGAAGAAGAAGAATGAAGAGTATTGCTAATAACTGATTTCAGCTTCGAGGAAACAGACGCGTGACTGATCCCACTCCTTAGTCTCCCCTGTTCTCATCGCACTTTGAGCTCTGAACCGTGAGCTCACCTCCCCGCGCTTTGGGTTCCATACTTGACTATTTCTGTTCTGTCAAAAACCGCAGTGGTGCCTGCAGATGGTAGTTCCTGTCTCGTGGGTCCAGGGAGTGGGTGCTAGTGGTCCACAGATTTATATTGTTTGAGCAGGACATGCTTAAAACATTGTCAGTATTTTTTAAAAAATGAGTTTATTTCCAATACCTCTGAAAAAGAAGCAGGAAGTCTGGCAGTGTGCCCCCGTCTCTGCGTAGAGGGAAGCATCGCTCCTGCTTCCCGCGGTGCACACAGTTCCCTGCCCCCAGCGCCCCTGAGTCGCCTGCGTTTTCTGTCTCTTGCCGGCCTGCCGTCTGCAGCCCTGCTCTCGGAGCCTTCTTGCTGCAGGCTCTTCCCTGCTCTTATGGCCTCAGACTTTCTGCCTTTACTGTGGCTGCAAGCACTCGGTTGTATCCTCGTTCATAATCAGGTGATCTAAGACCTAGTAAAGACCTAATCGTTTCTGTCCAGTGTGCAGCGACTTTCATGGTAGCATTCATTGTCTTCAGTGGCATTGCTTCTTGTTCTGGGAGGAAGACGTACTTGGTTTTGAACCTTGGTTTTACCATCTCCCCAGCTGGGCGTCTTTGGACACATTTTCCATCACACCCCAGAATCCTCCAGTGTGAATGGGTGTGGTTACCACCCCCACTGTTCTTTGAACAGCTTCCCTCTCTGTGATTCCAACGCTTCTGAAATAACTAGTGTAATGGCCTGACCTGTGTTGTCTGACCTCTTGGGATTCAGGAGGGAGCAGGGTGCTGGTGGGAGAGGAGGGGGAAGAGAGTGACCCGGCAGGCTGCTGTGGAGCCCTGGGCACCCCCTGACCTGACTCCCGCCTCGTCCGTGGGTTGCCGGCATGCAGTGCACCTTCTGGAAGCCTCCTCAGTCTGCACCAGACTAGGGCTGCGCGCCCCGCCCACGGGCTGCGCGCCCCGCCCACGGGCTGCGCGCCCCGCCCACGGGCTGCGCGCCCCGCCCACGGGCTGCGCGCCCCGCCCACGGGCTGCGGCGGAAGGAAGCCGGGGACGCAGGCACGCCTGCGGGAACGGCCCACCCTTCCCGGCTCTCAGCGTGTCCTGGCCCCATCCTCGTGGTGCCTGCGTGCGAGTCAGCCCCGCACGGCCCTGGGACCCTGCGTGGCCTGTGACCTGGTGTGGCCCTGGGACCACGTGTGGCCTGGGACCCGGCGTGGCCCTGTGACTGTGCTCGGCCTGGGACCCCACTGGGCCTGTGACCTCGCTTGGTACCCTGCACCAGTCTCTCCCATGTGTCCTTCCCACTTCTTCTCTGGATGCTCGAGATCACGCTCATGTTTTCTCTAAACCAGACTATCTCCAGTGGCCTTGGATGTTTTTCCTGTTGGGCAGACCTAGATTCTGTCGCTTCAGTTCATCAATGCTTCAAAGCGTTCAGAGAACCTCCATTTTAAGACAAACCAAAACCCCTCAGAATGAAACCCCTTTCCAGCTCCTGCTCCTGTTCCCCCTCGTCTCCCTCTTTTCTTGGATAAGCAAACATCCTTTACCCTCTTATTTCTCAACTCTGATTTGTTCTCTGCCTCATCCAGTCTGGACTCTGCCTTTATTATGGAAGTGATCTCAGTGGGGATGGTAATACTTACTCATTGGATTCTGGGGAGGATTAAATGAGTTAATAATACTTGTAAAGCTCTTGGAACAGTGTGCCTGGAAGTGGCAAACGCTCAGTAGGTGCTAGTGTTCCTCATTGCTGGTCATTCGTCACGTCCACTAATAATGTCCCTGTCTCTCGTCTCCTTTGATTATTGGCAGTACCTGACACGGAAGAGCATCTCATCCTCTTAAAATGCTTTCCCGTTACCATGGCTGCTGAGACCGTTTACCATGCCTGCTCTTTCTGAGTGTCGCGTTGACCATTTTCCGTTCCCTCATTAGTTTCCGTTCCCCCGTCCTTTTCATGTAAATGTTTCTCAAGGGTCTCTTGGTCTGCGTGCCCTGCCTTCAGACTGCTGTTTGTGCATTTTTCTTTTTGATTAATGGGTAATTGATGCCGACATTCTCTCTGTCATTCAAGATTGTCACCTGAAATCTTAAAAGTTCTGCCTGCTCCTTCATCTCCTTTCTCTGGACCCTCAGCTCTAACCTTTTTCCGAGCCCTGTGTTGTGCCTGAGTCCCTGCAGGCGCAGCCTCGTCACGCTCGCCACCACCATCCTGCTTCGGGTCTGAGGTCTTCCAGCGTTTTTGTCTCCACGTTTCTACCAGTTACAGCATTCTTCTTAAAGCTCAGCCGCGGTGTCACTCCGTGTTGCTGGGGGGGGTGTGTGCATGAGGGCTGAGTCGGCTCTGCTGCTGCTGCTGCCGCCGAGTCGCTTCAGTCGTGTCCGACTCTGTGTGACCCCGTAGACGACAGCCCGCCAGGCTCCGCCGTCCCTGGGATGCTCCAGGCAAGAACACTGGAGTGGGTTGCCATTTCCTTCTCCAAAGCATGAAAGTGAAAAGTGAAAGTGAAGTTGCTCAGTCGTGTCTGACTCTTCGTAACCCCATGGACTGTAGCCCACCAGGCTCCTCTCTGTCAATGGGATTCTCCAGGCAGGAATACTGGAGTGGGTGCCATGCCCTTCTCCAGGGGGTCTTCCCGACCCGAGGATTGGACCCAGGTCTCCTGCGTCTCCTGCACTGGCAGGGCAGGGCCTTTACCACCAGCACCACCTGGGGAGACCTTGCTGGAGGCGGTGGCCTCTGAAGAGGGGCGCTCACATCACAGGGAGAAGGCAGATATGTGCATTTGGATGTGGGGAGAAAACGTTAAAGCTTGTGTTTACGCTTGATTTAAGCTTTATTAATATTTGATGTGTGCATTGATGTTAGTAACCATCATTATATCTAAGACATTGGGTCACGTGTCTTGAAATGTCCCAAGAGAAGAATGCGGGTGAGTTAACAGCCCTCCATCGCTTCTTGCCTTCTGGCATGTAGAATTCTGTCGCAGGTTCTGTGGCCGTGTGAGTGGATTTGTAGAGGATCCGTGTTACATTCTGTCTGCTGTAGCTTTGGCTGTGCTGGGTCTCCATCGCTGTGTGGGCTCCGGTCTGCCTGTGGTGGGTGGTTCTCTGGCTGTGGCTGCCCTGGTGGGGTGTCTGGGCTCCTCATGCAGGGGTAGAGGCGGGGCTCCGGGCGCTTGGACGCGGAGCTGCGGCTCCCACCGCTGAGCCCAGGCTCAGGTCCTGGCGCCTTCCTGGACTGGGTTCCCAGGCTCGGGGCTTGTGGCGCCTTTCTGGACTGGGCTGACGCTGGGCCCGTGGCAGGTGGAGTCTTCACTGCTGACCCACCCACCTAGTGCTTAGCGAGCAAAGATTCCTACAGATAGGAGGGTTGAAGAGAGTGTGAGTAATGGACGTGAACGGGGTTTAGACGGAGGGGAGAGGGAAGCGTTTCAGCCCGAGAGAGCAATGTGGGGACTTGGGAGCTTCCTGCCAGCTGCAGGGCGCAGCCCCTGGTGCAGAGTGTGAGTCTGCGCTGCTCCTCAGAGGGACTGGGCGCTGGGGGCGTGCACGCCCTCCTCCCTTGGGCAGGAGATGGTGTCTGGTCCAGCTCGACGTGTCCTGCAGACAGTCTGCGTGGGGCCCTGCCCCGTCATGCTCTCAGGGTTACAGGGCAGGCCCCTGCAGGAAGGTGACGGTGGATAAAGCGGCCTGACAGTAGTAGCAACGAGGGCTGAAACGGCAGCAGGACCACTTGGACAACTGCTCTGTGCCACCCTGTCCAGGCAAGGCTTTCTTAGTCGTGAAGCTGATGCCTTCATCTCCCTCTGGCTGGTTTCCTGGCTGTTTCTCACTAGCTCCAAGCTTTGCTGGGGTGAGGGGTGGGCGCACAGGCATGGAAGTTACTGACTCTCTCACCTCAGCTCCGGGTCGCTGCTCGCTGACTCTGAGGGTGAGAGGCAACCAGTTTCAAAAACTAGGCTGTCTGCGAGTGCACGCGCGCGTGCGGGGTCACTTCAGCCACACCCAGCTCTCCAGCCCTGTGGACTGTAGCCCACCCCCTGCTCTCCAGGCAGGAGCCCTGGAGGGTTGGCCAGGCCCTCCCCCAGGGGACCCTCCCGGCCCGCAGAGCGAGCCTGCTTCTCTCGTGTCTCCTGCATTGGTGGGCGGGTTCTTTACCACTAGCATCACCTCGGAAGCCCAAATGTATAGTTTATGAATATTCTTGGGAGCAGAAAGTGGAAACAAGCTAGAACCTGTTACTTTTATAATTCGCTGCGGTCCATAGATAAAATCCTAGCTCCTGCAGCCAGCCCCCTGCCAAACCCTTGGATTCCCGGGAGTGCTGCTGGGGGAGGCAAGTGGGAAGAGCAAAGCGCAGGTGTCTCCTCAAGTGAAGCTTAGGTGCTGGGCTCTAAAGTGGTCTCGTGGTGTCCCAGAATACTGAAATGAGGCAGTATCGGATCAAAAAGTCAATTTACCAGCGAGAATGGAGAAAGTTAGAGTTTAAAATGAGTTTTTTTCAAAGGGATGACCTTTCAGAAGCCTGGCGCATTGTCTCGCCCTTGGCTCACGGAGGGAAGTGGGCTTGCTTTGGGTCGTGGGAGCCAAACCACAGCAGCTCCTGAGTTGGAGGGAAGGCACCGTCCCTGCAGGAGACTCAAGACAGAGTCATCTGCAGCTCTCTGTCGGGGTTGATCCTTCCCTCCACATGGGAACGATGCCGCCATACAGAGCAAAGCCCAGTTCCTTTTTTGAGCGTTCGAAGTGAGGTGCTTTGGTGGCTCGGGGCCTGACTCCCTGCAGCCTAGGCGTGGAGTCCTCAGTAATGACGCACGCTGCCGCGGAACTTCAGCGCACAGGCACCGAGCTCTCTGAAAACATTTATATTTAATGGCATTTCGGGCCAGGGAAGTAGGCAGCAGCTGTTTAAACCTGGCGGTAGCGTGTGGTGGGGGATGCAGAGAAGATACAGCACATGCTTTCATGTTAGAGAAATTGTTCCTCCTTCACCCCAAGTGTGCTTTTATAGAACATAATAGCAGAAAGCTAATCGGTTCAAGAAGTGGCCCACTTAAAACCTGGCCCCTTTGTCCAAGAGGTGGTTTGGAACAAAAGATGCCAAGATGCAGTGCTTGGCTGGCACTAATTAGCCACGCAGAATGTGGGGAGAGCGTTGATGTGGGGCTCAAGGGCTCCAGGCATCTTCCCGCTCCTAAGAGAGGGACCAGAGCCCGCCAGCACGTCTGTGTCGGGGAAAGGGGGTTGCCAAGAAACCCTGCTTTGTAAATTTATCGAATGTCTATTTTAGCAACTACGCAGAGAAGCCTAAAATGAAAAGTTTGAGAACTGCAGTGTGGTAGTTAAAGAAGCCACAGCTTGGCTGCAAAATTTCAGCTGCTATGATTAAAGAAAAACAAAAATGAAAAATATTACAAAGACAACATTCTCTCCTGCTCCTCAACCCCAAGTCTGTGAGTAGGCACCTTGAGAAGCAGAGGTTGAACGCAATGGAGAAGATCCAAAAACAGAACCAGACCTGACCTGTAAGGCAGGAAGTGCAGCCTCTTCTTGAAAACAACTCAGGGATGGTATCGTTGCTGGGGTTGGAGAAGGCTGTTTTATAACTCTTGGAATTTGAGTTTAAAAATCATATTCCTCTGCGAACAGCAGAAACAAGAATAAAAGACTGTCGCAGCCTCACTCATGTATCTGGAATATAGGCAAAAACAGGAAAATAGGCAGAAAAAAATGCTCTGAATTTTCCAAATTAGTGCCAGTAACCCATACTCAGCTCAGATTTCATTATCTTTAATATAATTCTGCTAAGCTTGGTTATGTGGTTATATTAGAAATATGCAGTTGGGAAAGAGGCTGGTTTCAGACATTCGAAGTGATAGTATGAGGCAAGTATGTGGGTGGAGATAAATTATATGATTACCTAATCATGGAAAAGGAGATGAAATAATGTGATTGAAAAGCAAACACAGGGATTTAAAATCTCAGAAGCTGGGTCTATTAGGATAAAACAGTTTATATCTAGGTAAGCCTTTAAGTATCAGAACTAAAGTTATTTTATAGTCGTCAGAACAGTGGTTTATATGCTGTCCTCCTAGGAGTCTGGTGCTGGTGGGGGTGACAGTCTGTTAGTGATGTCTGCTACACTCTCTAATCATCACTGCTGGATATGGGACAGACTTCTGAAAGTCTAATTCATCATGTATAAAGTGATTGCTAATAAGGATAATGGTAAGGATTCAGGGAAAAAGTGACTTCCCTGATGGTCTAGTGGTTAGGACTTGGGTCTGCCAGTGAGGGGGACGCAGGTTCATCCCTGGCCAGGAGGCTAAGGGCCCACATGGTTCAGCCAAAAAAATTTGAAAGTACCAAACTTTGATGTCTAGAAGATCATTAAGAGCTGTTCACTTAGCATTCTGTATACAAAGTTTCCAAGATGATTAGTTTAAAGAAACAAAGTAGTCAATAGGATTTGAAGCTGTAGATTAGACAGACATACATTTGAATTTTAATAGGCTGTTGGATGTACGTCTTGGCTAAAATTTTCAGTTCTGTGAAATCAGGAGTCTGGAGATAAGAAGGGTCTTAAAGAAGATTTCATGTGACCCCTGGTTTCCAGGCTGTTCTACAGAGTTTTGAAGCTTATCATAAAGATTATTGACCAGCTGAGAAAGATGATTTCTGATTTTGAAATGAGTAGAGTAATTAGCTTTGATTGCTATGGAGATGGAAGATAAGCAACCATAATTTTCAACAAACTCTTGTTTAATCATGCCAGGATTCAAAAGTACATATTTTATCTTTGCAGAAGACATCTTTTAAGCTTTCACAGAGCTGACTCAAAGCTGCTTTATTCTTCCATATATGAGGAAAAATAACCTGTTACCATTCTTCAATCTGAGTTAAATGGCTCCTTGAAAGTTTTTCTTTTTAAGCTATTTTACAAATAATTTGCAGAACAGTATAAGAATAATGAGAAACAACTATATTAGGACTATTAAATAAGAATTTAAGGATCAGTTCATTCGCTCAGTCGTGTCCAACTCTTTGCTACCCCATGAATTGCAGCACGCCAGGCCTCCCTGTCTATCACCAACTCCTGGAGTTCACTCAAACTCATGTCCATCAAGTCAGTGATGCCATCCAGCCATCTCATCCTCTGTCGTCCCCTTCTCTTCCTGCCCCAAATCTTTCTCAGCATCAGGGTCTTTTCACATAAGTCAGTTCTTTGCATCAGGTGGCCAAAGTATTGGAACTTCAGCTTTAGCATCATTCCTTCCAAAGAACACCCAGGACTGATCTCCTTTAGAATGGACTGGTTGGATCTCCTTGCAGTCCAAGGGACTCTCAAGACTCTTCTCCAACACCACAGTTCAAAAGCATCAGTTCTTTGGCACTCAGCTTTCTTCATAGTCCAACTCTCACATCCATACGTGACCACTGGAAAAACCATAGCCTTGCCTAGACGGACCTTTGTTGGCAAAGTAATGTCTCTGCTTTTGAATATGCTTTCTAGGTTGGTCATAGCTTTCGTTCCAAGGAGTAAGTGTCTTAATTTCATGGCTGCAGTCACCATCTGCAGTGATTTTGGAGCCCAAAAAATAAAGTCTGACACTGTTTCCACTGTTTCCCCATCTATTTCCCATGAAGTGATGGGACCGGATGCCATGATCTTCGTTTTCTGAATGTTGAGCTTTAAGCCAGCTTTCACACTCTCCTCTTTCACTCTCATCAAGAGACATTTTAGTTCCTTTTCACTTTCTGCCATAAGGGTGGTGTCATCTGCATATCCGAGGTTATTGATATTTCTCCCGGCAATCTTGATTCCAGTTTGTGCTTCTTCCAGCTCAGCATTTCTCATGATGTACTCTGCATAGAAGTTAAATAAACAGGGTGACAGTACTTGACATACTTCTTTTCCTATTTGGAACCAGTCTGTGGTTCCCTGTCCAGTTCTAACTGTTGCTTCCTGACCTGCATTTAGGTTTCTCAAGAGGCAGGTCAGGTGGTCTGGTATTCCCATCTCTTTCAGAATTTTCCACAGTTTGTTGTGATCCATACAGTCAAAAGCTTTGGCATAGTCAATAAAGCAGAAATAGATGTTTTTCTGGAACTCTCTTGCTTTTTCCATGATCCAGTGGATGTTGGCAATTTGATCTCTGGTTCCTCTGCCTTTTCTAAAACCAACTTGCACATCTGGAAGTTCACGGTTCACGTATTGCTGAAGTCTGGCTTGGAGAATTTTGAGCATTACTTTACTAGCATGTGAGATGAGTGCAATTGTGCAGTAGTTTGAGCATTCTTAGGCATTGCTTTTCTTTGGGATTGGAATGAAACTGACCTTTTCCAGTCCTGTGGCCACTGCTGAGTTTTCCAAACTTGCTGGCATATTGAGTGCAGCACTTTCACAGCATCATCTTTCAGGATTTGAATTAGCTCATCTGGAATTCCATCACCTCCACTAGCTTTGTTCGTAATGATGCTTCCTAAGGCCCACTTGACTTCACATTTCAGGTTGTCTGGCTCTAGGTGAGTGATCACACCATTGTGATTATCTTGGTTGTGAAGCTCTTTTTTGTACAGTTCTTCTGTATATTCTTGCGCCCTCTTCTTAATATCTTCTGCTTCTATTAGGTCCAGACCATTTCTGTCCTTTTATCGAGCCCATCTTTGCATGAAATGTTCCCTTGGTATCTCTAATTTTGTCGAAGAGATCTCTTGAAGAGTATTTAAGGATAGTGAACCCAAATTCTTATTCCATGTTTTCTAGATTTTTAAGGTGTGTACATTCACAGTGGGGAGCGCTCTCTGAATACAGCTAAACGCTGGCCGCGTGTCGTGCGTGCGTCTGGAGATGTGCGTCTTGCAAGGAGGGCTCCACATTTAAATACGGGGCTAACGGTGCACTGTCACTTCTTGTTCTCACATTTGCATCATCAAAGGCCATGCTTGAGGGATTTTTTTGAAATCATGGACAACATAGCTCTGTTGACTAGAAGGCCATCATCTTTGCCCCATAATTTTCAAACATTTTCATTCAAACTAGGTTTGTAGATGCCAATTAACATGGCCAGTCTAATGAATATTTTCATTTCCAGATGTGTTATCTGTGTTTCCTTTCAGTATTGGAGATGCTGCCATTTCCAATGGCTCCAGCGTGTCGACTCGCAACCTACTAACGAACCATATGAAGCAAATTTTGATGCATAAACATCATAATAGATGAATGAATACAGTTACAGACCTTTTAAACAAAATGGTGTGGCCCAGGTTCTCATTGCAAAATATTGTTTGGTGTCATGCTTTCTGGCTGTTAGTTTGTGTGTCCTCTTTATTTACACCTCTGTGTCACCATGAGGGGCCAGACTTGAGGAAAGCACAGGGGAAAGAGTGTTCTGCTTGTTTGTTCTTAGAGAAAATGTAAAGAATTTCAACTATGAAGAAATGCAAAGGAGTGGAAAGGGGTCTGGACGCTGTGAATTTTGTGAAACACGACAACCTTCTTGTGACGTGAGTTGGCTCGCTCTGCCTGTCGTCCAGGATGTGATTAGCTGGGGTGTGTTCAAGGCCGTGGAAGATGTGGTCCCAGCAGTGTTTTTCCTCTTGCCCCATGTCAGTCATTGCAGCTGAGTGAAACGGCCTTGCTTCCCCGAGACTCCTCTACGCCATCGGGCACGCAGCAGGCATGGGGAAGTGCGAGGGTGCTGGCGTTGGGGCAGCTGCATCTCGAGCCTTGCTCTGCTGCCAGCTAAAGTGTTGACCTTAGAAAGCCACTTCTCTGAGCTTTTCATGCTTGATCCACAAGTGGGTTGCAAAGTTGTGATGTTTAAATTGACGAGAAACGTGAAAGCTTTTGGCATAAAGGCCGCTTAGTATCAGTCAGTCATCTCTACCTCGCCCTTGACTGAGCTAATATCTTGACGATCCCTATCCTTTGTTTCAAGAGGCGTCACACGCGCACACTTCAGGTCATGGTGAATGTGAAGGCTGTCCTCACTGCTTGCGGCGACCCTTGAAAGTGGCAGCACCCCCTGGGCTCGTGCCCCCCTGGCGACCTTGTGCTTCTCTGTTGTGTCACCGGTCTACCTGCATTGTGAGCTAATTCTCTCAGCTGTGAAAGCATTCGCTTTTTTTCTATGTACAAATCAAACAAAATAATACGTAAAATCAAATAAAGAGCAAAAGCAAAATTCAAACAAACAAAAATAGCTCTTCAAAAAAGAAAAAAACCTTTTTGGTTCTCATTCCCATGTATCACTTTCTTATTCACTCTCTGTTTTAAGCAGCCTCTTCAAAAAATAACCATAACAGTATAGTTCTAAATTTTTTTCCTTTGTAAGACTGACTTCAGTGCAACTTTCAGCCCTGTTACTATACTGAAACTGCTTTCCCTGAGATTCTGAAAGACTCGGTGGCATAATCCATGGGATAGAGGCAGATGTGTGTATGGAGTTTGTTCTTTGGAGGGTTGTTTAAGTGGAGATAGCATTAACGTTCTAACAGGCATCTCCTGAAAGCGTTTTGTGACTGCTCTTCTCATTAGCACACAGGCTGAGTATCCGGAAAATGAAACAGTTAGGCTGTAAAGCAGCCATGTGTCACTGTGCTGCTTTGATGCTTACAGCTTGAGGATACGGTATAGATTTTGAGTCATTCCTTAGCGTGTTTGCTCAAACTGTGCTATGGAAATATTTTAAATTAAACTTTCTTAATGTGACCTCCTGTGGTCCCATGAGGTTAGCTGTGGGCTTGTACACCTTTAGTTCAGGTAATGAGAGTTGCTGGCGGGGCTGGGGCGGGTCGGTGATAAATTCACAGGCGTGTTTAGAATTTGTAATGACTGTGTTGTGTTCTTAAGTAATCAGATCCCGTTCTGCTCCTATTAGAAGCCTTCCCGCGGTTTCCCATTGCGCTGAGAATGAAATCCAAACCCCCTCCCACGCCTGCAAGCTCCGGCCCTCTGCCTCGCTCCCCGTCCCCCGGGAGCTGGTCCAGCCCCTCTGCCTCCAGCACACCCGGCACTGCTCCGCGGCCTTTGCACTTGCGGTCACCTCTGCCTGTGATCCTCTTCCTCCAGACCCTCCACTGCCTGCCTGGGTCTCAGATCAAATGTCGCCCCCTCAGAGTCTTCAGCAGAACCTCCCCTCACGGCACCCTGCTCGTGACCCTGCTTCGCCGCCTCCGCCCCCTGGGCCAGTCGGGGATCTGCAGGAGAGCCAGGCCTGGCCGCCGGTCACTCCCTGCCCTCCCTGCTGCGTCCCTGTGCCCGGAGGTGCCTCGTGCCTGGATGAATGGGACCCTTAGAATTATCCCCACGTAATCAAAGCAATAAAAGCAACATGTGGCTAAACAGGTGCTAATTCCTACAGTTGTCTGTCTGAGTTGCTCAATGATTGACTCACCGTTTCATTACATGGTACAGAATTCAGTCAGGGTAGAAGCAGATAGTGCCTCTTGGGGCTGGAGCTGGTATGCAGATACAAGAATCTGTCTTTTGTTCAATTTGTCAGGTCTTGATTTCTGTTGATTTTCTTTAAGAGAAACAGCCAAATAATATGCATAATACGTGTGTGTGTGTGTGTGTGTGTGTGTGTGTGTGACTCACTCACTTGTGTCAGACTCTTTGCAACCCCATGGACTCTAGCCTGCCAGGCTCCTTTCTCCATGGAATTTTCCAGGCAAGGATACTGGAGTGGGTGGCCATGCCTTTCTCCAGGGGGTCTTCTTGATCCAGGGATTGAACCCAGGTCTGCATTGCAGGTGGATGCTTTACCATCTGAGCTACTAGGGAAGTCCTAGTTTTAAATATATATATATATATAGTTTTTAATATATAAAACTTTAAAGTTTTAAATTTAAAACTTTAAATTTATGTTCTAGAGGCTTTTTGGAAATTGCTGAAATATCATTAGGTCTTTCTTTTTTTAAAAAAATTAGGTTAAATCATGGCTGTGGCGGAGAGGCAGCTGACCACGTCTGGACTGGAGGGCAGGAGGCCCAGACTCTGCTTAGTTCTTGATGTTCAGCCGCTCATTCGTGTCCGACTCTCTGCAGCCCCATAGACTGCAGCACGCCAGGCCTCCCCGTCCTTCACCATCTCCTGGAGCCTGCTCAAACTCATGTCCATTGAGTCAGTGATGCCATCCAACCATCTCATCCTCTGTCATCCCCTTCTCCTCCTGCCTTCAAGCTTTCCCAGCATCAGGGACTTTTCCAATGAGAGTTGGCTCTTTGCATCAGGTGGCCAAGGTCTTGGAGCTTCAGCTTTAGCATCAGTCCTTCCAGTGAGTATTCAGGGTTGATTTCCTTGAGGATGGACTGGTGTGATCTCCTTGCTGTCTGAGGGACTCTCAAGAGTTTTAGTTCTGTCAGTAGCCAGCTCATCACATGAGTCTTTTGGTCCTCATTTTTCAAATTTATAAAATAATAGCATCTAATGAAATGGCTGTAAATGTCTGTTCTCTTTTAACACTGCGAAATTATCTAATTTCAAGCATGAGCCAGCCATTTTCTCACTTTGGGGAATTTTTATAGGTTGTGTAAATATGGGATGGCTCTCCAGATATCCTTAAGCTTTCGCAACAATGGAAGATGAACAACGGGACAGAGAAGATGAATGGAAGATGAATGGATTTATCAGAACATCAAAGTGTTTAAAAGGTTGAAAAATGGTCTAGTTTGTTACAGTTGTAATTTTTTTGGTAGCACCTGTGGTAAGAAACACTATATATGATTTATTGGAGGTTTGTCTTTAATAAGGGTTTGTCTTCAGGATGCTGTTTTGGGCTTTATCACTGTTTCAAGAATTCCAATCATTTTTTCCTTTGGAAATCATCTGAGAGTTTATCATTGACTTGGCTTAATGCATCTACTTTAGCATATCAGTTTTAAAGTTCATACAATTCTTCATTGACATTAGATACATGTCAGTTTTAAGAAATACTGTAGAGTACCATGTCCCATCCTGCCTTCTGCATTTCACTGGTCCTCAAACTTCAGCAGGGGTTTCAACACTGCCTCTGAAAGTGAAAGCAAGTCAAATGTTAGCTGATCAGTTGTGTCCAACTCATTGTGACCCTGTGGACTGTAGCCCACCAGGCTCCTCTGTCCATGTAAGTCTCCAGGCAAGAATATTGGAGTGGGTTGCCATTCCCTTCTCCAGGGGATTTTCCTGACCCAAGGATTGAACCTGGGTCTCCTGCAGTTCAAGTGGGTTCTTTGCTGAGCTCCAAGTTTCGGGAAGCCCAAAACCAGGGAAGCCCCAGATTTTGCCTCTGAGGTTCGTGAGACACAGATGACCACCCCATCCTGAGTTTCTCATCTAGTAGGACTGGGATGAGGCTGGGAACGTGTGTCTTGAGTTCCCAGATACGCCGGTGCTGCTGATCGGAGGCCCCCAGCTCTGGTCTGTGCAGTGCTGGGCTTGTGCTTGCTGCCAGCACCGTGATCTGGAGGCGTCGAGCTCCTGCTGTGTCTACAGCGATGCATCTCAGCAGTGCCAGCCCTCTTTCCCTCTTAACGTGGTGGTCACTGGCTTTCTAAGCTATCTCAAGTCCTTCCAGTCTCCTGCAAAGTGTGACACGTAACAAGCGGTGAAGTGCAGCGGGAACCTAAGGCAGCATAGTGCCAGTCGCTGTAACCTTTTGGATGATGTGTTTAAGTGGGGAAGACGTGCATTCAGAGGTGATAGGCAGTTTATTCTCGTCACTTTGACAACAGTGGCTTTAGAATCAGAAATACCTTGGCTCATCGGTTAGCTCTGCCTCTTATTGGCTATTTGAATTTGGGAAAATTATGTAGCTTTTCCAAATCTTAAGTTTCCTTCTTGCTGAGGTGGATTGATCATATTTGCCTGATAGGATTTTTGTGGTGGTGGTTTAGTTGCTAAGCCATGTCCGACTCTCGCGACCCCATGGACTGTAGCCTGCCAGGCCCCTCTGTCCATGGGATTCTGCAGGCAAGATTACTAGAGTGGATTGCCATTTCCTTCTCCAGGGGGTCTTCCTGATTCAGGGATTGAACTCGGGTCTTCTGTATTGCAGGCGGATTCTTTACCCACTGAGTTATGAGGGAAGTTACAGGATTTCTGTGAGGACTTGTTAGGTAAGGTGCATAAAGCACTTTGCAGGTCCTCAGCAATTGGTGGCTTGTAAGAAGTCAGGCTGAACAGCCCTAACCTGGGTGCATTTCCTGCTGGAGCGCTGCTGCCGTCTTGCCCTTGTGCGAGCTGCTCCCCCCGCCTGTCTGCAGGAGGAGGGCCCTGGGCAGGAGACGGGGTGCTGCCCGTTGCGTCCTCTCGCTTGCCTGGAGACGCTGCGTCTTGTTGCTGTCTGAGCTGGCTCCGTGCCCTCGGCGCTGAGCTCTGGCTTCTGCTGCTCGCGCCGGGCCCTCCCTGCTGAGGACGCGTCCCAGCCTGTCTCCCTGCCTCTGCCCTCCCTGTGTTCTGAGGTGACCTTACGCTCCTCTTTCTGGCTCCATGTGGAACGAGTGTATTTGGAGGTGAGCAGCTCAGTGGTAAAGAGTCCGCCTGCAGTGCAAGAGATGCGGGTTCAGTCCCTGGGTCTGGAAGATCCCCTGGGGAAGGGAATGGCGGCCCACTCCAGCCTTCTTCTGGGGAAGCTCAGTCCGTGGGGTCACAAGGAGGCACGACACGCAGGGCCCCACGGAGACAGGACTGAGCACGCTCGCAGCTCCTCCCCCACCTGGCGTGGCAATGCTGACCCTTCCCGCCTGTGTTAAACCTGTCTTTCGAAACGTGCATGGTTTCAGTTTTACCGGATTGAGATCAAGCTTCTCTTGTGCACCTGGAGCTCCAGTTTTCATGCTGGATGCTTGGCGGACACACAGCCCGGAGGACAGAGCTTGGCCTCGCTGTGCGTCCTCTTCAGAGGCACCGACAGCCCCTGGAGCTTCGTTGGTTTGGGATACTCTGGGGGCTTTTCAGCCGTGACCTCTGTTGGTTGGGTGGAGAGTCCCCTAAGGAGCTGTCTTGGCCACTAAGGAATGCGTGGTGAGAAAGCGCCGGTCGCTCCCGTCGCCGGCGGTGCCTGGCGGCGCTGTGCGGGGCTCCGTGGCTCTCCGTCGTCCCTCTGCGTTGTTTTCGGCTGTGGCCGTGAAGTCCCTGTTGTCCCAGGGCCCGTTGTGATGCCTGCTGTCCGCCGTGTGCACGGTTTCCGTGAAGTCCCCGTTGTCCCAGGGCCCGTTGTGATGCCTGCTGTCCGCCGTGTGCATGATTTCCGTGAAGTCCCCATTGTCCCAGGGCCCGTTGTGATGCTGTGCCGTCCTCCGTGTGCATGATTTCATGCTTCTCAGAAGCAGGAGAGGTTGGTCTTTGTTGTGCACTCACACCAGCACCTTGCTGCCTGCTTCCTTCCCAGTGTGCTGGTGCTAATCTAACTCGCTCGCTTGCGTTTGCAAGTCTGTGTAGAAAGAACAGAAGCGTCAGGCTGACTACCGTTTATTCACGTGATCACAGAAAATACACAGTGGATGTGAGGAGCAAGACATGGCAGTTTTCCTTGACTGAATTGGGATATTTAAATATTGGTGCAGTACTTCAGGATTCGGGTGCAATATAAAGGAAATCAACCCTGAGTATTCACTGGAAGGACTGATGCTGAGGCTCCAGTACTTTGGCCACCTGATGAGAAGAGCTGACTCAGCAGATAAGACCCTGATGCTGGGAGGGATTGAAGGCAAAAGGAGAGAGAGTCAGCAGAGGATGAGATGGTTGGATGGCATCACCACCTCAGTGGACATGAATTTGAGCAAGCTCCATGAGATGGTGAAGGACAGAGGAGCCTGGTGTCCTTTGGTCCCTGAGGACGCAGAGTCAGACTTGATTTAGCAACTGAACAATAACAACAAACATTATTGTCTTAAAAGATATCACTTTTTATAGTCATGTCTATATGATACTGAAAGATATGGCTTCATAGTATGAAGGATTGAATAATACATAATAGAGCTCTCCCCGGCACTTATGAATTCTTGCTCAAACTGTTTCATTACAGAGTAGACAGGTCATATGCAAATCTGACTTATGTGAATTCAGCCATATATACATATGTCCTCCATGTTTTGGATAAACGTTG
Organism: Capra hircus; assembly: GCF_001704415.2. Lineage (NCBI taxonomy): Eukaryota > Metazoa > Chordata > Mammalia > Artiodactyla > Bovidae > Capra > Capra hircus. The sequence goes on from NC_030831.1 coordinate 61,284,675, forward strand.
GATTTGTATATGTCAAAGAATTTACAAATGAATTTACAAGGATAATTACCATAATATATGTGATTCTTATCCCATTCTTCACTGACTTTAATGTCTATCCCTGAGTCAGATGCAACCAAGGGTAGAAGAAGTAGCAAGGATAATAATTTTCAGTGCTGGAGATTGTATAGCAAAGAGCAGTGTAGTTTTTGACGATTAAGATCAGATGTTTTTGGAGCAGAGCACTATTTTGTGTTTTTGGCATCAGTTTGTGTTGGAGTAAAATGAATTTATTTGCTTTTATAACATTTTGAGCGCTTACCATGGTTTGGGTTGATTTCATCTCTCGTAAGTTAAGAGCTTTGGTGAAAGTTTATGAGACTCTCTTAAATAGTTCAGGGACCAATAAAACATCGTTCTTGCTGGAAGATGGAAACGGTGCCCATGCTAAATAAAACTTGATGCGTTAAAATATTTGTTTTTGAAGTTTAAGAAAAAGCTAAAGGTCAGTGAGCCAGCTGAGTAGTCGCTTGCCCTTGCTGCCCCCCCTTGGAGCCCTCAGCCGAAGGCTGCGTTGGCACCGGCATTGCGGCAAGGCCAGCGTGCTGCACCCTGAGGTGGGCATCTGTCCTGGCCCACGAATACCACCATTACGGATACTCGAGGCCTTGAAGAGACGCTTTTCTGTGCCCTCTCTCCTCCCCCTTCCCCGCCCCACTTTAAAGCAGCTACCAGTTGTATCTTAACCTAATTAAAGTGTCTTTCATAGAGGGTGAAGTGAGTGAGTGCAGCCTGACAGCCCCGGTAAGGGGAAAAAGGGAACATTTATACTTCTAGCAAACTCATACTTGCCAGAACCTAGGTCCGATTTCTCATCCAAGGGCCTGAGGATGACGAGAAGGCTGTCCAGGGTGAGGAGGGACCCCCCCCTGCCCGCCCGCCTGCCAGAGCTGTGGCACGGGGGCCGTGGCTGCCCCAGACCCCGCGCTGTGGGCCTGTGGGTCCTTGGCGTCTGAGACCGTGGGGAGCGTCGGGCCGGCGTGCTTGCTCTGGCCCATGGCCCTGACCCTCGACTTCATGTGGAAGCAGAAAGCGACCATCTCGGAGGCGGCTGCTCGTCTCTGGGACAGGTCTGCCTCCCGTGAGACGTCCTTGACTGTCACACTAGGGGTTGTTCCCGACATCTCTTGTCACGGCAGCTGAGGGCCCTGTCGCCCACAGGACAGCCCCTCAGGAGAAGCTCAGCTAGCCCAAGTGTCAGTAGCTTCACGGTCAGGAAACCTACTGCTGAAGCATCCTCTCAAAGGGAGAGCAGAGACTTCTCGTGTGATTAACATTCTCACCCTGAGCTAGTTTTGAGGACCTAAGTGCTAGAGGAGGAGAGAACAGGGAACAGGTTCTGATCTTAGTTCCTGCCCTAAAATGCTGGAGTAGGAATTGGTGAGCGGTGGCCTCGTCCACAAGCCTCGTCTTTAGAGGAAAGAAAAGCCTGCAGTCTGCGTTGCAGTGCAGGCCACCTTGCACTCCAGTGAGTGGGCGCGAATTCAGAGACTGCCAAAGCCACAGACATGTCTGAGTGCTGGAGAAATGAGGAAATGATCGCTAGAGGCCTCTCACTTGACTTAGAAAATGGGGTATAGCCTGCTTCGGTGTGTCGGAGAAAGAAACGGCAACCCACTCCAGCATTCCTGCCTGGGAAGCCCATGGACAGAGGAGCCTGCTGCGCTGCAGCCTGTGGGGTCACAGGGAACTGGACTTGACTGAGCGGCTGAGGAACAGGCAGTGTGGGTCACGGCGGCGGATCCACATATTCCCATCGTTTTACTTGGTCCTAATTTGACTTTCTCAGTGAATTGGATCAGGGCAGAAATCTACTTTCACTGACGCTTAAATTGGCAGATTACAGGAATCTCTTTTTGGATTTTAGTAATTGTGGCTTATTTTTTGACGTAGTTTTCCATAATCAAGAAGCTGAACCATGGTCTGCTCAGGGCAAAATGAGTCATGAAGTCAGAAAATATATATATACTTGCAGAAAAAAGCTTAATATGACCTAAGTGCTAGAGGAGGAGAGAATAATTTGAAAACTCATTATAACTTAAGCAAATAAATCACAGCTCCAAAATTATGTTGTTCTCAAACATGGAAAACCAGATAATTGGTATGTTTTTTTGTTTGAGTCTCAATTTTAAAGGACTCTAATTGACGCATTGTTTATATCGCTCACTAAACACAGTGTCTGGATGGCGGGGAGGGAGAGAAGGCACGTGATCGCAGCTCCGACGTGCAGCGCTTCTTGCCCAAAGCAGCCCCAGTGCAGCGGCTGCCCGGCTGATGCCGCGGTCTGCAGAGAAAGAGCTGTTTAAGGCTCTTCTAACCGTTGTCAGAAGGACCGAGAGGATTTGGGCAGAAGCTGACGCAGTGTTAAGATTCCCACTGTGTTCCTCGGTTTGGTTGCCTTAAACAATAGTTTCCACAATTTAATTACATATACAATTTGCAAACGATGTTCAACATCATCCAGAAAAAAGACAGTAGTCTTCATAGGGGCAAAGCAGTTGCTCTCTTTGTTAGAGCAGAAGCAGAAACCAAGAGCAATACTTGGGGACCGAGATGGAGAAAATAATGCTGGTTTCTAACTTGGTGATGTGACTTTTAGAGGTGGCGTTGAGCAAGACTGACCTAGCTAGATAGCAAAATTTAATCCTGTTTATTAAGGTATGTAGCATTGTGTTTTGGAGAGGAAAACAACATTAACATAGACGTAAGTGGTGTATGAGGCGAAAAAAGCTTCCTTATGGTCAGAAAGCGCCTAGCCTGAAACCTTTCCCCGAGTGCCGAAACGCCTTCACTGTCAGCTGTACACGGTGCTTTTTCCCCAAGTTTCTGCCATGTCTTTTCCCTGGACCTTGTTGGAGCTTCCAGTAGAAAGAAGCGTGCTGTCCAGCATCTCTGTTTTTGAGATGAGAAAACCATGCCTTCATTTGGCATGGCCAGAGCGGTGAGTCTCGAAACTGGGAGAGTGGGTTGGGTTTTATCTGTATTTTGAGGACTGTTGATGAGGATGTGGAGGAATTGGAACCCGTGTGCGCTGCTGCTGCTGCTGAGTCACTTCCGTCGTGTCCAACTCTGTGCGACCCCATAGAGTGCAGCCCACCAGGCTCCCCGTCCCTGGGATTCTCCAGGCAAGAACACTGGAGTGGGTTGCCATTTCCTTCTTCAGTGCACGAAAGTGAAAAGTGAAAGGGAAGTCGCTCAGTCGTGTCCGACTCTTCACGACCCCATGGACTGCAGCCCACCAGGCTCCTCCGTCCATGGGATTTTCCAGGCAAGAGTGCTGGAGTGGGGTGCCATTGCCTCCTCTGGTGCTGTTGATGAGAATATGTTAATAAAATGGTGCATTTGCTATGGAAAATAATGTGTTCGTTACTAAAAAAATAAAAACTACCCAATAGTATAGGAGTTCCATTCCTGAGCATACATACACCCCAAAAGAGCTGAAAGCAGAGTCTGGAAGATACAGTTATAAGCCCATGTTCATAACGGATTATTCCCCGTAGTCGAAAGGTAGAAGCACCCCACGTGTCCACTGACAGACGGGTGAGCAGTGTGTGTCAGCCTTGTGTGCCGTGCTCAGTCGCTCAGTCGCCTCCAAGTTTGCGACCCTGTGGCCTGTAGCCCAGCCAGGCTCCTCTGCCCATGGGATTCTCCAGGCAAGAACACGGGTGGGTTGCCCTGCTCTCCTCCAGGAGATCTTCCCAACCAGGGAATCGAATCCAGGTCTCCCCCATTGCAGGCTGATTCTTTGCTGTCTGAGCCACCAGAGAGCCCCATTTCAGCCTTAAAAAGGGCGAAAACTCTGACATACCCCACAGCATAGATGGACCCTGAGGACATTACGATTGGTCAGCCAGCCGGTTACAGGGGACGGATCCTGTGTGTTTCCCTCTCTGTGAGGTGTGTGCCTAGAGTTGTCAGACTGTCAGATTCGTTCTCCTCTAGAGAGTAGAGTGATGGGCCCAGGGGCCGGGAGGAGGGGAGAATGGGGAATCAGTGTGGAAAGGACACAAGGTGTTAGTTTGGGATGAGAGTCCTGCAGGTACACGGTGGCGATGCTTGCCCAACGGTGTGAACCTACTCAGTGTCACAGACCTGTGTACTGGGAAATGGTGAACTTGGTGGGAACGTAGATTGATGCAGCCACTGGGAAAGAGGGTATGGAGATTCCTTACGAAACTAGGAGTAAAACCGCCACATGGCCCAGCAATCCCACTCCTAGGCGTATACCCTGAGGAAAGCAAAATTGAGGAAACCCGTGTGCCCCATCGTTCACTGCGGCACTGTTTACAGCAGCCAGAACATGGAGCCTAGATGTCCATGGACAGATGGACGGGCTAAGAAGCTGTGGTGCATACACACAATGGAAGATTACTCGGCCATAACAAGGAACACCTTTGAGTCAGTTCTAATGCGGTGGATGAACCTAGAACCTCTTATACAGAGTGAAGAGCAGAAGGAGAAAGGTAACTGCCGTGCTCTGAAGCATCTATGTGGGGTCTGGGAAAATGGTGCTGAAGGGTTTACTTCCAGGCAGCAGTGGAGAAGCAGACGTGGAGAACAGACACGCGGCCGTGGGAGAGGGAGGAGAGGGGAGACGCGCGGAGAGAGTCACATGGACGCTTGCACAACCGAGTGCAAGACGGATGGCCAGCGGGGATGTGCTGTGTGCCTCAGGAAACTCAAACGGGGGCTCTGCATCAACCCAGAGGGGTGGGATGTGGTGGGAGCGGGGAGGGAGGTTCAAGAGGGAGGGGATGTGTGTATGCCTATGGCTGATTCATCTGAGGCTTGACAGAAAAAAACAACAATTATCACTCAGTAAAAAATAAAATAGTGAAGTTGGGGAAAAAATGGTGAAGTTGGTAAATTTTTCGTTGTCTTTTATCACAATATTTTTAAAAAGAATAACTGCTCCCATAAGCTTTTGCCATCTCTTTTTGCCACAGACTTTTGATTTAAATATATGGTCTCTTGATCAGTACTAAGGAGAAGACCAGCATTTATAATTTAATGATGCAGGTTACAGAGCAGAGGAATAAGGCTGGCTTTCCCACACCCACACTTACTTAAGAGTGTCTAACATCGTTGCCCTAAATAGCAGCTGCGTGTGGTGGGATTAATTCGGGGAGCTGGTGCTAATGGTCTCTTCTGCCTTGGCCTGCTAGACGGCCTCCTCTGGAAGCGGCGCACCTGCCACTTTGGTCAAACAGGTGATGGCATTTCTTTTTTGTGCCTTTGAACACTTTGTGTTACGTTTGTTTCATAAGGTTGGGACTAGCATTTAGTCAGTTAATTGAAGAAGTTGGTCAAAGCAGAGCATGGATTGGTTTCGGGTAATTTTCTGTACTCTGCTTATCCTAGACTGTGTGGAGGCGTGGCGGTGAGATGCCTCTGAAGCGTTGTCGTGAAGAAAGGGTCTGAGAGGAGCAGAGAGCCCCAGTTGTTCGGGCAGCGCTCCTCGGCTGACGGGTAGTTCCAAGAGCTAAACCAGTAACAGCTGTTCTCACTCTTGCCTCAGGACCAGGGGGCTCAACTTCATCAGTGTCCCCCTAGTTCCAGTTTCTCCACACACCTATTTTAATATTATTTTGTTAATTGATTCACTTTATTTGGTTTCTCCAAAGCATTCAGTTTAGTTATACATATATATGAAGTGAAGTGAAGTGAAAGTCGCTCAGTCATGTCTGACTCTTTGAGAGACCCCATGGTCTATGTAGTCCATGAAATTCTCCAGAATAGTGGAGTGGGTAGCCTGTCCCTTCTCCAGGGGAGCTGACCCAGGGATCGAACCCAGGTCTCCTGCGTTGCAGACGGATTCTTCACCAGCAGAGCCACAAGGGAAGCTGCGCGCGCGTGTGTGCATCTGTGCGTGTGTGCATCTGTGCGTGTGCGTGTGTGTCTTTATTGTGTGACATGTTTGTTTATTGTGTCAGTTTATTAGGCTGTGCCATGTCTGGTGCACAGCTTTCTCCAGTTGTAGCTTAGTCGCAGGCTTAGTTGCCGCTCGGCAGGTGGGATCTTAGTTCCCCGACCAGGGATTGAACCTGCATCCCTTGCGCCGGAAGGCAGACTCCTAATCTCTGGACCTATCAGGGAAGTCCCTCAGTTTAGTTCCTGTGGAAATAACTTTCCCTTTTATAGTTACAGCTCTCTGTTTATATGAAAGTTAATATTATTGCAAATTCAGTTGGCCTTCCAGGTCTGGTTTGAACCCTCTCAGTAGGTGCAAGTGGGGATGAGCTCTGATGCTGTGGGGACCGCACAGTGCGGGGCGTGAGGGGTGCAGGCGGCGTTCATCTGGTGGGTGGGTTGAGAGGAGCTTGGGTAAGAGTGTTTCCTGTGTTCAGAGTCTTCACCTAGTCTCTCGGCTTGGGGAGAAGGCTTGGGTTTTGCCGGCCCCCAGGGGCAGAGTATTCATTCAGCGCCTTCCTAGCAGCACTTCACGCCTGCCTTGTGTCGGCTGCTGTGCTCTGGTAGTTTGTCTCTGAGGCACTTGTGCCAATAGCACTTTCTGTCTGTCTAAGGCTGTGGCCTCCTGAGCTCAGCTGGGAGGCCCTTTTTTGTTTGTTTTCTCTGAACTGCTTTGGATCCCTTGTTGCAGAGCACCCCCCTCCCCGGGTGCTGTTTCTGAGAGATGGGTCTCGCTGCCCGGGTGTTAACGTTTTGGTGCCCTTGCACTTTTCTGTAGAGCTGGATGCCAGGGCTGTGGGAGGAGGTGAGGCAGGAACTGGGGCGGGGCGGGCGCCGCTGTCCGGCCGCCCGCAGCCCACCTGCAGCCGCTGGCCTCCCTGGGAGGGCCCCCGCCCCGCGTGCAGTCTGCCACTGTCCTTCTTGCTTCATCCTGGCATTGTGCCTTCTGGAGAAAAGTGGAAAGCTTTCCCCTTCTGTATGCTATTTATAACAGAGCATCATTTTATGTGGTTCAGGGGAGCCTTCACAAGCAGATGGATAAGTGAGCTTTTGTTTTTTTTAAATTAAACCTGGGGCTGTTCTCATTTGGTCTACTGGGGTGTGTCACCGTAAATTGTAGTTAAAGCTTGCTATATCTTATATGTTTAAAAACACCAATCTCGAGTTTAAAATCACCATGGCAGGTCTTGGTAAGGCACAGCTTCTGCTTTTGATACTGGATGGATAAACCTAAAACAGGCAGATTTATGTGAAAAGATGCTCTGGATTCCAGAGAAAAGAGATTTGCTCAGGGTGTCTTTTTCTCCTTTTTCTTCCTTTGTTTTTTGCTTAGCAATTTGCTCTCGATTTTTGAAATATGGTTAACTCCAATTATTTTTATGTGGACTGTAGGCAAGTAAAATCTTTGAGAATATCTTGGCCACCCCCACCCATTCTCTCCTTCCTGTCTTTTCTCTTGCAGCCATTAGTTTTACATGTTCACAGAGTGCAAACTGACACTCATTTTGGCCCAACCTTCCTAAAAATCACATTAAAGAATGATTTTGTGGGGAGTATCCAGAATTTACATTACATTGTTTCCTTGTTAGCTTGCTTAATTATATGCAGAAACTTCTTATATCTTATATTCTTTCTTTTTTTCCCCCATTTGTATTCCTATGTCTGTTTCTGTGTTATGCAAAGGGAACCTGTTCTTCCAGGCCTTCCAACTTGGTGTTAGGCAATCAGGAGACAGTGAAGAACCAGCTTCAACCTGCCACTGGGGCGCTAGCTCTGTTTCCCATCACGGGAGATGTCGTCGTGGTGGCAGAGAAGCCCGTAAAACTGAGTTGAGCAAAGCCGCATCAAGGCTTGTGTCAAGGCGGTAAACCAGCCCGGGAGGGCGGCTCTGACTCCAAGTCAGGTGAACACGTGGGAGTGTGGGAGAGGAGGGTTGACTGTGAATAATACTTCAGGAGTCTGAGCTGCACTGGGTAGTTTCTTTCCTTGAGCACTAGTTAGTATGAGCAAGACTGTTTTCATAGAAACAAACATTCTTGGTGAACATTTCATATTCTCGAGAAACATTGCTCTCCTGAGAGATTCATTGCTTGAAAAATCTGAGATGGTTTTTGTGCATATGTAGCTGTATGCCAGTCAAATAGTAATTTCAGCTGTTTTTGAGTGAGAGCCAAACGATGCTTTTGTTTCTGAAGAACCTAGCACACAAGTGTCGGAGAAGGCAACGGCACCCCACTCCAGTACTCTTGCCTGGCAAACCCCATGGACAGAGGAGCCTGGTGGGCTGCAGTCCTTGGGGTCGCTAGGAGTCGGACACGACTGAGTGACTTCCCTTTCACTTTTCACTTTCATGCATTGGAGAAGGAAATGGTAACCCACTCCAGTGTTCCTGCCTGGAGACTCCCAGGGACGGGGGAGCCTGGTGGGCTGCCGTCTCTGGGGTCACACAGAGTCGGACACGCCTGAAGCGACGCAGCAGCAGCGGCAGCACACAAGTGTATCTCAGATGTTGTAAAATCCTGACCTTTGGCCGAATGCTCCAGGTATTTTAGGTTGCAGGGGAGGGCGGAAGGCCCGGGGCAGTAGGGGCCGATCCTTCCCTCCTTGGTAGTGCCCCCTTGCTCAACACCAGGCCTTCTGCACCTCTGCTGTCCAGGCGCCAGGTATCACAGCCCTGCCATCCGGCTCGTGTCTTTTCACGCCATGGATCCCTGGTGTCTGTTTGGAAGGTAGCTTTTTTCTGTGGCTGCAGAAATTCTGACTCATGAAGGTAAATAGTTCCCGGCGACCCTTGAGACCAGTTACATTTATATATAGTGCATACACACACACCCCTACGTATAAGAAAACTAAGCGTGCAGATCTCCAGTGCTTTCAGGGCAGCACTTAAATCCTCCGGCTCTTTCTCGCTTTGGACGCTCCGTAAGTCCTGGACTGCCATCGTGGTTCTGTGTGAAGTACACTTGCGTGTATGCTAAGTCACGTCAGTCGTGTCCCACTCTGTGTGACCCCATGGACTTGTAGCCCCCCAAACTCCTCTGTCCATGGGATTCTCCAGGCAAGAATAGTGGAGTCGGTGCCAAGCCCTCCTCCAGAGGATCTTCCCGACCCAGGGGTCAAACCCGGGTCTCCTGTCTACGAACGTAGCAGATGGGTTCTTTACCATTAGCGCCACCTGGGAAGCTTATAAGTACACTTATTTCCCAGCTAATTTTAAATTAAATTCTGTGTGAGGCTAGTAATTTGATGATAAAACAGTATATTGGAATAATAGGAAACATAGATTGCACATACAGTCACTGCCTTCCCAGATTTTCAAAGAATTTGGGAAGATAACACTTTGTTTTACTCAATATCACAGCAATCCAAGTCTACGCCCTGACCCGTAACACTGAAGAAGCCGAAGTTGAATGGTTCTATGAAGACCTTACAGAACTAACAAGGTCTACAAGACCTTATAGAACTAACACCCCAAAAAGATGTTCTTCTCATTATAGGGGACTGGAATGCAAAAGTAGGAAGTCAAGAAACACCCGAAGTAACAGGCAAATTTGGCCTTGGAGGACAGAATGAAGCAGGGCAAGGCTAACAGAGTTTTGCCCAGAGAACGCACTGATCATAGCAAACACCCTCTTCCAACAACACAAGAGAAGACTCTGCACATGGACATCACCAGATGGTCAATACCGAAATCAGATTGATTAAATTCTTTGCAGCCAAAGATGGAGAAGCTCTGTAAGTCAACAAAAACAAGATCAGGAGCTGACTGTGGCTCAGATCATGAACTCCTTATTGCCACATTCAGACTTAAATTAAGGAAAGTAGGGAAAACCACTAGGCCATTCAGGTATGACCTAAATAAAATCCCTTACGATTGTACAGTGGAAGTGAGAAATAGATTTAAGGGACTAGATCTGATAGATAGAGTGCCTGATGAACTATGGAATGAGGTTCGTGACATTGTACAGGAGACAGGGATCAAGACCATCCCCATGGAAGAGAAATGCAAAAAAGCAAAATGACTGTCTGGGGAGGCCTTACAAATAGCTGTGAAAAGAAGAGAGGCGAAAAGCAAAGGAGAAAAGGAAAGATATAAGCATCTGAATGCAGAGTTCCAAAGAATAGCAAGGAGAGATAAGAAAGCCTTCCTCAGTGATCAATGCAAAGAAATAGAGGGAAAGAACAGAATGGGAAAGACTAGAGATCTCTTCAAGAAAATTAGACATACCAACGGAACATTTCATGCAAAGATGGGCTCAATAAAGGACAGAAATGATATGGACCTAATAGAAGCAGAAGATATTAAGAAGAGGTGGCAAGAATACACAGAAGAAATGTACAAAAAAGATCTTTATGACCCAGATAATCACGATGGTGTTATCACTCACCTAGAGCCAGACATCCTGGATTGTGAAGTCAAGTGGGCCTTAAGAAGTATCACTACGAACAAAGTTAGTGGAGGTGATGGAATTCCAGGTGAGCTAATTCAAATCCTAAAAGATGATGCTGTGAAAGTGCTGCACTCAATATGCCAGCAAATATGGAAAACTCAGCAGTGGCCACAGGACTGGAAAAGGTGAGTTTTCATTATAATCCCAAAGAAAGGCAATGCCAAAGAATGCTCAAACTACCACTCAGTTGCACTCATCTCACAAGCTAGCAAATTAATGTTCAGAATTCTCCAAGCCAGGCTTCAGTGATACGTGGACCATGAACTTCCTGATATTCAAGCTGGATTTAGCAAAGGCAGAGGAACCAGAGATCAAATTGCCAACATCCGCTGGATCATGAAAAAAGCAAGAGAGTTCCAGAAAAACATCTATTTCTGCTTTATTGACTATGTCAAAGCCTTTGACTGTGTGGATCACAATAAACTGTGGAAAATTCTGAAAGAGATGGGAATACCAGACCACCTGACCTGCCTCTTGAGAAATCTGTATGCAGGTCAGGAAGCAACAGTTAGAACTGGACATGGAACAACAGACTGGTTCCAAATAGGAAAAGGAGTACGTCAAGGCTGTATATTGTCACCCTGCTTATTTAACTTATATGCGGAGTACATCATGAGAAATGCTGGACTGGAAGAAACACAAGCTGGAATCAAGATTGCCAGGAGAAATATCAATAACCCTAGATATGCAGATGACACCACCCTTATGGCAGAAAGTGAAGAGGAACTAAAAAGCCTCTTGATGAAAGTGAAAGAGGAGAGTGAAAAAGTTGGCTTAAAGCTCAACATTCAGAAAACTAAGATTGTGGAATCTGGTCTCATCACTTTATGGTAAATGGATGGGGAAACAGTGGCAGACTTTATTTTTGAGCTTCAAAATCACTGCAGATGGTGACTGCAGCCATGAAATTAAAAGATGCTTACTCCTTGGAAGAAAAGTTATGACCAACCTAGATAGCATATTAAAAAGCAGAGACATTACTTTGCCAACAAAGGTTTGACTAGTCAAGGCTATGATTTTTCCAGTGGTCATGTATGGATGTGAGAGTTGGACTATAACGAAAGCTGAGCACCAAATAATTGATGCTTTTGAACTGTGGTGCTGGAGAAGACTCTTGAGAGTCCCTTGGACAGCAAGGAGATCCAACCAGTTCATCCTAAATGAAATCAGTCCTGAATATTCATTGGAAGGACTGATGTTGAAGCTGGAACGCCAATACTTTGGCCATCTGATGCGGAGAACTTACTCATTGGAAAAGACCCTGATGCTGGGAAATATTGAGGGCAGGAGGAGAAGGGGACGACAGAGGATGAGACGGTTGGATGGCATCACCGACTCAGTGGACATGAGTTTGGGTAAACTGCAGGAGTTGCTGATGGACCGAGAGGCCTGGCGTGCTGCAGTCCATGGGGTCGCGAAGAGTCTGACATGACTGAACTGAACACTTTATGAATAAGTTGGATATACATCTCAAGCATCAAGTACATCTCAAGGAAAAGAAGAAAGATGAAAGCTGTAGGTCCCTCTCACTGTTCTGCTATCAGGCAGTGGTGTCACCTGCAGATACAGCTTTGAGCCAGGAGCTAGTAGAAGGCCACTGAATAGCCTGGATAGACACTGGAGAGTTTAAGTGCAAGCCCTGGGGCTTGGCAGAAGCCAGCCTGGGATCTCAGAACTCCCCGAGGACATTTTCATGAATACCATTTATTATACTGTTACATATCCTTTAATAATGATGACTCAAGGCAATCAAATGAAAGTATTCAGCATTTATTTGAATTTTGACAAGGCAGGGCAAGTTGTGGTATATTCAGAAGTATTGGAATAAAACTTATTGCCAAAAGGATAAATTCTTGAACATCTATAAAAGCTTGGTAATCTAGAACAGAGCTCATGGTCCCTAGGTTTAGGAAGCCAAGGTATTCTTGTTAAGCCAAGGTATATCTATTCCGTGGATTTGGAATGTTCCAGAGAAAGTCACCAGCTTTAAGTGGACCCGGAAGAGGGTCCCCTCCCCCCGCTCCCGTGGTGGGGTCACATGGAGCACGAGGTGCGGGCGGGAGGGCCGGGGAGGAGGTAGTTGGCTGTGGCCGGAGTTGCGAGGGAAGGGGGCTCGTGGGCCGGAACCAACTCTGCTGGCGGTTGTGGGGCGTGGAGGGGGCGGAGGTGCAGGGTGCTGCGGGTGCGGGTGACGGAGGGTGCAGGGTGCCCGGTGAAGGAGACCCGGGTTTCGCCCCCGGAGTCTGGGATAGCGTTGGTTACTACTGCCGAGGTGGGGCAGGCAGCCAGGGTGCAGCGGGGAGAGCGCTCCGCCCAGGGGGAAAGTCCCCAGACAGGCGGAGACCGGCTTGCTTTCAGTGTTGCCTTGGCGAGTGCTTAGTAATTATTGGTTGGTTTGTACTTCTTTGGAGTTTTGTGGGATGATTGGATTTGCTTGAAACAAATTTTGTGCAATTACATCGTTTTTGCTTGCAAGTAAAATGTCAGTCCTTAAGCCTGCTCACCCACTCGAGTAGGAAGAGAAGCCGAGGGCAGGCCAGCCTGACTCGGCCCTTAAACCTCAAGCTTTCTCTCGAAATGTTAACGTAAAATCTCCATTCTGCTCCATCATATTCATTTTATGTAGTTTTTAAAGGAGCTTGAATGAAGAGCGTCAGTCCACAGTGAAGTCCCCGACCGCACCTCTGTGGCTCTGTTCGGTCCTGCACAGGTGGTTATCCGAGCTGCAGAGCGAAAGCCAGTGTCCCATCAGCAGTCTGACCGCCCTCTGGTTCATGGTGGGATGTTCTTGCTGTAGCATTTCCATGATGTTGGGACAAATGTTGTAAATTAGCCAAGTATTATGAAGTTCTGTTAAGAAAGCAAGATAGTGCACCTTACATGATTGAAACTGTTTGGGAGGCAGGATTTTTAAGAGGGTAATAAGGGATGACTGTTAACTGAAGTGACTGGTTAAGACTTTTTATTGAAAAGGGTGCTTTGTATTGAAATGGGTAATTAGTAACTGCAGATATTCCCGTGAATGGTTAGGAATCCAGATAGATAAGTGAGAGGATGTGAGAGGCCAGCATTCAGGGACTCGGTTTGATACCATTTTCAAGAAACCACTGCCCTGCATATTAATGAGCACGTGACCTCTTCCTGCAGTGAGACACTTTTTTTTGTTGATGAATAAAGAAATGATGAAAATCACTTTTTCCAGTCGGAGTGTAATCAGCCTGGATTCCTACAGGCCAGGGGAAGATTCCTGTATCACAACCTTGAGCACACATCTTTCTCTTCACAGTGATTACATCAAACCTGTCTTTCCATGCTGGCACCGTTATTCCAAGTGAATGTTTTAGAAATAGGAAACTTAAGTCAGTGGCGGTATAGAGTATTGGCTAAGTCTTATTTCTGGACTCAGAAAGTTTCCTACCTTTCAAAGTGCTGGGGCCTAAAGGCAGTTTAGGAAAGAAGTATATTCTCAGGCATAGCTTATTGAATCTCTGGTGAGTGTTTTTCAGCGTTAGGATGAAACTGTGATTTGCTATCATATTTGTGCTCCATGCTCCGCAATATGAAATAGTTGATTTTATTGCTGGTGTCCTTTTAGTATAAATGAACTTTTCATAATTCTTTTAAATGGCATCGTCTTTTTTTTCTTGGGAAAATAAATTCTGATTTTCCTGCCCCCTTCTGTCTAAAAAATTGCTTTTGCTCTCTTCTCAGTGTCTTCTAACCTTCCCCTTACTTTTTTTTTTTCCGCCTCGCTCTGTGCGGCTTGCGTCGTCCTAGTTTCCTGGCCCAGGCTTGAGCCCAGGGCCCAGCCGCGACGGTGCCGAGTCCTTGCCGTCTGGGAGCTCCCCGCTTCACCTGTGTCAATCAGTGACTTCTGGTGACTTTCCTAAACATGGGCTTCCCATTCCCCAGGTCGAATGCAGAGGAGCGCTGTTGTTGAACAAGTTTAAAAGCATGTCTTCTCTTTTATTTTTAAGCTCTGAGTTTGAGTTTGTGTTGTTTTTCTTTTTCTTTTTAAACATTCAACAATCTAGTTAAGATTTTCTTTTTAAATCCCCCTTTTTTCTTACCTCTCTTTTGAAAGTGTGGGTTTTCCCCTAAATTTGATGCTTTATGAATATCACACAAAGAAATTCCCTTGCAGTTAAAAATAAAGTCTACCCACTGAAATAGAGATGAGAGCGCCATTCCATTAGAAACTTTGCGTAAGATTTATCCAGTGAAGGCAGATTACAAGGGAGCGCTTGTCATGATCTGCAGGTCACTAAGCTATTTGCAAAGAAAAATCAGTTCTGAAAAAATGATTTAATGAATTAACTGGTGGGATTTTATGTGTTTAGAAACATTACCTCCACACACTTTGCAGCAGCCTTCCAACACTCAGCAGTACCAATAAGGAACCAGATGCACTTTTAAAGTTTTCCTCTTTAACGCGGAGATACCAGCATCTGCCTGCTCTTCAGCGCTGGCAGCAAAGTCCATTCATTCGTCAAGTCCTGTGATGCAGAGAGGAGAGAGCAAGCCTCGGTCCTGAGGAGCATTTTCGAGCAGATGTCTTGACTGAGCTTTGTAAGAGGAGAAGGGTTAACCTGCGTAGGAGGTCAGGAGGAACATTCCAGACAGAGGGGCATCTGTGAGATGTGAGCGTGTTGTGGGGTGTTTGGGGTACCGCTGGTGGATCTGGTGTGACCAGAGGGGTGGATGGCTAAAGTCGAACATGCAGAGAGATGAGCCAGCAGAGGTGAAAGAGGTTTCCACTCTGTGCTGGGGGCTTAGGTGAGGCAGTTATTGTGTAGTGGTTAAGAGCATGGCTCTGAGTTGGATCCTGGCTTTGCCACCTGCTAACCTGCTTTATGACCTGGGACAGCTCCTTTGATATCTGTTGCTGCCTCTGTCGGTTGGAGCTGATAATTGTACCCACCTCACAGGAAAGTGAAGAGAGTAAGTGCTCAGTAAGTGTTAGTTCCTGTTGGTGGTGGTGATGTAATTATTGTTACTGTCATCTAAAGGTTGTGGAGGGATCATTAAAGGATATTTCACAGGGGAGGAATTAGTGACATTCAGAACTGTTCTTGGCAAGCAGGAAGGATGAGGTATATTGAATTGAAAAGTGAGATGGATAAGGCACATTATTGCAGTAGTCATCTGGGTGAGACAAATGAGGGCCTGAATGAAGTTGCTTGCAAGGAGAGTGGAGGGAGGAAAGGATGGATTAGAGAGATTGAGAATGGAGATTTGGCTGCTGATAAATGAGGTATGGGCAGGGTGGGGGAACCCCAGTGTGTCCAAGATAACTGGGAGGTTTTAGATTTGAGAAACAAGGGGGAAGCCAGAGAAAAAACGTGAGGAGGAGAAACTTGAGGTGAGAAGATGGTGAGTTTAATTTGGATTTAAGTTTCGTATTTGAGGGTCGTCCTAGAAGAGAAGTCCAACAGCCAGTTAGGTACCAGTGTACAGTTCAGGAAAGAGATCTGAGCTGACCCTGAGATGTCAGAGTTAAGAGTGAAGTCACGGAGGTGAGTGGCGGTGAGGAGCCTGACACGCCAGAGCTGAAACCACCCACGTTTATAGAAAGGCCCCGTATTTAGAGAACTCGGTGACGGGGGCTTCCCTTAGAAGGGATCCCATTCAGAGAGATTAAAAAGAATCTAGGGAAGTAGAAGGAAACTGAAGAATGGGAAGGTTACAGAAGCCAGGATGCCGTGGGGCGGGCCGGGTGCTTCCGGAGGGAGCATGTTCACGGAATGACAGGGGCCGGACATGGGGGTAAAGCTTGGGGTCGGGTCCTTTCCAAAGAGACCTGTGTCCCGGGGCAGGAGAGATTGCTGTGCATCAGCAGAGTTCCTGGCCTGGACCTTGCTGGTCTGGGGCCGCGGTTCTTAACAGCCTCCCTTCTGGGAGAGCCTCACAGTGGTTTCAGCTCCACGTGGTGTTTCGGGATCAGCATGACCAAGATCAAGGCAGCGTGGCTGCCGGGTCCCAGCCGTGCCCGTGTTCCCTTTTTTGGGTGGAAGCGGAGCCCTTGCCTTGCGCTGGGGGCCCCTTTCTCCCTCAGACGCCTCCCTCCCTGAGCTCCTTCCCAGGCCCTCCGGCAGCTCTTCAGTTGCTGGGAGACTGAGGCCCTGCCCTCCGTTTCGGCTCCTTGTCTTACGCGTAAAGGCTCAAAGCTGGGTTTTGCCACTCACTGCTGATTCACCCTCCTGTCCGCCCGCCTGCCCGTTTGAGCCGTCTCACTCCAGCTGCCAGAGTCACCCGGCGACGGCGCCTGTTGCTCCGCGGCCGTTCCTCGCACTGAGCGTCCCCGCGCCGTCCCCCAGAGCCCGCTACTCAGCTCTCCCGAGCGGCCGGCGTGGCTGGCGTCTGCTGCACACGGAGCCCTGCACACGCTGACCCTAGTCGCAGCGGTTGAGAGCTTCAGTGTCGGGCGCTGTGCCGCGCACGACAGGCACCCGATGTAGACAGCAGTTCAGCCTGTTTTTTGAATGAACAGACTGAGGCTCGGTTTAGCAGCTTGTCCCAGCCCACACCGAAAGAGTGAACCAGCGCACAGCCCCGGCCCTCGGACCCCAGAGCCTGCGCTCCGCTCGTGCACCGTGCGCTAGTCCGTGCCCTCCCTGGCGTGCCGCGGGCCAGCGGAAGGGCCCTCAGACTGGGGCCCATTGGCCGGTGGTTTGGGTGCTGGTTCCCAATGTGTCCAGTCAGCCTGCAGACCTCAGCTCGGTTCCCTGATACGGGTGGGTCTCATTGGCTGTTACCCACGTGTATAGTGACTGTTTCCCGTAACTAATTTGCTTTCCTGAATGGTAAGTCTTCTTTAAGAAACTTAAGATCAGCATTTTAATGCTGGGCGTGAGTGGCTCTCTCCAAGATTGTGATCAGCCTTCTTTAAGAACAAGTAGAAATGTCGTATAGACACATCACACACATATATATTTCATATATATTTGGAGTGCTTTTTGTGTGTGTGTGTTTTGAGGTGAGGAGAAAGTTTGAAGTCCTTGCCTAGAACTTTTGGTAACTCAATATACTAGTTTGACTTTGGAGCTTGGAAACAATGACTTTTCATTCCACAAGGATTTATTTTTGTGGGTAGTTTGTTACCATTTTAATCTACATTTCACAGCTTCAAGTACTAGCTCTTTTAAACATGAATCACTTGGATTTTATATGTATTTATTGTTGATGACAAAAAAGGATGAAGGGCTCAGAATTGGTCCTTGTTACATAGATGTTCAGAGTGGGCTCTGAAGGCCTGAGGTTTGCAGAGTTGGGGGGCTGTTTTTAGTGAGTATTATAGTTTTACTTTCATAATCGTGTTCAGGATTATTTAAGTAAACGGAATAGAAAACAAAACTCTTGAGGCAGCAGAGGAGAGAGTAGGAAGAAATGGAAATCATGGACTTAACTCTGTGTAGCCTCTAACCTCGGAATTATCCATCTGTTCCAGCTTATTTTGGAATGTGCCTTAACAGTGCTTTACGGGCAGAAGTTGGCAGAGTCTTTCCTGTGGAGAGCTGGGTAGGAAGTATCTAAGCTCGGCAGAGCCCATAAATCGCATCTGTTGCCCATGCCTGTTTTGTTATTGTTTGTTTACAGCCCTTTAAAATTTTACTTTAAAAATCTAAGTAATTCTTAGCTTACCAGCCATATAAAAACAAGCCACAGGCTGGACTTGGCCCCTGGGCAGTAGTTTGCAGACCCTTGCTCTGCAGGAACCCTTTCAGGTGAACCCTGTGATCCCCTGAAATCAATATAAGCTCATCGTCCATCCCATCCTCCAGAAAGGATGGCGTTTCTTTCCACTGGAGTTTCCAGTGCGGCCCTTCTCCCCTTCCTTTCCGGGCTCACCATGGGGTCTGAACGCCTGTGACTGCTGCTTGGATTGCTAGCAGCTGCCTGCTCTGCAGGTGTCTCTGCCCCCAGCCTCCGCCGTTGTTCAGCTGCTGGGTTGTGCTCTGCTCTTTGTGACCCCATAGACTGTAGCATGGCAGGCTTCCCTGACCTTCACCATCTCCCGGAGCTGGCTCAGACTCATGTCCGTTGAGTCAGTGATCCCATCCCACCATCTCATCCTCTGTCATCCCCTTCTCCTTCTGCCCTCAATCTTTCCCAGCATAAGGGTCTTTTCCAATGAGTTGGCTGTTTGCATCGGAGTGTTGGAGCGTCAGCATCAGTCCTTCCAATGAACATTCAGGACTGATTTCCTTGTAGGATGGACTGGTTGGATCTCCTTGCAGTCCAAAGGACTCTGAAGAGTCTTCTCTAGCACCACAGTTCAAAAGCGTCAATTCTTCGGCTCTCAGCCTTCTTTCAGTCTTCTACTGGTTTATAAACTGTCCTGTACGTAGTTCTTGAAGTAATGTTTTCTGGAAATACAGTGATACTGTGTCGTCTTTTTACTCAGGGTACGTTAATTTCGTGTTGTGTGACACTGCAACTCTTCCTTCTTACCTCTCTCTGAAAAGTTACGGAGCGTCCCATACTTAGAACCAGCCATATTAACCATCTTATTCATTTCCTATGTGAAGCCACAGTTTGTAAAGCAGATTATATACAGTGATTAGTTTCTGGACACACCTAAAATTGTTGATCATAATGGATTTTGTTGAAGTAAATTGTTAAAAGTAAATTCCAAGTTTATAAACTTAAGGTAATATTCAGAGACTATTAACAACGGTAAATGCAGAGTCAGTCACTGGGCTTTATGGATGGATCAGCCTCTTTAGCCTTCACAGCGAACCAGTGAGGAGGGTCCCCCTTTATAGGCAGGGCACTGAGACATAGTGGAGTGAGGGGCAGTGTTGGGCCCACGCCTCGGCTCTTATAGGCAGGACACTGAGACATAGTGGAGTGAGGGGCAATGTCGGGGCTCACGCCTTGGCTCTTATAGGCAGGACATTGAGACATAGTGGAGTGAGGGGCAATGTCGGGGCTCACGCCTCGGCTCTTATAGGCAGGACATTGAGACATAGTGGAGTGAGGGGCAATGTCGGGGCTCACGCCTCGGCTCTTATAGGCAGGGCACTGAGACATAGTGGAGTGAGGGGCAATGTCGGGGCTCACGCCTCGGCTCTTATAGGCAGGGCACTGAGACATAGTGGAGTGAGGGGCAATGTCGGGGCTCACGCCTCGGCTCTTATAGGCAGGGCACTGAGACATAGTGGAGTGAGGGGCAATGTCGGGGCTCACGCCTCGGCTCTTATAGGCAGGGCACTGAGACATAGTGGAGTGAGGGGCAATGTCGGGGCTCACGCCTCGGCTCTTATAGGCAGGGCACTGAGACATAGTGGAGTGAGGGGCAATGTCGGGGCTCACGCCTCGGCTCTTATAGGCAGGGCACTGAGACATAGTGGAGTGAGGGGCAATGTCGGGGCTCACGCCTCGGCTCTTATAGGCAGGGCACTGAGACATAGTGGAGTGAGGGGCAATGTCGGGGCTCACGCCTTGGCTCTTATAGGCAGGACACTGAGACATAGTGGAGTGAGGGGCAGTGTTGGGCTCACGCCTCGGCTCTCTGGCGCCAGAATCCGCAGCTTGAACCACTGTGATATGTTTCCTCAATGAATTAATCGTTAAAAGAAGACTTTGAACCCATTAGAGGAAAGGAAGGAACCATTCAAACATAGCTTAACCTTCGTCTCTTTCCCTGCCAAGGTCCCAGCTCTCTTTATATTTTGCTGTTTTGCCAGATAGTTTGTGAACTTGGCTGAACTTCATAGATGGAAGTATTTGAACGTTTGAAATAGGGAAGAGTTGAAGGTTATCAGAACAGAAAAGAGTACAGCTCTTCCTGGAGCACAGTCAGGTGCATGTAGCTAGAACGTGGCAGAGACTCTATGCGTAGGCAGAGAGAAGAGAAAGCATTTGAACGTGATTATTCATTGTGAAAATTTGTTAAAAACATCAAGAAAGCTCTGTTTTGGTCAGCCATCTGCTGGAAGATAGAAATGAACTTGTGAAGAGTTTGCAGTTATTTCAGAAAACTGTTGGTTCCTGTCTTGTTTGTGGATTGCATCTTGTCATCTGGATTGTTAATTGCTTGGGAAGAGAGATTTCTGTTTTCTGTTTCTTTGGCAGTCTAAGCCCAAATTGCTGTTTCTTAGAATTCTGTGTATGAGTGGGTGTTCCGTGAATGTTGACCAAGTAAGGTACAGATATGTGATCTTATTGGACAATAGTTAACTTTGATCTTCACCTATTTGTTTCAGTTAAATCCTCAGATACTCAAGATTTTTTAAACAATGCAACCCCATTGACTGCAGCATGCCAGCTTCCCTGTCCTTCACCATCTCCTGGAGTTTGCTCAGACTCATGTCCATTGAGTCAGTGATGCCATCCAACCATCTCATCCTCTGTCCCCTTCTTCTCCTGCCCTTAATCTTTCCCAGAATTAAGGTCTTTTCCAGTGAGTCGGTTCTTCGCATCAGGTGGCCAAAGCATTGGAGCGTCAGCCAGCATCAGTCCTTCTAGTGAATTTTCAGGGTTGATTTCCTTGAGGATGGACTGGTTTGATCTCCTTGCAGTCCAAGGGACTCTCAAAAGTCTTCTCCAACACCACAGTTTGAAAGCATCACTTCTTTGGTGCTCAGCCTCTCAAATCCATACATGACTACTGGAAAAACCATAGCTTTGACTATATGGACATTTGTCGACAAAGGTCTCTATATATACTTACTGTCAAATAAGAAACTCACTTTGCTGAATGCATTCTATGATGCCTGAGGTTGTGAAGACGTTATATCAGCCTCTCAAATCCATACATGACTACTGGAAAAACCATAGCTTTGACTATATGGACCTTTGTCGACAAAGGTCTCTCTGTATACTTGCTGTCAAATAAGAAACTCACTTTGCTGAATGCTTTCTGTGATGCCTGAGGTTGTGAAGACGTTACATGTGTCTTCTTTCACTCTCATAACGATCTGATTTGATGTAATTTTCATTTCACAGCTACGGAAACTGAACCCAGAGAGGTTACGTGTTCTCATTACCTGATTGGGTTGCTTTGAGTTCATACTACGTGCAGCGTTGTCCTGGGTGCTGCTCTGACAAGCACCGAGACGGAGAAGAGCAGCGGAGTCTCTGCAGCCGGCAGCTGTTCGGGAGCCTGCCAGGAGTGGCGGAGCCCCTGGGGACAGAGCTGGGCGTTGGCCCGGAGCAGCAGGGCCCCGCAGCACCCCCTCTCCAGGGCTTGTCTTTATGCCCGTCTGTATGGGCCGTGCTAAGTCGCTCAGGCGTGTCCGACTCTTTGCAGCCCTCTGGACTGTAGCCCTCCAGGCTCCTCCGTCCATGGGATTCTCCAGGCAAGAATACTGGAGTGGGTTGCCATGCTGTCTTTCAGGGGATCTTCCCGACCCAGGGACTGAACTTGCTTCTCTTAAATCGCCTGACTTGGCAGGCTGGTTCTTCACCACTAACACCACCTGGGAAGCCCAATGTTTACCTTACTTATGGTGTAAGATAAAGAAAGGTCAGTTCTTTTTTTCCCCTTCATCTGTATAGATAGCTTGGATCCATATTGTTTTAAGTTTCAAATCAGAAGGAATAAAATATTTCAAACTGTTTTATCTAATTCAGTCACTTCCACCAATACTTTTAAATGACTTAAAATGCTCTTAATTGAAAATGATTGTTTTGTTTCTGATGTAGTATCCGAAATTGGTGTAGTATACGAAACTGCAGACAGACTGGTTTCTCTGCATGAACATCTACTTCTCTTTGCTTATGGAGAACAATGCAACAACTCAAGCTCAAGAGTTTTATATACTATCTTTCTCCTCAGAGGTCATGTATTCATATTTTTATTGGACACAAGAAATATCCTCCAACTTTGAGGTCATCATTTGGGTATGTGTGTATAGTCAGGTGGAGAATTGGTAAATAAAATTTTTGGTAGCCTCTCACGAAAACCAGTGATTTCTGTTACCTGATTCCTTTCTATTTTAATTCTTCTAGACTCATATATTGTGATTCTGAAAAGAATACATTGATAGATTCATAAGGAAAGGAGATTATTCTCCCTAGTGTTTATTGTTTATATTTCTCTTTTCTCTTGCTGTCCTCATTTTTACACATAAGGCAAAAAAATGCTTACAGGAGTGGGACTGGTGAGCAAGCATGCTACACTCTGTGTTACCGGCCAGTTGCTTCTTTTGTTGTTGTTGTTTGTATTAGCCCTAAGAGTGTGAGAAAGCCTTCTTCTTCCGAAAGGTTTATAATACTTCCAAGGCAAATATTTTGTAGGAAAACAAAGATTGTAAATGAGACTGTTTTGTAGAGCATTGTATATATTATGCGTACACTACTTCTCTCAGTGAAGTGAGTGAAAGTCGCTCAGTCGTGTCCAGCTCTTTGTGACTCCATGGACTGTATAGTCCATGGAATTCTCCAGGCCAGACTACTGGAGTGGGTAAACTGTTCCCTTCTCCAGGGGATCTTCCCAGGTTTCCCGGATTGCAGGTGGATTCTTTACCAACTGAGCCATCAGGAAAGCCCCAAAATACCAGAGTGGGTAGCCTATCCCTTCTTCAGCGGATCTTCCTGACCCAGGAATCAAACCAAGGTCTCCTGCATTGCAGGTGGATTCTTTACCAGCTGAGCCACCAGGAAGCCCACTTCTCTCAGTAGTTGGACTACCTAAATATTGTTTGCAATGTTGAAATGTTATCTTTGAGGATCAGTTTAACATCTGTTTTGAAATCCATAATTCTCTGTCTATCTAAACAGGACTTTGCCTTCAGATCTTAGTATGAGATTAAATTATTTGAATCTAAAGCCCTTAAGTATAGTTTTATTTTCCCCATAAATTTGTTTGGGATTATATGAGCTGAAATGTTGTCTAAAGGGAAGATAAGAGAGTCAGAAGCTATTTGAGGAAACCCCCCAAAAATAAAATCTTGAGGTGAATACTTAATTCATTATGAATTTAAATTTGTATGTTATTTATCCAAACGTTATCAGCTTTTAGTTTAAATCTACTTTTATGATTTCTACTCTTACTCCCTTTCATAATAAAATCTTCTGGTTTAGTGCATGGTGAATATATTAATTGTGCTTTTTTTTTTTTCAAATTATGAGTCATTACGGATTATTGTAGTATGCAGTCATTAAATTTTCTTCTTTAATATGAAATGGAAACTCTCATCTTTTAACATAGTTATTGGTGAAATGTATAGAGTTTACCCAGTGGCTCAGGGTTCCACCTGCAAAGCAGGAGTCACAGGGGGTGTGGGCTTGACCCCTGGGTCAGGAGGATGCCCTGGGGAAGGAAATGACGGCCTGCCCCAGTTTTCTTGCCTGAAAAATTCCACGGACTGAGGAGCCTGGCGGGCTGCGATCCATGGGCCCACGAAGAGTCAGACACAAGTGAGCCTGTATGCGTGCGTGCCCGTGCACGCTCACACACCACTCTCTCTCAGTGGTGAAGGAGAGTTCGTACGAACGTCGATCTGTTTGTCTGCAAAGTTCTGTTTTCCATTAATTCTACTTACTCTAAATCTAAAGGACATAAAATTAAGAAACTAGGTTAAAATTTCAAATAGATTTTAATTGTGTATATTGAGCATTTGCTTTAAGGCGTATGGTCTTGGGAGCAGAAGCATGGACAGGGAGGCCCCAGTATTGTACTCACATGGGTGTTTTAGCTTATATACCATGTGAGTGCAGACAGGCTATAACAGAGCTAAGGTATTCGTACCTGTGGATTATTCTGAGGGGAGCGTTTGGACACAGTCGGTTCAGGTGTATTGCGGAACTCTTCTGCTGTGTGTGTTGGGGGGTGGGGGGCTCCAGACTGGCAGGAGGGTGTGCGTGTGGAGGGCGCGCACGGGCACGTCCGCAGCGCGCGTGCGCCCCAGGGCCGGGCGCTCACGCGACGTCGGTCCGCGGCGCGCGTGCGCCCCAGGGCCGGGCGGCGTTCCGCCCTCGCGTCAGGGCTGGGGAAGCTTCCTCTCCACGCGGCCCTGTGAGCTGACTGGCTTGTGAGAGAGAAGGTACAGACAGGCCGAGGCGATGAACGAGGACCGAGTCAGGGAGGAGCGTTCGTTCTTCTGATCTGGGTGGAAAGCAGCTAGTCGTGACTCAAAAGCGACTAATGCTGCCGTGAAGGAGTTAGCTGTTGACTTAAGTCAGGCTGTTAGCGGTGGTGACGACGGAAAATGAAAGATTTTTTTAATTTAGTATAAGAACTTCTGTCATAAACGTAGTCTCTTAGAAAGTTTTATGCTTGATTTTCTTTGTTCACTGTAGTGTATGATTTTGTATCCATAGCTAGTAATTAGTTTTCTTTGCTCCTAGAAACGCAAAGGATTTAAATTTAGTATTTTGTTTGTGTGAAGGACAAGTTTTGTAACAGACTTGGTTAGTTGTAAATCTGCTCTTCTTTCTGAATAGTCTGTTGGCTAAATTGTTCTTCCTCAGCTTATTTCGCCTTTATAGCTTAGGTGATTGAGGCAATGTCTTTTGTATTTGGTTTACTATTAGAAAATACCGTTTATAAATTGAGTTTTTCTCCTCGCGAGAAGTGTTTTCATATCTCTTATCTCCAGTTAGTTCAGTTAGTTTGTTCAGACTTTTATTGAATGCTCACTGTGTGTTTGTCATTGGTCAAGGTCATCTGAGAGTAGAAAGGTAAAACTGCTCCTGAACTAACAGGAGACAGAGAGGTTAATGCTTAGCGATGTTTGCATGAACCGTACTCTGAGTATGGCGTGTGCTTCAAGTGTTATGGGAGGACAGATGACGGAGAAGTTAATTCAGTAGGAAAAGGCAGAGATACGGGGTGGTTTTAAGCAGGGAAGGGAAGGATGGGTAAGAATTGGTTTTCCGACTTAAATACAGACTTTAAGAGAAAATGTTACATTATATAGAATTATGTAGGCTGAACTCCATTGCAACAAGTAGAACACATTTCAGTAATTCCTCTCCCCTCAAATTTCCAAGTTCCTATCAGTACTTTTCTTAGATTAAACGAATAAAAAAGTTCAAATAATTCTCAGAAAGATTTCCATAAGAGATTTGAGCAGGCTTGAGACAGTTCTTAAGAATGTAATTATTATAGTGATCCATACTTTTGATATAATTTTAAGGACTCTATGCTTTCCCTGAAAATAAGTTAGCTCGTTTTCAGATTTTCGTCAGCTCTCCGTGTGGGCGTGCTCTCTTGCCTTTCTGCTGGCTCAGGACTTTTTTGTCCTGGCTGTCAGATTGTATCTGAGCTGATGAAGCGTTAATGTGTAGGCTCCTCCTCCAGCATGATGCAATTCAGTATTTTTACTCATTGGTAGTTAGTGATTAATCATGTTAATGTTAAGTACCAACAGGCAAGAGTAAATGCCGTTTAAAACTTCTTAAAACTGTTAATATAGAAGGCTCCCAATTCCAAATGTGAAATCCCCAAATGAATGTAGAAGTTTTAGGTGATTAGCCTCAGAATTTAGTGATTTGGAATAGAGAGGGGCACGGAAATAACCAGGGTAATATTTGGGGATGGGACTGTGTACAACTAATTCAAATGCTTTGTGACAAGGCGGCCTGTGTGGCTGGGAGGACGTGGGCCCGTGTGATGGGACCGTGGGCCCAGGAGTTGGTGAAGGGCCAGTTCAGTAGAACCTGCTAGGTTGTTACACACGTTGGCTTTTACTCTGAGTTAGGAAATTATAGAAAGCTTTTGAACAGCACAATGAACACAGTCCGATCTGTCTTTAAAAGTATGTTTCTGGATGCTGTGTTGAGAACAGTCAAGTGCTGTTCTGTGGGTTTGGAAGGAAAGATGGAATTGCCTTTTCCTAGAGGAGTAGAGGAGGCATTCAAGTGGGCAGGTGGTTTAAGGAAACTGGAGTACAAGGCAAGATGGGCTGGAGACGCAGACTTGAGAAGCTGAGAGTGGGATGTCATGGACCCAGACTGCACATTCCATTCATGTGTGAAATCATGTAATTGTTGCGCTAATGATATGCAAACAGATACTTGTAAATCTCCTGTGCTGACTACTTGTCTACAATAATTGCTTTCCTTTGGAATCAGTATCTAATGTGATCTCCTAGCACACTGTCCGTTTTCTCTCATGGTTTCTATCAGATTATACTCTACTTGCCTAGTTACCTGACTGGAGACTGAGGTTTTTAAGGATTTGAACCTGTCTTCTAGTAGAGAGATACTCAGGTCGGTCATGTAGAACTCAATTTACTATCTATGTAAGGACTGGAGTACTAAGTGTTACTACATTTGAACTTTTCTTTTTTTTTTAATTTTTATTTTATATGGGAGTATCATTGATGAAATTATCATTTCTTAAGAATATATATCTTAGGGAGCTCCCTGGTGACCCAGTGTTGGGATTCCTGTGCTGTCACCGCTCAGGGCCCAGCCTCAGTCCCTGGTGGGGAACTAGAATTCCATAAGCCATGAGGCCAGAGAAAGAGGAAAACGAACATTTATCTTCTGGAAAGATGGAAACTAAAACTGTACTGCTGCAGACAAAAATGCCTGCATTTTTTTCCCCTTTCTCTTATCCCTGAAGGGATCACCTTTGGGGAGTCAAGACCTCTGTGGATCACAATGAAAATTAAGTCATAACTATGTAGCTTTTTAAAGGACTCCACATCATTAGTTTGAGAGAAGCTCAGAATGGCTATACTGTGACTGTCTTATTCTATCCAGAGTTGAATGCTTCTGAAGAGGTATGCAGGGTAAGCATCGGAAAGCCTGTGAAAGTGAAAACATGCTGCTTTTCCTTTTAGCGTTAATTTGCACGCCTGACCGTCCTCCTTACTGATAACCCCACAGCTAGGTGAGCAGAGACGTACCGCGTTCTATCTTTAAAACCTTGATTTTAGTAGATTGCTCACAAAAATGACAGCTGCATCACACACAGGTCTGACAGGGTCCCTCTGCCTTCTTCCAGAAGAAGGTAAGCCGGAAGAAGGTACAACAGTAACTGAAGGAACTATTACCATTAATTATAAAAGTCGGGAACACTAGGGAGCCACTATAAGCACATGATTAAAGAGAGATAGTTCGCGTGTAAGTCACAGAAAGCTGCAGCTTTGTACCAGAGGGGACCTCTGATGACCTGCGGGTTTTAAAGAGAGATTGGAGAGAAAGTTCACGTGTAAGTGACAGAAAGCTTCAGCTCTGTACCAGAGAGGACCTCTGATGACCTGTGGGTTTTAAAGAGAGATTGGAGAGAAAGTTCGCATGTAAGTCACAGAAAGCTGCAGCTCTGTACCAAAGGGGACCTCTGATGACCTGCGGGTGCATGCTTTCCCTGAGGGCATCGTAAGGGAAATGCTGTTCAGGTGACTCCCAAATAGATCACTGCTTCATTAGGAGTTGGATCGGGGCAAAGATGGAACTGAAGACCACTGAGAACACTGATGTTCCCATTTCCTGTCCCCACTTGAGAGAATAAAGGCCTAGAGGAGTAAAGGACTTAGCTAAAATCATAGAGCCAGTCAGTAGCAAAGCCTGCCCTAGAATTCAGGTTTCCTAATGTTCAGTCCAACTCACCCTTCTTAATTCTCACTTTAGAATGAAATAGTGATATTGTATTTAAAGTAATGGTGTATATTTATTATTAGCCTTTATTTAAAACCATGAGAAATTTGTTTTATATATTAAGTTAAAGACATTTTTTTTCCCCTTCCTGAATCCATGAGAGAAACCAAAACTCAATACCCACAGCGTGAACAAAACACAGGTTTGGTTTTGGTTGAACTTTACTTATATGCTCGACTGTAGACTCAGCATGTTGTCTGCAGGTGAAAGGCGGATCGGAGCCAGCTCAGGTGCGGTATCAGCAGCAGCTCAGGGCCCTGGAACGCACTGCTGCGGAGCAGTGTCTGGGTTACCCAGCTCTTCTCTTGCCGTTGGGCCAGGTCCTGGTGACGGCATGACTTTATCTCTTTCTTTCTCTTAAGAGAGCCTCCAGAAGTGAGCAGCAAGGACCAGATTTGCCCCCAAACCTCTGGAGGGAGGGACGCTCTGCCAGCACCTATTTCCTGGGGCTGTTACAACAAGTGATGACAAGCTGGGTGACTTAACACAGCTGAAGCTTGCTCCTTCGTATTTCTGGAGGCTGTAAGTGCTCCCCGAAGGCTGAGGGGCTCATCCTTGCTTTTCCCAGCGTCCGTGGTTCCCGGAAGCCCCTGGGCTCCTGGGCTCTGCAGCTGCCTCCCTCAGTCCCTCCCGCTGTTGACACATGGCCCCTGTCCCTCCGTGGGCCTGGGTCCAAGCTTCTTTTAAGGACACTAGTCATGGGATTAAGGCTTATTCTAGTCCAACATCTAGTCCTTCTCTTAGCTTGATTGCATCTGCAAAGACCCCGTTTCCATGTAAGGTTGCATTCACAGCGACCAGGGGTAGGGCTTAAACATTTCAGCTCATAGCAGAGGGTGTGAATGACTGCCACTGTGACTGAGAGGGTGGAGTCTGTTGTTGGCAAAAGATGACAGCAGTTAGACCAGCGGTGTTTGGGGGACAGGGGTGGCGAGACTGCTCTGCTTCTATGTATATACAGTTTTTGATCCAAGAAAGTGAGAACGTCAGATTTGTAGTGATGACCTTGAATACGTTTAAGCAATTAAAAACTTTATTGGTGTTTCTCAGCATGTCGTCCAACTAACTGAATGTTGGGGACTGTTTTTTGGTGATTTTTCTTACCCAGAGTGTTGGTTAAATAAGTATGTTCTGTTTGTAGGCCAGCTCGTTTCAGTCGTGTCCGATGCTTTGAGACCCTGTGGACCAGAGCCCGCCAGGCCCCTCTGTCCATGGGATTGATTCTCCAGCAAGAGCACTGGGGTGGGTTGCCGTGTCCTCCTCCAGGGGGCCTCCCGACCCGGGGATGGAGCCCATCTCTCACATCTCCCACGTCGGCAGGAGGGCTCTTCACTGCTGCCCCCGCCTTCATGGGGACAGAACGCCCATGCTCTGGTCAGTGTGTGACAACCGTCGTGCGCATCCTCTGCACCCGAGCTGGCATTTCGGTTCACCCTCCAGTGGGTTTATTTAATCGGTGGATGCTGGTGGTGTTTGGGGTTGTGAATAGGCAGCAAAAGTATGTAAAATTATTGAAAAAATACGTGAAGACTGTGATAGTCTCCAGGGTTAATCTTCATGGGTTTTAATTCCTCTTCGAGTGCTAAGAGCTTTTCTTAAACACAGTTAAATAAACAATGAGGTTTGTTTGACTTAGAGGGAAGTGGAGTGCTAACACTGTCAGTCTGCTAATGTACTGATTACTGGGCTTCAGCCAAGCCCAGCGCCCCACTACAAACAGAGTCGTGAACTGCTTCATATGTCTTTAGCAGTTTGAACTTCGGCATGTAATGCTTAAAGACAGGATGCTGTTTTTGGCTGGGGTATTTTGCCTTTAACAGTCAAGAGTCAAAATGCTGTCTTGTGCCTAGCATTCCTTTTGGAGCTCTGCTAACACAAATTACTTAATCTTAGGTGATACTTCATGATTAAATGAGTTTTATGTGTAAGCTGAATATATTGAAAATATACTCGTAATACTAAAAAAGGCAGTACTGTATTTAATTCTCAAATTTAAAAAGCTGTAAAGTCAGAGAAAATTAGGTTTCTTTAGATCTGGTATCAAAAGTGTAGTAGTAGCTGTCCTTCCAAATTCATGTCCACCCAAAATCTCGCAGTATGACATTAGAATTGTTGCAGATGTAATTAATTAAGATGAGGTCTCACTGGACTAACGTGGTGCCAGGGTCCAGCCCCAGTGGATCCAGGGAATTCGAAGCGGGGACGGTGTTGGCGATGGGAAAAAACTTATTTATTTATTAATATAAGATTAGATTAGGAAGAAATAGTATAGTAGGAAAATTAAGTGGAGAAAAGAGGCTGAATAACTTGGTTTACATGGAAAGCCAATAAAGTTCCAGACAAGGAGCTTGCACCATCTACGTTAGGCCACCAGCGTCCTCTTGAATATTGGAGGGTGCCCCACCTTGGACTCCCTCTCGCGTGGATCTTAGAAACTGGGGCAAGTAAGTAGACATGGCTAGCCTCCACGCCCCAGATGAGAATTCAGCCTGAAATTAGAGTAGAGAGGAGACACGGGGAAACCAGTCCTTCCAATGACTGGCCCAGCCTCTATTGTCTAGGAAGGCCTTTTATACCTTTTTGATTGTACATAGAGACAAAATTATGCAGCGTTAGCAGCCCAGACTCTTATCAACACCAGGCTTTTCTCTCTGCATACCTAGTTGTATACACAAATGTTAGGTGATTTACATCATCTTCCGGCCAGAGGGCCAGTTAACATTTTGCAGCCCTTTTCTGATAAGGGTTTGTCAACCAGAAGACTTATTTGTGTTGTTCTTCCCAAAGTCTGGTGCCACTCTCAGGAAGCACTAAATAAAGTTACATTCTTACATAGCAATTTATAACAAGTAAAAGGAGTACAGTGATTTATAACAAAAGGAAAGTAATTAACTCAAAAGTCTAGTGTTGCTAACATCAAAACTACTATATATCTTTTTCCATATCCCGTTTACATTGATTAACATCCTCCCAGGTGCCTAAAAGATAAAGACTATGGAGGCCTGGCGGCAATCATTGAGTCAACAGTGAAAACTCTTCACCAGTATGATTTTTAGCTCTTTAGAAAAGGCTCTGTATCTTTAAGATGCTTTAAGCTTTGTGCCTCTTGCGGTTGGGGGGCTGTAAGCAATTCACAAGCTGTAAGAGGTTGGGGGGGGGGGACCTGTTAGGCAAGCTAGAGAGTTATCAGAGGGGGTTT
This sequence comes from Capra hircus, assembly GCF_001704415.2. Lineage (NCBI taxonomy): Eukaryota > Metazoa > Chordata > Mammalia > Artiodactyla > Bovidae > Capra > Capra hircus. Next base: position 61,315,830 of record NC_030831.1, read on the forward strand.
AACTGAAACATCCCTTTAAAATGCAGAAGGCTAAAGCCCTGGGTTGACTTTTTCCAGAGTGTGTCAGAAGAGTGGAGAAGCAGAGTACAAAGGCCGGCAGTTTTTTGGTTTTTGGGGCACATGGTCAGGAAATTCCAGGGGGGAGCCCCTGAGACCTGACTCGCCTTACCCATCAGATCCCTGCCACATGACCTTGTCACGGGTGGGATTCCTCATGCTGGCTCCTGGCAAAGTGGGCCCTCAATTCAGTGACTGGTGTCCCCCAGAGAGAGGAAGAGGACGCACAGAGCCCCAGAGAAGGTGGCGTCTTGGCGGGGCTGAGGTCGGCATCCCACTGCACAGCCAGGGAGGGTCAGGGCTGCCCCCAGCAGCGACGAGGCAGGCTCGCGCGCGCGCAGTGCACCCGGGCTCCAGACCCCAGAACCGCGAGAGGCGGACTCTGCTGCCGGAAGCCACCCGCTGGTGGCGGTTTGCTGTGGCAGACCTAGGCAGGTAACACGGTGTAAGATTCCAAGACTGAGCTCGCTGAAGTGAAAGGCGGATCGCTTGCTGTTGTTCGAGTCACTCGCCCTACCTTTAAGCTGCTGCTCAGAGTCCCTCTTGCTGATAACTGGCTGCCACTGCGGTGACTGAGAAGCATGCATCCCTTCATTGTCACAGCCCCACGCCCCTTCTGTGACAGGCAGCCTGACCGGTCACAGCCCTCTTCCCTGGGTCTCCAAAGAAAGATAGAAGTTCGGCCACCTAGTGGTGCATGTTGGGGTTCCCAGTTCGGGAAGTTTGCTTATGGGATATGGTGGGAAGAGATGGTTGGATAACATCACCAACTCAAAGGGCATGAATTTGAGCAAACTGGGAGATAGTAGAGGACAGAGGAGGCTGGCGTGCTGCAGTCCATGGGGTCACAAAGAGTCGGACATGACTCAGCAACTGAACAGCAACAGAAATGGCTGTGTTAGGGAAGTTCTAGCTTCTGCGCCAGCCAGCTATGCTGGTCTTAGGCTTTGACATGACGCGGATTTCTTTTGTTCTTGTGGTCTAGTCCATTGCTGGCGTTTCTAGTCAGGCAGCTCCAGCTCCAGTGACTGAGGGACCTGCGCTTCTTCCGTCTTGGGGTTTCCCATCCCCTTGAGCCTCCTCAGAGAGTTCTTCCTGCACCATCTTTATCCAGCTGATCAGGGGAGAGGAGCCTGCGAAGGGACACAGGGATTGCAGGAGTGCTGGAGGCCATGTTTGTTGGCCAGAACCAGTTAACGTAACTTTCCTGAATTCCGAGAGAGGCTGAGAGAGGTGGTTATTGTGTGTCCAGGAAGATGAAGTGGGATTGTTGAACATCCAGCCAGTCTCTTCCAAAGTAGCATGTGTGATATATGCTAGCATATACAAGATAGCACTTTGGTACGTTCATATTTTAAACATAATCTGAATACATTTTGTAGCTGTGATGCTTTCATTTCTTTGGATGTGGGATTTCGGTGTTTCCTATGTATGTTCTAAGTCATTTCTCTCAAACTCCCCAGGGTGTTTTGAGGAATGAATTTTTAAAACTTCTCTTTGGTAACTTAAGATTGAAAGGCATGACCTGGAATTGCAACACAGCTGTGAATAGATCTATCACAATGACACGTCGCTTCTGTGAACCGTGGTGAGGAGGGAGAGCTGACTGCTGCATCTCGGGTACGGGTTCTGACCACTTTGTAGTCTGGAGAGTGAGCTGGCACGCGCTGCGCTCCTGTTATCAGCAGGTGCTGGAGGCAGATTTTGCTCTCTGATTTTCAGGGACACTGAAAGTGACAGATAAATGGACGTGAATCCTGTTTAAACACAAGCCTTCATGCACCCTCCAGTCTGATTCTTTCTCTTCTCGGTATCATCTCTGTACGCATCCTTTTGTTGGAGCTGTTTTGTTTGGATGTTTATATGTGTATTGTTTTATTATCATACTCATACATTATGATGAAAATAAGACAGACTGCTTTTTCAAAACTGTATATATACAGTAATAAATTCAGCTGAATGACTCACATTTGCCCATTGATAGTATTTCTTTTCCTTAAAAAAAAAAAAATCCCTCATGTTTCTAGGAGAAGCAGCTTGAAATAGCTAGCTGATGATTTCAGGCAGATGTTTTCCTTCATAATGTAACAAGATTCCGAAAGCCTGGGAAACTGATTGTGAAGCACCTCTTTTCTCTCCCATCCCTTCTTTTCCCCAAAACCATAGCTATCAATTGCATGCTGCTGCTGCTGCTGCTGAATTGCTTCAGTCATGTCCGACTCTGTGCGACCCCATAGATGGCAGCCCGCTAGGCTCCTCTGTCTCTGGGATTCTCCAGGCAAGAATACTGAAGTGGGTTGCCTTTTCCTTCTCCAATGCCATTTCCTTCTCCAATGAAAGTGAAAAGCGAAAGTGAAGTCGCTCAGTCGTGCCCAACTCTTAGCGACCCCATGGACTGCAGCCCACCAGGCTCCTCTGTCCATGGGATTTTGCAGGCAAGAGTGCTGGAGTGGGCTGCCATATAGTCTCTGTAATTTTCCGGGTATGTTGAGAACCGGCTGCTTGCTTTTGCCCAAACATTGGAGCGATTCCATGTATGCAGCAGGTGCTTGTTGAGCCCTTAGGTAATCCCACATGCTGTGCTGGGCTTTGGACCTGCACGCTGTGAAAAGCCACACCTAGGAGGCTGTGTGTTATGTGTCTTGGCTACACTGGGATCTCCAAGCCGAGGGATGTGGTAGTTGAAGGAACTCCAAATCCCAGGACAACTGAAGTTCTGCGGTTCCTGATCCCTTTGAAAATTAGAAGAATTAACTAAGGATTACTAAGAAGAATAAATTATTTAGTTACCAAGGAATTAAATCAGAATTTTAGATCTGAAAGACTTAATACATAGCTTTTACAGTAGCAAGCATGGTAAAATTCATGCTCGTCAGTTACAGCTGTTTCCTTCTGAGTGTAGTTATATGGAAATGCTCTTTTTTACCCATTGCTAGGGTTTTGCTGCTTTTTTAAAGTTACAATCAGCGAATAACTTATGGCAGAGTAACGGTTCCCTGTAACTTTTCCTGTTTGATGAAAAGCTGTTCTTTTATGGGGTTGGGAGCAGAAAGGAAAAACAGTATGGAGGCCTACGTGAGATTAGAATGCTACCGTATTTGTCTGTGTACAGATACAGAAGTGTTTTTCTCATAAATTACAGGGTTGGGTTGTGTGGTTTTTTTTTGAAGTTAATTTTATTTTAACCTTTCTTTGAAAAGAAGTGACTTCACATATCTTAGTCAAATACAACTACAGGTATCAACAGTGTGAAACCTGCTTTCATTGTGGGTAGTGGATGTGGGTTCGTTTTTATTAATAACATGGCTTAGTGGGCTGTTTTTTTCCAACATGTTCTTAGGATTTCTGGAAAAGTTATTCATTTCTTTGGGGAAGATAGAGGCATGCTTATTTTTGCTTGTTTGGATTTATAGCTGATTTCGAGTTGCTGGCTGGGAAGAATTGGTAAAATTGAAGAGGGGTTAGGAGTCATAAAAAATGCAAGTCATGCACTTTGATTTAGCAACTCATAGAATGAAAATTGAGAAACAATTATCAATAATGAAGAAATGAGTAATCAAATAATAGTATATGGAGTATCTTGCAAGTCTTTTAGACAGAAAGGCTGAGAACTTGGGAGAGTGTAGGATATACTTTGAGGAGGCTAAGTAAAGCAGGACATAAAACGCTATGGATGTTCTAAGTATGTGTGCGATTCAGATTTAAAAATCTGAAAAAATTCACCAAAATCTTTATAATACTGTGGAGAAATTGGCATTATGTTTATTTTCTTGTTTCTATTTCCCTTTTCTGTTAAACTTTTCATGGTAGAGCTGTGCTTAAAATAATAATTGAAAAAATTTAAGTGGAAATGTAGTGGATTGTATGTGTGATTCTGAGAAAGTTCAAAATAAATATCTTGACGTTTCCTATAAGTAAATTGTAGAAATGGGCTAATTGTGGGAGATTTTGTAATTTTTTTAGGAGATTTCTTATAAGTTGAGGAATAGGCATTCGTTTGGAATGTGGCTGAGTGTTGGACATTCCTGATGTTTGTTGTTGTTTAAGGATAGTTTAGAACTCCTGAACCTAGATTTAACATCTTGTGACGTAATCAGCCTTGTGGGAAAAAGGGCAGGAAGTCAAATGAATGTTATCTAACACGGTAGAGGAGTGGAAAATAAGGTTTTTAGGAATTTTTTTTGCTCTTGAAATCCTTGTTTTTATTTATAAAAGTCAAATTATACTTTGTCAGTATGTATTATAAAATGAAAAGTGAAGTCTAACCCCATCTCTCAGAGAGAACCATTGTGGAAAAGATTTTTGAATCACATTGCGTCTTAGTGTGGCTGTGTAGACGTTCTTTGTAACCCTGTCAAGGCATCTTGGCTGAATTCTATTCTAAACAGAGTAAACTGAAACATAGTGTTTTTTTTTTGTTTGTTTGTTTTTTACTGTGTCTCAGAGAGGAACAGTGTGGATTATCCAAACATTGTTCATGCTGGACTTTAGAATTTTTAATTTAGTATTTGCTTATGCCTGTGTGTGCCTGGCTGGAATGTTGCAGCACTTCCTAATAAAGCATCGCACAGCGAAGACTTGGCTCAGCTGGAGCTGCAGAGCTGTCTAGCTTCATCACCCTGATCTCCACACCCGCAGCAGTCTGCGTCAGCTCTGACACAAGTCACAATTTGTGTCTCCAGGAGGGAGTGAGTGTGTTGTTTATTCTTTTGAGAGTGGATACTGGATTTAGGCATTTTCAGATTTGAGATCTAGTTATTCCTGAGGCCTCTAAAACCTCATGATATACAGTAATTCGTAATTTTTTTGATGCAAATTAGAATCGAGCTTGAGGCCCGCTGCCCAGCTTGGTCATTTCAGCAAAGTTCAGCTGCTGCTTGTCACAAACGGCGTTTCATGCTTTAATGCTGGTGCCTTAGGCTGTCATTCTTTGTGAGGCACCACAAAGAGCAAGGCAGCTGAGAAAGCAGGTGATGAAAGTCTGGAAGTCTACCAAAGCGATCTTTTTTTTTTTTTTTAAGCCAGAAAATAGAAGTTATAGGTAATTTAAGAATGTCAAATGTGGTAAAAAGCTTAACAAACCTATGGACCCAAGCAAGTCTACCGTTCACTGGGGTGGAAATGGCAACAGAAAGTTAATGACACTGTTTCAGTGACTGTTGTAACCGAGGTGGGCGGGTGGGGAATGCTCACCAATGAGAGAGAAAACTCAGGAGAATGTTGAAAAGGCTCTCGGTTTGGTCTGATGTCACAGGAAAGATGAGACTGCCACTTCTGGGAAGTAACAGATGGTGAAGACATGGAACTGACAGGTGCAGGTTGATTTGATGAAGTTTTTCAAATGTGATTTTTGCCAGATACGAAGTAAATGAGAGGAGACCACACCAGCTAGCCATCGAGGGCTCCTGGGAGTGAGCTGAAGATGCTCATACAGAAGCAAAGGGTTAGAGTCTCTGCGAAGGCAAAATTGTAATGAAACCTACATTTGAGAAAAATCGCTTCTCTAAATACATGTCCCAGATATATTGAGACAGCTGAGAATAATTTTGATGATGCAGGGGCGGGAACTTTAAAGATGCCCGGGAAACGAATCTAGTTCCATGTGAGGATAGAAATGTGGGAATGTGGGAAGGAAGGAGGGAGTTAAGAGGCAGCCCCGTCCGTCCCGGCTGCCTGTCTCAGCTCCCCAGAGCCCCTCACCTGCTGCTTCTGTCAGTGCTAATCAGCCACGTGCTGATGATCCGCCAGCTCAAAAAGACATTGGCAGCTGAAAGCGGAACTCAGTGGGTTTGGCGTTGTGGTGCTCAGACCTGCAGCATCAGCAAAATCTCATACCCCCACCCAGAATTACTGAGTCAGAAATTCTGGGTGGTAGAGCCTCGCAGTCTGTGTATAGCGAGGTGTTCCTGGTGGGTTCAGTTCAGTTCAGTCACTCAGTCATGTCCGACTCTTTGCAACCCCATGAACTGCAGCACACCAGGCCTCCCTGTCCACCCCCAACTCCCAGAGTTTACTCAAACTCATGTCCAGTGAGTCGGTGATGCCATCCAACCATGTCATCCTCGGTCGTCCCCTTCTCCTCCCACCTTCAATCTTTCCCAGCATCAGTGTCTTTTCCAGTGAGTCAGTTCTTGACATCAGGAGGCCAAAGTATTGGTGCTTCAGCATCAGTCCTTCCAATGACTATTGAGGACTGATTTCCTTTAGGATGGACTAGTTAGATCTCCTTGCTGTCTAAGAAACACTCAAGAGTCTTCTCCAAAGCCACAGTTCAAAAGCATCAATTCTTCGGCACTCAGCTTTCTTTATAGTCCAACTCTCACATCCATACATGACCATTGGAAAAACTAGCTTTGACTAGATGGACCTTTGTTGGTAAAGTAATGTCTCTGCTTTTTAATATGCCATCTAGGTTGGTCATAACTTTCCTTCCAAGGAGTAAGTGTCTTTTAATTTCTTGGCTGCAGTCACCATCTGCAGTGATTTTGGAGCCCCCCCAAAATAAAGTCTGTCCCTGTTTCCACTGTTTCCCATCTATTTGCCATGAAGTGATGGGACCAGATGCCATCATCTTCGTTTTCTGAATGTTGAGTTTTAAGCCAACTTTTTCACTCTCCTCTTTCACTTTCGTCAAGAGGCTCTTTAGTTCTTTACTTTCTGCCATAAGGGTGGTGTCATCTTTCTCCCAGCAATCTTGATTCCAGTGTGTGCTTTATCCAGTCCAGCATTTCTCATGATGGACTCTGCATAGAAGTTAAGTAAGCAGAGTGACAATATACAGCCTTGATGTACTTCTTTCCCGATTTGGAACCAGTCTGTTATTCCATGTCCAGTACTAACTGTTGCTTCTTGACCTGCATACAGATTTCTCAGGAGGCAGATCAGGTGGTCTGGTATTCCCATCTCTTTCAGAACTTTCCACAGTTTGTTGTGATCCACACAGTCAAAGGCTTTGACGTAGTCAGTAAAGCAGAAGTAGACGTTTTTCTGGAACTCTGTTGCTTTTTCAATGATCCAGTGATCATCCTGGTGGTTTGGTGTGCGTTGAAGTCTGAGGTCCTCTGCTGTAGCTTGTCTTCATGCAGCAGTTGCTTTGGTATTTTATTAATGTCATTTGGTATATACTAGACTCACCTGCAGAGAAGGCAATGTCACCCCACTCCAGTACTCTTGCCTGGAAAATCCCATGGATGGAGGAGCCTGGTAGGCTGCAGTCCATGGGGTGGCTAAGAGTCGGACACGACTGAGCGACTTCACTTTGACTTTTCACTTTCATGCATTGGAGAAGGAAATGGCAGCCCCCTCCAGTGTTGTTGCCTGGAGAATCCCAGGGACGGGGGAGCCTGGTGGGCTGCCGTCTATGGGGTTGCACAGAGTTGGACACGACTGAAGCGACTTAGCAGCAGACTCATCTGACTCTGTGGACATGAAATTGAGCAGACTCTTGGACATAATGGAGGACAGAGGATCCTGGTGTGCTGCAGTCCTTGGGGTTGCGAAGAGCCAGCGTCAGCGACTGCAGGGAACCGTGCGTCGCGCACTGCGTGTGCTCGGCGCTCATTCCTGTGCCTTCACAGTCCCACTGATTTTTCAAATTTTAAAAATTCATGGCTACTTTACTAGCTAATTTTGTAGTTTATATTAGAATTTGCTTTGATGGATTTCTTTTTTCCTCAATTACTTTGGGCCTGTGTTTACATAATCTCTAAGAGTGTGAGGGGCCAGCACATGTTTCCAGGCACTGTTTTCATGACTGTTAGAGGGGAAATGATATAAACTCTAGTGGTAGCCAAGAACTTAGAGATTAGAGAAAGGTTCATGGCCTGGCATTTCTCGAGGGTAAGGGTCTACCCTAATTTGGGAGATATAAATAAACCTAATCAGATTGAGTAGCTGTCAGTAAGAAGCAGGATTTACTGGGCAGTTGACTTTGTATATTTTGATCTGACGCATAAACGAATGCTCCTTGAATTCATTTAGCAGCTGGCTGTCATTTCCATCAGCTAAAAGTAACTAGTCTTGATTCTACTTCAAAGCTGCTGCTAGCATACCTTGCTGAGCTTGCTTAGGTTTTCAGCTCACAAAATTCCCAGCTGCCAGTTCAGAGAGAGGTCTCTGGACCTTGTTATAAGGTCATCTAAATCCTTCTACCCACTCTTGAAATGAGCCTGGGCAGGTAATTTAATTCAGTCTTTCTGACACTGCAGGTGGTCAAGAAGGATTTAAGGATTTATATGCAATAGAAGGACTCTTTAGAGTTTTATCAGTCTTAGCTCTGAAGGTAGAGAAGGTGAGGTGAGAGCTGAATGCTCTGAGTCATTCCTGCCCACTTTCAGCCCTAGGGACGTGGTAAATTCTTTCCTGCCCACTTTCAGCCCTAGGGACGTGGTAAATTCTTCTACCAACCCTTACTTTTTGGTGCTGAGTTACTGTGCCATTGCAGGAGACCGGGGTTCTATTCCTGGATCAGGAATGTCTCTTGGAGAAGGAAGTGGCAACCCTCTCCGGTGTTCTTGCCTAGGAAATCCCATGGACAGAGGAGCCTGGCGGGCTACAGTCCGCGGGGTTGCAAAGAGTCAAACGTGACCGAGTGACTGAACAACGTTATCGTGAATACTTTCTATCTCCAAAGTTTTGGGAATTGTGATTGCTTCATGCGCTGTTCTCCTTCTTTCTTTTGACTGTTTCGATTACACGACCCTTGTAAGTTATATGTGCTCATGTGAGCCCAGTTGCTAAGTCATGTCTGATCTTTGCGACCCCGTGAGCTATAGCCTACCAGGCTCCTCTGTTCATGGGATTTTTCCAGGCAGGAATACTGGAGTGGGTTGCTATTTCTTTCTCCAGGGAATCTTCCCAATGCTGGGACCGAACTTGCATCTCCTATATTAGCAGGCAGGTTCTTTACCGCTGAGCCACCGGGGAAGCTCCACTAAGTTACACAATATTCTGTAAATATTTTTGTAGATTATTTTAGGGAAATGCAGGCTATTAATGTTTCACTATGTTTAGGTAAGTAGAACTAAGTGAAGCTAGCACAGGAAGGTTGTTTTAGTTTTGCCTCAAAACTCAGTGGCTTAAAACAGCACACATGCGTGGTCTCATAACTTCTGAGTCAGGAATTCTGGAGTGGCTCAGCTGCCTCATTCTGGCCACGTTATTGTAAAGACTGCAGCCAAGGTGTCCTGGGGGCAGAGTTCTCTGGCTTGACCAGGACTGGAGGGTCTTTCTGGTGTGTCTTGCTCACGTGGCTGCAGAGGAGGCCTCAGCTCCTTATTGGCTGTTGGCAGGAAGGTTTAGTTCCTCACCTGGTTGGTTTTTCATGGGGTTCCTTGAGTGTCCTCATGACATGGCAGCTGGCTTCTTCAGAGAGAGTAATACTAGAGGAGGAAGGGTGGAAGCTATATGCCTTTTATGACCTGGTTTCAGAAATCACCAGTGGCTCAGACGATAAAGAATCTGCCTGCAATTCAGGAGACCCAGGTTCAATCCCTGGGTTGGGAAGATCCCCTGGAGGAGAAAATGGCAACCCACTCCAGTATTCTTGCCCGGAAAATTCCATGGACTACAGTCCATAGGGTTGCAAAAGAGCTGGGCATGCCTGAGCGACCAAGACTTTGACTTTTTCACTCTTCAGAAGTTGCAGCAGCCACTGAGTTGGCTGCATTCTGTTTGTTAGAAGCGAGTCACTGAGTACAGCCCACAGCAGAGGCAATGGGGTTGGGCTCCACCTTTGAAGGGGGGAGAATTTTTAAAAATTAGTGAACATTCTTTAAAACTACCACAACGAGAGGCATTGGAATATATTAATATTTGGCAAAGACGTGTACTTGGTAACAGCCAAATTTGCAGTAATTTCTATGATGTTCAGCGGTCTCCTAGTTAAAGCAGGTGTTTCCACAGCTATATCTGTTCCTAAAACTTCTCATGTTTTCCAGAGTTGAAAATTAAGTGGGCTTATGGGAAAATAGAACTCGAGAGGTAGGACTTTAAGTCCAAGCATCTTTATTACCAAAATACTAACAGAAATAATAATGGATACCTCAGGAGATAACCTGGACAGTCTAGACTGGTTTCTTACTGTGTCTGGAAGTTGAGTTACCTTCAGTTCAGTTCAGTTGTGTCCAACTCTTTGCGATCCCATGAATCGCAGCATGCCAGGCTTCCCTGTCCATCACCAACTCCTGGAGCTCACTCAGACTCACATCCATCGAGTCAGTGATGCCATCCAGCCATCTCATCCTTACCTTAGTGAAACTGAAGTTGCTCAGTTGTGTCTGACTCTCTGTGACCCCATGGACTGTAGCCTACCAGGCTCCTTTGTCTGTGGGATTTTCCAGGTAATAGTCCTGGATTGGATTGCCATTTCCTTCTGCAGGGGATCTTCCCAACCCAGGGATTGAACCCGGGTTTCTCACGTTGTAGACAGACACTTTACCGTCTGAGCCACCAGGGAAGTCCGATCCTTACCTTAGGGAATATTAAAAAAAAAAAAAAAAGGCACAATAACATAAGAGTAGAAATGTTGGCTTGTGGGCATTGAGACTGAATTTGCTGTGGGCTTTTCCCTCTGTTTTTGAAAGTTACAATTCCAGTCCCAGTGTTCGGGATCCCCTTGCCTACCGTAAGTCCTTGTGGACGAATGCTGTTCGTGCCGTGCTGACTTCATCCCCCTCTGTGGGAGCTGTTGTTTAGTTGCTGAGTCACGTCTGATTGGTTGTGACCCCATGGACTGTAGCCTGCCAGTCCAAGCTTCTCTGTCCATGGGGTTTCCAGGCAAGAATACTGGAGTGGGTTGCCAGGGGATCTTCCCAACCCAGGGATCAAACCCATGTCTCTAGTGTCTCCTGCATGGGCAGGTGGATTTCCACCATAGTGCCTCCTAGGAAGCCAATATGTGACCTGATTAGTATTAATGAAACACATTGTGGCGGAACAGACTGCTGGGCTTCCCAGCTGGCTCTAGTGGCAAAGAGCCCGCCGGCCCGGGCAGGAGACATAGGAGACGTGGGCTCCATCCCTGGGTCAGGAAGACCCCCTGGAGGAGGAAACGGCAGCCCACTCGTGTTCTTGCCTGGAGAGCCCCCCGGGCAGAGGAGCCTGGTGGGCTGCCGTCCATGAGGAAGCAGAGTCGGACGCGACTTAAAGCAGCGTTGCGCTAGTGAGACTGTGGCTCGTTTTCTTTAAGTACTTCTCTTTGAATCACGTTTGTGTATTTATTTAACAGAATTCCCTACTGGACTCACCTGGTGGTCCAGAGGTTGGGAATCTGTTTGCTAATGCAGGGGACACGTGTTGGACCCCTGGTCTGGGAAGACCCCACTTGCTGGGGAGGGGCTGTGCCCTGAGCCTGAGCTCCTGAGCCCATGCTCCGCAGCGCACAGAGCCCCCACGCTGCAGCTGCAGAGCAGCCCCTGCTCACAGCAGCCGAGTCCCCATATCTGTGACAGTGCAGAGAGTTATTCTTTTTACATTTGTTTTTCAAAGGTAGTATAATGATACCCCGCCTAACCAGAAGTGACCCGTTCGGAAGCCCAGACTACTTAGATTAATGCTTTTAAATACGGAAGTCAAGGAGGATGGACCTCTGAGTGGAGGAAAAGACTTAGCCCAAAGTTTAGTCCTTTACTTTGAAGAAGGGCAGAAAGCTAATAGCTTTCAGCCTTTTGTTTTAGGATTGATTGTAAAGTAAGGTGATAAATTACAAGTTCTTTATATACTCTGTTGGAAAAGAAGAGCCAAAGAACTATGGTAATGCTGGAGCTCGGAGGTGTTTTTAGACAAGAGCAGATAGCTCTTCTAGTCCATTGGTCCCACAGGATTCTCTGAATTTCTGACTATAGTAATATATTGAGAATCCACACCTTCAAGAAAATATGTTAAACATTCTTGTATAATCTATGAAAGTGAATGGTGGGTGCTTGAGAGAGTTAAATTTAACTATATGGCCCTTTGTTCCAGACAACATGGAGTAACAGAGACTGCATTTACTCTTTAACGTAAAAGAAAGAAGCCACTAAAAACCGGGTGAAATATATGAATCAGCTTTCAGACACTGAGCATCAGGCTGCAAAGGACGCAAAACCCCACAACACACGCACCTTGAGAGAAGCAAAACGGATGGAAACAGGCCTCCAAAGATGCCCTCTTACTGACGGTGGGAGAGCGGTCAGGCTTCAGTTGCAGGGAGGAGGAACCCAGGCAGAACCTGGTATTGACCCTGCGTTCAGGAGAAGCTGGGAGTCCATTGAGGCTACACAGTTTGAGTATAAAGAGTGAGGTGCTGGAGGGAAAAGAGCACTCAGTCCTGGAGGTGTGCGGGGAGTCGTCACTGAGCCTTCAGCTTCGTGCTGACCCGTTGTGTGTGAGGAGGAAACTGTGACGCTGGGGCTGAAAACCACTGTGGAAGAGCAGGCGGCTGAAGCCGGACGCTCGCCCGGGGCCAGGCCCAGAGAGAGCTGTACCGTTCAGAAGGGTTGCTGGCTAATACTGTCATTAGAAATCCTGACTTAAGATGGCTCAGGTCTAATATGGGAAATCCCAGAAAGCAAGCCTTGTAAGAGGCAAAGTGTTTTCAACTAACTTAATTGTATCCTAGAGCAAAACTCCATCATATTCATAAAGATACAAGAATATCCAGTTTTCAACAAGATAAAATTCATAATGACTAGCTTACAAACGAAGTGACCAGGTGTGCAAAGAAGCAGGAAAATATGACCCATAAGAGAAAACAATAAAGCTGACACAGAAGTGAGACAGATGATAGAATTAGTTGACAGGTACATTTAAGCAGCCATTGTGATTGTGTTCCATATATTCATGAAGATAAAGCAGAACTAGGAGTGACATAGAAGATGTATCCATATCTTTCGTGTGTTTGTGTGTGTATATAAGTATATGTGCCCACATATACCCAAATCGAACTTAGAGGTGAAAAGTACACTGGATAGAATTAACAGGAGATTAAACACTGCCAAAGGAAAGATTAGTGAACCTGAAGCCACAGCTTGCCAGAACTTGTGGAATGCGGTTAAAGCAGTACTTAGACGGAAGTTCATAGCATGTAAATGTGTATATTAAGAAAAGGAAAAATGACCTCAGCTTCCACATTCAGAAAATAGAAAATAAGTTAAAATTAATCCTAAAATTAGTAAGAGAAACAAGAACCATAAGAATAGAAATAAATGAAACCGTCAACAGAAAAACAATAGAGAATGAAATCAAAACCTGTTTTTTTGTGATGTTTGATAAAATTGGTAATGTAATCAGACTGATAAAAGTTTATGGCTCCTAAACTATGGAAGTAAAAACAAATGGGGCCTAATAAATCACAAAAGCTTTTGCACAGTGAAGGAAACCAGAAACAAAGCAAAATGGCAACCTGCAGAATGGGAGAAGATATTTGCAAACACTGGACTGAAAGGGATTAATTTCCAAAATTCACACACAGCTTATACAACTCAGTATGGGCAGAAGACCTAAATAGACATTTCTGCAAAGAAGATATACAGATGGCCAGCAGGCACATGAGACAGTGCTGAGCATCAATAATTGTTAGAAAAGTGCAAATCAAAACTGCAGTGAAGTATCACCTCCCTCCGGTCAGAATGGCCATCATCAGAAGTTCCACAAGTAGTAAATGCTGGAAAGGTTGTGAGAAAAAAGGAACTCTCCTGCACTGTTGATGGGAATATAAATTGGTGGAACCACTAAGGAGAATAGTATGGCGGTTCTTTAAAAACTAAAAATAGCATTACCATGGAATCCTGCAATCCCACTCCTGGGCATATATCCAGAGAAAACCATAATTTGAAAAGCTACGTTCACCCCAGTGTTCATTGCAGGACTGTTTACGATAGCCAAGACAAGTAAGCAACCCAAACATCCATCAACGGATGAACAGAGAAGATGTGGTGTATATATGTGTGCATTTACCGATGGAGTGTTACTCAGCCATAAAAAGAGTGAGCTAATGCCGTTTGCAGTCACCTGGGTGGGCCTAAAGATTATCAGACTAAGAGACGTAAGCCAGGCAGAGAAGGACAAAATCATAGGATAATGCTTATGTGATATCTTAAAACAAATACAAATGAACTTATTTACAGAAGAGGAAAAAAAAAATCATGTTACAATATCAGGAATGAGAGAGGTGATAATTACAAATTTTTATTAATATTAAAAGTATAATAAACTATTGTGAACAACTTTATGTCAACTATATGAAAAATGAAATGAGCAAGCCTTTAAAAGGTCAGACTACCAACGTTAACTCAAGAATAACTAGATAATGGAATAACATAGTCCAAACTCTAGTATAAAGTTGAAATTGAAATTAAATACCTGCTCCCTGCAAAAAAGCAAAAAACAAAGACCAGAAAAAATAAGACGCCAGTTCCGGAAGTCTACACTGAGAAGCCCGATCACCATCGTGGTGGTCATTGCGCTCGTGTTTTAGCTCATTTACTGGTCAGTGCGCTCGTGTTTTAGCTCATTTATAGGTGTGTTCATGTCACATCTTATCAAACTGCCATCTGCCAAGTGATCAGAGAGGAAAAGGATGTTTTAAGTCTTTGCGCTGTGGTCAGGTTTCTCTCTCAGCTTGAGACACTTGTTCTTGCTGCCCATCTTTCCTCTCAGACCATGCAAGAGATGCCTTACGTCTGTAGGATATTTCTAAAGGAGGAGTTGTAAGAATGGATCCAGCTTTAAATGGATGGACTTTGGTTCCTTGTGTGATGTGAATATTTATTAGAGCATAAGACAATTTGAATGCCTGTGATTTGAGAAGTTTCAGAACTGGCAGAGCTACAATAATTTCTTGCGTCATAGAATAAGGAAGTCTGACGCAAAGGGTTGTGCCCCGGGCTGACTGCCGAGCTGTCAGTTACTCGCTCCGCTCCGGGTTCCCCAGAGCCCGGATGACACACAGCCTCGTTCTGAGGGCACGCCTGAGCTGGGGGCACCTGGCAGGGGAGAGCAGCCAGCAAGGACATTTAAATCCAGAGCAGACGAGAGGGGTTTGATTCAGACTGGGGTGTTAGGGCTTCCCTGGGAGACACTAACCTTGTTAGCTTCCGGGACTGTTCAGGCCCCTGGGGGATGTTTCTAAGGGGGGAGTAAAAAGCCCATCCTGTGGATGTCCCATGCTTTTCTCTTACGGCACCGCTTCCAGCCTTGGTCCTCTCCATCGGGGACTTTCTAGTCCTCTCTGTTTGCTCTGGGGCTTTGTTTAGGATCTTTGTGGAGCTGGAGAATTGAAGGGCTGCTCCTTATGTACCGCGCTCGTCTTTTTCTTCCGTGTAATTACTCACAGGTCTATATACACGTGGCAGGTTAAGGAGTGTCCTTGCATCCACACTCAGCTGTGGCTCAACAAAATGCCTGCTTCTTTGTATTCGTGTGTGTGTGGTGTGTAAGTATTTACAACAGATCCCTTGTTAGAGAATGTTAGTGTATCGGATTTGGGAAATCCGGTGGCCCGGTGTCTCTCATTTGTGGCCTTGCACAGGCCTCTCCATCTCTTCTGAGTCTCTGCTTCTGTCCCCCTTCCCTGAGGAGGAGACTGTACTGTGGAAAGCGGCACTGACTGGGAACCGGGCCGTCTTTCTGTCTGAGGCTCAGTGGACTTAGCAGATCAGGGCAAGTGGGTGGCTGTGGGCAGATCCACCGCTGGCAGGCTCTGCCGAGTCTCATCTAGTCTGAAGTCTCCTGGGCTTCCTATCCCATTGTGGGAACGTCAGCGTTGGGTAGACAGGCAACTCAGTGGAGCTCTCCACAGAGAATGCCACCTGTGCAGTTGTTTACTAGGCCAGACTTCAAAAAGCTGAGCCCCTTTTAGATTTCTTTCTCGCCCAATGCCAGGAAATTCATGTTGTGTACAGTATGTATTTTATAAAGCACTCTGATACACTGGGAGAAAGAGGAAGTGAAATTCAAATCTGCTGGTTTTGTTATTTGCAAACATTTCTGCCCAAAGGTATGTATTCAGTTCAGTCGCTCAGTTGTGTCTGACTCTTTGCAACCCCATGGAGTGCAGCACGCTAGGCTTCCCTGTCCATCACTAACTACCGGAGCTTACTTGAACTCATGTCCATTGAGTCGGTGATGCCATCCAACCATCTCACCCTCTGTTATCCCCTTCTCCTCCTGCCTTCAATCTTTCCCAGCATCAAGGTCTTTTCCAAAGAGTCAGTTCTTCGAATCAGATGGCCAGAGTATTTGAGCTTCAGCATCAGTCCTTCCAATGAACACTCAGGACTGATTTCCTTTAGGATGGACTGGTTGGATCTTGCTGTCCAAGGGACTTTCAAGAGAATTCTCCAATACCACAGTTTAAAAGCATCAATTCTTTGGTGCTCAGCTTTCTCTATAGTCCAACCCTCACATCCATACATTACTACTGGAAAAACCATAGCCTTGACTACAAGCACCTTTGTTGGCAAAGTAATGTCTCTGCTTTTGAATGTGCTATCTAGGTTGGTCATAACTTTTCTTCCAAGGAGTAAGCATCTTTTCATTTCATGGCTGCAGTCACCATCTGCAGTGATTTTTGAGCCCCCCAAAATAAAATCTGTCACTGTTTCCATTGTTTCCCCATCTATTTGCCGTGAAGTGATGGGACCAGATGCCATGATCTTTGTTTTCTGAATGTTAAGTTTTAAGCCAACTTTCTCACTCTCCTCTTTCCCTTTCATCAAGAGGCTCTTTAGTTCCTCTTTACTTTCTGCCATAAGGGTGGTGTCATCTGCATATCTGAGGTTATTGATACTTCTCCCGGCAATCTTGATTCCAGCTTGTGTTTCTTCCAGTCCAGCGTTTCTCATGATGTACTCTGCATAGAAGTTAAATAAGCAGGGTGACAATATACAGCCTTGATGTACTCCTTTTCCTATTTGGAACCAGTCTGTTTTCCATGTCCAGTTCTAACGGTTGGTTTCTTGACCTGCATACAGATTTCTCAAGAGGCAGGCCAGGTGGTCTGGTATGCCCATCTCTTTCAGAATTTTCCACAGTTTATTGTGATCCACACAGTCAGAGGCTTTGGCATTGTCAGTAAAGCAGAAGTGGATGTTTTTCTGGAACTCCCTTGGTTTTTCGATGATCCAGTGGATGTTGGCAATTTGAGCTCTGGTTCCTCTGCCTTTTCTAAAACCAGCTTGAACATCAGGAAGTTCATGGTTCACATAGTGTTGAAGCCTGGCTTGGAGAATTTTGAGCATTACTTTACTAGCATGTGAGATGAGTGCAATTGTGCGGTAGTTTGAGCATTCTTTGGCATTGCCTTTCTTTGGGATTGGAATGAAAACTGACCTTTTCCAGTCCTGTGGCCACTGCTGAGTTTTCCAAATTTGCTGGCATATTGAGTGCAGCACTTTCACAGCATCATCTTTCAGGATTTGCAACAGCTCAAGTGGAATTCCATCACTTCCACTAGCTTTGTTCGTCGTGATGCTTCCTAAGGCCCACTGGACTTCACATTCCAGGGTGTCTGGCTCTAGGTGAGTGATCGCACCATCATGATTATCTGGGTCATGAAGATCTTTTTTTTTGTACAGTTTTTCTGTATATTCTTGCCCCTTCTTCTTAATATCTTCTGTTAGGTCCAGACCATTTCTGTCCTTTATTGAGTCCATCTTTGCATGAAATGTTCCCTTGGTATCTCTATTTTTCTTGAAGAGATCTCTAGTCTTACCCATTGTATTATTTTCCTCTATTTCTTTGCATTGATCACTGAGGAAGGCTTTCTTATCTCTCCTTGCTATTCTTTGGAACTCTGTAATCAAATGGGTATATCTTTTCCTTTTCTCCTTTGCCTCTTTTCACAGCTATTTGTAAGGCCTCCTCAGACAACCATTTTGCCTTTTTGCATTTCTCTTTCTTGGGGATGGTCTTGATCCCTGCCTCTTGTACGGTGTCAGGAACCTCCGTCCATAGTTCTTCAGTGACTCTATCAGATCTAATCCTTTGAATCTATTTGTCATTTCCACTGTATAATCGTAACATTTGATTTAGGTCATACCTGAATGGCCTGGTGATTTTCCCTACTGTCTTCAATTTAAGTCTGAATGTGGCAATAAGGAGTTCATGATCTGAGCCACAGTCAGCTCCTGATCTTGTTTTTGCTGACTGTATAGAGCTTCTCCATCTTTGGCTGCAAAGAATATAATCAATCTGATTTTGGTGTTGACCATCTGGTGATGTCCATGTGTAGAGTCTTCTCTTGTGTTGTTGGAAGAGGGTGTTTGCTATGACCAGTGCATTCTCTTGGCGAACCTCTATTAGCCTTTGCCCTGCTTCATTCTGTATCCAAGGCAAAGTTGCCTGTTACTCCAGGTGTGTATGGGGAGAGGGTCGGACGGCTGTTGGATTTCCTTGAGACCTGTCTTTGGTATTGCTGCTCTTCCTTTTTCCTTCTCCAGTAGATGTTTGACATCCACCAAAACCACTTGTCATTTACGTTAGTTTTAATATTCATAAGAATACAGTTTCTGTTGAATCTGTTTCTTCTGCTAGCCCTTGGCAACTACAGCAAACTTCCAAATAAATAAGACATTCCTGGCTTTGGACCTGTTCAGGGCCACGTGCCCCCCATCAGTTTGTTTGTGAGCGTGGCCTTCGGCTCTCTTTGATAAATAGTCAGTGTCTAGTACTGAGAAGTATTTCCCTTCTCATTTATACGACTCCGTCACTTAGGAGTCCGGTGATTTTCCCGTTCCGTTGATGGGCCTTGTCTGAGTGTTGTTCTTCCAAGTTCACTCCCCCTGGGAAATGAGACTCCTCAGCTCTGCCTCGGTTCTCTGTCTTCATCTCAGTGCATCTTGGTCCGTCTCCCTCCCTGATTTGCAGGCACGGCAGCACACCATCCTTCTTAGACTGGTATTAATTATCTTTGAAGGCTTAGCTATGTTTATAGAGTAGTATTTTCTTACTAGACAAGTCATTCATTTTTAATCTCCTCGATACTCAATGTAGATTGAATATCTGTAGGAGAAAGAATATCAGGGTAGTCGCATTAAAACTGATGAGTTTCATTAAATGCCAGCTCTTGAATGTTGTCTTTCTACATCAGTCTGTATAATGTTTTCTTCTTAGTGAACTTAAATTAAGTCTCTGATTCGTTAAAATCTCGGAGTCATTCCTTTTTTAAATGTAAAGTGAAATTGTGAAGGGAAGAGCAGAAAACAAAACTTGGGTTTACAGCAGACGAGTTAAAATGGCTTTTTCCCTAGGGTTTTAAGGGAAAAGTTCTTCTTCACTTATATTAAAAAGAACATGTGGGATAGATAGAGTAGTTCTTATCATGGTGGTGTTACTGCTGGTTTCAGATTCTCTTAATTGTGAATTAGAGCCACAGTCATCATTTAGATGGTTTCAGTATAGTTCTTTTCCATTGTCCAGGTACTTTATCTGCTCTGCTGATGAGTAGCAAAACACCCGTTTCTTTAAGACTAAACTGTTTGCTTGTGCTTGTTGTAGGCAAACCTCACAGTACCGGTAGCTCTGAGCGGATTCAGCTCTCAGGAATGTACAATGTCCGCAAAGGCAAGATGCACTTGCCGGTGAACCGATGGACCAGACGCCAAGTCATCCTGTGTGGGACCTGCCTGATCGTGTCATCTGTGAAAGACAGCGTGGCCGGAAAGATGCACGTGCTGCCGCTCATCGGCGGCAAAGTAAGTGGGACCCAAACCAGACACCGACAGGCTTTCCAGCCTCCTAAGGAGCTCTGCTGTGAACCGGCCCTGTAGTGGGGCTGGCTGGTTCTTGCCTCATCGTTCCCGGCGTGCCTCTGCAGTGGGCATTTTGGGTTGGTGGAGTTTTGGAATATGTCATTGCCGTTGACTCACATGAGGCCTTGGTGCCGTTTGCCTCATCCGTGTCTGTATTTTGGGGCGTCCCTGCTGGCTCAGGCTGTAAAGGATCTGCTGGCAGTGCCGGAGACCCGGGTGCAGTTTCCGGGTCGGGAAGGTCCCCTGGGGAAGGGAATGACTGCCCACTGCAGTGTTCTTGCCTGGAGAATTCCGTGGACAGAGGAGCCTGGCGGGCTACAGTCCATGGGGTCACAGAGCTGGACACACTGAGTGACTGACACTTTCACTTTTTCACTCACTTTCTCATGCCTCACAGTTACGAGCCTGAAAACAGAGCACCTGGAATTTCACTGTTATATTTCAGACTACTGGTGATTAATTATTTATGAGAGGATATCTTTTGATATTGTGATAACATATTTTGTAGTGTAGTTTAGTGATCCCCAGGTCCATGACTTTAGATCATTCAGGCGTGCTTATTGAAGGTTAGACTCTTCAGCAGGAATCTCTGATTCTGCTTTGCCTTACCTCTCTACTTGTGTTTTGTGACCAGTGAGGTTAACATGCTTAGTTTATCACTAAAGCTAGTCATGACTTTTGAACCTGAAATGCATCTCATTTCAGAGAAAGCCCATGATGCAGCTGATAGATACTCCCAGCATACTGACTGCTTTCCTTTGGACATGTTAGCTATTTTATTTCTATCATTTACAAAATAGGAAGAAAGAGGTTGCGTCGGAAGATATTCTATTCTTGTCTTTGCCAGATTGATTTATAAACCCCAAGCATTGGTAAGGGTATCATTACCATAATTATATGTCAGTATTTCCTGATTTTTAAATGATATGACAACCTGTTAATAAAGGGAAAGGCAAATTTGGATGAAAAAACAGGTTTGTGGAAATCAGGGCCATATTAAGAATTGTTTTCTTGGGCTTCCGTGGTGACTGACTGGTAAAGAATCTGGCTGCCAGTGCTGTCCCGGGTCCGGAGGGTCCCCCGTGCCACAGAGCAGCTAGGCCCGTGAGCCTGCGCTCTAGAGTCGCAACTGCTGAAGCTGGCACGCTCAGAGCCTGCTCCCCACGAGAGGTGCCAGGCGAGGGGAAGCCTGGACGCTGCAGCGAGGAGCAGCCCCCTCTCTCCACATAGCGGCGGACACCCGGCACAGCCGAAAATAAAAATAAATAAATAAGTGATTGTTTTTAAAGCATTAAAAAATTTTTTTCCTTACCATTTTCCCCCTGAACAGGCATGGGAAAGGAGGCAGGACATGGAAATTAAAAAGAGAGGAATATAAACTAAATATAAAGTAATTTACTTCGTTAAAGTACTTTTTTTTAATTGGCAAGCGTTTGATTTGTTGATTGCAGGGATTGGAAATCAAGAGGGAAAGAAAAGACCAGATGTGTGCAGTAGCACATGGTGTTTTGTTCACCTGCTGGGTGGCAGCTGCATTCATGAGTTTCAGTTGTTCTTTCCGAATGTGTAAACAGCCCATGTCAATATTCCCCCCCCCCCCCACTATCATCTGCTCTAGTCTTAATTCTAATACTTGATTGTTAAAAAATGGATTTGGCTAGTCTGTGAGGTATGTTTAGGGCTGTTTCATTTGTCTGTTTTGAAACTTTGGCTTCTTAACTTCTGTCTGAGCACTGAATTAGTGGCAATTTATTACTGAAGATCTTGGTCTTTGGATGGATGAATTACTGAAACTCAGTCATCGTTATTGCTTCCATAACTCATCATTGAAAACGCGTGTTTACCCTTTGCTGCCCCGACAGGTCAACAGTCTGTGTCTTACTCCTCCATGATGTTGGGCATTTGCAGAGGCTAATTTAATATGACTATTTGTTAAATACCCTCTATAGGGAAGCCACTTTGCTTGGCATCTCAGAAATACCAAGATGGGTAAGTCACCATCTCTGCCTTTGAGTAGCTTGTAATTACTATCTGGAAGTGAAGGATGGACCGCAGATGTGCTCCACAGAGCTGCAAGAACAGTGTGGGAGGGAGTGGAAGGGGAGATTCCCTCTTGTGGGGTGAATCGGGCGCCTGTGATGGAGGAGGCAGCAGTTACGGTGGAACGCAAAGAGCGGAAGGTCTCTTGCCACCTCAGGAAGATGGTCAGAAAGATGACTGTGCTCTGAGAAGCAGCCACAGGAAAGCAGTGGTGCCAGGAAGGTCAGAGGATCCGGTTGTAACCAGCATCTTCATTCAGAGCTAGAGACTGGTTCCGTTTCCCAGGCCTCTTATTGGATGCACTTCTGCCACTGAGTGAATTGAAAGTTAATAGCTTCTGTTTCTCGCAGACAAACCTTGTAAAACCTGTTTTGTGCTAGTCTTTAAAATAATGGAGTATGTTGAAAAATTGAGTCTTTTAAAACCTGTTAACCAAGTTAGGAAAAAAAAAATTCACTCTTTGCAGTCTGTTTTCTTTCATCTGTGTTCCTTTTCTCATTGGGTTCTGTTGTTAAAAAACTGAGAGAGAATGGAAGGAGTTTTTGTTTTATTTAATTTATATAAGAGCTCGAAATGGGGTGTGAGATGGATGGGTCCTAACCCAGCTGTAACTGCTGTAATAGTGAAACTCGATATAATAACTCGAGCATGATCATTAGTTTGCATTTTCAAATGTAGAATTCAAATATGAAGTTTATTAAAGCTTCATTGTTGAAAAACATTTAATAAATAAATTTTTGTTCACTGTGCAATTATTATATTTAATTTCTCCTTTAAAGTTTAACATAAAATTTAGATAACTTATTTAAACTAATCCTTGAGGTATTATTTGTCCAGTCACAAAGCATAATAAGTTGCGTGACTGTGACTTACTACTCAGTCCAGAAATCGCAGCAGCATCAGTGCCAGGGTTTCTGCCGGAGTTGCCCTTTTACCTGTCACGTTACCTCCTCCTGACCTAGAGAAGCCCACTGTCCTAGGATAGGTGTTCGTTATTCTCTTACAGTTTTGAAATAAACTTGATCACATGACTTTGCTTTGACCTTATGAAGCTGGGGTCACCCCGTTTGTAGTTTCCTGTGGTTGGATTTTTCACCCAGTGCCGCGCCTCACAGTAAGAGTCCTTGTTGCCTGCTGTCGGTCGTCTTCATTTCTCTGCGTCACCCTCTGTAAGTGTTCCAGGCTTCCAGAATTTCTCAAGCTGTTTTCCTGTGGATGGACGTTTGGGTTGCTTCTAGTTTGTTATGGAAAATTCTCCTGAGATGGTCTTATTTTGATATGCCTCCTGGTATACAAGCAGGTTTTCTAGAGCAGCAGTTCTGATTTCTTGCTGCTGTGCCTGAAGGGACATTTGGTAATAGGTACAAGCGTTTTGATAAGCTTAGTTATGCTGTGGTAACAAAACGCCCAGATCTGAATGCCCAACAGTTACTTCTCACTCACATTATTTGTCCAGTGTGGGATGGCGGAGATTTCTTCTTTCAAATGACTATGTAGAGACTCAGCCTGATGGAGGCCCTGTCTCTTACCGTGTCGTGACATGTGGCTTCCTTCGCTGCTTAGGCAGGAGAAGAGGCACCTGTAGAGTCATTCGCTGGCTCTTGCTGGGGAAGTGACACACGGAGCTTCTGCCCCTGGCTCATTGACCAGAACTAGCCGCATGAGTCCACCTGAATTGCCAAGACTCTGGGAAAAATAGATGGTGTGCTTGGTTAATACTAGAATCTTTTGCTGCAAGGGGACACTGTTGGCATTTAAAGTGCAGGGACTCAGAGTGAAATGTCACGCAGAAGTACTAAACAGTCTTGCACAGTGCACACAGAAACTCTTCAACCCAAAATTCTGTGATGCCTGCCTTGAGAAACACTGCTCTTAAGAATGCAGCCGCTGGGCTGTAGGGCTCATATGCACGCTTATTCTTACAAGGTGATACCCAGTTGATTTCCAAGGTTGTTGCACCATTTCATACTCACATTGGTGTACAGGTGTTCCTGTTTCTCTCTGTTGTCACCAAACTTTATTAAGGTGTGACTGATATACAACAGTACGTTTTGATAACAAAAACATTCTCCTTTGTACCCTCCTGTCCTGCTTTTCTGCTCACTCCTGCTGCTGCGAAGCTGCTTCAGTCGTGTCCGACTCTGTGCAACCCCATAGACGGCAGCCCACCAGGCTCGCCCCTCCCTGGGATTCTCCAGGCAAGAACACTAGAGTGGGTTGCCATTTCCTTCTCCAATGCATGAAAGTGAAAAGTGAAAGTGAAGTCACTCAGTCGTGTCCAACTCTTAGCAACCCCATGGACTGCAGCCTACCAGGCTCCTCCGTCCATGGGATTTTCCAGGCAAGGGTACTGGAGTGGGGTGCCATTACCTTCTCCATCTGCTCACTCCTACCCATTACCAAAAAACAGACTGATTTCTCTCAATACAGATTAGTTTAAATAGCATTTTTAAAAATTAAATTTTCTTCATGACCCAGATAATCATGATGATGTGATCACTAATCTAGAGCCAGACATCTTGGAATGTGAAGTCAAGTGGGCCTTAGAAAGCATCACTACGAACAAAGTTAGTGGAGGTGATGGAATTCCAGTTGAGCTGTTTCAAATCCTGAAAGATGATGCTATGAAAGTGCTGCACTCAATATGCCAGCAAGTTTGGAAAACTCAGCAGTGGCCACAGGACTGGAAAAGGTCAGTTTTCATTCCAATCCCAAAGGAAGGCAATGCCAAAGAATGCTCAAACTACTGCACAGTTGCACTCATCTCACATTCTAGTAAAGTAATGCTCAAAGTTCTCCAAGCCAGACTTCAGCAATACGTGAACCGTGAACTCCCTGATGTTCAAGCTGGTTTTAAAAAAGGCAGAGGAACCAGAGATCAAATTGCCAACATCTGCTGGATCATGGAAAAAGCAAGAGAGTTCCAGAAGACATCTATTTCTGCTTTATTGACTATGCCAAAGCCTTTGACTGTGTGGATCACAATAAACTGTGGAAAATTCTGAAAGAGATGGGAATACCAGTATGCAGGTCAGGAAGCAACAGTTAGAACTGGATATGGAACAACAGACTGGTTCCAAATAGGAAAAGGAGTACGTCAAGGCTGTATAATGTCACCCTGCTTATTTAACTTCTATGCAGAGTACATCATGAAAAACGCTGGACTGGAAAAAACATAAGCTGGAATCAAGATTGCCGGGAGAAATATCAATAACCTCAGATATGCAGATGACACCACCCTTATGGCAGAAAGTGAAGAGGAGCTAAAAAGCCTCTTGATGAAAGTGAAAGAGGAGAGTGAAAAAGTTGGCTTAAAGCTCAACATTCAGAAAACGAAGATCAGGGCATCCGGTCCCATCACTTCATGGGAAATAGATGGGGAAACAGTGGAAACAGTGTCAGACTTTATTTTTTTGGGCTCCAAAATCACTGCAGATGGTGACTGCAGCCATGAAATTAAAAGACGCTTACTCCTTGGAAGAAAAGTTATGACCAACCTAGACAGCATATTCAAAAGCAGAGACATTACTTTGCTGACTAAGGTCCGTCTAGTCAAGGCTATGGTTTTTCCTGTGGTCATGTATGGATGTGAGAGTTGGACTGTGAAGAAGGCTGAGCGCCGAAGAATTGATGCTTTTGAACTGTGGTGCTGGAGAAGACTCTTGAGAGTCCCTTGGACTGCAAGGAGATCCAACCAGTCCATTCTGAAGGAGATCAGCCCTGGGTGTTCTTTGGAAGGATTGATGCTAAAGCTGAAGCTCCAGTACTTTGGCCTCCTCATGCGAAGAGTTGACTCATTGGAAAAGACTCTGATGCTGGGAGGGATTGGGGGCAGGAGGAGAAGGGGATGACCGAGGATGAGCTGGCTGGATGGCATCACGGACTCGATGGACGTGAGTCTGAGTGAACTCCGGGAGTTTTTGATGGACAGGAGGCCTGGCGTGCTGCAATTCATGGGGTCGCAAAAGTCGGACACGACTCAGCGACTGAACTGAACTGATTTTCTTTTTGGTGTATAGAAATGTGGTTGATTCTTGAGTATTAATCTTATATCCAGTCACCTTACTAAATTTTCGTATTTTTGTAAAGTCTGTGGACTTTTTCATGTTTGCTGTGTAGCTAATCATTTCATATTCAGATAATGGCAGTTTTCTTTCTTCCTCAGTACATTTCTGTGTCTTACTGTAATGGCCAGCACTCTAGTACAGTATTGAGCAGAAAAAGTAAGAGAGTGATATCGCACCATTAACATTGAGGTGTGCCTCAGATAAATACCCTTTGTTGGCTTAAGTGAGTTATCTGTGTTCTTAGTTTGATAAGAGTTTTTATCTTGAATGATGAATGGGAGGAGAATGTTACCAAAAGCTTTTTCTGCAACTGAGGGGTGACCATATGACTTTCTTTTTTTAATCTGTTAATGTGATTAATGATTTTATAATTCCAATAACATTAAACCATCTTTCCTAAGGTAAATCCAGCATTTGTTCTTGATGTGTTTTTTTCCATATTGCTAAATTCTGATGCCACATTATGTTCAAGATGAGTGTTCGTGACTAAGGTTGGCCTTCAGTTTTCCTTTCTATTACTGGTCTGGTCTGTTCTGGGTTCTACTGGCCTCATATTTCTTTGCTTGTTTGGTGGATTGGTTTGCAATGTTCTATTTCTTGGATTTTTTATAAAACTCATCTACAAAATCATATGATCCTGATCTTTTCTTGATAATTAAAAAAGTACTAATTTATTTTAATGGTAATAAAACTGTATGTCTGATTGTTTTCTTGACTTGGTGTTGGGCTTCCCAGGTGGCGTGGCGCTAGTGGTAAAGAGCCTGCCTGTCTGTGCAGGAGACCTCAGAGACATGGTCTTGATTCCAGGGTGTCCCATGGACAGAGGAGCCTTGCGGGCTACCTCCATAGTGTCACGAAGCAGGCATGCCTGGAGTGACTTAGCGTTAATAAAATGTGTTTTCCAAAAAATTTGCCACAAAATTGTTTATGATAACCTCTCTTTAATCCCTGCTTAATATGTTGTTTTCCTTTTCATTATTAATCTATATTCAATTGATATCATTGATCAGTATCAATTGATATTCAATTTTGTTAGCCTTTTCAAAGAATTACTCTTTTGCTTTGTTACTGTTCTCTACTGTGCACTTGATCTCCATTTTACTAACTTCCGCGTTTTATTACCACCTTCCTTCTGCTTGAGTCACTTTTTTCCCCTAAGTTTGCTAGATGCATGGCCAATTAAATTAA
This sequence comes from Capra hircus, assembly GCF_001704415.2. Taxonomy (NCBI): domain Eukaryota; kingdom Metazoa; phylum Chordata; class Mammalia; order Artiodactyla; family Bovidae; genus Capra; species Capra hircus. The sequence goes on from NC_030831.1 coordinate 61,342,912, forward strand.
TTTTCTGCCTTCTTTTCTAATATGAGTATTTAAAATAAAATTTCCTCTGTGTACCTGCTTTTTATTACAGTCCATAAATTTCAATATGTAATATCTTTAATCGTGTAATTTTGAGAATTTCTAAATTTTGACTGCAGTTTCTTTTTCTTAACCTGTGATTTGTTTAGAAGTATATTAATTTTCTAAATATTGATTTTTAATTTATTACTGATTTTTAATTTGACTTTATTTTGGTCCCAGAACATAATCTATGTGATATTGATCTTCTTGAATGATTTTACATTTTCTTAGTGACTTGATTTGTGGTCATTTTGGTAAATGAGACATAGGAAAACATTCATTCTTTAAGTAAAACATAGGTGTTTGTGTAGTATCATGTTACTTTATTGTTTGGACTGTTTCTTCTTATGAAGAATTTATTGGGAGTAGAAATTTGATTCGACTAATATCACTGCATTATTGGGACTTGAAATTTCTCATGGTAGGGTTTTACTTCAGGTTAATCTCAATTTCACAATAAGCTAAAAGAAAAAAAGAAACTTACTTAACATGCTTGAAAATCTCTTTTTACAAAGGCATGTAATTCAGAGCAATACGAAAGTCCCCTAAGTAAAAATCCACCTGCAGTAAAAATTCTTCAGTAAAATCTTAACTGCAGGTCCTCCTAAGAGGAAGTAAGAACCTTGAGAGCACAGAAGGATAAGAAAGGTAGTCTGTTCCAGTTTGAAACAGGAAGATGAGAATTTCACTACTGAGGGGAAATCTAATGAAGGTAAAACCCCCTTTTTGGTTTCCTTGTAATTCAGATTGGCTGGTCAGACTTGGGAGCTTTCGTGCTTGAAGCGTGCTTGAAGCAGTGGGGGCGCGCCGAGGGCTGAGTGCAGAGCCGAGTCGCTGGTTTGGGGGAGGCGGCGAGCCAGGCGCACGGCCTGCTTTCTGACGTGCTGCTGCCGCTGTTTGTCTCTACAGGTAGAAGAAGTGAAAAAGCACCAGCACTGTTTGGCGCTCAGCTCTTCTGGACCTCAAAGCCAGACGTACTACATATGTTTTGATACATTCACAGAGTATTTAAGGTGGCTTCGGCAAGTCTCCAAGGTAAGCAGGAATTTTGTTCAGCTTCTGGCTGGCTCAAGAGTTGCTTCTGCTTTACAAAATATAGTTACACACTCTTTTTTCTTTTCCCTTCCTCCAGCAACTGCCAGTAGTTATCAGCGTTCAGTCTCTTTAAAAGCTCACTTTGGCGAAAAGTAGCTTTTTAAAACTTGTGTGTGCATTTGCCATTTTTGTTTATACTTAAAAAAGAATTCAGTATGTAGACTGTCATTATTATCTTAGTGGTATACAGAAGGAACATGAGGTTAAGAAATTTAAGGGACTGGCCCAGGGTAGGACAACTAGAAAACCACAGAACACCCAGAAATTGTCACAAATTTCCCCTTTCCCTCTGACCATCTCTTCTTATAAGCAGTCTAATCTTGTACCATCTCCCTTTCACCTTTTCAACTTACGTCTTTTGAATGACTTGATTTCTTTTTTTGTCTTAATTATTTTTACCACTTCATAGTCCTCTGTTTCAATAAGATTACCTTGACTTATGAAACCCAATGCGTCTGTGTGTGTGTGTGTGTGTGTGTGTGTGTGTGTGTGTGTGTGTGTGTGTGTGTGTGTGTGTACAGGAGCCCATGATAACGTGACTGGTAAAGAAGTGTTTGTGTTTCGGGTGCTGTGTGAGGATACTCTTTGCGTCCCCTTTGTCGCATTCTGTACAGTGGGCTGCATGGCAGGACTGTGTGCCTTGTTTGGGGTGTTTATGGAATGATGGAGCCTCCCTAGGGGGCAGAAGCATTAAAGTGGAGTCTGCTTCCATGGTTTTGAATCCATAACCCGGTCTGTCGCTCAAGTTCGCTGCCGGACCACTGCGTGATGTGATTATTTGTCAGGTGAGGGAGTGACTTTGAAAGGAATGCCTTTGTAAAGCAGTTAAGAGAAAAGAGACTATTGTTTAGAAAATCATCCTGAAATACTGGTCGCACTTGAATTACCAGGGAAAAACTACATTCTCTGGTGATAATGGTTTTCTTAGGGACGTTAGTTTTCCCTTTTAGAGAAGGTGTGGACAGAGTCTAGTTTGATAGATCTGAGAAGAGTCTCCCAATCTCGTAGGCAGCTGAAGCTTTCAAATGTACAAGACACTTCCCCTACTAGAGAAAATGGGAAAGATGACACTTCTCCTTCAGATATGCTTGTAGGATTAATGTGATGTAAGAGGCAACCAGTACATCCGTCTCGTTGTTTTGAAATTACTCTTGTGGTTGCTAATGTGAGGAGACAAATACTATATAATACTGTGCTTTTAACAGTAAGTGGGTGTATGGGTTGAAAGCAGTAAGTCAGTGGCCCACACTCTATTCAGAATAAAATGCCAAACTGGTCAAGCAAGGTGCTGTTTAAATTTCTTTCTGCATGGAAATATTGATTTTTTTTTTTTTTGGACCAAACTTTTTGTGTTGGAATAATCTTCTATTTACAGAAAAGTTGCAAAAACAGTATAGTCTCCATATAGTCCTCCTTCAGTTTCCCAAACATCTAATATCACCATGATCCACGTGTCAAAACTAAGTAATGTACTGCCTTGGTACATTACTCTGAATTCATTTATCTTTTCCCAGGTTTTCCATGAATGTCGTCTTCTGTTCCAAGACTGAATCTAGGGCACGACAGTGTATTTGACGGTCATGCCTCCTGTGTCTGCCCTGGGCTCTGACAGCAGCCTTTGGGAGTGAAGTAATTAGGAATGGCAGACATCAGGGAGAAAGATTCCTTTCTGAAAAGTCAAGGTGGGGGGACAGAGGGCAAATATTTTAATAAATGCAGATTTTAGATAGATACAGTGTCTTCCTTTTCTCCAACCTTAAAAACCAGATACACATTTTGAAATTTTTAGAAGTTATTATAGTTAGTGAATTAAAAGGGAAATGAGTTGTAAGGGGCTGGTTAAGAGGTTAGGTATTATGGAAGGAATAAGAGTGAGAACTCCCTACTTGGGGATTAAGCCCGTGTAAAATGTGGCTACACTCTTTAAACTTTCTGTGTTGAGGACAGTCCTATGATAGTGTCTTCTCCTTTGACCCAGCTTCCTGGGAGCGTGGGTTGGGACTGCGGGAAGAGGGTGAGAACTCGGCCCCTTTGGGGTAGTGCGTGTCTGGGCACCTGGAGTGGCACGGGCTGACGGTCACAGGGCTCTTCTACTTCTGGCTTCCCCTTTCCCTCATCTGTCCTTCCTCACACGTTGCTCTTCGGAAGCTACACAGTTTAGTCTCGCTAGGAGTTACTATGGAAACAGTGTCTTTTTCTTTTCTTCTTACTGAGAAACAAAACATTCACAGAAAGGATTACCCATATCCTGATGTTTAAATGAGGATTCATTTTAATAATAAGTATCTGAAAGAGAGACAAACCAACACCAGAAAGAAACATCTGAGTTTCTGATTCTTAATGACCATCCTCACCCATGAGGTTGGAAGGATAGAGAAAAGTGAATTTCAATGATTTTTTACTTAAAATGAATTAGGTCATTCATTTAAAATGAAAACTATGTTCAGTTGATGCTTCCGGATCTCTGCTACAAGAAAAATGTTAATCTTTGTTCTAATTTTTTATTTAATTCTGTGAACATTTATAAAAGGTTATTAATTAGCTGACTTCTACCAAGACAGGCTCTTATATATGTATTATTTTTAAACTTCATCTTAGGACTTAGTGTTGCTTGCCAAAACAACCCCCAAGGCTGTCCCTTTAGAGTTTTTCATTTGGATCGGATGTTAGCGGTAGATGCTGTGCAGGAAAGAGCTCCTTGGGGAGGGTCATTTAATACAGTATCGACTGTAAAGGCACCCCTGAAATATCGGTGCAGACATGCTTTAGAAAGCCACCAAACATCCTGCTGTACACGGTGTAAAAGGACTCTTTCCCCAACATGGATACGTGTCAGGTCTTTTTTAAATATTTTGAAAAAATTATTTTAATTATGAAAGTATGAGAACACATTTACAGGAGACTTGGAAAATACAGAACAAAGTTACACATCGTTCCACTGCATAGTACGGTTATTTTTTAGGTAGGTGACTGAAGGCTTTTAGTAGGAGTCTCAGTATTGAACTCTCAGAGCTGATAGAACGGACAGACAGCGGAAGGGATGCAGTGGACCGTGTGGCACCGGCCCACGTGACCGAGGGGGATGAGCACCGGCCCACGTGACCGAGGGGGATGAGCACCGGCCCACGTGACCGAGAGGATGCGGCTCTCACAGCAGCAGGGTGCAAACTCTGTGCAGGCTCCTGTAGACTGAACCAGGAGACACTGGACCATTTCCAGGGACATAGAACAAGGTGCAAAACTTTCATGGCCTAAAGGTGTTGAAATTATACACTCTGTTCTCTTATCACCATGGAATTAGGTTCAGTTCATTTCAGTCACTCAGTCGTGTCCAACTCTTTGTGGCCCCATGAACCGCACCACACCAGGCCTCCCTGTCCATCACCAACTCCCGGAGTTTACCCAAACTCATATCCATCGAGTCAGTGATGCCATCCAACCATCTCATTCTCTGTCGTCCCCTTCTCCTCCTGCCCTCAATCTTTGCCAGCATCAGGGTCTTTTCAAATGAGTCAACTCTTCGCATCAGGTGGCCAAGGTACTGGAGTTTCAGCTTCAACATCAGTCCTTCCAATGAACACCCAGGACTGACTTCCTTTAGGATGGACTGGTTGGATCTCCTTGCAGTCCAAGGGACTCTCGAGTCTTCTCCAGCACCACAGTTCAGAAGCATCAATTCTTCAGCGCTCAGCTTTCTTTATAGTCCAACTCTCATGTCCATACATGACTACTGGAAAAACCATAGCCTTCACTAGACAGACCTTTGTTGACAAAGTAATGTCCCTGCTTTTTAATATGGTGTCTAAGTTGGTCATAACTTTTCTTCCAAGGAGTAAGCATCTTTTAATTTCATGGCTGCAGTCACCATCTGCAGTGATTTTGGAGCCCCAAAAAATAAAGTCTGTCACTGTTTCCCCATCTGTTTGCCATGGAATGATGGGACTGGATGCCATTAGTTTAGAAATCAAATATTAAAAGATACTTGAAAATAACCCATATATTTTCACGTGCAGTGTGGTTTCAGAATGGTTGGGGGGCAGTGATGTGGGGGTGAGGGGGTAGCTGAGGAAGGGATTTTCAGAGGTGCTCTGGTCAGACATGCGAGCAGCTCTAGATGAGCTGGCCTAACTGGCCACTTCTGTGGCTCGCTTTGTTGCATGGATTTGTCTCAGACATGCTGGCTAATCCTGTGAATTCTTTTCAGAGTGAGTCTGCATGTGAATCTATTGCCTGAAGACATACTTATTTTTAATGTCCTAGTCACCTCTGTAACGCTGTGTTGTCCCACTTGAAAGTTTGTTTGTTGATTTCAAGGAAGATTAAAGGGGATTCAGATCACTGATTTAATGTTGTGCACAAATCTTGGGTTTTGGGCTTGTTGTATTCCCCAACCCCATGCAATAAGTATTTAAGTAACTTAATTAAATTAATCGAAGTATGCATGAAAATGTTTTTAACTTTTCATTACAGGAAGTGTTAAATATTAAGAAGTAGAAATAATTGCCCACACACCTGTGACTCAGCTTCCACAGAGGTCGGCCTGTGGGCAGTGGTGTGTGCGGGGTGAGTGGCCCCACGGCGTGAGTTCACAGGCCGTAAGGCCACGTGGGTGGTCCCCAGGTCTCTCCTTGTTGATTGGCAGTTAGCCTCGTGCCTGTGGCCATCACCCTGCTCATCTCTCTCTTTTAGTATCATAGTATTTTAATTTTCGGCGTTTTCTCTTTTTAATGAAAAGATAGAAAGTGACCATGTTGAAGTTGCTGTGATATTTCGGTTCATCCTCAATATGCATAGCATAAGCCAGTCAGAGTCCCGTCTCATGCGAAGTTAAAGATCACGTGAAATGATGAGTAAAGTCACCCTTTATATAAGAATAAGATATATGGTCAATCACAGTCGAACTTTTGCCTTCATGTACTTAAAAAGAGTGTTTTACTGTCCAGAGTTTACTCAAAGAGTACACCACTAACCAGAGTCAGGGATTTCTCGTGTAATAGTTTACAGCATGCGGGTCTGTGTTATTTGATGCAGCTTCAAGGAACCCTTTCAGATCACTTAGCGTCTTGTACATGTATTTTGCCTCTTGGCTTGAAGTATAATGTAGGGAGTGTGCTGCGTTTTGTCAGCTTGGCTGGTCTCTTGGCTGGTCAGGGTGTGCTGTAGTTGGGTACATTGGGGTTATAAGGGTAAGACGTTGCACTCTCAACCCTGTTCTGCTAAGACGCCAAGGGCTTCACAGGACTTTTATGGGAAACGCCTCCTTCACATTTTGTACCCGTTGCTTAAAGGATCACGGTCATTTGATCCTGGCAGTCTGTGTCTCTGATAGAATCTGAAGGAGAATGGAGGGTTTGAGGGACATGGATGTTAGTTTATGAAATGTCACCCCTATACCTAGAATATTGCTTTTGTATCAATTCTGTAGTGAAGGTATGAGAAAAATTTGGAAATGCAGTATATCTAGTGTTTAGGGACAGGAAGCATTGAGGAGGTGATGCGCAGGCAGAGTCCTGAGGAGGGAACGTTCACCTGGAGGCAGGGCGGAAGCGCATTTCAGGGAGAGGAGACGTCTGCAGGCGCAGCTGCGCACCGTGTGACGTCAGTGTGACGTCAATGTGACGTCAGTGTGCGGCGTGGAGGGGAGCAGGGAAGCGCATGGGAGGAAGTGCTTCCGGTCTGGGTGCTTTCCTGCGCGCTGATTCTGTTTTCCTGGGAAAACTCGACGATGTTACCCACTAGTTTAACTAAATTTTCCAAGATGGTAATGGATTTGTTCCACAAAAATTCATACTGTGGAATCCTTCCTTGTTATAGATATAAATAGCAGTTATGAAATTAGGGAGCTTAGAAATTCATCTTTGAATTTAAACTAATGATAAAGTATTTGGGATTACGTTAAGTTTTGTTTTTGTAATATATAAGACTGATTAGTGAAAATAAAATGATCTCTTTGCAGTTATGACGGTTCATCTTGTTTGCACATCGCTAATCTCCCCCACTGTGGTAACTATTGGTTCTGAGATCCTAGTTAATATATCTCTAAAGAAGGGGTTTTTCCTTCATTCTAAGTCATTTCCATTTAAAATTACTTAATTCTCTTTTCTTCACAGTTTTTCAATCTGCCTTTGTGCTGGTGGAAAAGATAGCTTGTTTCTTACCGTATCCTGACCGAACCCCGTCTTGGGGAAGTGGCGCTCCTCATGTGCTTCCGTGTGAGGCTCGCCCAGCGTCTCTCTCCCTCCTCCCGGCCCCCTGCCCTGCCTCTGCTGGTCTCTCCACACCTGTTTAGGGCTGGCGGGTGAGAGTACTGAGGGGGAATGCGAGGGTACTCGCCCCACCCTTTCTCTGTGCCAGGCATGCTTCCAGGCTCCACTTCTCATCCAGACTTCAGCAGATGGGAGAAATGTATTGCTCATGTGTGTTTTAGCTGTATGTTGTTGTTAATCTCTAATAAAATACAGTCTAGGTTTTCAGAAAGGAACTTATAGCCATGTTTTAAAGTAACAGTATGTGATTTTAAGATTGGGAAGTAGTTGTCAAAAACATAATGTTCCTTGTAGTTTTTTGGAATAATTGCCTTAACAGTTATTTGGCATTTTCTTCCAGAGTGGTCTTGGGCCTTCCCTGGCAGCCCAGTGATTAAGACCGCTGGCTCCTGCTGCAGGGCCGGGGTTCCCATCAGGAAATAAGATCCTGCGTGCCTCGAAGTGAGGCCAGGGGATGGACTGAGAAATAAGACTGTCTCTTGCCACTTTATTTTTTTTAAGTGTTTTTTAACCTGAAGTTCTAGTCATCATCAACCGTCTCTTAGTTGAGTGACTTAGCATTTAAGATTTGAGAAGGACCTTGTGGACTTCCAGACTGACTTCCCTCCTAAATAAAAAAGGGCTACCGCCTTTCAGACACCTATGGTGTCTAAAGATAGTGCTTTCTTAGAAGTGAGCTGAGGTCTCCATCCCTGCACGCTTGGCTCACTGCTCTGGCTTAACCCAAGGCAAGCGTCGCAGTCCCTCTCCTGTGTGATGACCTCGTGACTATTTGAGTTTCCACGCCTTCCCCCATGCCTTGGCAAGCCACTCCTAGGAGGGGCATCTCTGATAATTGCAGCAATTCCCTCATCACTTGGCTCCCAGACTCCTCCTCTTGGTTTTCCTTTGGGTACTCTGCAGTTTCCTGATAGGAAGCTTGCCATACCATCCGATGAGCACAGAGGATGTGCCCACTGTTTACCATTCTTCAGATGTTATTGCAAAATGAGTGAGTGAGTTACTCATTCATGAGGCCAGCAGCAAAATCAAAAGACTCTCTGTTTCTCCCCAACCCCAAATTGTTAATAATAAAATCATTTAGCCAGTGAATTGATGGAGTAGTGACAACAAATAGTGGTAGCTGACGCTTGGAACTTTCTCCTGTGTGCCAGGGTCTGTCCTGGGTGCTCCGCAGTGCACCTGCGGGGCAGGTGCTCACGACAGTGTACAGGGCCGGGCTTTCGAGTTGAAGGAAAGCGCCCTCGAGGAGGTGTCCTCGTCGCCTCTTAGACGTGGCGCGTGAGGTGCCCAGCGTGCTCTGTGCAGCAGGTTCTGCTGCCTTGCCCCTTTCCTTCTGGTTTACTTCCAGTGTTCTGCAGCCACATGAAGAGACGAAACAAACCGCACTTCAAATAGCAGCTGAGATTTATTGGCTGAAAATATCGAAGGGAAGGCTCAGGGCTTCGTGTGCACGGCTGCCGGTAGCCTGTCGGCTGCTCTAGAGCAGAAGGCGGCTTACAGGCAGTCTGTGGTGCTGCTGAGGCATCTGACACCATCACTGCCTGGACCACTGGCCTCCCTAAAGGGTGACCAGGAGGGACTTGGGAAGTCTGAGGTGCCTTCTGAGTCACCCAGGGCAGCTTAAGTCAGTGTTGGTGTTGAGGGCACTGCTCTTGTCTACCTCTTCCAAAACCAGTCAAGTCTGGCTGCGTCAAGAACTTATCGTACATGGTTAACCAGATCTCTGCATCTGGTCATATTATATTTTGAAGTGCAGTCACTTTCATCTGAGTGTTAGACCAGTGTAAAAATACATGGTGTGTGTCCATGTGAACCAGGGCACTTTGGTTGTGTCTGACTCTCCGTGACTGCAGCCCACCAGGCTCCTCTGTCCATGGGATTCTCCAGGCTAGAACACTGGAGTGGGTTGCCATGCCCTCCTCCAGGGGATCTTCCTGACCCAGGGACAGAACCTGCATCTCATGTCTCCTGCGTTGGCAGGCGGGTTCTTTACCAGTAGCGCCCCCTGAGAAGCCCCCCTCCAAATAAATACATGGAGTCTTAAGTGTTTAATTTGCATGATATTTTTACTTACCTTGGAAGACGCCAGTGATTGTAACCCAGAGTATTGGATTATCTGCAACTATCCTGAAGAGTTAGATCCTTCTACCCACTGGTCTGATTTATTTTATAAAGTAAGGAATACTAGAATAATTGAAGAAAATCCCAGTGAGCTCTCGAGGTTAAACGTACTGGACCTTGTATGTTAGATTGGAACTTAAGCATTGAGGTGTTTGTATAATTTGTATTTTAAATAGAAAACCAAGTAGCTTGTTTCTAGGCTCTTTAGAAATATTTCTGTTTAATGTGAATTTATGTTACTTCTTATAATAGAAAGCTCAAATGTAAGACTTTTGGGGTTAGCGATCTTCCCCCCGTCCTTTGTGGAGGAGCGGCCCCTTGGGGAAACGCTCAGAGGCTCTCCAGTGGTCCTACTCTAAGGAGCTTGTTTACATGTATTCTGCCAATAAGGAAATGAGGAAGGAACTCTGAGTTCAGATTTGATCTCCACCCAAGCCGAGTCCTATTTTCCTGTTCTTACCGAGAAACACAATGGGATTTCTGTATGTGCAAAGGAGGCCACTCTTGGCCTGGAGACCCGATGAACAATGCCGGAGGCCTTGGGGACCTTCTCCGAGCCTCTCACCGTGCGTGTGGCTCCAAGAGGGCGAGGCTCCTGGCCTGCTAGTCTGGTTTCCACCATCCCACGTGCTCCTGGGACGTGTCCCGTGGCTCTGCCTGCTCCTGGGGGTGCAGTGCCAGTCCACACAGGGGCCTTCGAGGACCTGTCTGTCTTGTCCCGAGAGGGGACCGTCAGCGCTGGACAGCCGGGGGCTCGAGATCTGTGCCTTCTGCCCCTCTGCACTGCTGCACGTGCCTTCTTGAATTATGCTTGTTGGGTATCTGTGCCCTCAAGGGGCCTGCGTTCTGAAGATGATCAGTCCAGGGCTGCTTCCTAGAGGCAGGTGGTAACCACGCTGACGGGGCACTCCTCCCCTTCACTAGCCTGGCAGAGAGCTCGGGACGCCTAGCAGGAACTCGAGGCCTAAATTTCTCAGTATTGGTGCTCCTTACTGTTACATGTGCTTAGTCACTTCACTCCTGTCCAACTCCTTGTGACGCTGTGGACTGTAGCCTGCCAGGCTCCTCCGTCCATGGGATTCTCCAGGCAAGAATACTAGAGTGGTTGCCATTTCTTCCTCCAGAGGCTCTTTCCCACTCAGGGACCGAGCCCGCATCCCCGGCGTCTCCTGCGTTGCGGGCGGGCCCTTTAGTGCCGCGCCCCCGGGGAGCCCGGCTTCCTTGTCAGCCCTGGTCCTCTTGCAGGGACTTCTGTTTGTCTGCTTACCCGTCAGTCAGTCATCCGTCTAACGCTTCTCTTCTCTCTCTCTCTCTCTCTCTCTCTCTCTCTCTCTCTCCTTCCTTTCCTTTTCCAGCCTGCCGCTCTCTGTACTGCTTTATTCTTTGGTCTCGTCACTACGTTCTAACAGGCCCCTTACAGTCTCAGTAAGCCGCCTCTGGGAACTCGCAGCCGCTCCGGGAACACCCTCGCCCGCTGAGCTGCTGCTGTCCTTTGTGCTTGGCTGTGACAGCCTCTCCACACCCTCTTTGTCTTCATTTATTTGATTACGTCTGGTGGTTTAGAATACTGTGTAAATTTGTGTATTTTATTTCTTGGATTTTTAGCTGTTTCATATCTACTTATTTAAGGCTAAGACATAATTGCCAATGCAGGGATCAAACCTGGGTTTCCTGCATTGCAGGCAGACTGTTTACCGTCTGAACCACCAGGGACGCCTAAAGAAATAATAAAATATCAGAACTTAAGGTAGAACTTAATAAATCCAAAATTGGTAGTTTGATATGCCCGTATGAGGACATTATTAATCTATAGATTTTAATTAATTTTATAGGAAGGTTTTCTGCATCTGCTGTTAAGCAGATTTTATGAAATGATAATGAAGGCAGGTTCAAGAAATGAGAGGTCATTGTGAAAAGGTCTGGAATCAAGGCATTACGTATGTTTGTAGAATTTTTTTTTTTTTAAGAAATTATTTCATGTTTTGGAGCAGTGACAGTTTAAAGTTTATTAAAATGAGAAAATCTCTGATATCAAGTATTACAAAACTTTTATTGATGAAGATAAAATTAAAAGTAAGTTGTTAGAGTACTTAGCTAGTAAAGATGAATAAACCCTACCATAAATTCATGTTCTCATACATGCTTATGCCTTCCCAAAGCATCTGGAAGCGGGGAGTGGGGTAAGAATTAAAACCAAGTAAATTGAGGTTAAGAATTTTTTACAGAAATTTAGTAAACTCCCCAGAGACTATCCCTATAGCCAGGGCATGATTTCCCAAACCACTGAAGGCTAGGCCAGAGCAATTAATGACTCATAAAGCCAGTTTACAGCAATATTTTACTTTGCACAGCGGAATTATTTATGCTGTTTCAGCTGATTCAACCAAGCCTTTCAGAATCATTCTGTTTAATTTTGAGCCTGCTTTGCACATAATAAGTATAAACAGTATTTCACTATAGTGGGGACAAAAAAAAAATCACCTGGTTGTCATTCTGAACTTTCCCTTGCTTGTGGAAGACGACTGTCCACTAAGTGAGTGGCAGGAATAATGGGAGTGACGTAGAGTGCAGGCCTGTTGCAAAAGGAAGATGATAATTTCCGAAGCACAGAGGGGATGGGTTAGGGCCAGGAGAGAGGCACTGGTTGAGAACCACAGCCCACCAGACTCAGAGCAGAGATCGATAATGCAAGGCTCCTAACAGCTGGCAGAGAGTCGACCGAGGAAAGGGTCCAGCTGAGTGGGATGGTAGAGTTGTGTAGAAGCCTGGTAGATAATCCGGAAAGTTTGTTGTTCATATTACCATTTTTTTATGGTTAGTCTGCAGTGTTCTTTGGGGAAATAATCTGAGGGCCCAGTGAGCTTTTTGTTCATATGTGTTTATATGTTCCAGCCCTCAAGCTGGAAAAGACGACTTCTTAAGCCAGTGGCTGGGCTGTGTGTGCACACTCAGTCGCGTCCAGTTCTTTGCAGCCCCATGGACCATACCCGCCAGGCTCCTCTGTCCATGGCAAGAATGCTGAAGTGGGTTGCCGTTTCCTTCTGCAGAGGATCTTCCTGACTCAGGGACCAAACCCATGTCCCGCGCATCTCCTGCACTGGGAGGTGGATTCTTTCACTGGGAAGCTATGGTTGGGGTTCACGTGCTTTTCAGTGTGTCTCCCAACGTGTGTAGGCTCATGCGGGAAAATATCTCATTTGATTTACTGACTCTAAATTATTAGCCTCAAAGTTTTTGGTCATTTTTAATACAAACTAGCACTGATTTCCCAAGCCATGGTGACTTGAACTGATCTTCTGAAACCTGACTCCGTTCACATGTGGTTCACTCATGGTCTATGAGGAATGGCATCAAGCCATCTTTGCTCTGGGCTGAGGGCTCTGGGAGGAGAGGGGGACGACCGAGGGTGAGACGGCTGGAGGGCATCACCGACTCGATGGACATGAGTCTGAGTGAACTCGGGGAATTGGTGATGGACAGGGAGGCCTGGCGTGCTGTGATTCATGGGGTTGCAAAGAGTCGGACACAACTGAGCGACTGAACTGAACTGAACTGAGGGCTCTGTTAGGATTGGACCGTGGCAGTTACAGGAGCCTCCCTCTGGGTAGGACTTGAACTTGAGGCTGTCATTCAGACTCTGTGTGGCTGGGCCTTCACCATGCGACCTTGGGCAGACCCTTTAACTTTCATCTTTGAAGTGGAGATCAGTCCTTACTGTGCTGAGTTACTGTGAAGACGAAATTAAAAGACGCTTGCTCCTTGGAAGGAAAGCTATGACAAACCTAGACAGCATACTAAAAAGCAGAGACATCACACTGCCAACAAAGGTCCACACAGTCAAAGCTATGGTTTTTCCAGTAAGTCATGTTTGGATGTGAGAGTTGGACCATAAAGAAGGTTGACTGCCGAAGACTTGATGCTTTTGAACTGTGGTGTTGGAGAAGACTCTTGAGAGTCCCTTGGACTGCAAGGAGATCCAACCAGTCCATCCCAAAGGAGATCAGTCCTGAGTGTTCATTGGATGGACTGATGCTGAAGCTGAAACTCCAATACTTTGGCCACCTGATGTGAAGAGCTGACTCATTTGAAAAGACCCTGGTGCTGGGAAAGATTGAAGGCAGAGAAGAAGGGGACATCAGAGGATGAGATGGTTGGGTGGCATCACCGACTCAAGGGGCATGAGTTTGGCTGGGCTCTGGGAGTTGGTGGAGCTCATCGCAGGCTCGGGGAGGCCTGGTGTGCTGCAGTCCATGGGGTTGCAAAGGGCTGGACACGACTGAGCAACTGAACAACAGCCACAGGAAGAGGCTGCTTGCCGTGAGGGGTATAGAGGTGGCTCTCTCCTTTCTTCCATTTCCTGCCTTGAGGAGGGTCTTAGATTTAATAGGCACTGTGTAGGCAGGTTACAGCCTCTGTGGTTAGACCTGTTGGTAGTTCTTTCATTTGGGAGTTGTGTAAAACCTCTTTGTGATGGCGGGCTTACCTGCCCAGGCTGATCCAGGGGGAAGCCCTTGAATCTCCTTTATTGCAAGGGCCTGGCACAGGGCAGAGGTGCCGCTCGCGGTTCGGTTCTCGTGGTCGTCTTGGCCGCCCTCTGCCATCAGGACATGTCTGGTTTCTGCTTTTCACCTCCCCCTGTTCCGCCATGACCCCCACAGGCCCCTTGCTTGCTGGGCTTTTGCTCTGAGCCATCCTCCCACTGGCTTCCAGCAGGAACAGGCTTGCGATCCAGAATGAGGAAAGAAATCAAATCCGACTTGACATTTAATCATTATCTTGTAGTTGTCCAGGGAGAGTGTTTATTTAGCCTGATGCTTCAGCCAAAAGGGAACGCGTCCTCTGCAGAGCAGTCCCTGTAGGAGGAACGCCCCGACCAGGTCGATGGCTGGTGAGAGACAAGGGCGGTGAAGCAGGGCCGTGTCATCGTCCCAGGAAACACTCCCAAGGGCCTCACTCAGCGCGGGGCAGTCCCCCTCTGTGAGCCTAACAGTCAGACAGAGACTCTTCTTGGAACCTTTGCATGACCACCCATTTTGCTGAAGCCGGAATCTTTACAGTGACCTCAAAGGAGCTGCAGGATCTCCTTACCTTTTCACTGAAGTCTTTATATCGAGATTACATTGCTTTTGTCTCAGTTAAACGCACAGACACGGAAGAGCACAAAGACTAATATGACAATTCCTGTTGTCTAACACTCTTTGACATGCGTGCGTGCTAAGTCACTTCAGCCGTATCCAGCTCTTTGTGACCCCGTGGACTGTAGCCCGCCAGGCTCCCCTGCCCATGGGATTCTCCAGGCAAGAACACTGGAGTGGGCTGCCATGCCCTCCTCCAGGGATGGAACCCGCGTCTCTTGCGTCTCCTGCACTGGCCGACGGGCTCTTCACCACTGGTGCCACCTGGGAAGACGCAGCTCCTCATACTTTCCGTCCTTATGGTACAGTGAATGAACAGACAGATTCCAGATCCCTGTCTTTCCGTTCCTGCTTTCATCTCCCTCCCTGCTTCCCTAGAGGCAGTCACTGGCATTAATCTGACACGACCACTGTATGTGCGGTGCTTAGTTGCCCAGTCGTGTCCAGCTCTTTGTGACCCCGTGGACTGTAGCCCGCCAGGCTCCTCTGTCCATGGGATTCTCCAGGCAAGAACACTGGAGTGGGGTAGCCTTTCCCTTCTCCAGAGGATCTTCCCAACCCAGGGACTGAACCCAGGTCTCCCGCATTGCAGGTGGATTCTTTACCATCTAAGCCACCTGGGACTGACCAGTGTGTGGCGTGTAGCTTTACTCACATATAACTATTCATGCATAATACATGGAATCATCATGTGTGTTAGGATTTTTTCATGCATAACATCATATGTGAAATTGTACAGCCTGCGTTATTTGTTTATTTGGGGCTTGGGTTTTTAATGAGTCCAGGTTGATGCACACAAATCTAGTCCAGCCATTTTAACTGCAGCTCTGAGTGGCAGGCTCGCTCGCTCTTGCGGGTTCAGAATACGTATCCCAGAGAAGGCCTTGGATTAGCCTGGCCGGGGTCACATGCCAGTCCTAGCTGGATCAGCTTGTGGGCTCAGCAGTGCGGCTCGGATGGCTGGAGCTGCGAGCACACGCCTCCCGCCCCTGGAGCATCATGCTCTGCAGCTCCCACTGGGATCTCATGCAGCTGAAGGCTTGTTACGGGAAGAAGTGGGAAAGGATTTGGGGCAGGCAGAAGCACAGATTGCCCAGTGAGCTCCAACCTGAGCTTGGCCGGCGGGGCCTCTGGGGGCCTCCTGTGGCGCCTGAGGCCCTGCTCCGTGCCAGTGCCCGGACGATTGCTGAAACTCGTGTCAGAGTGTGTTGCTTGGGAAGACCCCTGCAGAAGGAAATGGCAACGCACACCAGTATTCTTGCCTGGAGAATCCCATGGACAGAGGAGCCTGGCGGGCCGCACTCCACAGGTCGCCGAGAGTCAGACCCAGCGAGGTGACTGAACGAAGCACCGTGCGTGCCGAGCTCCCGCGGTGCCCTCACTCGGGCCGCGCCTCGGGGAATGGAAGGCCCGACGCGCCGTCACGCCCTCACCACAGGCTGGCACCTGGATGGACAAGTCCGAGTAATCCTTTCAACCTCACTTCCCATTCAACCTCACTTCCCATAAATGGGTTCTGCCAGGGAATCTTGTGTGGCCGTGGCATGTTTGCACCGGCTTTACAGGCCCATTTAATGCTGGCCTTTTTTTCACATCATTTGATTGCGTGGGTGACCTGGCCCTGTTTGGGATTTTCTTTTTCTTACTTAAGGGTGAAAATTCAAAGGAAGATGAAATTGCTGAAACGTGAACTCAGACTGACTTTGTAAAATCTTTTGAGTTGAGCCCTGCCAGCCCTTTTCCACCCCACAGTCCCCTTAGCTTTCATAGGTCCTTTCCAACCTCAAAGGTGCCATCAACAGTGTTTGTCATGCAGATTTACTCCTGAGTACCTTTTTTAGCATCAGGAGAATGTGGGTTCTGGTGAGTGTGAGACGTGTTTGGAAGTAGTCATAGCAGTCACCAGTTATGGAGTGCTGTCTCTGAGCCAGCTATGTAGATGGAGGTGTCATCTTAATGCCTGTTAAACGGGACAAAACCAGAGTTTAGAGAACTCGGCGGGGCACTCAGGCTCTCTCAGCTCGGGATGATGGAACCAGAGCCAACCCCCCTGAGAACCACGTTCCGCTGCCTTTCGTAATCACAGAAGAGTGAAGCTGGGGTTTGGTAACAGAAAAGGGCATCAGACTGATCACAGACAAGGAGTGGAGGTTTTGCCATGAAGCTTTGGTGAAGATAAAGAGCGTGAGGAGGTGTTGACCCAGATCCTGGAACAGTAACCCCACAGCCTTGGGGGGCGAGAGGAGCCAAGGTTTGTGTCAGTGGTCCTAAAGCCATGTCCATGGCGTAGATCGGCGCCGTGGTTCCCAGCGTACGAGAGAGAGAAGCGCAGGGCGCCCAGAGCTGTTTCTGCCTCCAGCATGCCCTGTAGCCCTGGGACTCTGGCTATCATGGGAGTCATTTAGCTGGGGATACTTTGAATATGTGGATAAACATTTAGACGTACAGTAAATTTCACATAGATTACCTACACGAAGCAAAACTGACACCGCGGGAGACAGGACCTGAAAAGTGTAGCAGGCAGTAGTGGATCTGATTATATGCTGCTGCTACTGCCAAACGTGGATGCAAGGCCACTGAGCCTGCTTTTCTTTGTGCTGTTTTTAAATCAGTATTTACAAGGGCTTTTGTTTAAGTTCAGTGTAGACCTTAGTGTCTGTCTTCCAACCCTGCAGTTCACTCTAAGGTGTCTCACATTAGTTAGCTCTGAATGCCCTTACCATGAATGTGTCCGGGGACATGATCCCTGTAGTTGGCGGGGACCCTGGGTGTCACTGCACCTGGCAGGATGGCCAGTGCTCTGTGTCACCTGTCTCCTGTACTAAGTCACTGTCAGCACCTTCCGGGGGCGGGTCACTGTCAGCACCTTCCAGGGAGGGGCACGATTTCCTCCCATGTTAATGCTTTAATTTGCTCAGTTCAGTTCAGTCGCTCAGTCGTGTCCGACTCTTTGCGACCCCATGAATCGCAGCACACCAGGCCTCCCTGTCCGTCACCATCTCCCGGAGTTCACTCAGACTCACGTCTATTGAGTCGGTGATGCCATCCAGCCATCTCATCCTCTGTCATCCCCTTCTCCTCCTGCCCCCAATCCCTCCCAGCATCAGAGTCTTTTCCAATGAGTCAGCTCTTCACATGAAGTGGCCAAAGTATTGGAATTTCAGCTTCAGCATCAGTCCTTCCAAAGAAATCCCAGGGCTGATCTCCTTTAGGATGGACTGGTTGGATCTCCTTGCAGTCCAAGGGACTCTCAAGAGTCTTGTCCAACACCACAGTTCAAAAGCATCAATTCTTTGGTGCTCAGCTTTCTTCACAGTCCAACTCTCACATCCATACATGACCACAGGAAAAACCATAGCCTTGACTAGACGGACCTTAGTCGGCAAAGTCATGTCTCTGCTTTTGAATATGCTATCTAGGTTGGTCATAACTTTTCTTCCAAGGAGTAAGCGTCTTTTAATTTCATGGCTGCAGTCACCATCTGCAGTGATTTTGGAGCCCGAAAAAATAAAGTCTGACACTGTTTCCACTGTTTCCCCATCTATTTCCCATGAAGTGATGGGACCGGATGCCGTGATCCTTTGCTCAGTCCTGTCTAAATGCTCTTGGTTTGGATTTGAATAATGGTGCTGATTGCATAGCAAGTCTGTGCTCCCACATGAGGTTACCTTGTTTCTGTCTGTGGAAAACAGTTACAGGGTGAAGGATGCTCTGGAAGCTGAACTGTGGCTTTTATCCCCCTGTAGGTCGCGTCACAGCGCGTTAGCTCAGTGGACCTCTCCTGCTGTAGCCTGGAGCATCTGCCTGCCAACCTCTTCTACAGCCAAGACCTCACTCATCTCAATTTAAAACAGAACTTTCTAAGGCAGAATCCCAGTCTACCAACTGCACGGGGGCTCAGTGAACTGCAAAGGTGAGCGTGCAGAAGCGGGTGGATAACTAGGAAGGGGAGGAGGTGTCAGCTTCTGATTGTTTCTGGACTGTTCAGGTGGGAAAGCTACAGTGGCGAACCTTTCTCTTTCAGAGGCTGGGTAGCAGGACTCTGGTAGTGAAGACACTGTCAGTTCTCATTCTCAAATTGTCCTCAGGGTCCCTCTTTGAAATGAATGATGTAGATATTCATTAACTGGATACATTTGTACAAGAAGAGCACTTCTCCTAAACCACTTGTATTTCTTAACCAATCTACAAATGTGTCTGGGAAAAGTTAATATTTGGTGTGAACTATATTTCTGAACTATAGGGGTTTGGTCAGATACTTCTTTCAAAATTTACAAAAAGGTCAGTTTTTTCCAAGAAAAGAAGTTTCCTTTGAAATCTAAGCACTAAAGTTTAAATCCATTAATACCACATTATCTGGGTGATTAGTGTATAGGTTTCAAGAGTAACACGGTAAATGAAAAGGGTCTGCCCTTTCATAACTAGAGGGCAGGGACTTTAATCTACATCTTTCTGAAATAGATTGAAGGATTTACCAAATTTTCTTTCTTTCTTTTTTGAGCAATGATCAATCTTGATTCTGTGGTAAATAAAGCCTCTGATGCTTACGTATTTGTTGCAAATATATGAGACAGTTACTCCAGAAGGATATAACTTTTAAAGAAAGAATGAATAGTCCATTTGTTTGTAAATGCCTGTTAATGATCATAGATTTAGCTATGATCATTAACCATTGTGATTATGTGTTTAAGATTTTTAACATCCAGAAAGAATAATCCATTAGTATTAATGTGAAGTTTGTGTGGATATGTTAGAGAAGGGAAGAGTGTTTCAATTGTCTTTTCAGATGATTGTGAGTATACTTTGATATGCTCAGTCGCTAAGTTGTGTCCGACTCTTAGCAACCCTGTGGATTGTCGTCCGCCGGCAAGAACACTGGAGTGGGTTGCCATTTCCTCTCCAGGTTATCTTCCTGCCTCAGGGATTGAACCTGGGTCTCCTGCATTGCAGGCGGATTTAAGTGGTAATTTCTTACATGTGGATTTCAATGTGGAATGTAAAACCCTTTCAGTAGACTTTTAAAATTCTTCTACATTAGGATACACTGGTCTTCCTGGCACTTTGAGTGGATCTTTGCCCATACATCATTTCATTGCATTAAGTGTTGGTCATTTGGAAAATACTGGTTTGTTGGGATAATACAGATATTCCAAATGTTAACATTCTTCGTTATGCAGTTTCAAGGAGTGGCTGTTGTTAATATCACCACTGATCTCATCAGAAAAAATTCTGAAGTATTGGGAAGTTGTCAGGCTCACTGGGGAAACGAGTTTTCCAGCATTTTAAATTTCAGTCGAAAGCTTGAAGGCTAGCCTTGGCAACAAATGCTGTCAGTTGTTTTCCCTGAAGTGACCTTCTCACTTCACTGTAGAGAAAGTGTCTGCCAAGAGCCCAAGTCTGAGCACTGAGCTTGTCGATTGTGCTTTCAGCTGAAAGTGGTGTTCTGTGCACACTGTGACCAGTGTGGCTCGCGGCTCACACGGTCGTGCGAGTGTTTCCTTGGGGTAACGGCACACTGCATAGGGCAGGGCCCTTTGTGTGCACTTCACATTTCATCACCCAGGAAATGAAGAAGATGCACACAAGGGTCGAGACGTAGTACAGGTAACTTTCTTGCCTCCTCATGGGCAATTTTAAAGTAAAATTGGAGTTATGCATTTTTTGAAAGAGTATTTTGGTTCTGATGCACTGGCCAAGAAGAGTCCTGGGACAGTTGGGACAGTTTGGTGCCTCAGTGAATTAGCTCCCTGGGCAGTAAGAACCCAGAAAGGTGTGCTCAAGCACTTCCTTATTTTTCCCTGGAGCTTTGGTTACAGTGAAAGGGAACCACAGGGAACTTCTCCAACTTGGGTGTTTATATGCCCTATGCACTGATAATACTATTTTTACTGACTCTCTTGTAATAACGTTACTGTGATTTTTTTTTTTTTTTTTTTTGGCTAAAGGGTAATATCATCATTTAGTCTGTCTTGGGTGTTTGGAATCTTTTGAAGCATTCTTGTGTATTTCCCATCAAGAGTTCTGCATCGTGCTGTTCAGTCCTGTCGTCTCAGAACAGAAGGGGCTGCAGTCCATCCAGACCAACACTTCCACTCCAGAGGCGAGGCAGAGGGAGATGTGAGATGCCAGAATCAGGTCAACACTGACCTTCTGGGAGCCGGTTAAGGGGATGTGATTTGGGAATGGTTTGAAGAGGGTTTGAGCTACATCCATAATGTTTATTTCTTTTAAAAAAGTTAGAGACAAATAGGCAAAAGGTTCAAAATGTTACTATTTGAAAAGCTGAGTAGCACATACTTGGATGATCATTAATGTTTTCTGTATTTTCCTGTTTGTGTATTTCATAATAATCCAAAAATTAAACCCTAAACAAAAAGAAAATCAAAATGTGTGTAATAACATAGGGGAATATGATAGCCCCAAAGAGTCAGCATTTATGGACTAAATAAATAAGTCTCTGGGTAGAGGGATCTTGGGGGGCATTGCCCTGCCTGTTGGTGCTTTCAGAAGCTCCTGACTGATCCCCCATGTCTGTTGATTCCAAATCTGTAAATAGCTGTTCAGTGCGTCCACCCTTCTCCTCTGCTTCCCGTCTCTTAGCACACACCCTCTCCAAGCAGCTGTCAGCTCTCACCTGGGCTGTGGCAGAGACTGGGGAGAAACGGTCATCCCACTGTCATTTTCCCACTGCAGTTCACCCTCGTTCGCTTCCTTGGCTTCTGTTTTGTGCCTTTCTTGGTTTTGTTTTGTATTTTAAATAATTTAAACTTTTGTCCCATGAGAGTAATATTTTATATAAATTTGTAAAAAATCTTGCAGTAAGAAAAGACACAGGTGCTTGGAACTCCAGCCCCTCCTTACACCAAGTCCTGCCCCCAGACAGCTACTTCTGATTCTCGGGGCTCCCTGCGTGCTGTCTTCTCCTTCTTCCCAGGTAGTACATACCTGCTGCTGTTTCTGAACTGTTCGTTATTGGACTGCGGTTGACATCGCTGTGGAAAGTGGCGATTTGCTTCTCCTCCCTGTCTCCAGCCGCTCGGCCCTGCGCCCCGACCGCTGCTCCCCTCAGCCTCTCGGTGTGGAGGTGTCCATGTTGGGTTAAGTTGCTGTTGAAGGCTGACGTCACTTTGAGTATGCGGCTGTAATTCGTCCCTAAGGCACTTAAACGCGGCGGATGGCAGCAGAGATGAGCGTCCTTTTCCTTTTCTCTCATGCTGTTAAGCTGACAGAACTCTAACCCTCTTCTCAACGCCCTTTTCCTAGAGACTGCTTCCTTCCTGGAGCCAGCATGGGTGCTGCTCAGGAGGTCTGGTACCCCCCTGTTCTCCTGGGGGTGCCTTTCACCATTTCCCTGATGATGCCCTTTTCGTCTCGCTGGGGCTTTCCATATGCTGTCCTGTGTCTAGCCGTTCCTTCTTGGATAACTCCTCCTTCTTAGCGGGAAATCTTCTAGGATCCTCCTGAGAAAGGGGACATGGGGACAAATTTATTACATACTTTGTATCTGTAAAAATATTTTCTCGTATGTTTGATGATTTGACTGGTTTCTGGATGAAAAACACGTTTCCTCAGGATTCTGAAGCCAGTGCACCGGTGGTGTTTAGCTTCTACAGTTGCTATTAAACAATGTCACACACTCTGATCCTTGCTTTGTAGCCCTTCTTTCTTCTCTTTTTCTTGAACAACTCTAAAGAGGTTTTCAGTTCAGTTCAGTCGCTCAGTCAGGTCCGACTCTTTGCGACCCCATGAACCACAGCACGCCAGGCCTCCCTGTCCATCACCAACTCCCCAAGTCCACCCAAACCCATGTCCATTGAGTCAGTGATTCCATCCAGCCATCTCATCCTCTGTCGTCCCCTTCTCCTCATGCCCAATATCTTTTTCAGCATCAGGGTCTTTTCAAATAAGTCAGCTATTTGCATCAGGAGGCCACAGTATTGGAACTTCAGCTTCAGCATCAGTCCTTCCAATACACACCCAGGACTGGTCGCCTTTAGGACGGACTGGTTGGATCTCCTTGCAGTCCAAGGGACACTCGAGTCTTCTCCAACACCACAGTTCAAAACCATCAATTCTTCAGCGCTCAGCTTTCTTCACAGTCCAACCCTCACATCCATACATGACCACTGGGAAAACGATAGCTTTCTAGTCTTAACTAGACAGACCTTTGTTGGCAAAGTAATGTCTCTGCTTTTCGATATGCTGTCTAGGTTGGTCATAACTTTCCTTCCAAGGAGTAAGCATCTTTTAATTTCATGGCTGCAGTCACCATCTGCAGTGATTTTGGAGCCCCAAAAAATAAACTCAGCCACTGTTTCCATTGTTTCCCCATCTATTTCCCATGAAGTGATGGGACCGGATGCCATGATCTTCGTTTTCTGAATGTTGAGCTTTAAGCCAACTTTTTCACTCTCCTCTTTCACTTTTATAAAGAGGCTCTTTAGTTCTTCACTTTCTGCCATAAGGGTGGTGTCATCTGCATATCTGAGGTTATTGATATTTCTCCCGGCAATCTGGATTCCAGCTTGTGCTTCCTCCAGCCCAGTGTTTCTCATGATGTACTCTGCATATAAGTTAAATAAGCAGGGTGACAATATACAGCCTTGACGTACTCCTTTTCCTATTCGGAACCAGTCTGTTTTTCCATGTCCAGTTCTAACTGTTGCTTCCTGACCTGCATATAGGTTTCTCAAGAGGCAGGTTAGGTGGTCTGGTATGCCCATCTCTTTCAGAATTTTCCACAGTTTATTGTGATCCACACAGTCAAAGGCTTTGGCATAGTCAGTAAAGCAAAGAAGATGTTTTTCTGGAACGCTCTTGCTTTTTTGATGATCCAGCAGATGTTGGCAATTTGATCTCTGGTTCCTCTGCCTTTTCTGAAACCAGCTTGAACATCAGGAGGTTCACAGTTCACATACTGTTGAAGCCTGGCTTGGAGAATTTTGAGCATTACTTTACTAGTGTGTGAGATGAGTGCAGTTGTGCGGTAGTTTGAGCATTCTTTTGCATTGCCTTTCTTTGGGATTGGAATGAAAACTGACCTTTTCCAGTCCTGTGGCCACTGCTGAGTTTTCCCAATTTGCTGGCATATTGAGTGCAGCACTTTCACAGCATCGTTTTTCAGGATTTGAAACAGCTCAACTGGAATTCCATCACTTCCACTAGCTTTGTTCATAGTGATGCTTTCTAAGGCCCAC
This sequence comes from Capra hircus, assembly GCF_001704415.2. Lineage (NCBI taxonomy): Eukaryota > Metazoa > Chordata > Mammalia > Artiodactyla > Bovidae > Capra > Capra hircus. The sequence continues at coordinate 61,366,789 of NC_030831.1, forward strand.
TTGACTTCACATTCCAGGATGTCTGGCTCTAGATTAGTGATCACATCATCATGACTATCTGGGTCGTGAAGATCCTTTTTGTACAGTTTTTCTGTGTATTCTTGCCCCCTCTTCTTAATATCTTCTGCTTCTGTTAGGTCCATATCATTTCTGTCCTTTCTTGAGTCCATCTTTGCGTGAAATGTTCCCTTGGTATCTCTAATTTTCTTGAAGAGATCTCTAGTCTTTCCCATTCTGTTGTTTTCCCCCATTTCTTTGCATTGATCACTGAGGAAGGCTTTCTTATCTCTCCTTGCTGTTCTTTGGAACTCTGCATTCAGATGCTTATATCTTTCCTTTTCTCTTTTGCTTTTCACTGCTCTTCTTTTCACGGCTATTTGTAAGGCCTCCTCAGACAGCCATTTTGCCTTTTTCCAGTTCTTTTTCTTGGGGATGGTCTTGATCCCTGTCTCCTGTACAATGTCATGAACCTCCGTCCATGGTTCTTCAGGCACTCTGTCTATGAGATCTAGGCCCTTAAATCTATTTCTCACTTCCACTGTATAATCATAAGGGATTTGATTTAGGTCATACCTGAATGGTCTAGTGGTTTCCCCTACTTTCTCAATTTAAGTCTGAATTTGGCAATAAGGAGTTTATAATCTGAGCCACAGTCAGCTCCTGGTCTTGATTTTGCTAACTGTATAGAGCTTCTCTATCCTTGGCTGCAAAGAATATAATCAATCTGATTTCAGTGTTGACCATCTGGTGATGTCCATGTGTAGAGTCTTCTCCTGTGTTGTTGGAAGAGGGTGTTTGCTATGACCAGTACGTTCTCTTGGCAAAACTCTATTAGTCTTTGCCCTGCTTCATTCTGCATTCCACGGCCAAATTTGCCTGTTATTCCAGGTGTTTCTTGACTTCCTACTTTTGCACAGTCCCCTATAATGAAAAGGACATCTTTTGTGGGTGTTAGTTCTAGAAGGTCTTATTATAGGTCTTTATAGAACTGTTCAGCTTCTTCAGCATTACTGGTTGGGGCATAGACTTGGATTACTGTGATACTGAATGGCTTGCCTTGGAAACAAACAGAGATCCTTTTGTTGTTTTTGAGATTGCATTGAAGTACTGCATTTCGAACTCTTTCATTGACTAAGATGGCTACTCCATTTCTTCTAAGGGATTCCTGCCCACAGTAGTAGATACAGTGGTCATCTGAATTAAATTCACCCATTCCAGCCCATTTTAGTTCGCTGATTTCCTAGAATGTCGACGTTCACTCTTGCCATCTCCTGTTTGACCACTTCCAGTTTGCCTTGATTCATGGACCCGACATTCCAGGCTCCTGTGCAGTGTTGCTCTTTACAGCATCGGACCTTGCTTCATCTCTAGCCACATCCACAGCTGGGTGTGGTTTTTGCTTTGCCTCCATCCCTTCATTCTTTCTGGAGTTATTTCTCCACTGATTGCCAGTAGCGTATTGGGCACCTACTGACCTGGGGAGTTCCTCTTTGAGTGTCCTATCGTTTTGCCTTTTCATACTGTTCATGGGGCTCTCAAGGCAAGAATACTGAAGTGGTTTGCCATTCCCTTCTCCAGTGGGCCCCATTCTGTCACCTCTCCACCATGACTCGTCCATCTTGGGTGTCCCCACAAGGCATGGCTTCATTTCATTGAGTTAGACCAGGCTGTGTTCCGTGTGATCAGATTGGCTAGTTGTCTGTGATTGTGGTTTCAGTGTCTGCCCCCTGATCCCCTCTCTCAGTGCCTACCGTCTTACTTGGGTTTCTCTTACCTTGGACATGGGGTCTCTCTTCTCGGCTGCTCCAGCAAAGTGTAGCCGCTGCTCCTTACTTTGGACGCAGGGTAGCTCCTCTTGGCCACCACTCCTGACCTCGGGCGCGAGGTAGCTCCTTTAGGATTTTCTTTTTTGGCACTCTGTTCATTTCAGCCACTAACATGAACACTTGATCTGGGGGGGTGGAAAAAAAAGCATGTCCTTCAGTTCTGGAAAACTTTGTCATATTGTGTGATACTTTCTTCCCGTTTTATTTTCTCTTTTCTTCCTCTGATTCTTCCTCTGAATTCCTAGTAGTTAGGCAGGACCTCCTCATTTGTCCTCTGATGCTCTAATTTTCCTCTTAACGCCCTACTTCTTAACAGCATTTCTCTACTTCATCTTGACCTTCTGGATTTCTTCTGTCCTTCTTTTCCAAGAGGTCTTTCTTATGTGTGTGTTTAATTGGTGTGCATTTTAGCAGCGTTCTGCCCCCGCCGGCGCCCGCCTTCCCCGTGACGGGTGCTTGTCTTCCTTTTCTGAGGACGTGTCCTTTGCTGCCTTGGTTTCTTGTTTCCTGTTTGTGTGGGTGTCTGACTTTTATGTCACTCACTGGTGATCCTTAGGGCTTCCCAGGCGGTGCTAGTGGTAAAGAACCCGCCTGCCGATGGAGGAGACGCAAGGGGCTTGGGTTCCATCCCTGGGTTGGGAAGATCCCCTGGAGGCGGTCATGGCAACCCACTGCAGTGTTTCTGTCTAGAGAATCCCGTGGACAGAGGAGCCTGGCGGGCTGCCGCCCACGTGGTTGCGAAGAGTCAGACACGGCTGAAGCGACAGCATGCACCGCGACCCTTCGCTCCCGGGTCCTCTTTAATGGGAGCCCCTGCGAAGGGAGTGGCGCGCCGGGGTCTGTGGGCGAGGTCCCTCCTCCCTGCGTCTTCACGGCAGGGCTGTCGAGGGTGAGCCTTGTGGCTTCGTGGGGGAACTTCCACAGACGGTACCTGGGGGTCTTCTCTCGGGGGTGCGTCCCCGTTCTTGAGGGCCGCGCTTCGGTCTTCCCTGGGCAGGGCGTGCCGGGGCCCGAAGTGCGGCGCCGGCGGAGCTGGGGCCTCCGGGCGCAGTGTGTGCTTCCGGGGTCCACCCGCTGTCGGAACGGTGCTCTCTGCTCCCCCTGACGTCTTCGATCCAGGGTTCAGTTTCCCCCAGGGAGTAAACCGGGGAGAGCACCTGGGGTCCCATTTTATTCCTTTTATAGCCTTTGAAGGTCGTCTTGTGGAAGTGTAAGGAAAGGACGCTTTCATAGGCTGCCGCCAAGTGCGCGCGTGCGGCCAGTGCGCGCGTGCGGCCAGTGCGCGCGTGCGGCCAGTGCGCGCGTGCGGCCAGTGCGCGCGTGCGGCCAGTGCGCGCGTGCGGCCAGTGCGCGCGTGCTGAGCACTCGGTTCCTGGCGCGCTGTGCCGTCCTCTCGGCCCCCGAGGATGCCCACTGTCCCCACTGCTGACCCCGTCCAGTACTTCTGCCCGTTTCTGTTCATAATATCTGTGAGTCGTGTCGTATGTGCTTGGGTCCAGCATCTTTCATTTGCATTTTTAAAAGCAGAACAAAACATATCCAGTTATATACTATCAGCTTGCTCTGCGTAGTATGTAGTTTCACTGTAAAGCCGTGACTTTGATTTAAGGTGGAAGACTTTCGAGGTTTTTGCTGCCAGCCAAGGTTTGTTGAGTGTCTGCGGCGCCGCGTGTGAGGGAGGCGGGCTGAGGGGGCTTGGTCTGTGGGGTCTGAGCATTTTATGAGGATGTTGTGTTGCCCTTTGTTAAAAACCAAGCAACAACAACAAAAAAAAAAACCTTAGGCTTTAAACCAATTTATTTACCACCACGTACTAATCTGAGATTTTTGTCTCCCATCCCCATTATCCGTGAAGGATTTTATTGCTAAGTTTTCAAAGTAGTAAGTTTATATGTGTACATGCACACGGGTGTTCAATACTAGGAGTTGAAATTATATATATTTACAACTCAGTTATACTTCAGAAAGCACTAGAGTGACTTATTTAGTGTTGTACAGGTAGTATGGTATTTTTGAGATATGCCATATATTTAATTTCTTATTTTCAGTTTATGTTGAAGGAATTTTTGTTCATCTCAAGTCTGCCTTTCACAGGGAATATGTTAGAGAAGAACCAAAGGATAATTTATTTTTAAGTTTTTACCACATCTCAAGGGATGAATTTCTAGGTTACAGTGTTAGGGCAGATATCCAGAAAAAAAACTTTACATATAATGCATTTATCACAGGCATTGTGAGATTTCTTCTTTTAACCACGTCCCCCTAATTATCCTTTCTATTGGAAATTCTCACGTAACCAAATGAGCAGTGTTCGCAGAGCATCCTAAGTGGCGTTTGCAGCGGCATTCTAATTCTGGAAAGGCGGCGTGCAGATGTCCGCGCCCAGGCCAGCAGTCTCAGAGAAAACGTTGTTCTTGGAACTCCCAGGGTTTGTGTTTCCTTTATTGGCATTGGAGCTCTTCAGTTAGTTTTCAGAGATAGAGGAGAGGCAAAATCAGAGTAATTTTTGGTAGTTTCTGTGGTTTCCTTCTAGATTCCGTATGTTACTAATAATTAAGGTGCATTATTTACCTTTATTTATTAGTAGATACTATTTCACTTATATTAATTGTATTCCACTTAGATGTTGCAGGTGGTATTAGTCCTAAGATTGTTAATAAAAATATATTGTTTCTTTGTAAAGTCAATGAAGAGGACAAGTTTTTGCTGGCTTGAATTCAAGGAATATAATTTTGCTTCTCATGTCTTAGTTTGATTGTTTTGAACACGGTATCAAAGCAGTGTGAACTTATTTATACTAAATGAGTTTGGTGTTCAAACATTTGAAATGTACTTTTACATTAAAAGAGCTGAATCTGTCCCTTGTTAAAGTTTCACGAGTAGTCGTATTACGCCGACAAGTCTGAAGTTTGCGGGGGGATCTGTCAGAGAGCTCCTCGGCGGTGATAGTCCAGTGCAGTGCTTACAGAGAGCAGGGTCAGAGGAAACTCAGAAGCAAAGTTTGATGCTAATAGTTTGTATGTGTATGTTTCTGGTCGCTTTTCCATGGTACTTCCAAGGTTGTCCGATTAGACGTGAAATTCCTTTAGCTGAAAAGAGAAGAGAGATAGGAGGGGTGAGAATTTTTCAGATGGGAGTGAAGGAATGGAGTTGGGTTCGGTGTGCAAGTATGTGGGTGTAAAAGAATGGAAGCTGTAAAGAAATGACCACTTAGAAACTCATGATTATGCCTGGCATTTATCAAGTACCTTTCTTCTTAGAAAGCTCAATTTGCTACATTTTGAGTCTTCATGAAATGAAAAATAAGTGACCTTATCTCCTGCTCTGCTCTTTCGGGGACCTTGGCATTGTAGAGCTAGTGAGTCATCTTAATTGCCCATCCCTGCCGAAATCTCCAGGTGTTTACAGAAACAGAGATTTTAATTTTTGTTTCTGTCAGTGATTCCTGAAAACTCACTTTTAATGGAAACAGTGATGATTCCTTAACAGAGTGAGATCGGGAGTGGCATGCCAAAATGCTTTTTCGGCTTATTTGCCGGACGTGGACTGCAGCTCCGAACAGCTCCCGCTTCTGCGAAGATGTTCTGTCAGATAAAGAATATTACAGGCAAACAGGAGCAGTTGATTGCTGAAGAAAGGGCGCAGCCGATGCTTTAGAGACAAAACACAGCACAGTTGCTGCTCAAGGAGAGAAAACCTCGGGAAGGAATTTCCACTGCTGGGCTTGGTGGGAGGCTTGCCAAGAGTCTACGGAAGCTCAGAGACTGCGTGGAATGCCTTTCCTCCACTTAACCCTTCCCAGCACTAGACGTCCCTTTCTCGCACAGCTTTGCTTTTCAGATGGAATTCTGATCCTCTTGGGAAGTTTTCCAGCTCACACAGTTCACCTTTTCTTTTCCTGAGCGTCTGATCAAAGGAAAGCCTTTGCTTAAAGCTCGGGGCACTGAGATTGTGTAGCCTACGCTGCCCTCCTTGGCTACGGCTCCCAGCCTCATTTCTGGCCGTGACAGCCTATTTTCTTCTTCCCTCGTACAGTGTGTTTAGAAGAGAGCTCAGAGAGAAACAAAAGATTTATTCATCAACCAGACTGCATTAAATTCAGTTTTCTCTGTTGACTTCTTGGGATCCTTTAAGATGTTCTTAAACTTTTTTTTTCCCACTGAAATGAAAAGTGGGCAGGAGTCTTCAGAGCCCTTGGCTTGAGTCCAGCGAGGCTGGACTGCACTCTGGCGGGTTCTGTTCTTCTGCTTATATTCGTGAAGTTCTTTGCTGGACTCTCAAGTTTCAACTGTTAGAGTTTAATGTTAAACATAGTATTTGCAGAAATTTGCTATTCTGTGTGGAAACCAACTTTCCCCCCTGCCTGGCTCTTAGGGGACAGGTTAAGCATGCAGCAAGCGGGCCAGTTTTGTGGTTGTTGATGGTTTAATATCGTTACTGGTGACTCTGAAACAGTGTTTCTGTTGCTAGCCTGAGGCTGCTGATGGAAGTCAGTGTTGTCCCCCTTTCTCCCTCTCTTCCCTGCCTCACGTCAGACGCACATGGCTGACTGGAGTGCCTCTGACAGCACACGGGGAACTGGGAAACCAGAGGCCTGCAAGGGTTCCTGTTGGTCCCGAGTGTAGTTTTGTGGTTTGCTGTCCCCTGGAGCCGTCGGGTTCCCGCTGTCGTTTCCATGGCGAGTTAGGACGGTGCTGGAGCTGGCAGGGCACTTGACGGGGAGGCCTCCTGATGCCCGCGCACCCATCCCGCCCTGGTGCTGTCTTTGGGACTCGGAATTAACAAGAAACCTAAGGGAAAGTCTGACTTTCCAAACAGTTGTTCTTTCCTCCAGTTTAAAAATTTCTGCTAGAAGGCTCACTTTCACCCCAGTTGAGATGGTGTGTGTGTGTGTAGAAGGAGCACAAGAAGGGAGAGAGTGGGGTTCATTCATTCATGGGGTACACAAACCTGTGCATTCTAACAGGCTATTTCCCTGTCCGGTAATTTCCATAGGTACATCGCAGTGTCTTCACCTGGAATTTGAGGCACTCTGAAAAGTCTTTAAGCATCCTTTACAATCACAAGCTTGCTTTCTTTCTGCTTAAGAGTGTATTTGCGTACTGTTTTCCAGAAATAGAGCTTTTGCCCTCCAAATTAGTGTTTCTCAAAATGTGATTTGTGCAATGCCTGCATCAGAATCACCTGGGATATTTACTAGAAACAGAGATTCCTGGGTTTCACCCCAGGCCTGCTGAACCAGAGCCTCTAGTGACGGGGCACAGACCGCTGCCCTCCAGCAGTGCTTCCTGACGTCTGAGGCATGGTCACACCGGACGGCTTTTTCTGAGTGTCTCTCTTCGAGTCCTCATCTGCCTATTCATGTCCCTTTGAGACAAGTGACTTTTCTGTGAGCACTCACGGTGTTTTCTTTCAGTGTGTTTTCATCTTCTGCCTTCCGTTATAGCAGCTTCGCTCCCAAGCTGTGTCCAGTTCCTGCAGGGGAAAGCCATGCCTCGTTCACACATGTGCGTGCCTCACACACCTCCGTGCCCAGTGAGAATTCTGAAAGTGTCCAGTGAGTGAATGGTTTAGTCCTAGGATCAGATTTTTATTATACCTATTAAACTTTGGGTATTGGATTTTTTTTCTATTTAAATACCAGATATGCCTGCTCTGTTTGTGATACGAGCTTTTAAGCTTTTCACGTCTAAGCATGTTTTCATGACATAAGTATTCTCTCCAGCCTTAGCTTGTGTTCACCATCTCCTTTGGTAATCTAATATCCTTGAAAGAGACATTACGTGGTTTTCATTTTTACATATCCTTGTAGGACTCACCTGGGATTTTATCCAAGTAAACTGTGTGGGTCTTCTCTGCTTTGAGAAGTAGAAATAGCTGTCTGTCTTCTGCCTGTTACAGAAATGTTTTTACATTTTCCTACTTGTCCTACTAGTCTGGTGCTTTTGTGCTTAGTTGCTTAGTCGTGTCCGACTCTTTGCAACCCCATGGACCACCAAGCTCCTCGGTCCGTGGGATTCTCCAGACCAGAACACTGGAGTGGGTAGGCATTCCCTTCTCCAGGATAGTGTGGTGGTTAGTGTTAAACATGCTTCGAATAGTATCGTGATGAAACTGGCTAACTATGGGCAGATCTGTTGGTGAGAAAATGACAAAATGTAGTCATGGATAAAGTGAGAAACTGTTTGATAAGAGATGTTTAACTGTAACTTAACATACTTTTTTTTTTTATTGTCTTGCCAGTTTATGAAAGAATCAGAAAGTGACAGCTTTATGCCACTTACAACTTAGTGTTTTCACCAGTTTAGATGGTGCAGAGCTCCTGTAATCTAGTGACTGCTATTTCCATGTGGTTACCGTCTTGTGGTTTGGGGTGGTCCTCTGTGTAATATGATTCCTGGATTTGCAGCACCCTGCTGCGGCATGCTGCCCCCTCCCTTGCTATGGACAGGAACTCTGTCTTGTCGGCTGTTGTATCCATAGGGTTAACTGAGTCTAGGATTTGGCACAGAGGAAGTAACCAATAAATGCCTCTTGTTTGAATTATTTTAAAAGGGAGGATTAAAGTAAAAATTTCTCTCTTTAGGGAATGCTCTAATTTACCCTTGCAGTAACATGTCCATTGTAATTATTGCCCACACTTGAGTGTTCCTTATTTCCTTGATGGTTATTTTGGAAAAATTATGTCTGTGTGTTGTAGCTTTGGTTTAATTATTTGGCATTTTTAACATCTGTAGCAGTTCTTGAGAAAATGTTGCTCTGATCCTTCTTGGCCATAAATGGTAAACTTTATCCAGGTAACACTATGTGTGTGTTTATTTTTGTTTTCTAGCCCTATGAGAAGGTATCGTGCTTGTTTTGCGTATACTGACAGTCATTTACAGTGATGAGGACTAAGGTGGGTGGTTTCCATTTATTTTGCTCAAATGTTGAGAAGCTGGTTCAGTTCAGTTCAGTTGCTCAGTTGTGTCTGACTCCTTGCAACCCCATGGACTGCAGCACACTAGGCCTCTCTGTCCATCACCAACTCCCGGAGTTTACCCAAACTCATATCCATCGAGTCAGTGATGCCATCCAACCATCTCATCCTTTGTCATCCCCTTCTCCTCCCACCTTCAATCTTTGCCAGCATCAGGGTCTTTTCAAATGAGTCAGCCCCTCGCATCAGGTGGCCAGAGGATTGGAGTTTCAGCTTCAACATCAGCCCTTCCAATGAACACTCAGGACTAATCTCCTTTAGGATGAACTGGTTGGATCTCCTTGCAGCCCAAGGGACTCTCAAGAGTCATCTCCAACACCACAGTTCAAAAGCATCAAGTCTTTGGCGCTCAGCTTTGTTTATAGTCCAACTCTCTGTACATGACTACTGGAAAAACCATAGCTTTGACTGGATGGACCTTTGTTGGCAAAATAATGTCTCTGCTTTTTAATATGGTGTCTAGGTTGCTCATAACTTTCCTTCCAAGGAGCAAGCATCTTTTAATTTCATGGCTGCAGTCACCATCTGCAGTGATTTTTGGAGCCCAAGAAAATAAGGTCTCTCGCTGTTTCCCCATCTGTTTGTTGAGAAGCTGGTAGTGGCTCCCTTAGCGTTAGTCGTGCTGGACTTCCCAGGAGGACCCTAGTGGGTGCTGACCATGGACAAAGCCAGCGGGCTACTCAGGCCTCGGAACAGAGTATTGTGTGTAAGTTCATGCGGCTTCGTTTCCGAAGCTGTAAAGGGACAGCAGGGAAAAGTGCCGCCCTAAGAAATGGATGGAAAAGTCACCGGTGAGAGTTCGGTGCCAGGGCAGCACGATTCAGGGGCGTGGAGAGGAGTGTGGACTCTGAGGAGCCGAGTCGTGCCTTCTGAAGTGGAAGTTCCCAGCAGTTCTGCAGCTGCCCAAAGACTCAAATGTTTCTCAGGCCGCACAACTGCAGGTGAGTCCGAGAAGAACATGGGGCAAAAGGCATTCTCTCTTTTCTTCATCATCCAGAAGAGAAACTCTTAAGTGTCTGTCAAATAATTTTTCTTTCTTATAAAATAATTATAGCGTGTCCAGGTTGCCCTATATCATTCCTGGACTGGGGCAAAAAATTTTATTAAAACAGGGTGTGGGAGTAAGTCCACAAGCCAGCAGCGTTTCACACGGAAGGAGTTTGAGGAGTCTGGAGGGCGAGCAGGCAGCCGCTGAGTGACGTCTCTTTCACTCACTGACGTAACTAACATTTCTCTCGAAGAGAGGCCTTCAGTGCTTGCTTTGCACCCTTCCCGAGATTTGTTCTTCTAAAGCTAAAAGAGGAGAGTTGCTCTGTCAGACTAATAATTTTATTAAAACATTTTGCTGACACAAGGCCACAAGGAGGGCTGTTAGGAAGAACAAAAAATACAGGCATTTGATTTTTTAAATTCTCTTGGGGAAAAAAAGAAAAGAGAAACAATAAATGCAACTTGTTTTTACCCAGGCCTTTTTCTTCATCTATTTTACTGGAACAGCACCACACTTTTCTCTTTTTATTTTCTTCCCCTAGTGCATGAAATTTATTTAAATTGAATAGAAATCCAAGTGGATGGTTTATTTGATAAATGGCATTGGCATATTTAGTTACCAGAAAAACAAAAGAAAGCAACTTGGACCTCCATCAAACATAAATATTAGGTGAAATAAAAATTAAATTTAAAAAATATAGATATTAGAAGAGAATACAGGAGAATATCTGTGCTGCTTTGGGGTGAGGGACCTTCTCAAGCAAAAGGTGAAAAACAGATTCCATAAAGGAAAAAGCCGCCAAATTTGAACAAATAAAATTACTGTGTGGCTAAAGTCAGCATTAGCAGAGGGAAAAACGAAGCCATAGGCTGGAGTGTCATGTGACTCAGGTGGAGCACGCAGCGCCAAACGGCACGTAGTGTTCAGGGAGCTCCTACAAATTAATATGCAGAGGAAGAACAATCCAGGAGAAAAACAGTCGAATATGACTGTATTTCAAGGAAGGTGAACTTCACAAAAAGATGAACTTCATTGAGAAAGAGTAGTTGAAATGAGCTGGTACAGCTTTTTGCCCATCAGATTAGCGACAAAGCTAACATTAGCAAAGGAGAAGGCAGTGGCACCCCACTCCAGTACTCTTGCCTGGAAATTCCCATGGACAGAGGAGCCTGGTGGGCTGCAGTCCATGGGGTTGCTAGGAGTCGGGCATGACTGAGCGACTTCACTTTCACTTTTCACTTTCACGCATTGGAGAAGGAAATGGCAACCCACTCCAGTGTTCTTGCCTGGAGAATCCCAGGGACGGGGGAGCCTGTTGGGCTACAGTCCATGCGGTCGCACAGGGTTGGACACAACTGGCGACTGACTGACGTAACATTAGCAACGGCAGCTAACATTAAAGGGAGCGGAGACAGTGCAGAAAGAAACACTCTCTGACTGGGAGTGTAAGTTTCTACAACTTTTGCCATTTTTTCCTGTACGCGTTGGTAAAAATAAGTATGTAGTAGGAGATACAAACTCTTAGGTGTGAGATAGGCTCAAAGATGTGTTGCACAACACAGGGAATGCAGCCAGTACTTTGTAAAAACTGTAAATGGAAAGTAACCTTTAAAAGTTATATAAAAATGAGAAAGTTTAAAAATGTTTAATTGTACATACTCATAGACCCATCAGTTATATATTTAGAAATACAGGTTCACAATCTCTAATCCAAAACTCTTGAGGCTATTTGTGGCTCAGATTTCAGAGATTTTCAAAGATAATACATATACTATATAATATAATATACTGTATAATATAACACCTAGCTCAAGGTTTGGGAAAACACTCCATAAGCAAACACCTTTGTATTTCTAAGGGAACAACAGATGGATATTCACATCAGTTTAGATCATTTTTGCCACCACATGAATCAAAGAAAAATCTCTCAATTTTTAGAGCTTGTTGGGTTTCAGAAATATCCATGGCATTGGGCAACCATAAACACTGCAAAATAAAAATCACTGATGCACAAACAAATAGGCTGAATTATTTCTGCCAGCGAACAATGGAGTAGCCGGCGTTGGCCGGCGGAGGGATGGGGTGAGAGGTGGCGCGTTTGTGCCCCGTGTTATGCAGCTGTCAGAAGAGTGAGTCAGACTCAAGGTGTTGACGCAGAAAGACGACTTGTTTGTATCAGGTGAGAAAGCAAGTTGGAAAAGTGTGTGGTACAGTCCCACTCAACAAGTAGGGAGGGAGGTTATCTCTGGTGTATTCATATGTGTGTTTTAGAAGGAAGAAAGCTTTGGAGGGATGTATACCAGCTCTGCACACCGGTTATCCAGGAGGATGAGATTTGGGCTTCCCTGGTGGCTCAGATGGTAAAGAATCCACCTGCAGTTCAGGAGACCCAGGTTCAGTCCCTGGGTTGGGAAGATCCCCTGGAGGAGGGCATGGCAGTCCACTATAGTATTCTTGCCTGGGGAATGCCATGGACAGAGGAGCCTGGTGGGCCACAGCCCATGGGCTTGCAGGATCACACACGACTGAGCGACTGTACCACTGCTCTTGTCTGGGGAATCCCATGGCGAGAGGAGCCTGGCGGGCCACAGTCTGTGGGGTCTCAGGGTCATGGGGTTGCAGGGTCACAGGGTTACAGAGCAACTGAGCGCCCACGGGAGGCTGTTAACGTTTTGTTTACCTGTTTCTCAAGTTTGTGAAAATGGGCACCTGTCATTTTGGTGACCAGATAAAAGCACTTTTTCTCTTAGAAGTGAATCTAGCTTGTATTATAGAGCACTGGGAGCCGGCACTCTCCATTAAGATGCAGCCTCTGCAGACCACAGGGGAGCCTGCTTTTCATAATTAACAATTAATGGAAAGCAGGGGGCTAAGCCTGGAGTTGCGCTTACGGCTCTAGCCCTCAAGCAGTGCCTTCATTACTCAGTACTAAAGCCTAATAATTTCCAACCTGTATTAGCCTGTCCCCCTACAAGGAAAAAAACAAGTTAAACTCGAACTGTTACTATGAAACGGAAATCTAGTCTCCCGGGGAACCTTTTTATAATTGACCCACTTGTGGGGAATAATAACTCCAGAAAGTAATATTGATTTTTCTTTAACTCGTTGAGTAAGACAAATGCAGTTTCCTCTTCATGAGTGCAGTGTGTGACACTCACTTTAAACACATTTAGAATGTGTTTAAAAATAGAACTGTTTCCACCATACTGTCATTTTATTTTAAGTCAAGTTTTCCTAGTGCCTTAGTTTTTCCTTTCTTAGTACCCTTAGTTCCTGGAAGGAAATTTACTAAAGATTTAGATGGATCTAAAGCTCAGATAGTTATCATGCTATTTATCTGGTTTTATTTCCTAAATTAATATGGGCTGTATATACCCCTTACTTTAACTCAGACACAGAACCTTGTATATAAATCTTTGAGTGTGGGTAGACTGAGTGGATAGAGGCTGAGAAAGGAGAAAAGATTAAGCAAGCCTGTGATAGTAATAAAGCAAACCTAGGCCAGGTAGGTATATGAGAATTGATAGCATTTGTGTATTTGTTTTTCTCATCTGTGATGTCTTATAACATTTATTTGCCTTTTCTTTCCTACCCTTGGAAAACATGACTTCTCTTTATTTTCTAAGGAGTACTTGCTCTCAGGCAGTTTTTCTAGAGGCCAAAATGAAATCAGCTGGTAGATCTGTTTTTAAAATCTGCGGTTGTTATTCAGTCACTCAGTCGTGTCCAACTCTCTGTGACCCCATGGACTGCAGCGCACCAGGTTTCCCTGTCCTTCACTATCTCCCAGAGTTTGCCCAGACTCATGTCCATTGAGTCAGTGATGCCATTCAATCATCTCATCCTCTGTCGTCCCCTTCTCCTGCCCTCAGTCTTTCCCAGCATTAAGGGTATTTTCCAGTGAGTCAGTTTTACGCGTCAGGTGGCCAAAATATTGGAGTTTCAGCTTCAACATCACTCCTTGCAATGCATATTCAGGGTTGATTTCCTTTAGGATGGACTGGTCTGATTTTGCAGTCGAAGAGACTCTTAGTTCTCTAATAACACAATTCGAAAGCATCAGTTCTTTGCCTCAGCCTTCTTTATAGTCCAACTCTCACATCCATACACAACTACTGGAAAAACAATAGCTTTGACTATAAGGACCTTTGTTGGCAAAGTGATGTCTCTGCTTTTGAATATACTGTCTCGGTTTGTCATAGCTTTTCTTCCAAGGAACAAGCACCTTTTAATTTCATGGCTGCAGTCACCATCTGCAGTGATTTTTGGAGCCCAAGAAAATAAAATCTGTCACTGTCTTTGCTTTTTCCCTTTCTGTTAATACTTGCCATGAAGTGATGGGACCAGATGCCATAATTTTAGTTTTTTGAACGTTGAGTTTTAAGGCAAGTTTTTCACTTTCTTCTCTGACCCTCATCGAGATGCTCTTTAGTTCCTCTTCACTTTCTGCCGTTACAGCTGTGTCATCTGCATATCTGAGGTTGTTGATATTTCTCCTGGCAATCTTGATTCCAGCTTGTGATTCATCCAGCCCGGCACTTTCCATGATGTACTCGGCATATAAGTTAAATAAGCAGGGTGACAATATACAGCCTTGACATACTCCCTTCCCAATTTAGAGCCGGTCCATTGTTCATGTCCCATTCTTGACCCACATGTAGGTTTCTCAGGAGACAGGTAAGGTGATCTCTGTGGATTTTCCAGTTTGTTGTGATCCACATAGTTGACAGCTTTAGTGTAGTCAGTGAAGCAGGGGTTTTTCTGGAATTGCCTTGCTTTCTCTGTGACCCAGTGAATATACATAATAGAGACATAAGGAGCTGGATGCATGAGTATGATGATGTTAGCCTTTGGGTTTAATGTAAGAAACTAAACACCCTTTGATTTTGTCGAGTTGAATGACTTGTTGGAGAGAGTAGCTTGGAAGATGTTAGCCGGGAATTCAGTGACTGAGGAACAAGATCCACTCAACGCTAAGTGAAGACTGCAACGCCGTGGCGTGCTGTGGTGCTGCCTAGGTGGACCAGGAGACGAGGCCCGTGCGGGGACAGAACGAATGGCTGCCATTCCAACAGCAGCATTAAGCTGTGTGCCCTTCTGGCCCTGCTGTGGCTGAGTTAGGGCTGAGAAGCTGGAGAGAGAGGGAAGGGAAGTAGGTTGAGCCCCTGGAGAGCGGAGCGCGTCTCGTGTCTATGGGCAGCATCCTGCTTCCTGTCCTTCCGTCTCACACTCCTGTGAGCACAAGAGCGCAGATGGAAGAAATACCACTTGCCTTGGCTGCAGTGACGTGTCTGCTCGGCGTTTGCTGTCCCCGCCTTTGACCCCCTCTCGCCTCTCGGCCCCCACCCTTACAGATCGTCATGCGTTTTGCTTTAGGATTCCTAGTTTGCAAGGGACCTTGATGATTTTTCTCTCACGAAACACACTCAGAGGCTTTTGTCTCTGTAGATGACCAAGTGTGTTTAGTTGATTGTGCTCTTGTGTGACACCTGAGATGGACACAGAAGTATGCCTGGGAACTTCAGACTAAGTCAGACCGGAGCTAACACGCACACTGCCCACCGTGCCATGGAATTCATTTGGAGAGCTAAGATCGCTGTTTCTTAGAGTGGATGAATATTGACTGCATTTCTCCTCCCTATTCTGAGCTCTGTCACAGGACAGATGAACGTCAGTTATATCCCTTTTCTCACGATGTCTTGTTTGCTCTGTAAAAGTAAAGTTGGGCTCCTCAGGCTGTTGGGGGACTGCGAGTGTCGGCTGTGCCTGAGTCTGTGTGAGAGTACAGTCGGTCTCTTCAGGCTTGGGCGACTGGGGGTGTGGGCTGTGCCTGAGCCTGTGTGAGAGGAGTACAGTTCATCTCCTCAGGCTGTTGGGCGACTGGGGGTGTGGGCTGTGCCTGAGCCTGTGTGAGAGGAGTACAGTCGGTCTCCTCAGGCTGTTGGGGGACTGGGGGTGTGGGCTGTGCCTGAGCCTGTGTGAGAGGAGTACAGTTCATCTCCTCAGGCTGTTGGGGGACTGGGGATGTGGGCTGTGCCTGAGCCTGTGTGAGAGGAGTACAGTCACTCTCCTCAGGCTGTTGGGGGACTGGGGGTGTGGGCCATGCCTGAGCCTGTGTGAGAGGAGTACAGTCGGTCTCCTCAGGCTGTTGGGGGACTGGGGGTGTGGGCTGTGCCTGAGCCTGTGTGAGAGGAGTACAGTTCATCTCCTCAGGCTGTTGGGCGACTGGGGGTGTGGGCTGTGCCTGAGCCTGTGTGAGAGGAGTACAGTTCATCTCCTCAGGCTGTTGGGCGACTGGGGGTGTGGGCTGTGCCTGAGCCTGTGTGAGAGGAGTACAGTCGGTCTCCTCAGGCTGTTGGGCGACTGGGGGTGTGGGCTGTGCCTGAGCCTGTGTGAGAGGAGTACAGTCGGTCTCCTCAGGCTGTTGGGGGACTGGGGGTGTGGGCTGTGCCTGAGCCTGTGTGAGAGGAGTACAGTCACTCTCCTCAGGCTGTTGGGGGACTGGGGGTGTGGGCCGTGCCTGAGCCTGTGTGAGAGGAGTACAGTCGGTCTCCTCAGGCTGTTGGGGGACTGGGGGTGTGGGCTGTGCCTGAGCCTGTGTGAGAGGAGTACAGTTCATCTCCTCAGGCTGTTGGGCGACTGGGGGTGTGGGCTGTGCCTGAGCCTGTGTGAGAGGAGTACAGTCGGTCTCCTCAGGCTGTTGGGCGACTGGGGGTGTGGGCTGTGCCTGAGCCTGTGTGAGAGGAGTACAGTCACTCTCCTCAGGCTGTTGGGCGACTGGGGGTGTGGGCTGTGCCTGAGCCTGTGTGAGAGGAGTACAGTCGGTCTCCTCAGGCTGTTGGGGGACTGGGGGTGTGGGCTGTGCCTGAGTCTGTGTGAGAGGAGTACAGTCGGTCTCCTCAGGCTGTTGGGGGACTGGGGGTGTGGGCTGTGCCTGAGCCTGTGTGAGAGGAGTACAGTCGGTCTCCTCAGGCTGTTGGGGGGACTGGGGGTGTGGGCTGTGCCTGAGCCTGTGTGAGAGGAGTACAGTCGGTCTCCTCAGGCTGTTGGGGGGACTGGGGGTGTGGGCTGTGCCTGAGCCTGTGTGAGAGGAGTACAGTCGGTCTCCTCAGGCTGTTGGGGGACTGGGGGTGTGGGCTGTGCCTGAGTGTGTGTGCAGGTGAGTGTGCATAATGTTCACGGTGTTCATTGTCCTCCAGGGCCGACAGTGACGCCCTCTGTGGCAGAAGCGAGGGTGGAAAGAGTGCTTTCCACTCACTACTTGAGACCATTCTTCAGCCTATGACTTAGAATGATTAGTAATTGATGTCTGTTTACATCTAAGTCTTTAATAAAGTGTAATGAGAAAGCAGGAGAGAGGAGAAGTCCTGATGTACCTACTGTGAGCAGCTTTCTTTAACCTTGGCACTGTGTGTGTGCCTGTGTGTGTGTATACCCAGGCAAGAATACCGGAGTGGGTTGCCATTCCCGTCTCCAAGGGATCTTTCCAACCCAGGGTCAAACCCTGGTCTCCCACATTGCAGACAGATTCTTTACTGAGCCACCAGGGAATCCCATACATATAACAGATTAAACACACACACACACACACACACAGCTTCTTTTCCTTTTAATTTGTAACGTATCAAAAAGAATTTTTTTATTGATCAACTGATAGCTGTAATTATCACAATCATCTTTAAAATAATTTTATGAATCTTCCGTCGTCGGATGCATGGATTTGCCTCTGCTTTCCTATATTGAACGTGAATGAATTCCTGTAACTTCTTTTCAAGGATTTAATCTTATGGTTTGAGAACTGTTAATGTTAGTTTTTAAAATAAAATTATTTAAGCTGTTTCACCAGATATGTGTTTTTCCAAAGTCAGCCAAATTTTATTTTAGAATCTGGATCTGTGCACATTTGATTGCTTATCTGTCTCACCTGTTAGCATGACAGAACTAAAAATCTTTTATCTTGTTGGAGACAGAGATTTCTAGTTTTTTCTTCCGTAACAGTGTGGGGTCACCTTGCTCCCTCCTCTGCATTCTTTTTCAAAGGGAGGAAAGGTCATGGTTCTCTCCTGATCTCCCATCTCCCTCTTACTGAATCGTCACCCTGAGGCATCTCTGTCGCTCATTTGAAGACCAGAGGGAGGTGGTTCTAGGTGGCCTTCCTTCTTATTTTCCTGGGGAGGGGTTTTTGAATTAGCAGATGCGTATAACCTGGCAGCTTTCCACAGACATAAAGAAAACGTGGACCTCTAAGAAGACTAAGGGTTAGAGTTTCCAAAACAGTTGAGTTTTACTGTATTTTGATCAAGAACTTGAGTTCTCAGAAACAATCATGCTTTGTTGGCTGAACAAGCCTGCTGCATGCTGTGTTCGTTTCCGGAAGCAGATGGGGGTAGGCTGTGCAGGGCCACCTTGGCGAGGTGGCGCTGGAGTGACAGAGGTTTCAGATGCTTGGACTGGGTTCAGCCCTGGAGGGTGCAGGTTCCAGGGCAGGCGTGCAGATGGAGGCCTTAGACCACATAGCTAAGTGTGTGGATTCTGATAACCTAAAACCTGCCACTGAAACAGATTCTGTCCTCCTGCCTTCACACACACACTTTTAAGACCACATTTGGATTCAAGTTTAGAATCCCCAGACCCCTTGGGGGACCCCTTCCAGGGCCTGACTGTGGGCTCTTGTCCAACACTTGGAGCCGGGTTGTCCGAGGAGACACACGGGCTGACAAAGCGAGGCTTTATTGGAGAGCAGAGGGGCCAGGGAGCCCCGGAGAGCTGCTCTGTCATGTGGCTCGTGGCCTCGGGTTTCCTCCTGATGGGATTAGCTTCCAGGTTGTCCTTGACCAGTCATTCTGATCCAGTCCACCCTGGGTCGCACAGACCTTGGCCAAGGTGGATGCCGGAGGCGGGCTCTGGGAGGTGGGAGGACGCGGCGTCTCCTTTGACCTTCCCCGAGCTCTTCCTGTTGGCGGAGGCTCATGAGTTCCGTGTTCATTACCAGGACCTCTTGACATAAAAGAACTCAGGCAGCTGGTGCCTGTGGTGCCAGCCGGGGGGCAGTCTAGTCCGTGCCCGCCTAACGGTTCTGTGCTGGATGGGGGGCAGTCTCGACAGTCTAGCCGGTATGTTCCCCTAGCGGTTCTGTGCTGGACCGGGGCCAGTCTCGTCCGTGCGCCCTCCCAGCGGCTCTGCGTTGGCTGTGGCCGCCCGGGGAGCCCGGCTCAGTGGCCCGAGCCTCCTCCTCTCCCGCCTCCAGCTCCGTCCCGCATCCTGCAGGGACCAGGACCCCACAGCCCGTGGGCCCAGGCTCCGTCCGCTCCTTGGGCTGTGGACACAGTGTCCTGGGCGGGTGGGCCTATGGGAGAGGCCCACATGAGCACTGAACAAAGTTTGCTCCTTGGAAGAAAGCGACGACAAACCTAGACAAGCTTATTAAAACACAGAGACATCACTTTACTGACAGAAGTCTGTGCAGTCAAAGCTGTGGTTTTTCCAGTAGTCATGTACAGATATGAGAGTTGGGCCATAAAGAAGGCTGAGCCCAAAGAGTTAATGCTTTCAAACTGTGGTGTTGGAGAAGACTCTTGAGAGTCCCTTGGACAGCAAGGGTATCAAACCAGTCAACCCTGAATATTCATTGAAAGGACTGATGCTGATACTGAAGCTCCAGTACTTTGACCACCTGATGCAAAGAGCTGACTTGTTGGAAAAGACCCTGATGCTGGGAAAGACTTAGGATGGGAGGTGAACGGGGCAACAGAGGATGAGGTGGTTGGATGGCATCACTGATTCAGTGGACGTGAGTTTGAGCCCACTCTGGAAGCTAGTGAAGGACAGGGAAGCCTGGCATGCTGCAGTTCATGGGGTCGCAGAGAGTCAGACACAACTTAGTAAATGAAAAACCACAAAATCAAAATGATCAGTTCTGAAAAATTGATAGAACTTACATGTACTAAGTCTTTGAAATCCAGTGTGTGTGTTATGATTAGAGAAACACGTCAGTTTTGACTGGTCCCGTTGCAGGTGCCCAGGAACCGCCTCAATCTACCGGTATTGTGCCAGACAGCACAGCTCTACATGGAGGGAGCCTGCACTCCTTGTTATGTAGGGACTCTTGGCCTGTAATTATTATTATTATTGACCTTTTCTCTTCCACTTAAGTTTGTCAGCTGCCTTTTACTCATTCAGCTCACTAATGACTTCCTTTCCTCTCAGCAATGGTGTGGTCCTAGTAAACTTGTTTATATACATGAATATACCTTTTCCCCCATTACTGACAAATACTTTCCCAAAAGCCAGTGATTCCGTTTTCCATCCTGAGTAATTACTGGAATTGTAACCCTCCCATTCTCCACTTTCTAAAGTCTTTGTGCTATATTGTGTTGGATAATGTTCAGGATTTTTTTCCTTCATAGAAGAACTTCTTCAAACACAGTTTAGTTTAATTTCATGCATGTTTTGAAACTATGGCCAGTTCTGCCAAAGGAGGTAACACATCTAGACGGCAGGGTACTGTCTTTGTTTGGGCTGGAGCAGCAGTTTTATCTATTTCAGGACAAAGTTACCAGAATTAGAAGGGAAAAAAAAAATCTAGTTAAATTTGAATTTCAGAAAAACAAAGAATATATATGTTTTTAGCATAAGTAAGTCTCATGCAACATTTGAGACATACTAAAAAATATTTGCAGTTTGTCTGAAATAGAAATTTAACTGGAGCCCTGTGTTTTATGTGGCAACTTTATCTCAGAATTCTTCTACTGTCTCAAAAATTGAGGACCCTAAGCAGCTTTTATTTCTGTGGATTAAGCTGTTGATATTTACTATATTAGAAATTTAAGCTGAAAAATATTTTAATATATAGTAATTAATTTAGAAAACAAATAGATGCCATTCTTGTTAACATATGTATTTTTTATGAAAAATAACTACCTTCTAAAACAAAAAAAATAGAAGAATATCATTGTTTTATGTTGTTGCAAATCTTTTAAATCCTGGCTTAGTTGAAGACAGTTGGATTCTTGAGTCTGTTTCTGCTTCTAAACAGGTGTGCTCTCATAGAGATGTGTGCTGTCTGGAAACCTCCCCTGGACATTTGGGAGGAAGGGAGAGTGACAAGAGGCAAATGACACCTTAGTGTTGTTTTGAACATAAATTTAAGCTTGAGAACCTCCTGAAAGGGTTTTAAGGACGTCTTCCATTGCCCCCAACTTTGCTTTGAGAGCTCCTGGGCTGGAAATAATAGACCCTGTAATTCCAGCTTGTGTCACGTAGGTCATGGGTAGTCAGAATAGAGGACGACATTCTCTTTCAAGAAGGACTAAGGAGTCAAATGGTAAAATACGAAAATGTTTTAGTTATTATTCAAGTTTAGCAGTAATTTTTAAGCTTTCTTTTTTACTTTAAACTTACTCTGTCATCCAAGAAAGCCACTATCAATCTGTCAGATGTGTGCATTGTCAGATTTCTGTCTAGAATAAAATGGATATAGTTATTTAGAGCAAAGCTTGACATTTTTTATTTAGAATTTAGTAAAGAAGTCACATGACAGTTTCTTTAAAATGTTGCCTGGATTGAATTGAGTTTATTTTTAAGATACTGTGTCTGTTTTAGGCATTGTATACCTTGCTTAGACTTTAGGCATGGCCAGTTTTTAAAATAACTGACATAATGCAATAGCTAATCAGATTTGCTTCTCAATAGAAAATGTGGATCATGGCATCTGGTCCCATCACTTCATGGGAAATAGATGGGGAAACAGTAGAAACAGTGTCAGACTTTATTTTGAGGGGCTCCAAAATCACGGCAGGTGGTCATGAAATTAAAAGATGCTTACTCCTTGGAAGAAAAGTTATGACCAACCTAGATAGCATATTCAAAAGCAGAGACATTACTTTGCCGACTAAGGTCCGTCTAGTCAAGGCTATGGTTTTTTCTGTGGTCATGTATGGATGTGAGAGTTGGACTGTGAAGAAAGCTGAGTGCCGAAGAATTGATGCTTTTGAACTGTGGTGTTGGAGAAGACTCTTGACAGTCCCTTGAACTGCAAGGAGATCCAACCAGTCCATTCTGAAGATCAGCCCTGGGATTTCTTTGGAAGGAATGATGCTGAAGCTGAAACTCCAGTACTTTGGCCACCTCATGTGAAGAGTTAACTCATTGGAAAAGACTCTGATGCTGGGAGGGATTGGGGGCAGGAGGAGAAGGGGACGACCGAGGGTGAGATGGCTGGATGGCATCAGTGACTCGATGGACGTGAGTCTGGGTGAACTCCAGGAGCTGGTGATGGACAGAGAGGCCTGGCGTGCTGCGATTCATGGGGTCGCAAAGAGTCGGACAGGACTGAGGGACTGAACTGAACTGAGAAAATGGGTAGAGGCTGGCAAAGAGCCAAACGTGAGAATTTAGAGATGACTTCTTGAATTGCTTTAATTGCTTGGACGACTGAGAAAATGAAAGAGCCATTAACAAAAATAGAACAGGAGGAAGTGCTGGTCTGGGATAAAGATGGTAAGTTCAGTTTTGGGCCGGAGGTGCTGTTGGCAGGTCAGGGGAGAGGAGAGGGGCTGTGACGGGTTAGAGAGCATTGTCCACGGAGCAGGGAAACAGCGCCAAGGAAGGCAGGGTAAAGAGAGAGAAGAGACTGACGAGGACCAGATCTGTGATGCCTGACTGTGCGGTAGGCAGGAGGAAAGGAGAGAAGGTCTGGAGAGAGCTGTGGCCTTGCCAGGTGGCTCCATGGTGAAGAACCTGCCTGCAACGCAGGAGACATGGTTTTGATCCTTGGACGGGGAAGATCCCCTGGAGAGGGTAATGACAGCCCATCCCAGTGTTCTTGCCCAGGGAATCCCATGGACAGTGGAGCCTGGTGGGCTATAGTCCACGGGGTCCCAAAGAGTCAGACATGGCTGAGCGACTCAACAGTAACAGCAGGAAGAGGCAGTGAGGAAAGTGTGGTTAGAGTGGGGTGAGCAGAGGTCCTCCAGGAAGGCTGTGTGGCCTGCAGGATTGAGTGTGGGACTGAGATGAGGAGTGGCGGCTGGTTCTTCAGCTTCGAACTGCAGAGCTGGGCACCGCAGAGCGAGTGTGGTTTTGATAGACTGGGAAGTTTTTCATTATTTCAGGTTTGGGTTTTCGACGTGTCTGGGAAATCCTAAAGAACTTTTCCTTCCTCTCTGTTACTCACACAGGTGCTAATGAAGCCAGCCAAGGGGAAGCTGAAAGCCTCACTCCAGCAAGCCCACCTCCTCAGATGCTCAGCCTTGCTTTAGAGTGGCGCCTGCTTTAAACAGAGCTGTTCTCTCAGGTGGCGCACCAGCCTCAGAGTCTGCAGATGCGCCACCAGCTCTGTGCCAGCTTGCCCTGTGTGGGCTCTGCTCCGCTGAGTCAGAGTCAGCCTAGAGGGTCTCTAAGGCAGTGCTGAAGCCATGTGCTGTTGCGCGTCTGTGACATCGGTCTTTCCTTTCTGTTTTGTTTTTGTGATAGGTTCACCAAGTTGAAGAGTCTCAACCTTTCCAATAACCATTTAGGGGATTTCCCGCTAGCAGTCTGCAATATTCCGACCCTGGCTGAGCTCAACGTGTCGTGCAATGCCCTCCGAGCTGTCCCGGCCGCCGTGGGAGCGATGTGCAAGTAGGTCCACCAGCCTCCCTGCAGGGCCCCCGAGGCCCCGCCCAGGACACCTCGCTGGGGCCATCGCACAGGAGGCTGGCGTGCTGTGCTGGTCGTAGGTGCCTCTGCCCCAAATCAAGAGATCACGCTTTTGCGTAGAGTTCATTTTGTAGCTTCTTTGAGAATCTAGTAAAAAAATTAAAATATCCTCATTTAGAATCAGTGATCCCTACAGATGAATGTGTCTAAATATAGGCGGAGGGGTTACTTTCTCATTTCCTGAGTTATGTTGAATTCTAAGGCTTAGAAATTAGTTTTTTTTTTTTAATATATGCTTCCAGTTTTATTAAGTGAAACTACTTAAAATCTTACACATGCTCATTATGAAAGTGAAAGTGAAGTCGCTCAGTCGTGTCCGACTCTTTGCAACCCCATGGACTGTAGCCCACCAGGCTCCTCTGTCCATGGAATTCTCCAGACAAGAATACTGCAGTGGGTTGCCATTTCCTCCTCCAGGGGACCTTCCCAACCCAGGGATCAAACTTGGGTTTCCTGCATTGCAGGCAGGTTCTTTACCAGGGATATAAATACTATGAAATACTATAGCAAATAAAACAGTAAATATTTTAGAAGCTCCCTAAATCCTATTATCTAAAAAATCTTTATTACCAATATTAGGAAAATATTATGGGATACATTTTTCTTTTCATTTATACAGAAAGAAGGATGGATGTACAGATGAAAAGTGATATCTCAGTATTTGTACTTCTTTTAGGAGAAAAGTACAGAATCTTCTCTTATGTTTAAAAGTCAGAAGTTAATTTTTAAAATAACAACGAAAGATGAGTATCTCGGCTGATTGACACTGCAGTCAGCTTGCTGTGTTCCCATTTACGCCTGTCCAGGTTCAGGGAATTGGTCCTAATTTTCATTTTCAATAAAAGATTAAGATGCTTGTCTCTGATCTTTTCTCTCTGGTGTATTATCACCTCAGGCCCTGCCCTTAGCATTTTGCAAAGGAGAGTGCAATATAGTTCCTTTTTCTGGTAAGAGGATCTATACTTACGCAACTTGAATGTTAATAATAAAGATGTAAAGTGTATACGTTCTCTTTGTAACTCTTACGTTTTCTTTGCTAGCTTACAGACATTTTTGTTGGATGGAAACTTTCTCCAGACCCTTCCTGCTGAGTTGGAGAACATGCATCAGCTTAGTTATCTTGGTCTTTCTTTCAATGAATTCACTGACTTTCCAGAGGTGCTGGAGAAGCTGACAGCTGTGGATAAGCTTTGTATGTCTGGAAACTGCATGGAGACGCTTCGGCTACAGGCTTTAAGAAAAATGCCTCACATTAAGCATGTGGATCTGAGGTAACCACCTTAAAGAAATCTGTCCCGTTTGAGCGGTTGGCTTCTGTCTGCGACGTTGGTTGTGGCCCCTCTTTTGGCTTTCTTCTGTCTAGACAAGCAAGCTGGTTAGTTGCAGTTAGGACCCGCTTTTCTGTTTTCCCTCAGAGGGAACCCTGAAACTTCTTAAATTTTTTTTTTCCCCTCATCAATGAGTGACCGTCTATCTCAAAGGTCTTAGTTGATTTTGCAGGTTTGAGTCCAGCTTTAATTAGTAGCACCATCAAGTCAGAGAAGGCTGTCTATGGTGAATGAAAACCGTGTTCCTGAGAGCCAGGTCGATTTTGCTCCCCGTCACCCTCCCTTTCTGTGGCCCGAGGCCTTGGCATCATCGAGCTCCTCTCCTTTCTTTTTTTCCCTTCCTTGGCTTCCTTAATATAATATATTCATTAGATTAGTTATTTATTTGATTTGTTTAATTTCCTCTCTCTCCATCCGGATGGCTCTTCCCTTAGTTTACTGTTCTTTATAAAAATGTAACCCTCGTCATCTTTTGTTAGGCCTGAGTTTGGCTAGAGCCTCCCCTCTCATCCCTTTGCAAGAGCAGGGAACGTGCATTTTGAATTCTGATCACACTAAACTCCAACTGAAAACACCCACATGTCCTTGCTTACATCATAGATGTATTTTTGTATATACTTTACATATGGATGGGCTTTGAGTTCCTGCAAAACAGCATATTGGGTTTAGGGCTTAATATTAACTTGCCCAATTTGATATTTTTCAATGAAAGTAACTTCCCCATTGGAGCTAAAGCTCCAGTAACTTTGGCCACCTGGTGTGAAGAGCTGATTCATTGGAAAAGACCCTGATGCTGGGAAAGATTGAGGGTAGGAGGAGAAAGGGCTGACAGAGAATGAGATGGTCAGATGGCCTCACTGGCTCAATGGTCAGGAATTTGAGCAAACTCCGGGAGATGGTGATGGACAAGGAGGCCTGGTGCGCTGCGGGTCCATGGGGTCACAGAGAGTTGGACACAACTTAGTGACTGAACAGTAATCCCCATTAGCCAGGGAGCGGCGAGCACATTAAATCTCAGGTGAGATGTTTAATGTTTCTGTGCAGCTGTATTCTCATCTCTAGATCACGGTCAATAACAGCATGACTCCTAGAGTTTGGGAAGGAAGAGAGTAAATGCCCCTCTCCCTCAGCAGATGCTCCGTGCTGCTCTCATCACCTGGTGAGAACTCCTGCTCGTGACCCTCTCTGCTGTGATTCTTGGCGCCTTCTCCCCTCTTTGGATTTTCCCGTTTCTCTGCCTGCTTGCCTCCCGGGCGATGGCGCCAGGCCTTCCCTTGGGCCTGTCCGAGCCCATCAGCACCAAGCAGCAGCATTGCCTTTTTGCTTCCCGTTCATCTCCCTTCTTCCGGCTTGGCCCGGGGACCCATTCGTTCCAGTCCCGCAGGGAAGTGGTTAGCTTCATCTTTCCTCAGGCCTGGGGATAGGCTAGCAATTTGCAGACATACAGTTCTTAGTTCAGGGAGACCAAATGGTAACGGTTTCTCTAACTTTGAGAGCTTTTTAAAGGGTGACAGGATAGGGAGCTGAACACGTTGTCTTCTTAACTTTCTTTCTGAATTTGTTACCCTTACTTGCCTCTGAGTGGTGGCTCAGTGGCAAAAGAATCTGCCTTCAGTGCAGGAGAGGCAGGAGATGTGGGTTCGATCCCCGGGTTGAAAAGATCCCCTGGAGGAAGAAATGGCAACCCCCTCCAGCATCCTTCCCTGGGAAACTCCATGGACAGGGGATCCTGGCGGGCTGCGGTCCATGGGGTCACAGAGTCACACGCCTGCAGTGACTGGAGCACCCACAGCACACACACAACGGGGTTTAGAAAACCTCCGTGTTCAAGGATTTGAGCTCTTTTAAATAAAAAGCCACCCAGAGATTTAACAATGGTCACATTGCTCACTGGTAACAAGCATGAGAGAGGATTTGTAAGTTACCTCCTGTTAGGGAGGAAGACATCATTTTCCTTGATGTGAATCAGCTTCCAGACGAGATCAATCTAATATGTTTGGAAGCAGCTGTTCTTATTAAGAGTTTTGTAAATTCTTCAAATTTTTAGTTCAAATTGGGTCTTTTTAAAAAGATAAGTTACAGGATATTTAGAAACCAGAATAAACTTTTATACACTGGAAATGTTGAATGATTGTGAGTAACTGCTTCCCTCCAGACTGCTGAGCTGAGAAGATGGGAATCTGGTCAGATTTGCTTGTGATTCTGCCTTAATATTTCATGTTGAAGCTAGTGGGGTGATTTAAGAGGAGTCTCACTTAGTCTCTGTGAGCCGAGGGCTGATTCTAGTGATTGCATTTCTGATCCTTCAGATGGAACCAGTACGTCAAATTAAAAGTAATCATTTTTCTTTTAATCTTACTCTTTCTCACATTGACATATTTAAGACTGATACTGTCTTTTCTATGGTGTAGGGAATATTCTAGCCTTTTCTCCAAACTCTGGATGTTACATTTCTCTCCTTGATCACTCCTCTCTCTCTTCTCTGCCTTGAGGGTTGGTTGCCTGTGCTCTCGGGACCCCATTGTTACCTCCCGTCTCTGTGGTAAAAATTCATCTTGCTCCAACCCTTCTTTCTCGTCTTAGGATCAATTCCACTTCAGCTGCCAACAGGATATTTCACCTTGCTTTCGTCTTTTGACACACTCAACCAAATTACATGTGAAACAGTTTAATGTTTTTTCATGTATTTTTAAATTGGAGTATAATTGCTTTGTGATGTGTTCGTTTCTGCTGCGAATCAGCTGTATGTATACGTGTGTTCCCTCCCTTTTCAGTCTCTGTCCCCCTGCCCCCGCCCCACCCCACCCTCAGGCTGTCACAGAGCACTGCGCTGAGCTCCCTGGGCTATCAGCAGTCTCCCAGCTGTGCACAGCAGTCTCCCAGCTGCGCACGGCGGTTCCCAGCTGCGCCCGGCGGTTACTAGCTGCGCGAAGCAGTCTCCCAGCTGCGCCCGGCGGCTCCCGGCTGCGCCCGGCGGCTCCCGGCTGCGCCCAGCGGTTCCCAGCTGCGCCCGGCGGTTACTAGCTGCGCCCGGCGGTTACTAGCTGCGCACAGCAGTCTCCCAGCTGCGCCCGGCGGTTCCCAGCTGCGCCCGGCGGTTACTAGCTGCACCCAGCTGTTCCCAGCTGCGCCCGGCGGTTCCCAGCTGCGCCCGGCGGTTACTAGCTGCACACAGCGGTTACTAGCTGCGCCCGGCGGCTCCCGGCCGCGCCCGGCAGTTACTAGCTGCGCACAGCGGTTACTAGCTGCACACAGCGGTTCCTGGCTGCGCCCGGCGGTTCCCAGCTGCGCCCGGCGGCTCCCAGCTGCGCCCGGCAGTTACTAGCTGCACACAGCGGTTACTAGCTGCGCCCGGCGGCTCCCGGCTGCGCCCGGCGGCTCCCAGCTGCGCCCGGCAGTTACTAGCTGCACACAGCGGTTCCTGGCTGCGCCCGGCGGTTCCCAGCTGCGCCCGGCGGCTCCCAGCTGCGCCCGGCAGTTACTAGCTGCGCCCGGCGGCTCCCGGCTGCGCCCGGCGGTTACTAGCTGCACACAGCGGTTCCTAGCTGCGCCCGGCGGCTCCCGGCTGCGCCCGGCGGTTCCCAGCTGCGCCCGGCGGCTCCCAGCTGCGCCCGGCGGTTACTAGCTGCACACAGCGGTTACTAGCTGCGCCCGGCGGTTACTAGCTGCACACAGCGGTTACTAGCTGCGCCCGGCGGCTCCCGGCTGCGCCCGGCGGTTCCCAGCTGCGCCCGGCGGTTACTAGCTGCACACGGCGGTTCCTGGCTGCGCCCGGCGGTTCCTAGCTGCGCCCGGCGGTTCCTAGCTGCACACAGCGGTTCCCGGCTGCGCCCGGCGGCTCCCGGCTGCGCCCGGCGGTTCCCAGCTGCGCCCGGCGGTTACTAGCTGCACACGGCGGTTCCTGGCTGCGCCCGGCGGTTCCTAGCTGCGCCCGGCGGTTCCTAGCTGCACACAGCGGTTCCCGGCTGCGCCCGGCGGCTCCCGGCTGCGCCCGGCGGTTCCTAGCTGCGCCCGGCGGTTCCCAGCTGCGCCCGGCGGCTCCCGGCCGCGCCCGGCGGCTCCTAGCTGCGCCCGGCGGCTCCCGGCTGCGCCCGGCGGTTACTAGCCGCACACAGCGGCTCCCGGCTGCACACGGCGGCTCCCGGCCGCGCCCGGCGGTTCCTAGCCGCACACAGCGGTTCCTAGCTGCGCCCGGCGGTTACTAGCTGCGCCCGGCGGCTCCCGGCGGCTCCCGGCCGCACACAGCGGCTCCCGGCCGCGCCGTTTACGCGAGGCAGTGCTCATGTCAGCGCTGCTCTCGGCTTATCCCGCCTTCTCCTTCCTGTCTCTGTGTCCACAGGTCTGCTTATACATCTGTGTCTGCCCCTGCCCTGCAAATAGATTCCTTAGTGCCATTTTTCTAGATTCCATATATATGAGTTAATATACAATATGTGTTTTTCTGACTTCACTCTGTATGACAGAGTCTAGGTTCATCCACATGGCTATAAATGACCACTTTCTCTCTTTATTCAGCAAGTTCTTTCCCCTGGGTCCCTATTTTTGCCGATAGCACCACTTCATTGGTTCAGTTCAGTCGCTCAGTTGTGTCCGACTCTGTGCAGCCCTGGGGACTGTAGCACGCCAGGCTTCTCTGTCCATCACCAACTCCCGGAGCTTACTCAAACTCATGTCTATCGCGTCGGTGATGCCATCCAACCATCTCATCCTCTGTCGTCCCCCTCTCCTCTTGCCCTCAGTCTTTCCCAGCATCAGGATTTTTTCTAATGAGTCAGCTCTTCCCATCGGGTGGCCAAAGTATTGGAGTTTCAGCTCTAGTATCGGTCCTTCCAATGAATATTCACGACTGATTTCCTTTAGGATGGACTGGTCTGATCTTGCAGTCTAAGAGACTCTCAAGAAAATTCTCCAACACCACAGTTCAAAATTATCAATTCTTTGGTGCTCAGCTTTCTTCACAGTCCAACGCTCACATCCATACATGACCACAGGAAAAGCCATAGCTTTGACTAGACAGACTTTTGTCAACAAAGTAATTCCTGGTTTTTAATATGCTGTCTAGGTTTGTCATAGTTTTTTTTCCAAGGAGCAAACATCTTTTAATTTCATGGCTGCAGTCACCATCTACAGTGATTTTAGAGCCCAAGAAATTAAAGTCTCTCACTGTTTCCCCATCTATTTCCCTTGAAATAGTGGGACTGGATGCCATGATCTTCATTTTTTGAATGTTGAGTTTTAGGCCAGCTTCTTCACTCTCCTCTTTCACTTTCACTGCGTTGTCCACAAAGGTCCATCTAGTCAAGGCTGTGGTTTTTCCAGTGGTCATGTATGGATGTGAGAGTTGGACTATAAAGAAAGCTGAGCACCAAAGAATTGATGCTTTTGAACTGTGGTGTTGGAGAAGACTCTTGAGAGTCCCTTGGACTGCAAGGAGATCCAACCAGTCCATTCTAAAGGAGATCAATCCTGGGTGTTCACTGGAAAGACTGACGTTGAGGCGGAAACTCCAATACTTTGGCCACCTGATGTGAAGAACTGACTCATTGGAAAAGACCCTGATGTTGGGAAAGATTGAGGGCAGGAGGAGAAGGGGACAACAGAGGATGAGATCGTTGGATGGCATCACCGACTCAATAGACAGGAGTTTGGGTAAACTCTGGGAGTTGGTGATGGACAAGGAGGCCTGGCGTGCTGCAGTCCACGGGGTCGCAAAGAGTCGGACACAACTGAGCAACTGAACTGAGCTTTCGCTTTCATCAAGAGACTCTTTAGTTCTTCTTCACTTTCTGCCATAAGGGTGGTGTCATCTACGTATCTGAAGTTACTGATATCTCTCCCAGCAATCTTGATTCCAGCTTTCACTTCATCCAGCCTGGCATTTCACATGATATACTCTGCATATAAGTTAAATAAGCAAGGTGACAATATACAGCCTTGACGTACTCCTTTCCCAGTTTGGAACCAGTCTGTGTTCCATGTCCAGTTCTAACCGTTGCTTCCTGACCTGCATACAGATTTCCTCAAGAGGCAGGTCAGGTGGTCTGGTATTCCCATCTCTTTCAGAATTTTCCAGTTTGTTGTGAGCCACAGAGTCAAAGTCTTTAGCATAGTCAACGAAGCAGAAGTAGATGCTTTTCTGGAATTCTCTTGCTTTTTCTATAATCCAGCAGATGTTGGCAATTTGACCTTTGGTTCCTCTGCCCTTCCTAAATCCAGCTTGAGCATCTGGGAGTTCTCCATTCACCTGCTGCTGAAGCCTGGCTTGGAGAATTTTGAGCATTATTTTGCTAGTGTCTGAGATGAGTGCAGTTGCGCCGTAGTTTGACCCTTCTTTCACGTTGCCTTTCTTTGGGATTGGAATGAAAACTGACGTTTTCCAGTCCTGTGGCCCCTGCTGAGTTTTCCGACTTCACTGGTTATCCAGACACAAGATTTGTGCCTGTGTTTTCTAGTGTGCCGCCCAGGTGCTTGCTATCATATCAGTTCGTCTTGGGCACCAGTCCCGCTCTCTGGCCCTTGCTCTCTCTTCTCACTGCTGCTCTCGCCTCCTCTCTGCGCTCTCTGCTGCCACTGTACAGCCTCTCAAGCACAGCCTCACTCAGAACCTTAGTTTTCTAACTCAAGATACTTAAGCTCTCATTTCTGGTTTCAAGCCCCTAGCCTGTGAATCCCTTGAGGATGAGGTTCTAAGTATGGTTCAGTCCAGAGTGGGGTCCTCCAGCATGTGCTAGCAAACCAACTATTTGCAACTTTTTTTAAACAAAGAGATAGGTATAGTAATTGAGACTTAATATCTTGGAAACATTCGCCATTGCCACAATATTCACGTAGACCCACGTAAGCAGACGCAGTTCACTGTACAGGGAGCACATTAGGCCGGGTGCTGGCGAACTCCACGTGGCAAGCCACTTGTGTGGAGCGCTGTGACCCAGTGTGTGTGCATGTCCGTCCATGAGGGATTAGAGGTTGGGAAAATAGGTCCTTCCTCCTAGATAACTTGAGAAGCACTGCTCTCATTTGTATAGCCTGAGTCTCTGTAGTGAAAATGGGCTAGTCGCTCAGCTGTGTCCAAGTCTTTGCCACCCCATGGACTGTAGCCCACCAGGCTCCTCTGTCCGTGGGATTCTCCGGGCAGGAACACTGGAGAAGGTCGCCGTGCCCTCCTCCAGGGCGTCTTCCAGACGCAGGGGTCAGACCTGGGCCCCCGCACTGCAGGCAGGTTCTTTGCTGTCTGAGCCGCCAGGGAAGCCTGTGTCCGTGAACCCGCAGTGTTAGTGCGCAGCAGGCCCCGTGCTTGATAAATGGTGTGGACTCGCCCAGCTCATGTCTGTGTTCTCACTCCTCTCACTCGGTGTGTGCTCCTGAGGGGCCCCTGCACACACGCGTGAACCTCAGCCTGAGAGTCCAAAGGCCATTTAGCTCCTCCCCTTGGACTCCTTGCTTCTCCCGTTTATGTCCAGTGAATTCTGCCTGCTCTCGGGGTTCAGATGACATCCATCCTCTCCCATAGCATTTTCCGACCCGTCTCTATGTTTTATACCTCATTTATGACATTGATCGGGCTTCCCTGGTAGCTCCATCGGTAAAGAATCTGCCTGACAATGCAGGAGACAGGGGTTTCATCCCTGGGTGGGGAAGATCCCCTGGAGAAAGAAGTGACAACCTACTGCAGTATTCCTGCCTGGGAAATCCCACGGACAGAAGAGCCTGGTGGGCTGCAGTCCATGGCGTGACAAAAGAGTTGGACACGACTTGTCGACTAAACCACCACCATGACACCGATCACAGACTTGGATCCTCTGGCTTCACATTTTAAAGCATATGTGGTTTGAATTACTAAGTCTGTTGGCACGCCCCTTATCTTATTCGTCTCTTACTGACGCACAGCCTGGGGTTGTGCTTGTCCTGTCCCCGTGGCCCCTTTCGTGTGCAGGATACTGGCAGGTGTGTCCCCCTCATTGCTCGGCACCGTGTAGGACAAGGAAGGCGTCAGCCTCCATGTCCAGGTTACAGTGAGGCTTCCTGGAGGCTTAGATGATGGCTCAAGGTCATATGTGTAAAGTTTTCAGCAGCAGACTGGAACTAGAACATTTTCACACTGCGGACCTACACACAATAAATGTTCAGTGAGTATTGATGAAAATAAATAAAATGCTCTGTTAACTGAGGAGGTTATTGGAAAGGAATTCTCACAACATTTTGCCTCTTTAAAAGCTCATCTGAAGTAGTCATATTATCATGTGAGCCTGAAACCTTTTGATATTTGCATCCTGATAAGACTTGACAATTTAAAGTGAATAGTGGCAATAACCTCCCTGTCATTATAAATTCTCTTTTGTCTCATTAAATCAGCCCTATAATTGTGTTGGTGTTAATACAGTGCAGGGTTGGGGGTAGGCTGAGATTAGTGCATTGTGAAGGTGATTTAAAGCATAGACTCGGGAGAACACAGGGCAGTTTTCAGTTCCTGTCGTCTCTTGTATCCAAAAGGAGATTTGGGTTTTGATGCAAAGAACTGACTTATTGGAAAAGACCCTGACACTGGGAAAGATTGAAGGCAGATGGAGAAGGGGACGACAGAGGATGAGATGGTTGGATGGCATCACTGACTCGATGGACATGAGTTTGAGCAGGCTCTGGGAGTTGGTGATGGACAGGGAAGCCTGGCATGTTGCAGTCCATGGGGTAGAAAAGAGTTGGACACGACTGAGCGACTGAACTAAGGTGACTCTGTGTACATATTCTAGTAATGTAGTGAGCATTTAGAGATAGGCAGACCACTGAGTTGAAGCCAGTTTTTTACAACCTGGAACAGAAAAGAGAAGGAGCAAAAAATAATAATTTTAAATCTCAGGGACATTTGAAGGAGCCACATGCTGTCCTCGTGGTTTGACAAATCCTTAGCTCTTGGCTGTCTTGTCCTTCCTCCTTGAGTTCCAATGGCTTTATGATACTGCTATTAGAAATTTAGTTCAGTGCTCTCATTTTATTTTTTTAGATTTATTTTTTAAATTTTAAAAATTTAGTTACTCTCATTTTATTTTTTCCAAGGGCTGGAAAGCACTGCAGAGAACACTTGACTTTTTTCTAAGTTCCTCCTCTCATATTAATGCTTTGTAACCAAGTGCACGACCTCAGCGCTCTGTTCGCTTTGTAACAAGGAGTAGGAGCTTCTGTTGTTTGTTTGTTTGTACAGGAGCTGGGCGTAGCCTGGCAAACTAGGCCTGGAGAGCTCATCTGTTTTCCTCCACTTTGAAACTAGATGTGCTTTTGCACTGATTCCTCGTCCCCTCACCACTAGCCTATCTCCCTGGCGCCTCGTCCGTGGCCACGTGGGTCCGTGAGCTCACCAGTGTTTATGAACCAGGCTCTGCCAGGCTTTCCCTGCACCCCGCACTCGCTGGGCCCCATCGCGATCCTTTGTTCTGTGCGTTCACAGTGAATCCTACGTGCCAAATATCAGTACTTCCTGCGCTTTGCTTTTTCAAGCAGTGTTTTAAAGATGGAGACAGTTTTGGTAATTGATCCTTGGTCTGGAACCAGCTATGAAAATTCAGATAGGCTCACGCGCCTGTTTCTGGTGCATAGGTGGCCCCATTCTTTTTTTTTTTTTTTTCACCCAAGCTCACCTGTTAGTTTTGTCCTTTATGGCTGCTCATCTACCTGCTCGCTTATCCTCTCCTTCCTTAAATACTCAGTGTAGCTGCGCGTGCTTAGCAGGGTTTCCTGGGTTTTGTTTCTTGTATTCTTTCAACCAGATTCTTAGAAATAAATGTTTAAATGATTTCCCCCCCTTGAAATGAATTAAGATAAAAATCAATATGCATGCTTTTCTTCCAGGCTATTAATGCTCTAAATTGCATTTCAGAATATAGTTGCAAAGTTAAGACCTCATGGAATTGTAGCTGGGAATAGCCAGGGGACCTAGCTAGTGAAGGAAGAGCAGATACTGAGAGTAAAGAAATGATGGAGAGCTGTGACAGTGAGGCCTGAGGCCCTCCTGTTGGTCACATATAAGGGGTGGCTTGTATTTACAGCATTGCCTTTGGTTATAGTCTCTGTTTGTGTCATTTTCCTCTCAAGACTGAACCTAATTAGGAAACTAGTGGCGGACGGAGTGGACTTTCTCCCCCATGTCACTCAGCTCGACCTGCGAGACAACCAGCTTGGGAATCTGGACGCCACGGTTTTCAGCGGCCTTGAGGTTCTGCACTGCGAGCGGAACCAGCTGGTGGCACTAGGCCTCTGCGGCTGCGTCCTCAAAGCACTCCATGCCGCTTCTAATGGTATGTAACGAGACCTGGCCCCGAGAACTCGCTCAGTGCAGTGCTCTCGTCTTCCTCCCGGCTTTGACCTCTTTCCTCATTCAGTGAAACAGGTGTCAGGTTTTGCTAAGACAGAAATCAGGAGAGGAGAATGCTGTTGGGATTTAAAGCGACCAAAAGGAAGCACTTACAGCCCTGGCCTGTTTTTCTCCCGTCGTGACATCTGAATAAGTCACTCCCCCCGGGGATGGGCTCTTCACTCTTCGGCTTGAAGAGCAGATGTTGTTGGCGGGGGCGGGGGGGCGCGATGGGACGTGAACTGTTTATTGGGCCGCTTGT
Organism: Capra hircus; assembly: GCF_001704415.2. NCBI lineage: Eukaryota > Metazoa > Chordata > Mammalia > Artiodactyla > Bovidae > Capra > Capra hircus. The sequence continues at coordinate 61,402,215 of NC_030831.1, forward strand.
GACGATGGTGCATCTGGAGAGTGAAAGGGGAAGGCAGGTCTATTATGGATCCACACAAGGCCTCAGATCTGCCCCACCAACAGAGGGCCTCCCCGCAGGAGAAGCCTGCAGTATCCATCACAGGGCCACCACGAAGCAAGAGCTGTGTGCATTCAATGAGGGTGCCTCCTTAGACTTCGGAGATCACAGCAGTTCTAAAAAAAGAAAAGGTCATATGGGTGCATGTTTGGTGAAGTGAATGAAGATTTCTACCCCTTCCCGTCGGACAGCTGCATGGAAACGAGTGTTTACTACTGCACGCTGAGCAGGTGTTTGTCAAGCACTTGTCCTCTATGTCGTGCAGCACAGGACTGCTAAAGGAGAGGAGCTCTTTCTTTCCTTTTCCTTTTTTTGGTTTTAATGAATTTACTGTCAGTTCATCAGGCACTCTATCTGTCAGATCTAGGCCCTGAAATCGATTTCTCACTTCCACTGTATAATCAGAAGGGATTTGATTTAGGTCATACCTGAATGGTCTAGCGGTTTTCCCTGCTTTCTTCAGTTTGAGTCTGAATTTGGTAATAAGGAGTTCATGATCTGAGCCACAGTCAGCTCCTGGTCTTGTTTTTGCTGACTGTATAGAGCTTCTCCAACTTTGGCTGCAAAGAATATAATCAATCTGATTTTGGTGTTGACTATCTGGTGATGTCCATGTATAGAGTCTTCTCTTGTGTTGTTGGAAGAGGGTGTTTGCTATGACCAGTGCATTTTCTTGGCAAAACTCTATTAGTGTTTGCCCTGCTTCATTCCGCATTCGAAGGCCAAATTTTCCTGTTACTCCAGGTGTTTCTTGACTTCCTACTTTTGCATTCCAGTCCCCTATAATGAAAAGGACATCTATTTTGGGTGTTAGTTCTAAAAGATCTTGTAGGTCTTCATAAAACCGTTCAGCTTCAGCTTCTTCAGCTTTACTGGTTGGGGCATAGACTTGGATAACTGTGATATGGAATGGTTTGCCTTGGAGACGAACAGAGATCATTCTGTCATTTTTGAGATTGCACCCAAGTACTGCATTTTGGACTCTTTTGTTGACCATAATGGCTACTCCATTTCTTCTGAGGGATTCCTGCCCGCAGTAGTAGATATAATGGTCATCTGAGTTAAATTCACCCATTCCAGTCCATTTTAGTTTGCTGATTCCTAGAATGTCGACGTTCACCCTTGCCATCTCTTGCTTGACCACTTCCAATTTGCCTTGAGAGTTCCAGAAAAACATCTATTTCTGCTTTATTGACTATGCCAAAGCCTTTGACTGTGTGGATCACAATAAACTGGAAAATTCTGAAAGAGAAGGGAATACCAGACCCCCTGCCTGCCTCTTGAGAAATCTGTATGCAGGTCAGGAAGCAACAGTTAGAACTGGACATGGAACAACAGACTGGTTCCAAATAGGAAAAGGAGTATGTCAAGGCTGTATAATGTCACCCTGCTTATTTAACTTATATGCAGAGTACATCATGAGAAACACTGGACTGGAAGAAGCACAAGCTGGAATCAAGATTGCCAGGAGAAATATCAGTAACCTCAGATATGCAGATGACACCACCCTTATGGCAGAAAGTGAAGAGGAGCTAAAAAGCCTCTTGATGAAAGTGAAAGAGGAGAGTGAAAAAGTTGGCTTAAAGCTCAACATTCAGAAAACGAAGATCATGGCATCCGGTCCCATCACTTCATGGGAAATAGATGGGGAAACAGTGGAAACAGTGTCAGACTTTATTGTTTTGGGCTCCAAAATCACTGCAGATGGTGATGGCAGCCATGAAACTAAAAGACACTTACTCCTTGGAAGGAAAGTTATGACCAACCTAGATAGCATATTCAAAAGCAGAGACATGACTTTGCCGACTAAGGTCCGTCTAGTCAAGGCTATGGTTTTTCCTGTGGTCATGTATGGATGTGAGAGTTGGACTGTGAAGGAGGCTGAGCACCGAAGAATTGATGCTTTTGAACTGTGGTGTTGGAGAAGACTCTTGAGAGTCCCTTGGGCTGCAAGGAGATCCAACCAGTCCATTCTGAAGGAGATCAGCCCTGGGATTTCTTTGGAAGGAATGATGCTAAAGCTGAAACTCCAGTACTTTGGCCACTTAATGAGAAGAGTTGACTCATTGGAAAAGACTCTGATGCTGGGAGGGATTGGGGGCAGGAGGAGAAGGGGACGACCGAGGATGAGATGGCTGGATGGCATCACTGACTCGATGGACGTGAGTCTGAGTGAACTCCGGGAGATGGTGATGGACAGGGAGGCCTGGTGTGCTGCGATTCATGGGGTCACAAAGTCGGCTACAACTGAGCGACTGAACTGAACTGTCATTTCAATGGAGAAATAAACCAAACTTCAGATAACTGCAGGTCACCAAAGGGTTATAGGATTTGGCTAGTCAGGAAACGTGAAATAGGTGTCGAAGAGGAAAGAATCTGAGTGTGGTTCATTTGGTAGATGAGCATAAGGGAGTTCTGCTCTCACAGGTTGCTGCTGGGAATGGGTAAGATGTGCTTATGGGACGCATGGCTTGGAGTCAGATGGTGAACCTTTGAAGCTGATACAGTAAGCTGTAGAGATCCAGTGGAAATTTTTAGTGGAAGAGGCAAGTGATGAAAATGAAGCTGTGAGACTATTAATGTGAAAGCAGGGTCCCGAGTGCCCATATGGGGGAAGAGTGGGATGACCCACCTTTCCACTAATCCAGGTTATTGCAGTGGTTTCGTGCAAGTTAGCAGGAATTTGCAGTCGGGACTACAGATGTCAACGTAGGACATCTGCTCAGAGGTGGTGCCTGGAACCGTGGAAGTGAGGGGACTGGAGAAGAGACCCGGTACCAGAAGGAGCCTCCAAACCACCACAGGTGGCTGGGGCGGATTAGGGAGCCGAGAGAAGCCAAGCCTCCAAACCCATCACAGGTAGCTGGGCTGGATTAGAAAGCTGAGTCTCCAAACCCATCACAGGCAGCTGGGCCGGATTAGAAAGCTGAGCCTCCAAACCCATCACAGGTAGCTGGGGCGGATTAGGAAGCCAAGCCTCCAAACCACCACAGGTGGCTGGGGCGGATTAGGGAGCCAAGCCTCCAAAACCATCACAGGTAGCTGGGCCGGATTAGGAAGCCGAGCCTCCAAAACCATCACAGTTAGCTGGGACCGGATTAGGAAGCCAAGAGAAGACGAGCCTCTGAACACTTGTAAGTTTTTCGAAAAAGCAGAAGGGATCTCGAGACTACTGCACGTGAGGAGCAGAGCCCTTGGTGCCACTTTGTGCACAGTTTTGAGGGAGGCTTCCAGATTTCAGTAGAGGAAGTCCTTTCTGATCCTCAGGAGTGCTCTTCCAGTGAATAGCATGGACTGAAAAAGGCACAAGCCAGGACGCATCCGACTATATCCAAGGAACCCGGAAAGTTTAAAAAAAACAATGCTGTTCATACAGTTAATCTTCCAGATAAAGTTTAGGCTGTATAACAAGAGGAGTGCCACAGCGAGTGGATGGGAAGAGGTCGGAAAGCAGAGTGAGTGATTCATCTCAGTCTCTGACTTAAAACCTTGGGGCTAAGTTAGGAGGTCTCTGCACTTCCCTGTAGCTTAGAAACAGATGGGTGTATTGTGCTCCCAACCTAAACCAACAATGGAGGATAAGGCGCAGGAACAAATCTACATGAAAAGAGTCTCTGTGTCACTTGAATGGTGATGTGTTCGGTTTTGTTTTTTTCCCGCTTCCTAGAACTTGTCCAGCTTGACGTTTCCCCAGTTCCGAATTATCTGTCCTACGTGGATGTCTCAAGGTAAGAAGCCAATTCCTAGAGCACTCTAGGGTCTGTGTGAAAATTATCTAGATAATTCTGTCTAAACCTGAGCGTGAGAACTTTTTATAAGGTAGCTAACGAGACCCTCGTGCACAGCACACGGAACTCTACTCAGCAGTGTGTGACCTTCATGGGAAGGAAATCCAAAAAAGAGGGGATGCGCGTATACAAGTAGCTGATTCCCTTTGCTGCACAATGGAAACAGCTTTGTAGAACAACCCCAGCCGTGTGAGTCGCTCAGTCGTGTCCAGCTCCTCGTGACCCCGTGGACTGTGGCCCGCCAGGCTCCTCTGCCCATGGGGATTCTCCAGGCAAGGACACTGGAGTGGGTGGCCATGCCCTTCTCCTGGGGATCTTCCCGACCCAGGGATCGGGTCTCCAGCTTTGCAGGCAGCTTCTTTACTGTCTGAGCCACCAGGGAAGCCCTGCTTCTATATCTTGAAACAACTACACTCCAATAAAAATTAATTTTGAAAAAAGAATTTTTTCTATATCTTAAAGATAAACGATGCAAATTAATATCCAGCAGTGCTGAATACTCGCCCTCTGAAAGTACTTGGGGCTGTCAGTCTGTGTAGGCTACAGCAGAGGAGCCACGGCATCGTGTGGACACGGATGTGAGTGCCAGGGCTGCACCTGAGAGAGGAGTCAGTTGAGGGTGTGTGGCTGGAAGGTCCAGTGCCTCTGTAATTACGTCAGCTGTGTTTTCATGTTTTTCCCTGAAATGATGTTTAGTTCATTAAAAATGTATTTTGTGCTCTGTCTCTTCTATTTTTCCCCCTTTTTTGTACGTATCTCCTTACTTCTGCTCCTGCTGTTTAGTGGCTAAGTCATGTCCGACTCTGCAGCCCCATGGACTGTAGCCCACCAGGCTCTTCTCTCTGCCCATGGGATTCCCCAGGCAAGAGTACTGCAGTGGGGGGCCACCTCCTTCTCCAGGGATCTTCCCGCCCCAGGGCTTGAACCCGTGTCTCCTGCGTTGGCAGGCGGGTTCTTTACCACTGCGCCCCTGGGGAAGCCCACTCTCCTACTTGGAGCCCTCAGGCAGTGGCGACTGGCACTGCTGGAGCGGGATTTCCGTGCAGCCTGCTCACTCTTCTCAGCTCAGTTGTGCACAAGCTCACCTCCTCACCTTGTATGCAAATTCACTACTGCCCTGTGTCATATTTACTTCGGTTTCCACAAATATTGTAGTAGACTTTCCCTGAAGTCCCAAAGCATGTATTGGAGCAAATTAGACTTTCATAATCTCCACACACTAAATTGAAACTCACTTTTAACGTAATTCCGAACGTAATAATACAAACTTTTCTGAACGACCACAGTACATAGGAGTATGTGGCCTCTCAGTGTGACAGGTAACTCATTTCAGTGCATAAAATCTGGTATAGCTGCTGTGTAATTTGCCAGGTGCAGAATTTGCCTTTAGTCATAAAAGTATACAAACCTAGGTATTTTAATAATATCTTCAATCACATTATGTAAGAATGTGTCAGAATTTAGCTGGTGTGAGAATGATAACAGTTACAGCTTTGAATTTATAAAATCGTTTATGAGTGGCGCTTCATACACCTCCTAGTAAATTCATGTCAATTTTCTGTTCAATGAGCTTTAAGTCAGACGCTACTCAAGTTCTTTCTATTTTATCAGCCTTGGACCTTGCTGTGTTCAGCATTGAAATAAGAGTACAGGCGTGGGGTTTGCATATGTGGGTGCATGTAAATATCTTGAATAGATTTATTCTAGAGAATTGGCCATAGAGTAAATCTATTTTTCTTTTATTTAAAAGATGTAATTGCTAATTGGTTCCCATGGAAGCCCTCAAGTGAGACTGAATTGGAACTTGTGTTGTGCTGGTCTCTGAATTCTGTCCCTAAATGCTGTTGATCTTTTTTTTAAGAAAAATTCTCATGCTCAGAGCCTGTACTGCAGCACGTTCTGCCTAACCCACCTCCCGAACCATAGGGCTTTTCCTCTTAGAAAACCCTCTGCGTCTGCCCCTCCCGGAGCTCTGGGTATCTCGCCCTCCTCTCTGTTTCCAAAGGAACTGAGCTGTTACTCATTATGGTGTTTACTAGGTTCTTAGGGCTCCTCAGGGTCAAAGTTCCAGGCTATTTTATCACTTAGAGAAGTTTTGTTATTTAGTGTTTGCTTATGCTGAAGGGTACTTTCACTTGCCTACCTTAATGAGATGTTTTAGAGGTTGACGCGTGTGTGTGTGAGAAGGAGAGAGTGTGTGCTTAGTCACTCAGCCATGTCTGACTCTGTGTGTGTGTGTGTGTGTGCGCGCGCGTGCTTAGTCACTCAGTCGTGTCCGATTCTTTGCAACCCCATGGACTGTAGTCTGCCAGGCATCTCTGTCCATGGAATTCCCCAGGCAAGAATACTGGAGTGGGTTGCCATGCCCTCCTCGACTACTATACAATAAAATAATTAAGTGTGTCAGTCGGTAGACCTTCAAAGCCAGAGCAATATGTACCTATACAAACACTAAACGGAAAATAATGCCTTCTTTTCTGTATTTTAATTGAGAAGTTGATATAATAGCAAAAAATTTTATTCTACTAAAATCCTTGTTCCAAGCCTCATACTTTCCACAGACTTGTTCATCTGTTTTTTAAAGAATGTTTACATACTGTTGTAGATTTTTTTGTGCCTAGTCATTTCACATATTTTAAAAAGAAGATAAAAAGCTAACAATCCATGACTAAGAGACATCAAATACAGTAACAGATTTATCAAAAAAGTGGTCAATTCATTTAACAACTAAAGTTACCGTTAGCTTAGTTTACTTGTTTCCAGGAATCATAATTACTGTCTAATGCATAAGGAGATATTTCCAAGTCCCTGGTTCTGAGTCTTAGGGTCAGTGTATATTTTCATTGCCGCCATCTCTTTCCTCTTGTCTGTGGCAGTGGCCTCAGGGCACCTTCTGAGACCCTGGGGAAAATTTTCATATTAACGGTAAAAATGCAGATTGGAAAACAAAGCTATTATGCCATTTGACTCTTTACCTTAACTGAAAGTGTATAAATATGTGTTTATTGGTTTTCCAATGGCAGACATCTTCTCCCTAAACTTACATGGGTTTATAGACATTTTGGGATAGTAACTCTGGAAACCAGACTATTTTTTAGACTTTAGAGATAATACAAATGGTGTTACTGTGCTCTTTCCTGAGTTTTCTTTATTTCTTATTCCTTATCACATCCTACTTCAGGTTAAAGTGACTACACTTTTTTTTTTTTGTATTCACTGTAATTATTTCCTTTGAAGTTTTATTTGTTGTATGTAATTATTTTGACTTGTGAACCATGTTTTAAGCCAAATTCCAATCAAAGAAGAAATTGTATATTCTTACATTTAGGAACTGTTTAGAAAACGTACCTGAGTGGGTCTGTGAAAGCCGAAAGCTAGAAGTTTTGGATATTGGCCATAATCAAATATGTGAACTTCCTGCACGGTGAGTATTAAGCACAGATTAAGTTAAAGAATCTTAAATAAGATAAACAATGGAAAAATTCCTGGTTCAGTGTTTAATTTGTTGTTATGAACCCCTGAAGGATTTTACTTTCAAACCTCATTTAGTATCTCTCACCTCTCGTGGTATCGTTAAGTCATAGTACTTTGTCGTGTAGTGACAGGTAGACTGAAGCTTTGACCTCTAGCCAGACTTGGCAAAGCTGTGTGGAGGCTGATGCTCGGTGGAACTTTTCAAATAAGCCAAAAGAAATGTCCAGAGACTCAGCAGACGATATGGCTGGTTCACCTCTGTAGTCTTAATTCTTTAAGAATCTTTACTTTCTGTCTATTGTCTTAACATGTCTGTCTTCTCATAGAAGAAATTTGAAAGCTCAGTTACTTTTACTTTGTTTCTCAGCTGTGTGTGTGTGTGTGTGTGTGTGTGTGATGTGGAGAGAGAGAGACTCTTTTAGAAGGTAGCAAAAATGACAAAAGGTGACTACTAACGAGAAAAATAATTTGTTAAAAAAAAATCTTGTCCTGTTATCTTTCCATCTATTTTTGTCTTCCCTGCTCTGACCTCCCCGATTCAGCACATGCAGCCTATTGGAGTTTAGGGCCCCTGAGTCACGGCAGGCTGCAACAAACATAAGTAAACCAACAATTACATAAATACAGGATAACTGATTTCTTATCCAGTTTGCCCCAGTTAATTAATCTTTGATTTGCTCTGCACTAGTACAGGACTTGGGAGATCTAAACAAATGCTCATTTGAAGCAAATCCAGATGCTCTGTCGTCATAAAATGTAAACAGCGTTTGTTTTTGTGTGTGTTTAACACACGGCACAATAACAATACATATTGTTTGCTCATTTAATAATAGTGCTGTTTAGTTGCAGACTTTGTATCAGCCCTGTCATTGATCTAATATCCAGGCCAAGACAGCGATTCTTTAGAAACTGATTGAACATCCGAGCTTTGTTTGTCTAAGTGATGTGTGTGAAAGGGTTTACAAAACAGAAATTAATATTTAGAACCAGAGATGTATTGAAAGGAAAAGAAGCTGTTTATTCTCCAAAAGGACTGAACAAATTCTGTCATTAGCACGTATACTCATTCTGTAGTCATGAAATCTTTCTTACGTGGAAAAATGGAGATAAAGATTGTGCTATCTTCTTACAGCTATCCTTCTATTTAAGGGTAAAGTGTGTATGTATATGTGTGTCTGTGTGTGTGAGAGAGAGAGAGACAGATAATCCCATCCTCTGTGGACCAAATCCAGAGTTACCGGTTAGAGTGGGCGTCCCAGAGGCCGGCCCTGCAGTAACTCGCTGAAGACCATCCTGGACGCCTTGTCTTGTCGTCCAGCCTCTAAAGCCCGCAGAGGCAGGTGTGTCCTTAACGGTGTCACCACGTTGAGACAGTTTGGTAGCATCTTTGTGAGCAAAGATTCTCGTTTTGATACTTAAAGTGAATAAAGTTATGGCTGTAAATTAGAGTGACTTTAAGAACTTTTAAGTGAGTGAGGTCGAGATGGTGTAAAACAGGAGGCGGGTGAGGAAGACTAGTTCTTCGACGTCAGTGTGAGTGAGCTGTCGCTTCAAGTGACCCGGATGTGAATCACAGCCTCGCTTCCCCACAGTCCCCAGGCTTCTGTGTTTAACACAGGACGCGCTTTATTCTCTACAACTGTTGCTGTCCCAAGCGATCATAAAGCAGATTTCACTTTGATGAACACAAACTCATCATTTATTGCAGTTTTGATAACCCATTGAAGAAACAGTCACACTTCCCAACAGCTTGTTTAAGGCTCAGAAGAAAATGCTGCAGCGAGCCCTTCTGTTCTCTTTAGAAGGGAGTCTGCTTTGGTCCAGGATGAAATCAATGAGAAAATAAGAGTAATCAGATTCAGGGAAGTGAGGAGAGGAATGGATAATTACTGTGAAGTGCAGCTGAAGGTGCATAGCGCTTTCTCAGTGGGCGTTGGTAAGTTTATTTGGACAAGAGAACCCTCGTTGAATGTTGGTCCTGTAGGTGAAAATTGCTCAGCTGTGTTTCTTCAGAGTCTCTTATGGACAGAAGCGCCCTGGGCGCAGACTTTGCCCGGGAGCGGACAGCCTCCCAGTCTCCTTGTGAGGCTGGTGAGACAAGGCCGCTGCCTTTGACGTCTTCCGTGAAGCTCACTTCTCCTTTTCACTGAGTAGAGCTGCTTTGTTAAATAGTCCTTTTCATGGTTTTCCCCACCCTCTTCTTTCTTTTTGAAGTATGGAAAGCACTGAAATATGCAGAGCTCAAACTTTGAGCTCATCTTAACGTGAATCTGCAGTTGCTCCGGTGCATTTAGGCTTCTTGGCGAGATGATTTTCGGCCTCCTGCCCCGTTCACTTTCAGGCCTTCACCCCAGGTGATCCCTCAGTAAGTTGCCTCTCTCTGCCCCTGTTCACACAGCCTGTTTTGCAACAGTGGTCTCCGGAAACTGCTGGCAGGACACAACCGGCTGGCCAGGCTTCCTGAAAGGCTGGAAAGGACCTCTGTGGAGGTCTTGGATGTGCAACACAACCAGCTCCTGGAGCTGCCGCCCAGCCTCCTGATGAAGGCTGACAGGTAAAGCCGCGGGTTTGCTCTGCTTGTTCACTAACTTGTGAAATGCCCCTTCGTTAGCAGGCTTGTCTCAAATGTGTTAGTCACTCGGTCATGTCCAACTCTTTGCGACCCCATGGACTGCAGCCCACCAGGCTCCTCTATCCATGAAATTTTCTAGGCAAGAACACTGGAGTGGGTTGCCATTGCCTTCTCCAGGGGATCTTCCTGACCCAAGGATCGAACCTGGGTCTCCTGCAGTGCAGGCAGATTCTTTAGCATCTGAGCCACCAGGGAAGCCCAGCCTTGTCTTAGGTGATCTCAGGCCATCTCAAGTAGAATTTGTGACTATCTGAGGCTTTCCTGGTGGCTCAGATGGAAAAGAATCCACCTGCAAGGCAGGAGACCCTGTTTCGATCCCTCAGTTGGGAAGTTTTTATTAATCCCCCTTTTCTTTTTAAAGAAGTCTTTTTATCCAGATGAAACTTGTGATAATGAACGTGCACAGCTCTCAAGCACACTGCTCCATGAACTTTTACGGGCACATGTGCTGCATAGCCAGCCCTGAGGTCAGAACAGAGGGTGTGTCCTTTATTCTTTTCCTGCTGTTTTCCTCACTGAAAAATTTAGTCTCTGTACTTAATGTAAGTTACAATGAATTCCTACTGGAACAGTTACTGAGAAATAATGAGATTGTGGGGAAACGGGATTGCTCCTTTGTAATGGCTGGTGCTTTACAATACTGTATTGGTTTTGCCATACAGTAACATGAATCCACCATGGGTGTACATGAGTTCCCAATCATGAACCCCCCTCCCACCTCCCACTCCATATCATCTCTCTGGATCATCCCCGTGCACCAGCCCCAAGCATCCTGTATCCTGTATCAAACATAGACTGGCGATTCGTTTCTTACATGATAGTATACATGTTTCAATGCCATTCTTCCAAATCATCCCACCCTCTCCCTCTCCCTCAGAGTCCAAAAGTCCGTTCTATACATCTGTGTCTCTTTTGCTGTCTCGCATACAGGGTTATCATTACCATCTTTCTAAATTCCATATATACATGTTAGTATACTGTATTGGTGTTTTTCTTTCTGGCTTACTTCACTCTGTATAATCGGCTCCAGTTTCATCCATCTCACTAGAACTGATTAAAATGTATTCTTTTTAACGGCTGAGTAATACTCCATTGTGTATATGTACCACAGCTTTCTTATCCACTCATCTGCTGATGGACATCTAGGTTGTTTAATGTCCCGGCTATTATAAACAGAGTTCTGGTTTCCTCAGTGTGTATGCCCAGCAGTGGGATTGCTGGGTCATAAGGCAGTTCTACTTTGCAATTTTTTAAGGAATCTCCACACTGTTCTCCATAGTGGCTGTGCTAGTTTGCATTCCCACCAACAGTGTAAGAGGGTTCCCTTTTCTCCACACCCTCTCCAGCATTTATTGCTTGTAGACTTTTGGATCGCCGCCATTCTGACTGGTGTGAAATGGTACCTCATTGTGGTCTTGATTTGCATTTCTCTGATAATGAGGGATATTGAGCATCTTTTCATGTGTTTGTTAGCCATCCGTATGTCTTCTTTGGAGAAATGTCTATTTAGTTCTTTGGCCCATTTTTTGATTGAGTCATTTATTTTTCTGGAATTGAGCGGCATAAGTTGCTTGTATATTTTTGAGATTAGTTGTTTGTCAGTTGCTTCATTTGCTATTATTTTCTCCCATTCTGAAGGCTGTCTTTTCACCTTGCCTATAGCTTCCTTTGTTGTGCAGAAGCTTTTAATTTTAATTAGATCCCATTTGTTTATTTTTGCTGTTATTTCCAGTATTCTGGGAGGTGGGTCATAGAGGATCCTGCTGTGATTTATACCAGAGAGTGTTTTGCCTATCTATGTTCTTCTCTAGGAGTTTTATAGTTTCTGGTCTTATGTTTAGATCTTTAATCCATTTTGAGTTTATTTTTGTGTATGGTGTTAGAAAGTGTTCTAGTTTCATTCTTTTACAAGCGGTTGACCAGTTTTCCCAGCACCACTTGTTAAAGAGATTGTCTTTACTCCATTGTATATTCTTGCCTCCTTTGTCAAAGATAAGGTGTCCATAGGTGTGTGGATTTATCTCTGGGCTTTCTATTTTGTTCCATTGATCTATATTTCTGTCTTTGTGCCAGTACCATAGTGTCTTAATGACTATGGCTTTGTAGTAGAGCCTGAAGTCAGGCAGGTTGATTCCTCCAGTTCCATTCCTCTTTCTCAAGATTGCTTTGGCTATTCGAGGTTTTTTGTATTTCCATACAAATCTTGAAATTATTTGTTCTAGTTCTGTGAAAAATACCGCTGGTAGCTTGATAGGGATTGCATTGAATCTGTAGATTGCTTTGGGTAGTATACTCATTTTCACTATATTGATTCTTCCAATCCATGAACATGGTATATTTCTCCATCTATTAATGTCCTCTTTGATTTCTTTCATCAGTGTTTTATAGTTTTCTATATATAGGTCTTTAGTTTCTTTAGGTAGATATATTCCTAAGTATTTTATTCTTTTCGTTGCAATGTGAATGGAATTGTTTCCTTAATTTCTTTTTCTACTTTCTCATTATTAGTGTATAGGAATGCAAGGGATTTCTGTGTGTTGATTTTATATCCTGCAACTTTACTATATTCATTGATGAGCTCTAGTAATTTTCTGGTGGAGTCTTTAGGGTTTTCTATGTAGAGGATCATGTCATCTGCAAACAGTGAGGGTTTTATTTCTTCTTTTCCAATTTGGATTCCTGTTATTTTCTTTTTCTGCTCTGATTGCTGTGGCCAAAACTTCCAGAACTATGTTGAATAGTAGCGGTGAAAGTGGACACCCTTGTCTTGTTCCTGACTTTAGGGGAAATGCTTTCAATTTTTCACCATTGAGGATAATGTTTGCTGTGGGTTTGTCACATATAGCTTTTATTATGTTGAGGTATGTTCCTTCTATTCCTACTTTCTGGAGAGTTTTTATCATAAATGGATGTTGAATTTTGTCAAAGGCCTTCTCTGCATCTATTGAGATAATCATATGGCTTTTATTTTTCAATTTGTTAATGTGGTGAATTACATTGATTGATTTGCGGATATTGAAGAATCCTTGCATCCCTGGGATAAAGCCCACTTGGTCATGGTGTATGATCTTTTTAATGTGTTGTTGGATTCTGATTGCTAGACTTTTGTTGAGGATTTTTGCATCTATGTTCATCAGTGATATTGGCCTGTAGTTTTCTTTTTTTGTGACATCTTTGACAGGTTTTGGTATTAGGGTGATGGTGGCCTCATAGAATGAGTTTGGAAGTTTACCTTCCTCTGCAATTTTCTGGAAGCGTTTGAGTAGGATAGATGTTAGCTCTTCTCGAAATTTTTGGTAGAATTCAGCTGTGAAGCCGTCTGGATGTGGGCTTCTGTTTCCTGGAAGATTTCTGATTACAGTTTCAATTTCCATGCTTGTGATGGGTCTGTTAAGATTTTTTATTTCTTCCTGGTTCAGTTTTGGAAAGTTGTACTTTTCTATGAATTTGTCCATTTCTTCCACGTTGTCCATTTTATTGGCATATAACTGCTGATAGCAGTCTCTTATGATCCTTTGTATTTCTGTGTTGTCTGTTGTGATCTCTCCATTTTCATTTCTAATTTTATTGATTTTTCTCCCTTTGTTTCTTGATGAGTCTGGCTAATGGTTTGTCAATTTTATTTATCCTCTCAAAGAACCAGCTTTTGGCTTTGTTGATTTTTGCTATGGTCTCTTTTGTTTCTTTTGCATTTATTTCTGCCCTACTTTTTAAGGTTTCTTTCCTTCTACTAACCCTGGGGCTCTCCATTTCTTCCTTTCCTAGTTGCTTTAGGTGTAGAGCTAGGTTATCTATCTGGCTTTTCCCTTGTTTCTTGTTCCTGAGGTGAGCCTGTGCTGCTGCGAACCTTCCCCTTAGCACTGCTTTTACAGTGTCCCACAGGCTTTGGGTTGTTGCGTTTTCATTTTCTTTCGTTTCTATGCAAATTTTTATTTCTTTCTTGATTTCTTCTGTGATTTCTTCTGTTATTCAGCAGTGTGTTGTTCAGCCTCCGTATGTTGGAATTTTTAATAGTTTTTCTTCTGTAATTGAGATCTAATCTTAATGCATTATGGTCAGAAAAGATGCTTGGAATGACTTCTATTTTTTTGAATTTATCAAGGTTAGATTTATGGCCCAGGATGTGATCTATCCTGGAGAAGGTTCCATGAGCACTTGAGAAAAAGGTGAAATTCATTGTTTTGGGGTGAAATGTCCTATAGATATCAATTAGGACTAACTGGTCTATTGTATCATTTAAAGTTTGTGCTTCTTTGTTGATTTCCGGTTTAGTTGATCTGTCCATAGGTGTGAGTGGGGTATTAAAGTCTCCCGCTATTGTTGTGTCACTGTTAATTTCCCCTTTCATACTTGTTAGCATTTGTCTTACATATTGCGGTGCTCCTATGTTGGGTGTCATTGCCCTGACAAAGAGAGCAGCATTTCAAGATCCTTTAAAGAGTTGCTCTCGCCTTTGCATTCGTATGAAAAGACGGCGCACAGCCTAGCAGGAGCTCTAGCCCTGCTTCCTACCATTGTGGACATGGGTGTGGTTTCTCCCCCTGTGGAGAATCCTGTCGTTGCTGTGACCTGTGTTCTCTTTCCAGAGGCTAGCTAGGCGAAAGCTGGGTGCAGTTCTGTAATGGGAGTCTCCTTGCTCTCTTGGAGGATCTACGCTGAACTGGTAGGACAGACATAGGCAGATGCGTTTGGGTTTTAGGAGTCTAGGGTGAGGTAGAACTGAACTCTGGGTCCTGTAAGGTCCTGGCTCGCAGAGAAGGTGAACAGAGCTGGAGCTCTCCAGTAGATAGGAATCACGCTTGTTCATTTCTGAGGATTTAATTCTAAAGGGACACTCGTATATGCCTTGCATTCTCTGAGGCGTCAGTGAGCAGTCCCTGAGTCTCCCAGGTTCCAGGTGCGTCTGACAGCATGTGTCTGAGGGTGCGTGTACTGTGGTCCAGGGGATGCTGTGTCCATGTTCAGATGTGTTCACATGAGGAGCTTGTTCCACAGGCCGTCCTGCTGGCCCCTGAGGTGGGGAACTGCTTCGCGAGGAGCTTGGAGGGGCAGCTTTAACGAGCTTGTTCCACAGGCCACCCTGCTGGCCCCTGCGGTGGGGAACTGCTTCGCGAGGAGCTTGGAGGGGCAGCTTTAACGAGCTTGTTCCACAGGCCGCCCTGGTGGCCCCTGGGGTCGGGGACTGCCGCCTCGCGGCCCTCCATCGGCCCCCGTGTTGCCTAGGCTGTAAAGTCCCAAATGGACAGGGCTGACTGTATGAGCTGGAATATTTCTAGCTACACAGTGTGAAAACCTTAGGACCCGAATCAAGCCTCTGAAGGAGGACCCTGCTACCCAGGGGGGCAGAGGATGCCGAGCCTACAGGTGAGAATGAAAGGCATTTGGGCAAAAGCGCCTTTGTCTGAATCCACAGGCCTGTCCAGGGCCAGCTTTGTTTTGAAAAGTCAGCGCTGTCTCGGGGACGTAGGCAGCCTCTGTGGGTCTTGGGAGGAGGGCAGGCCGTGTTTGATGCAGCTCTAGCCTGGGAGTGCTCTGGAGTAAGGGGCCGAGGGAACTGGGAACGGCAGGCGTCCTGCTTCTGTCCTTTGAGAGAGAAGCAAATGACCCAAAGGGGCTAAAGTGAGAAATGTCCCAGAGGGCACGCTGCCCTCGTGTTCCGAGTGTGATAGCTGCGTCTCCAGGCTCCTGTTGCCACTGACCTTGTGGTCCTCACTCGGTCAGCAAGTCCGGGAGGTTTGAGTCTCTGAGGCAGAGCGGCTTATGAAAAGGGTGGGTTAAGTCGATGAGATCTTTTTTGAACAACGTTCTTGTATTATCTCACTTGTTGGAAGACAAGAAAAACAGAACTTTTAAAAATTGAAATATGGTTGACTTACAATATTATATTAGCTTAAGGTGTACAACAGCGTAGTGATTCAATTAATTTTTATAGATGACATGCTATACAAAGTTATGATAAAAATACTGATTTTATTCCCTCTATTGTACCATACTATTTACTGCCTGTTAAAGGGTTAATACTTTTTTCTACTTATCCCATTTCCAAAACCTAAGTAATTGAGGCCTTATCTATCTACTTTAAGATTTTTTAATTAAGATTAATTAAGATTTTACGTTGAGGCATAATTTACATTCAGGAAAATGTAGGGATAGAGTATATTTGGCTTGAGTAGCTTGAGGGGAAAGAATAAACTGCGACCGACATTGTTGGGAGTAGGTCAACCTAAAGACACGAAGCTTAAAGTATTAAAAGAGGGTTTTTTAGGAGACAGTCATCACAAGCCCCTTGCAGGTGGTTTCAGCTGTGATTTGTTTTAATTTACTTGGTTCAGGATGGCCGGTGTCTTACTGACCTTGTCAGTTTTATGTCACTGGGTTGGGTGCTGCAGGAAATTGAAAAATGACTAATCCTCAAGGTACTTATAGCCTAACGCCAAGCTTAAAATAGCTGCACAATAAACTAATCAAACGTGGGGTTAGAGGGAAAAGAAGACTGTAAGCGCTGGGGTGGGTTTTCATTTAGGCTCCTGGTATGAAGAGCAGCGTTCTGTGCACACGCAGAGCTTTGTATCGGGCAGATGGCTCCAGGCAGCGAGGAAACCGCTTCAGCTCTCCTTCCGTTCAGTTTGCTTCATAGTACAAACCTTGAAAAATACATGCAGATGCTCACTTTTTCTTTCTTTCTTTTTTCCTGGTAATAAATTATTGTTACCAGTTCTGTGGGTATGTAACTGAGGAAAAGGCCTGGATATGTAAGTCTTCATAAGTTAAAAATGGTTTAGTTTGTTCTCTAAATAGAACTTGTGCTTGGAGGCTTCATGAGGGGTCAGAAAAACATGTGTTATTGGAGAGAGCAAAAGGTTGAACTCTCTTTCTAGGGAGATTTCTTTAGCTCTGAATCTCGCTGCTAAAACACAGTGTCATGGGTTTAATTGCATAATACTGTCTGTGAGATATTACAGCTTTGGGATGGTGTCTTTTGATCTGCTTGACCTGGTAGCAGTTAACTGGAGAAGAGAGAGGAATCTTAATTCGATGACTTGCAGTGATATCCTCGGCTTCCTCTGAGAACTTCAGGCCAGTTTTTCCCACCGTACTACTATTTGCTTCTGGCCATGCTGGGTCTCCGCTGCTGCTGGGGCTCTCCCCTGGTCTGAGGGGGCGGAGGCTGCTCTTGGCTATGGTGCATGGCTTCTCAGTGCTGTGGGTCCCCCGTTGCAGAGCTTGGGTCTGGGGCACGCCAGCTCAGCAGCTGCAGCTCCAGAGCACCTTCAGACTGATTGCATTAAAGTTCTCATGGCCTGAATCAGCAGCTTAAGTTTATGAGTTACTCTCCATGTTTTTCTTTGAATGTTGTGTCTTTTGATGTGCAGCTCAATAACTGTAGACAGATGTGAAGTATGTTGGACCATATTTGCCAATAAATGGACTGTGATTTTGTATCTTGTGATCAAGACAGGACTTAGTTCTGTGAGGGAAACTGGCAGATATTCTAATCTGGATCTTAACTGGCCTAGTCCTCCTATCTTACCGAAGTATTGAGAATTTTCTTGATGGAAACCCCCAAAAGAGTTTCAGATAATCCGTGTTCTTCAGCAGATGGACGGGAGTGGAGTGATATCCCCGTGGGTCACCGGGCTGCATGGGTGAGGTGCCACCGTCCTGCTGCTGCTCCTGAGAGCTTGGTGGAGGCTGGTGCCTGGGCCATTTCGCATTTGTGCTCTTACATCGTGGCCAGAGAACTGCTACTGATGAGATAAGTCTAATTAACAAAGGGCCTTTCATAGGAGAGTTACAAAGTCCTATGATAAGTGGAGATTAGGGTCTGCTTTTTCCCCCTGGTTGGAGCAAAACAAAGTATTTTCAGGGGATGGGAAGGAGGAGAGAGTGTATGTACAAATGAAGTACGTGGTGATTATTAAAATATCCCCAGAATATTAGTCACATTACAGACCAGAAGTTTTCGTGACTCAGACAGAATGGGTGTAAATATCAAAGGGACTAAAAGGGAATAGAAGATTTGGGAAGGCACGATCAATTGGCCATGACAACTGGTCCCTCTCAGCAAATACAGAACATTTCTGACGTTTTGAAGAGCTAGATTGCCTGTATTATTTTTCCTAAGGGAAGAGAGCTATCTTGTGAAGTTCTGATGTTTTGATAGCCATCGTAAAATAAAATAGTGTTTCCCCTAGATTACCTACTAAACATGCATTTTTCTGGCCATTTTCTCATTTCTGCTGACTCAACTTGACCAGTCATCAGAATTCTTAATTCTGTATAGATTTTTGAAGCCTTGTGTGCTGTGCTTCGTCATTCAGCACGTCCAACTCTTTGCAGCCCCATGGACCCCTGCAGCCCACCAGGTTCCTCTGTCCAAGGGGATTCTCCAGGCAAGAATACTACAGGGGATTGCCATGCCCTCCTCCACTGAAACCTTTACCCTGACCTAATTAATAGGAATATCTGGGAGGTAAAGTTGAGGATCACAGACCTTCCAGAATGAGACCTTCCAAAAACACACTTTTGTGTGTTTTTGCTAGAAGTGCATTACATTATTCTAATGGTAATAAAACATCAAACAAATCTAAATTGAGAGACATTCCACAAAATGTACTTTTTTAAAGTGTCATGGTCATTTGAAACAAATTGCACTGATTAGAAGAGACGGATGAGGCACGATAAGGAAATGGAATGTGCAGTCCTCAGCTGGCCTCTGGACGAGAGAGAGGACACGTGTGGGATGACTGGCTGAGCCAGGGGAAGGTCTGCAGATTAGCTTACAGTGTCCCCTCAGTGCTAGTTCCTAGTATAATTACGCTTGGTTTTTAAAGTTAATCCTTTCTGAGTTCTTGTTCAGCAAGTCTTCCGTCTGTATGACCTTTGTTCCCTCGCTCCATAGGCTTATGATCTTTATGGACCAAGCCAGGCACGTTTTCAGACCTTGCCAAATAAGAATGTGTGCGTTCTGTTAGGCTGTACGTATGTACTTTCTCTTCCCATGCAGCCTCACTATTAAGTGGTATTGCTGTACAATGAATAATAGGCATCCTTTTTTCAAACTGGTAAGTGGGGATGTAGTAATTTAGTGGGTTTCTACCAGCACTTAAAAAATGGGATAGAAAATATCAGTGTAAGACAGAGTAAGGTTAAATACTGTTGCAAGAAACTTTTGTTTATATGTGTGTATTTTGCATCTTCACTAGGTGGTCGTGTAAAATGCATGTTGTACTCCTAGTTGCTACTAATGAAGAGTTTCGAAGTCCCTGCTTTAAGAGCTGCCAGTCTTTTGAAGACAGATGAAGTTGTTAAAAGCATTACATTGTGTAGACACATCAGAAGTAATTTAGAGCATTTTGTTTGACACCTCTTAAGGATTTTGAGGGCCAGAAATCAGGGGGTTGTATAAAAGGTAAAGGATTTCACTGCGCTTAGGGGTCTTAAGCTTTTGCATTTTTAACAGAGCGCAAGTCACAGTACCTGTCTGCATGAAAATGATTCGAATGCAGAGTAGCTGGTCTGCCTGCAAATACATGGGTCTGGTGGCACCGATCCTGTGCTTCGCGTCAGGGACAGAATCTGGCTGTAAAATTTAAGGGTGTGCTGGGAATTACTGGGAAAAAAAAAGAAAACCAGAAGCAAAACAGAAAACCCTGAAGGAGCCAGAACAGACGGACAGAATGTGCCAGGGGAGAACAGAGGGACTGCTCAAGAGCCAGGAAGCGGGTTTGTCCCCCTGCCGCCGTGGGCAGCTCTCCAGATGCTTCAGGGCAGGAGTCCTGAGTGAGTGTCCTTCTCTGCAGCGTCACACTCTCTGCTGAGGAAAGGTTTGCGTGCTCTGCTGCGTGTTCCGTTATTTTAGGGATGGAGTTGGAAGTGTGTGGTGTGTGTGGTCTTCACGCTGCCCAGCAGGTGCTCTGCTTGGCCTCCAGGGTTTTGGGGGAAGATGATATGAAAATGTCCTCAGGAAAATGCTTTATTATTTCTGCTTTAGGTACATTTTGGAGAATTGTATTAAGTAATCACGGGCTTTCTTGGGGCTTCCCTCGTGGCTCAGATGGCAAAGATCTCTGGGTCGGAAAGATCCCTTGGAGAAGGGAATGAGTACCCACTCCACTCTTCTTGTCTGGCAAATCCCATGGACAGAGGAGCCTGGCGAGTCATACACGACTGAGCGACTGAACACTACCCCTTTCACATAGTGGGGTCTTTAAGATCAGCGAGATTCGGGTTTATTTCTGACTCTGCCACTAATTTCCCAAGTGGCGTTAGTGTCAAAGAACCTGCCGGCCAGTGCAGGAGACGAAAGGCACGCCGGTCTTTCGGAGCTTTCCTGGTGGCTGAAAATAGCAAAGATCCTGGGTTGAGCAGATCCCCTGGAGAAGGGAATGGCAACCCACTCTAGTATTCTTGCCTGGAGAATCCCATGGACAGAGGAGCCTGGCGGCTACTGTCCATGGGATCGAAAAGAGTTGGACATAGCTGAACCCACATGTGCACACACATAGCCACCAATTATTATTTAACAGCAGCCAAGTAATTTGACTTTTCTCAGCTTCAGTTTGCCTTCTGTGAAATGGAGCAGGGGCATGGTGGGGGGATCAGATGAAACAGGAAATAAGAAAGAGCTGTAGTCTCTACAGAGCACTTTACCGAAAGACAGCAATGACATGCAACTGCTTTCCTCTGGTCTTTATGAGAGGGTTGGGTTGTGAAGAGGGTTCCATGGATCAAAGTCTTCATGGCGTATTAAACAAGTCTTTTATGCAGTTACTGCAAAAATCTACAAGGGAGAAGCTTGAGGACGTTCTCCCATACCATACGGAGTTGATACCTAACTCAGTGCTTAAGGAATTTAACTCTGGAAGGTTTTGAAAGCAGAGGAGGGTAGGGTTTTACACCTCATTTATTGAGTAAAACTGTTATCCGGACTGGAGACATTTTACAGAATTAAAGCAGTTGCTCACTCTGATGGATATAACACGTAGACGATTAAACCAACTTGATCTGCCTTCTGCTGAAATGTGTGGCTGTGTGACAGGCGTGTTTATTTCTTGAAGGGCGGGCATTGAATTTAATGTCCCTGAGACGATTATGATCAGAAATGCTTTTAGGCCAGTTGTTTGCTCTGTGGCCATTGACTAACAGGATGAATCAGTCAGGCTTGATTCAGTTCAAACTCAGTCTTTCGAAACCAGCCATGTAGTTTCAACTTAGTTTTATTTCCTGGAGGGGTAGAATGTGGGATCCCCCCACTCAGTTTCCCATGAAGAGTGTATAAGCTTCAATACAGGCAGATTTCAACACGATGACTAGACAAGTCTTTCTGGAAACCACTCCCGCGTTGTGAGGAGTGTTTAAATCCCTTTAGTAGTTTTCTCCGTGAGCATTCACTAGTCAGTCTTTTTTCCTTTTTCAAAACAAATTTCCTCCTTTTCTTCCTGGCCTAAAAATAATGCAAATATTCACGGGTTAATTTCTTTCCCTTTCATGGGTTTATAACTACATATTTCCTAGAGAACTGTGTCTTAATGAGATTGTCAGAATTTCTCAGTTGGCCCTATTCCAAAATGTTTTAGGGCAATGCATTTTAATGTTTTATAGTTCTACACTGGAGAAATCCTAACAGGGTATTTAAGTCAGGTGATAAAATGAAAGTCGTAAAAGCGCTTTAAAGAACTATGGCGCTGGAATGGGTTTCCTTCCTAGTTCAAAACCATTTCAGAAACTGCATGAATGACCTTTATTTTCTTCTCTGTAGCACACACGACTGTAATTTCCCATGACTATTTATGGTCTGTACAGCCCTTTTCTAACTTCCTTTTTTTCTTTTTTTAAATGTCAACGGAATACGTGTTTCTTTAATGGAAAATGTTCTATTTGGGGGAAGCTGCTTTTCCTTAGCTGTGTCGTGGAGTTGTGTGTGTGTGTGCGTGTGTGTGTGTAAGTAAGTGTGGGGGCTGCAAGATCAGAGAGTATTGAATTAGTGGATTGAAAGCTTGGAACGACAGTCTTGGTGGTGACTCCTGAATACAGAGCCTTCTTTTTATCCTTGATTAAAAATATCTGTACCTGTTATTCCAGAGTCTTTCTTTTTAAGGAAGATTTTATTCTTTTTTTAACTAAGGTATGGTAAAATAGTCCCGAACTGAATGCAGAATGTGTCAAACCTGGGGTTTCGAAATGAGAGAAAGTTGATTCATTGACAGAGTGGTTCGTTCCAGGTAGGGGTTGGGGAGCAAGGCAGCCTTGGCCTTGGCGACCGTGGCAGGTGGGTCCTGTGGGCTGGACAGTCTCTTTGCTCGGTCACTGCAACCCCGCAATGGAGCACCTGTGCAACCCCGCAATGGAGCACCTGTGCCGGAGGTCACCGGGACGCAGCAGGGTTGTCTGTCTGCCCAGGTCCCGCTCCGCCCTTTGCTTCTCTTTTCAGTGACTGGGAACCTGATCCCAGCAAGGATTCTGTTTCAGTTCTCCAGCTTTGCATTTTGCCTTTATCTGTGTTTCACAGTAACTAAGGAAGTATTACAGTTTTTGACAGTTTTAGTTATTGGAGAAGGAAATGGCAACCCACTCCAGCGTTCTTGCCTGAAGAATCCCAGGGACGGGGGAATCTGGTGGGCTTCCGTCTATGGGGTCGCACAGAGTCGGACACGACTGAAGCGACTTAGCAGTAGCAGTAGTTACCTCAAGTATAAAAACATTCTTCATAGTTGTTCACACAATCATTTGGGTTACTGATAGCATGTATTAATATGTATGTTTCCATGTAAATTTTATTAAAGTATAATACAAATGCAGAAATGGGACCATAAGTATGAAGGTGTCAGTTGCTCACGCGTGTTCAATTCTTTGCAACCCCATGGACTGTAGCCCGCCAGACTCTCTGCCCGTAGAGTTCTCCAGGCAAGAGCACTGGAGTGAGTAGCCCGTTGCCTTCTACTGCAAGTATAGATTTTCTCAAAGTGAACATACTCATGTGACCAGCACCCAGATTAAGAGCCAGAACGGTGTCATACTAGAAAAATTAGAAGCTATCTTCCAGACACTGCCTCCCTTCCCTGATTTTTAATGTTGTAGAGTAGTTTTGCCTGATTTTGAACTCTGTAATTATGGAACCATGTAGTGTGTCCTGTTACCTAGATTCTCTTATTAGGATCATATTTTTTAGATTCATCCTATTGATACATGTAGTTCTTCATTTTCGCTACTATACAGTATTCCATTTTTTACTATAGAACAAATTATCTCTTGCAGTTGTGAATATGTCAGTAAAATACGGTTTATACAGCATACTGAAAAGGACTTAGTCACTGTGTGATTTAGTTATATTGTGATCCAACATCTAATTGTTTTATTGCTGTGAAAACTCTTTTATTTTAAAATAGGCAGTTGTGTTTCTCTTCCTTAAGACAGAACGTCAGCTCTACCTTATCACTCTCCTTTCTACTCCCCACCAGCTAAAAATATGACTTCCTTTTTCTTTTGTTCTTCCATAAAAATCTATTTCTAGGGAATTCCCTGGCAGCCCAGTGGTTGGGACTCTGTGGTCCCACTGCAAGGGGCAAGGGCTCCATCAGGGAGCTCAGATCCTGCGAGCCACACAGTGTGGCCAGGAAAAACAACCAAAGTTGATCTCTGTCTCTTTGTAGCTGACACATTTAGGTAATTACCGTGTTCAGCATAGATTGTGGAGGCATATATCTATATGCCTGCCAAAGCTAAAGCCTGCCTTTAAATTCGTGTTTCTAAGCCCAGTTTCCAGTAGAGCAGGTATCCCTCAGGAAGCTCCTGGGTTTACTGAGGATTCTGGAGCGGAGCTCTGGCTTCTCAGCATGGTTGTGTTGTCTTTTGTCTTCGTAGCCTGAGATTCCTGAATGCATCCGCAAACAAACTGGAAACCCTCCCTCCAGCCACACTTTCAGAGGAGACCAGCAGCATCTTACAGGAGCTGTATTTGACGAACAACAACCTCACAGATAAATGTGTGCCGTTGTTAACCGGACACCCCCATCTGAAGATTCTTCACATGGCCTATAACCGACTGCAGAGTTTCCCTGCAAGGTAAAAGAAGTTTAGAGTGACATCCTTCATTGCATTTCTGAAAATGGGTTCATAGATGGAAAGGCAAAAACTAAAATGTTTAGTTTCCAAGTAATGTAAAGCTTACTCCTCTTTTCTGTAAGCCATTATCAACGTTCCGCTAAAGAGGGATGTGTTTAGTTTTCTAATATGAAGGTATCCAAGGACCCCGTTGCTAGACTGCTCTTATGATTTTGAAACAAAGCATGTTATTTACAAGGTATGTTTTTCTTTTGCTTCCTATTAACCAGTCAAATTAATTTAAAAAAAAAATAGCATAGTATGGCAAGTGAGAATTAGAATGTTAACTAGGAACCTGAAGGTTCTTAATTAGCTAATAGCTTTGTATTTGTGTTTATGGTATAAGAAGCAGTGGTGGCTTATTTGATCATAGAAACTGTGACACTGGAAATAATTTATGGCTCTCAGAAAATTCCGCTTTTAAGTCTATTTTAATTTGAATTTGTAATCTGGGAAACAGTAGCACTGTATCTTGCCTTGAATGAATCTGCACACCGAGCCTGCCGTGGAGGACTTACTCTGCTTCTGTGTCATTGGCATTTATCCATTTAACAAGTCAGGTCCTAGAGCTCACACCCACACATCAAAGAAGCAACGCTAACCCCGGTGGTATTGTGCTGTTAACTAACTGCAGCTTAGCGTTGGGCCAGAGCTGGATGCTGGCACAGCCTCCCTCTGTGGCCATCAAGGTCAGCAGCCTGCTGAAGCCCTCCTGAAACAGGGAGGCCGCATGCGCATCGCCGCCTGGTGCTGCTGTGTTGCGCAGTGCATACTTATTTTCTCCCGCTCATCTGATGTTGACGTTTTTCTTCCTTTTTTCAATTGTTAGGTATTTTTCTTTTGCTATGGAATGAGCTGCTGTTTATAGAAGAAATCCTGGTAGTCCCATAAGAATCACACCCTTGGAAGGGCTCCCCACCCTCTGTAAGGTGGTTAGTGACCAGGCACAGCAGTCCCCTCAGGCTCTGAGGGTTCCCCCGAGCGACCCAGGCCACTGGTGGCTGCCCTAAACACAGAAACTTGGGGTTTTTTCCACCTTCATTCTATGTTGAGGCATGGAAATTCCTTTAACATTTTCTTCCTTGGGCCTGATTTCCATATTTTGAATCTTTCATGCCTGTTGCTTATTGGTTTCTTCCCATTTCTTTTCAAAATATGTGACATATTCAAACAACAGTCTCTTACAAATTCAGGCTGTCAGAGACGGATTACTTCACAGTTGGTACATACAGGGGTATTTGTAGCGTACCCTAACACTATGTTGAATGTGTATGATATTAAAAGATCTGATTTCATAAGGTGAAAACTTAGTTCTTGTATCTTTGCTATATATCTTCAAGTAATCAAATAAAGTAACTTTATGTTTGAGAGAGAACAGAAGGGCAATAAAGGGTTTCTTGCTAAATTGTTTGGATACTTTATTGTGACAAGTGAAACTGCAGCAGGCAGGTAAGATACCAGTAACTGTGGTGCCTGTTAAGACTCTGGCATCACCTGCAGTGGAAAAGGGGTCAGAGGAGTGGTAGATGCGTGTGGGGCTGGGGGTGGGGGTGGGGAAACTTTCCCCCTCTAGCTTTACAGAAAATATAGGAAACCCCTAACTCTGGAATTTTTCTTTATTTGCTTACTGTAATTATTGATTAATATAACAAATGTTAATTCTAGACTATAAGGTTAATTCTAGACTGTACAGTCCATGGGATTCTCCAGGCCGAATGCTGGAGTGGGCAGCCTTTCCCTTCTCCAGGGCATCTTCCCAACCCAGGGATCGAACCCAGGTCTCCTGCATTACAGGTGGATTCTTTACCAGCTGAGCCATCAGGGAAATTATATTCGGGTGTGTTATTAAGGTAAAGTCAGAAAGGTGCTTTCTTTGTAGATTTTAGCAGAAGTTGAAAGAAATGTCTTTGGGTACAGATTGAATTTGGCTCAGCCAGAAGATCTCTCAGTGGCTCAGACAGTAAAGAATCCACCTGCAATGCAGGAGACCTGGGTTTGATCCCTGGGTGGGGAGGGTCCCCTGGGGAAGGGAATGACTACCCACTCCAGTATTCTAGCCTGGAGAATTCCATGGACAGAGGAGCCTGGTGGGCTACAGTCCGTGGGGTCTCGAAGAGTCGGACACGACTGAGTGACTGACACACTCACGCAGACAGTCTCGAGGTGACCGGGTGGCCCATCAGCATTCTCCTCATCACCGCCACTTCCTTATCACATGTGATGCTGGAGGAATTTGCGGAGTGGGTTTCAGGAGAAAGCATATCTTCATATAAGCCTTCTCTCTTCTCCTCTGTATCCCCTTGAGGTCTCAGTGCCAGTACAAAGAAACCCTACCCTTACACTAAGCTCTTTAAAGCACATATACTAGATTAATGCAGACTTTTGACCCATTCAAGTAGGATTTTCACTGAAGTTCAGACTAAGCCACATAGCAAAGTGATTGTTGCCAGGATAACTTAATTCACACACGGAGTTTTAATAGGAAACGGACATCCATTTTTCTTCTTATTGCCAATTTAAAGAGTTGAAGCTAAGACTTTTTGTTTTGTAGTAAGAAAAGCGTGTATGTTAGTTTCTCAGTCATGTCCAGCTCTCTGCGACCCCGTGGACTGTAGCCCACCAGGTTCCTCTGTCCTTGGAATTCTCCAGGCCAGAGTGCTGGAGTGGGTTGCCATTTCCTACTCCAGGGGATCTTCCTGACCCAGTGATTGAACTCGGGTTTCTTGCATCTCCTGCGTTGCGAGCAGTCTTCACTGTCTGAGCCACCAGGGTAAGAAAGGAGGCGTTAAAATCCTTTGATCCTCAAAAACAGCAGCGAAAAGGTGATTCAGCAAATCATTTGTTACGATGATTCCGAGTGAGTCTTTAAAGAATCTTCAGACTAAATTACCCTTTGGTTCTCGTTATCTATTATTAGTACTTTCTTTTTCAATTTCTTTCTAGTTGTTTTGTGACTTGCCCACCTTGGATTTTCTCTTTTTTTAGTAAAATGGCAAAACTGGAGGAACTTGAAGAGATTGACCTCAGTGGGAATAAACTGAAGGCCGTCCCGACGACCATCATGAGCTGCAGACGCATGCACACAGTGACTGCTCACTCCAACTGCATCGAAGTCTTCCCCGAGGTTATGCAGCTCCCGGAGATCAAGGTACGTGGCCAAGTCCGTGACCCCAGGCGTCAGGCCGCAGACGTGCTTCCTGTGAGTCACTGGCTCTGGATACTGGCTCCCCCCGGGTCTCCTTGGGGTGAAGACGCCTCTGTTCTTGCTCCATCCTCCTCGCTGCTGGGCCACACTGCTGAGCTGAACGAGGCGGGGAAACCAGAAAACAAGAAGCCCTATGCTGGGAGTGGGGAAGGTGGCTCAGAGGCCAAGAGTCTTCCTGTAGAGACACTGGAGGCCGGGAAGACGCCCTGCAGGAGGGAACGGCACCCACTGCAGTGCTCTTGCCTGGGGCCCCATGGACACAGGAGCCTGGTGGGCTACTGTCCGTGGGGTCACGAGGGATGGAACACTACTTGCGACTGGACATCAGCCGCGTAGCCACCTCACTCATTCCCATCTGTCGCACCTTTTTCCAGGGTGTCTGTGAGACTCAAAGACTGAGCCGGGCGTGATAGGAGTTTGAAAGAGCCAGCAGCACCCCACACCCCACGCCCCGATTAAACAGCAGCATCCCCGTGGCACTGTGGCCTACTAGTAATTGCCTGTGCACATGTAGTCTCACTGCTGTTTCAAGACCAGACGTGCGCTTTAGTTGAATGACGCTGGCAGAACAAGTGGTATCTCCCATTCGGTAGGCAAGGAAGCTGAAGGTGGTGCCGCAAAAGAAGGTGGTCTGTGTCAGTGAAGACGGCAGCTTGGTGGCAGAGGCTTTCTGCACCTCACGGTGCAGTCTCACGGGATGAAACTAGTTCACTAGCAGGAACGTCATCTAACAGTTTTTTTGGGGGGGAGCACAAAGTGTTCCTGCCTGGAGAATCCCAGGGACGGGGGAGCCTGGTGGGCTGCGTCTATGGGGTCACACAGAGTCGGACACGACTGACGCGACTCAGCAACAGCAGCAGAGTAGGAAGTTCTTTCATTCGTGTCCCAGCATTTCTGATTATTAGTTTTATGCTTAATAAAGAAAGGAAACTCTGCCTATAGATCCAGGATATGTTCTGATCTCCTAAAAAAGGAACAAATGTCGTCCTGTTTGAAGTCACCTTGAATGGCATGGACGATTTTTCATCACAGGAGTGCATTACGTGGTTGAGGTGTGTACGAGCCATGTGATGTGTGTGTGTGTGTGTTTGTTGTAGGTCATGAAGTATTTTACTTTGAGCACTGTAATCTCATATATGACTGTGGCATTTTAGAATACTTAACTGAAAACTCACAGAATTTTTTTTTGCCATGCTGTCTGGCTCGCGTGATCTTAGTTCCCCGACCAGGGATGGAACCCAGCCCCCTGCAGTGGAGGCACAGTCGCAGCCACTGCACCACCAGGGAAGTCCCAGAAGTATTCTGTTTTCACCGTATAGTACCTCTTACAGGGGGTTAAGAGGTGGGCTTCTGAAAGGAATAGATCCAGAGCTGGATTCCGGCTCAAAGTCACTGACCTGTTCTGCTTCCGCATCTGTACGAGGGAAGGCGCGGCGCAGAGTCGCAGCGTTGCCGTGCGGATGCAGTGGGACAGGGCATGCAGAGCATCTGAGAGAGAAGCAAGGACTCTGGCGAGGGCTCGCGGCATGCACCGCTGTTAGCGACGAGGCCTCCACGGGGTCGGCTCTGACACTGGTTATACGGAGCAGCTGTCTCGGCTGATGAGCAGCAGAATCCAGGAAGCCTGTCGCTTAAGCACAGGCTTCTCTGATTCCAGTGCTGGAGCTGTGCTGACAGCTGAGCCTGCCGGGGGCTGCTTGTTGGCCAGTCCTGGGACGGGGTGTGGTGTGTCTCGGGGGCTCATTAAACAGGGCCCTGTGCACCCCAGCCTCACGGCTAACCTCCCACTCACTACTCTTACTTTCTGCACCTGCCTTTTAATGTTATTGGACTCCCAGCTGTAGATGCTTTTGTTTTTAAGCATCTGGTTTAAAACGCAGATGGACATTTACAGGTTTCAGGTTTTGACTAGGTTTTGCATGATGTGAATGTTGTCCTGCAAAAGCAGACTTTCTCTTCGGCCCTTGCTCCTTGCCTGGGCTCCCGGCGCGTTGTGTCTCGTTTCACCCCTTCCCTGCGTCTGCCCTCTGTGCCCTGCTTGATGCCCCTGCATTGGGGCGGTGTGTGGCCAGAGCTGCACCAGTGGCTTGCGGGGTCTCAGTTCCTCCCCTAGGGTTTAAACCCAGGGCTCTGGCAGTGAAAACCCGGCGTCCTAGCCACTGGACCACCAGGGAAGTCCTACGGCCACTTTTAAGACTTTACTTTTGGTTTTATTTTTTAATAGGCTTTTTTTAATCCCCGATATTTTATCTTGGCATTTTTCTTATGTTAAAAATGCCCAGTCTTTCTGATCCAGCAGTCCCATGACCAAGAGATGTTTTGTTGCTGGGGTTTTATTTCGGGGGGTTGTCGGTGATGAGCAGTATCAGGTATCCTTCACATACAAAAGTATGAACTTTGCAGCCCTGGACAGACAGTGTTATTGAAAAAGTAATAGTTACATTGTTTGAGAACTCTGGATTGATATTTTAGTGTTATTTCACATGAGAAACAACTCATTCATATTTCATATGAGACTATTTTAAGTAGCTATGTAAGTATTTACACACATTTAAACCATCCAAAAGGAAATTCCTGGTAAAGTAGTGGCTGCAAACAGATTACAAAACACCTGATTCGTCACTGCCAACTGAGCCCTGAAGCGTGCTTGTAATAGAAAAGAAATCATTTTTTACAAGTGGAAATACGCCGCTGCTGCTGCTGCTGAGTCGCATCAGTCGTGTCTGACTCTGTGCGACCCAGTGGACGGCAGCCCACCGGGCTACCCCATCCCTGGGATTCTCCAGGCAAGAACACTGTAGTGGGTTGCCATTGCCTTCTCTAGCCTAGGTTAAAATTTTGTTGTGATTCAGATGGTCAGAATCCATCTGCCTGCAATGCAGGAGACCCAGGTTTGATCCCTAGGTTTGGAGGGAAGATTCCCCTGGACAAGCAATGGCACCCCACCCCAGTATTCTTGCCTGAAGAATCCCATGAACAGAGGAGCCTGGCAGGCTGCAGTCCGTGGGTTGGCAAAGAGTTGGACGTGACTGAGTGACTGACACTAGTAATCCTAGATTATATTCTTAATGCTTCTTGAAAATAAAGCACAGTAATTGTAAGGTGCTTCATAAAACGTGTTAAAATTATTGCAATTATAAACATTAGCAGATAACATAAGTTAAAGAAGAATAAGGTCCCATTATATTTAGCTAGTTCTCTGTGAGCAGTCTCATCTTTTAAGATGTTAAAGGAGAGGGCTTGTTCACAGCTTTGTTACCAAAGCTTTAAAACCAATTATCATTTAAAAGGATAAACAAGTTTTCTTACTAAAATATATATACTAAAATGTAAATTTTGAAACTTGTAAAATTAGGCCATTATTCGCATACCCCTAGAACAGAGACCACGTCTCCCCTGATCTTGGGTAAAACGTAGGTGTCGGCTCACCTCATCTTGGTGCATTCGGCGACATCTTGCAGAGTGATCGTCAGGCAACAAATTCTCTATGTGGGCCAGAAGTCCTATAAGTTAGTAGGAAAAAAGTTGACTTTTTAGAGTTTTCTGGTGCGCTCAAGTGCTCCCAGTCGTAGAAGCTTTGTTCCCTAGGATTACCGTCTTCACCATTGTTCGGCACTTTCTTCAAACCCACCACCAGTCCTGGGTGCTGGAGCCGGTCGTGTTCTGTTCCGATTCTAAAACAGACACACCTCCTTCTGGGCACAGACCCGCCGTCAGTCAGCTAGAGAGGGAAGCCTGGCCCTCGAGCCACCACGTCAGGCAGGCTCGGCTTGGCTGGTCCCGGCCGACGTCCTTGTCTAGGCCCCCGGTGCTGGCGGCCCAGGGAGCCCTTCTCACCCAGGGGCCTCTCACCTCCCTCCACGGCCACCACGTCGATAGTATAGGAGCTTTGTACCAACACCCAAGCTCCTCGTCAAATTACTTCCCATTAGTGACATATTCCTGCCATTTTTGAAGTGTGGTTTAAGCAGATGAGATTAATGTGTGACAGAGCAGATGAAGTTTAAACGCCATATACCAGCAACTACTGCTGAATTCTCCATTTTCCGGTAGAGTCCTGATTCTGGCCACTAGGTGAACAGCATATTTTAAAATGTTTTAAGTTCTCCCCAGAAGGTTATTTTCATGTTTGTGCTGTGAAGTAATAAGCCATTTGGATACGTTGAGTGACGTCATCTCTAGGACTGTTGTTTTCACTGGGAAATGGAGTACGAAGCGTGTTTAATATGCCGCAGTCTTGAGGACAATGGATCCAGAAAGTTGGATTTCCCTTGGAATCGAGCCATGTTTGTTGTTTCTGAAGTGGGAAGAGAGCGAGAGAACCAGCTCAGTCGTAAAACACAAAGCACATGGGGAAGCGACAGGCCACAGCAGGTGAAAGAAGAGGCATAAAGTCTTCAGAGAGGAGGGCAAGGGAGGTAAAGACAGGCCAGGGACCAGGTCGCTGGCAGTTTGGGTTGGTGCCATCTGTGGGGTTGCACAGAGTCGGACACAACTGAAGCGACTTGGCAGCAGCAGCAGCTGACCTTCTAGACTCAGCAGGTCACCCAGGAACTGAAATATCCAAAAACCAGGAAGCAGGAACAATTGTCTTTTTGGTCCTGGAGTCTGGGTATTCGTTATTTAGGAATTCTTCTAAAATTGGGGGAATCTGGCACCCATTCCTGTTTGGAACAGAAGCTTTGGAAAAGGCATGACACAGTGTCTCCCAGGACAGGGCCGCAGAAGCTGCTTTTCTCTCTGCCTCCCTGGACTCACAGCCCACAGGAAATCTGGGCCTGGTTTCCTCTCAGAGGAAAGCGGGAAGTGGGCACCCTCTCTCTCCCTCAGAGTCGGGGTAAAGTATTGACTCACACAGATTGGCTTGTTTTTTTAACTCAAGTTTGAAAAAATTATTTCAGCAGGTCTTTTAAGAACGAAGCCACGCCCTTTCCAGCCAAATACTGCTTCCATCTTATGAAGCGGGCTGTGTGTACATGCAGGTAGACAGCTGGCCCTCTGAGAGTCCTGTGTGTCAGACGCGTCCCTTCAGAGGCACCCCGGGGAGAGGAGCACTCGTGGCCGTGTGTCCTCAGAGGGCTTGGTGGGGAGTAGGCACTGCCAGGTCTCGACAGTCTCCTCAGAGGGAAGTGGGCACTGCCATGGGCTCAACAGCCTCCTCAGAGAGTGTGGCGGGGAGTGGGCACTGCCAGGGTCTCGACAGTCTCCTCAGAGAGCATGGCGGGCAGTGGGCACTGCCAGGGTCTCAACAGTCTCCACAGAGGGAAGTGGGCACTGCCATGGGCTCGACAGTCTCCTCAGAGGGCTTCGCGGGAAGTGGGCACTGCCAGGTCTCGACAGTCTTCTCAGAGGGCTTCACGGGAAGTGGGCACTGCCAGGTCTCGACAGTCTCCTCAGAGGGCTTGACGGGGAGTGGGCACTGCCAGGTCTCGACAGTCTCCTGTCCACGGGGAGAAGAGGTGAGATCACACGCCCGGAAGTCTGGAATAGGACCTGCAGTCATCTGTAAACTTCTGTGACGTCTCCTTTCTGATCTAAAATTACATGCTAATTTTGTGTTCTACTCTGTTACCATTTCTTTTAGTTTTAAGATAAAAGTGAAGGCTCCATCGTCTTCTTAGTAACACTGATGCCCCCAGGTGTCCTGGTGTTCTGTAACTCTGTGATATACCACTGAGTCTCCCCAAGGGCGCACATAACCAGTGTCAAGAAGAAATGATGGAGAGGAATTGCTTAGCTTATATATAGGATGCATTTCATTAAAGTTGGGTTTTAGAAATAGTTTTCGTGTTTAAGGGAATTTACTATTTGCAGGAATGGAATAGTAGTTGGTGGATTGAGGATTTTTTTGAAAAAAAGTTTTACCCTGATGGTCATTTTTGTCAAGATGTTGCCAATAAGGTTTCCTAAATCTAAAATCCAGTTGAGAAAAATCAGAGATACTGTGTATAAACTTAAAAGAAAGGGTCTTTACAAATTAATGGAGAAGGGAATGGCAACCCAGTCCAGTATTCCTGCCTGGAGAATCCTATGGACAGAGGAGCCTTGTGGGCTGCAGTCCATGGGGTTGCAAAGAGTCAGACGCAACTGAGCAATTAACACTTTTACAAATCGAAGTTCTTCTTTTGCTTATTCAGTCAGCAAGCATTTGTGAAAGACTGTTAAAAGAACAGGAAATAGTGCTTGTAAGCAAAGCACTCAGTATCTGTGCTAACACCAGAGGCTGGGACCAGATAGCAGCGTCCTGTAATCTTTAGGAATACACCTCCTTCAGCGTGCACAACTGTATTGGGGGTGTCTCTCTGCTCAGTCTGCCCTTAATGGAGTGAGTTGCCTTCTCCTGCAGAAGCAGTCACATTAAAACCACACCAGTTCCTTTGCAGTGCCGCTTACTCTAGACTGAATCGAACCTAAGCATGCACATTGCAGTTCCCACCCTAACAGATCCATTAAGACCCATCCAGCTACTCAGGCAGCAAGTGATTGTCTGCGCCTCGGTGGGCAGTCATCTGTTTGTTTCTCCTTGTGGTGAAAGCGTCGGTGAGCTTCTGCTTTGTGCAGCGTGCTAAACACGCACCCAACATGGGAGGAGACGCAGCAAGGATAGCGTGAAGAGTTCCCTTCACAGAGGACGGTGTGCCAGGGCACAGACAGGTGAGAACAGGTTGGCGTGAGCGTTCGCTCTGACAGCTGGACAGCGCGTGAGAGGAGGCAGGTGCTGAAAGGTGGGCTGAAGGCCACAGCCGACCAGCTGAGGACCTCGGGCACAGGTTGAAGGGTGGCAGGGTGGAGGAAAGACTGAGGCTGGAGTGGAATGAGGTAGAACAAGCCACGGCAGAAAGCCGCCCTGGCAGCACCGTGGGCAGCGGCTCAGGGGGAAGGGAGGCTGAAAGCAACGCTGGGCAGCGGCCATCGTCTTCAGGGCAGACGTGAGGTCAGAACAGGATGGTGGAAGTAGACGGCGAGGGACTGGCTGCAGGGAGCTCAGGACTGGTGGCCAGGTGGGCCTGGGTGGGCTGGTGCGTGAGCCCGGCTGTTAGGATCTGCACCGCCGTCCCCAAGGCCAACTTTATAAGTGACACCCCGCTGAACTCGTTTATAATCGTAATTTAAAGGAGGAGTGATTTTACGTCTATGGAATCGTAAAAGTTTACATCTTTAAAGGTGACATTAAAAAACGTTGCTAACCAATTTCATAAAATTCAGTGATGTTCCACGATGTCTTTAATCTTTCCCCTTAATACATACTCTGACCTCCGAATTCATGTGTCAACTGTTTAGCCTTCTACATTACCCACACCTGTCAGTCCTTAAGCTCATGTTTCATCATCACCAGGAGATTGTATTGACACTGTGGGATGTGTTCTTTTCTCTGTACTGATGTATACAGACCATGCTACCAGAATAGCCCACTATGAAGCAGTATTATCAGAGTTTCATCCAGGTCCAGGTGACATGCAGCCATCATGTGTAATTGGGAAAACAGCCAACAGGAGGAGATGGCCACGTCCCTGTAACTAACATTTAGATCAAGTGAACTCTTGAGAGTGGAGATCTAGAGTAAGTGAAATGTAATGAAATTGTACCTACATTTATGATTTTTATGTTAATAATAAGGCTAAAGAAAGATACAGAATTCTAACACTGTGTTCAGATGTTAAAGGGTGGTGGTGGAGTAGTCACTAAGTCGTGTCCGACTCTCTGAAACCCCAGGGACTGTAGCCCGCAAGGCTCCTCTGTGCATAGGATTCTCCAGGCGAGAATACTGGAGTGGGTTGCCATGCCCTCCTCCAGGGGATTGTCCCAACCCAAAGAGTGAACCCAGGTCTCCTGCATTGCAGGCAGACTCTTTACCGTCTGAGCCCAGGGAAGCCCTGGTTTGTTGTAAACGTTTAGGGCTGAACCGCAGTCAGACACAGTTCCTGCGTTTCGCTCTCATAGTGCAGTGAATCGTCAGAGCGATTCTCCTGCAACAGAGCCTTAGAGCCACGTGAGCCACTTCTGCAGGCCGTGTCTTCTCGTTCCCGCTTTTCCTTCAGTGTGTAGACCTGAGCTGTAACGAGCTAAGTGAAGTCACATTACCCGAAAACCTGCCTCCGAAGCTGCAAGAGCTGGACCTGACTGGAAACCCCCGGCTCGCCCTAGATCACAGAACCCTGGAGCTGCTGAAGTAAGTCCCTGTGAGGCGCTGCCCCGCCCTGTTCCCTGAGGCGGATGCTTGCTGCTCGGTGCAGACAGGAAATGGGATGGGAGGCGTCTGACTTACGTGGTCTGTCTGCTCAGACTTGGAGGGAAGGGATTTGTGAGTCTGTAGTTGACCAAGATGGACGGACAGCCAGAAAGTTTTTTCAGATAATTGGATACTCATATGTCCTCCCAGAAGGTTTTTGAGAAAGTGTCCAGACAAAAAGGAGATGAGAATGATGAAAGCAAAGTAGAAAGGGAGATTTAAAGACACAGGAGACCTACAGCCCTCTCCACTGCTCTACCAGGACACAGAGCCCTGGCCCAGGCCCCCCAGGGTGTCCAGACCTTAGTGTTTTCATCTTTAAAGGAGGGTGGTCTACACACTGTTTAAATGACTTTTCAGAACTAAGGATATACGGATTATCAAGACATATTTCATCCTTATACAGATAACTTTTAGTGTTTACAAATATCAAATGTCATTTTGTGTTAAAAATGTATAAAAATTTGTTAATAAATGGAAGCAGCTCTTTGGAGAAAAATAAAAGTCAAATTTCTGTTGCACACCAAAATAAACTCCAGCTAAATTAAAGAGTTAAATCTATAACATGAAATAATTTTTGAAAGTAAGAAGAAATCATATAGATATATTCACAAACCAGAAAATAACTTTTAAGGCCAAAAAAGAGAGTGGGGGAATCACAAGAGAAGTCAGTATGTATAGATTGGTTTTGATATTTATGTTATATATAGTTATGTATGAGTCAGTAATGCTAAGTACTCATTCAAGCAGAAAATAAGCAAAGGACATTAACGTTTAATAAAGTACAGATAGTTACATGAAAAGATCAACGTGCAGCTTTATTGTGTATCAAGGAAATAGTAAATAAAATATTTTAATGATAACATTTTTCCCCTCAAATTGGTGCTGATGGAGGATTGTCCATTTATATAACTTTTTTAAAAAGCCATTGGCTATCTGTGTCAGACTTTAAAAAGTATTCGTATACCTAAATCAAGGTTTTCTGTGGTAAAAATTTTATTCTAAAAGATAATCAGAAATTTGTTCATTTTAGGCATAGGGATAGTCATCAAGATGCTTCTGATTACACTTAGGATGAGTATAAAATCACACAGGGAGATTTTCATGATGGAATTAGAAAAAAATGCAGAACCATATAGATGATGGAATGACCCCACTATTATACAGGCCTAGGATAGGGCCTGTTAAGTTCTCTCCCGCAGAATGCACGTTACTAGAGTGCCCAGAGTGCCCTCCGTGAAGCCCTCTGGCTCCGGACTTGAAACGGATAGTGACAGACAGTGGCATCATGGCACTCACTCCTCAGGTAGAAGTGCCAGCCTCTGTTCAGTGTCTAGACGGTTGTGGCCCCTTCATCACTTGGTAGAGGTCCCACACCTAACGTGTAACTTAGACCCTCTGTCGAGGGCTGGCCGGTCTGTTCTCCACAAGGCAGCGTCAGTCCATGTAGTGACCGCTCCATGGGGTTAAGCTCCAGCTCCCAGACCCCCTCAGCCTCCCCTCAGGATGCACACGAGTCTGCGCCCCACTCACTTCAGAAGCCGCTGGTCATGCTGTTCAGGAGGATGAATGCTGCTTCACCAGAAGGGACTGGGGTCGGGGGGAACAGGGTTATTCTTTTCTTTAATAATCAGGCTAGGAAATGGAATTGTTTAAAGGCTCTCTGTTCTTTTTGTTTGTTTGTTTGTTTGTTTTAAGTATAAATGTCTTTAGAAAGGAATCTTCCATTTTTCTCTAGAGTTCAGAAACGTAAGTAGAAACTGCAGTGAGAGGCTGTGCGATACGCCTTAGGAAAGCCAGCACATTGCTTACCATGGTACATGGATCAAATCTGGTACCAGGTCACAAGGGAAGCAAACAAGAGCAGGTCTTTTTTAAATACCCCTTTTATTGATGTGTTTGAAAAGAAGATATATCCCACTGATGTAAAATAAGGTATTTTATTTCTGAACTTTCCATTGGCACCATCTGTGATATTTATGTTTCTCAGCTTTTTAGGATAAAGGAAAAAGTGAATGCTTTCTGGTAACTAAGAGTAGGAACTTCTGTTTAATGAAATAGTTTTAAATTTCAAAGAAATTGCCACCAAATATTTCTAGAATCAAAGTTAATATTAGATATTGATTTACTTCTGAGTTGACTGCTTCAGGAAAGGTATTCAGTGCTTATTATATTTTGGAGTTAATGAGTGCCAACAGATAATTTAAATTCCTGGTCTCAGGACAGAAGTGTTTAGGTGTTGAGGTTATATGCCCTTTCTCTTAAGTAACGGGGGAAAAAACTAGTGGCAGTTTACAGATGGGGATTTATCTCACCGTGTGGTAGGCAGCCTTTCAAGAACCTGCTACATATCTATATGACTTCGTGTTCTTGGGCATTGAATCCTTTCTCATAGGCTGGTTTTTAATGAACTGTGTTTAAGGGTTTACTCTTTTAATATTTATGTTTGGGGTCCTGTTGGACCAATTACAGCATACCACAGCCAAGGTGAGGTAAGAACTTGTCTCCCCGTTTATATATATGTAGCTAACATGAAATTTACTGAATTACCCTCTTTTATTTTATGATATTGGTCTCAGCACGGTTGGCTGTGCACGTGAGGAAAGAATTGGAAGCATCAGGGAGCGGCAAGTCCCCAGTAATGTTTTGTAAATATTTGAAGGGGGTGATGTGAGCAGGTATTGGATTTGAGGATGAATGCTGCAGAGCTCTCTCACGTCACCCAAGCACAGTATGGTTGTAGCTCAGGTTTCATTCTTTTCACATCTGGGCTTCATGTTGTGAGAACACACCTATCTTCAGTAGTTCATGTTCTCATGCCAAGGCTGAGAGCCTTTCATCCTGGCAGAGTGCAGCCGCCCCGGGTGGTGAGTGTGGAGCCTCAGTGCCCGCCACGGACGCCGAGAAACTGGTCTCCGTGCTCCGTGTGTGTCCCTTGGGTCTCATTGCGATGAGTAGCTAGTTCTTGCTGCTGATAAACGTTTCAAACCCATCGAACACAGTGAGAAACGGTAAGTACAGAGTGCTTAGGTGCGTCTCGTTTCTCAGGTAAAGGTAGCAATGAGCACCTGTTCTGTTTTAATGATTCCTGGCCCCTCTGTTTCTCTGATCAGTAATATCCGCTGTTTCAAGATTGATCAGCCTTCGGCAGGAGATGCTTCTGGAGCTCCAGCCGTGTGGAGCCACGGCTACACCGAAGCTTCAGGGGTGAAAAACAAGTAAGTTGAAACTTTGGAATGAGAACTGCTGCCCGCCCGCCTCCCCACTGTAGCAGGGCAGAGAGAAGCCCGTCGCTGGCACACGCTTCCCCAGGCCACCTGTATTCCGGCGTGCTTCCCCAGAGGGAGGCCACCACGGGACTTAGGCGGGAACATTAGCTCAGCCCCGCTTGGCACACAACCACCCTCTTTGTGAGAGAGGTTGCTAGGAGACGGTGTAACTGACACATTATGTCTCTGTAGACTCCTGTGTTTGGAGAATGCCTGAGTATTGAAACGCATCCCCACTCTTTTGAAAAGCCCCTTTATCTTTCTCTGAAGCCTGTTTATCAAGCAAAACAGGGACAGTATTAAAGCAGCAGAAATAGCCTTGATTGTCCTTACTCACGATCCCTAAAGGTGCTGACAGCATTTCTGTGGAGCTGTTTTTTATAGTCTCAATCAGCTCGTCAGGAGTGTAATGTCCACTCTCTATAATGTCAGCTGTTTGTCTTGCCACCAGGTCCTGTCCATCTAAGTTCCTTTCTCTTCCCTCTTTTCACCAACCTTCCCTGTCTCACATGCAGATGTTGGTTTCTTGAGAATTGTAATCCTGCTCTGCAGGCTTGCTTTTTATAAAGGGGTGCTGATCATCAGTGCAGGTGAAGAATCCGCCTGCAATGCAGGAGACGTAGGTTGGCCCCTGGGTGGGGAAGATCCCCTGGAGGAGAGCATGGCAACCCCCTCCAGTATTCTTGCCTGGGGAATCCCATGGACAGAGGAGCCTTGCGGGCTACAGTCCAAAGGGTCGCAGAGAGTCAGATGAGACTGAGAGACTGCTCAGCAGTGGCAGAAAGGCCAAGGAGCCTGTAAATTAGAATAGTCGTCATTTGGGTAGCTAAGGCACAGGAACACCCAGCATTCAGAGCGAGCAGGCCGGAGGGGGACAGAAAGTGCAGGACGACCTCAGGAGAGCTAGCGGCCTTCAGCCCTCGGTGCTCATTGGAGTCAGGCAGGTGCGGAGCACTGAAGAACATTCTCCAACCGAGGACCATTAAACCAGAGTGCGTTAGAGCCTCCCCAGGGGACTCCAAGGGGCCTCCGGGGCTGAGCACCACTGGGGCACTTTCCTTCCTGGGAAGGAAAAGGTGGAACTGTGGCTGCCACGCTGGCCGCTTTTCCGTGGGTCAGAAAGCAGAACAGAACTCACGCTGAGTCTGACTCGGCAATCCTTTCCTCTTTCCCTGAGAGTGTGATATGGAATATTAGAGAAGATGTAGGCTTCCTTTACCACGTCAGGAAAAGTCCCTTCTATGCCTAGTTTGCTAAGAGTTTTTCTAACGTGCATCAGATTTTCTGTTACAGGCTTTTTCTGCATCAGTTGAGGTGATCGTATTTTTTCCTGTCTTGGTCTGTTGAGATAATGAATTGTATCGATTTTAGAATGTTGAATCTGCGGTGCCTTTTCAGGATGAGCTTCAGTGTGGCCGTGATGTATTACCCTTTTTATATTCTGCTGGGCTCACTCTTCTGCTAATTTGTTGATTATGTCTGTATTCACAGTAATTTTTTTCTTGTGGTGTCTGATTTTGATATCAGGGTGATGCTGGCCTCACCTCATAAACTGAGTTGAAAGGAGTATTTTGTCTTCAGGATTCCACAGTCTTCTGGAAGAGTTTCTATAGCCTTGATATTATTTCTTCCTAAATTTTTGCTAGTATTTGCCAATGAATTCCACCTGGGCCTGAAGTTTCCTTTGGTTTATAACTAAATGTATGATTTCTTTAATATAGGATTATCTTTTTCTTCTTGAATGAACTTTAGTAATTTGTGTCTGTCAAAGAATTTGTCCATTTTCATCTAGTTTTCAAATTTATTGGCCATAATGTACCATTGTCCTAGGGTGTGTAGTAACGCCTCCCCTCTCCCTCCTCTCTGTAGGGTCTGTAATAACGCCTCCTACGCCTCCCCTCTCCTTCCTCTCTGTAGGGTCTGTAGTAACGCCTCCCCTCTCCTTCCTGTCTCATTTGCCGTTTCTCTTTCTATCCTGATCAGATCGGCTTCAGGTCTCTCAGTTTTATCGATAGTCTCAAAGAACCAGCTTTTGGTTTCATTGAATTTTTTTGTTGTTATCTTTCTGTTTTCTATTTCATTGACTTCCGCTCTTAGTTTTATTATTTTCTGCTTGTTTGGATTTATTGTGCTTATAAATTTCTAGCTTCTTAAGGAATAATTTTGGGTCACTGATTTGAGCTTAGGGTATTAATAGTCTAAGCATTTAGAGCTATAAACTTCCTCCTAACCAATTTCCCCAGTGTGGTTGGAGAACATGCTTTGAATCACTTGAATCTTTTAAAATTATTAAGGCATTTTCTGGCCCAAAACGTGGTTTATTATGGTATACGTTCTGTGTGCATTTGGAAAAAATCAGGTAGGCTGTCATTTAGATCGGGTAGGCTGTCATTTAGATCAGGTTTGTTGAAAATGTTTTTCAAGTCTTGACTGTGCTCACTGATTTCCTGTCTGCCTTTCTGTCAGCGCCTGAGAGACTGTGATTATCTGGGTCAAGGTCAAGA
The DNA here is from genome assembly GCF_001704415.2 of Capra hircus. NCBI lineage: Eukaryota > Metazoa > Chordata > Mammalia > Artiodactyla > Bovidae > Capra > Capra hircus. Next base: position 61,443,498 of record NC_030831.1, read on the forward strand.
TTACAAGGCCAAGGTTGACCTTGTTCATTACGGCTTGTCTGTTTCTCCATGTGGTTCTCTCCGTTTTTGCTTCATGTACTTCAGAGCTCTGTTATTAAGTGCATAAACATTTAGAATGTTAGTGTTGTGATGAACTGACTCTTTAATCACTATAAAGTAACTATTTCTGTAATATTCTTCATGCTGAAATGTATTTGGTCTGATATTAATGCAGCTGCTCTGGCTTCCTTTTGTTCACTGCAGCATAGTATAGTTGGCCCTTCAACTGCATCGGAATACGAGGCACCAACGAACCATCAGAAACCCACGTGTCGCTTTACACTTAGCCCTTTCCATCCAAGGTTCCACATTTGCAGAGAGTGTACAGGACTACAGCAGTGTTAGAGGGAAAAAAGTCAACATATAAGTGGACCCATGCAGTTTAAACCTGTGTTGTTTAGGGGGCCACTGTGTATCATTTCGAATCTTTTTTGCTTTTAACCTATTTGTCTCTTTATGTTTAAAGTATAATTCTTATTAGCAGCATATGGTTAAGTCTTGCTTTTTAATATAATCTGAATCTTTTTGGGTAGTGCCTAGGCCATTTTTACACTTAATGAAATGCTGATGTGCTTACGTTGACACCTGCCAGTTCAGTAACGTCTGCCTTCTGTCGCCTCATCTGTTCTGGATTCTCCTTTCCTTCTTTCCTTTGGGTCATTTCCTATTCCTTGTTATCTCTCGGGTTTGCGCTCACTGGTTCCACTCTGTGTGTGTGTGGCTTGCTTCGGGTCTGCAGTGAACCTTGCCCTTGTTCATTGCGGTCCACCCTCTCACATGCGGGGTGAGAGGCTTACGCTGTGTGCTTGCTCCCCCTCCTCGCCTCTGTGCCATCGCCGTCACGCTCTGCCTCTGCTTCCATTACCAACCCCAGGACACGCTATTATAGTTGTTACTTGAAACAATTATTTCCCAAAGTATTTCTCCACCTCAGTATTGTCGGCATTTTGAGCCAGATAATTATTGTTGTTGGAGAGCAGGGGAGGGATGGGGTGTCCTGTGCATTGCAGGATATTTAGCAGCACCTTAGCCACTACCCCTGGGATGCCAGTATCACCCCCATCCCAGTCATCATCAGCAAAGACGACTCCGGGGGCAGAAGGTCCCCTGTTGAACCACTGTCTCCTTTGTTTTTCGGCTGCACCGTGCAGTGTGTGGGATCCTGCTTCCCCCATGAGGGGTCAAGCCTGTGCCCCCTGTAGTGGAGGCGTCAAGTCTTAACCATGGACTGCCAGGGAAGTCCCGAGAAGCACCATCCTAACGTGATATTTAAAATTAAAAGGAAGCGTTTCTCTGTACTCGCCTGTGGGTCATTTCCGATACGCTTCCTTTGTTTGTGTGGAACCAGATCTCCATCAGGCGGGCCATTCTCCTCTGCTCCACGTAGTTCCGATTTCTTGCAGTGCCATCTTTTGTATGTGCGTCTGAAAATGTCCATTTGCACCTTCCACCTTCGGAAGCTGTTCTCACTGGTTTAGGAAGCAAGGGTGACAATCTCCGTGTCAGTCTTGAAGACGCTGCTGCTCCGTCTTCCGCCTTGTTTCTGACGAGAGCCCTGCTGTCTCTGCTCCTTCGTTCCATGCAGGATACGCTTTCCCTCTGCCCCCCAGTTCAGTTCAGTCGCTCAGTCGTGTCCGACTCTTTGCAACCCTATCAGTTGCAGCACGCCAGGCCTCCCTGTCCATCACCAACTCCCGGAGTTCACTCAGACTCACGTCCATCGAGTCCGTGATGCCATCCAGCCATCTCATCCTCTGTCATCCCCTTCTCCTGCCCCCAGTCCCTCCCAGCATCAGAGTCTTTTTCCAATGAGTCAACTCTTCACATGAGGTGGCCAAAGTACTAGAGCTTCAGCTTTAGCATCATTCCTTCCAAAGAAATCCCAGGGTTGATCTCCTTCAGAATGGACTGGTTGGATCTCCTTGCAGCCCAAGGGACTCTCAAGAGTCTTCTCCAACACCACAGCTCAAAAGCATCAATTCTTCGGCGCTCAGCTTTCTTCACAGTCCAACTCTCACATCCATACATGACCACAGGAAAAACGATAGCCTTGATAGATGGACCTTTGTTGGCAAAGTAATGTCTCTGCTTTTGAATATGCTGTCTAGGTTGGTCATAACTTTCCTTCCAAGGAGTGAGCGTCTTTTAATTTCATGGCTGCAATCACCATCTGCAGTGATTTTGGAGCCCAGAAAAATAAAGTCAGCCACTGTTTCCACTGTTTCCCCATCTATTTCCCACGAAGTGATGGGACCAGATGCCCTGATCTTCATTTTCTGAATGTTGAGCTTTAAGCCAACTTTTTCACTCTCCTCTTTCACTTTCATCAAGAGGCTTTTTAGCTCCTCTTCACTTTCTGCCATAAGGGTGGTGTCATCTGCATATCTGAGGTTACTGATATTTCTCCTGGCAATCTTGATTCCAGCTTGTGTTTCTTCCAGCCCAGCGTTTCTCATGATGTACTCTACATATAAGCTAAATAAGCAGGGTGACATTATACAGCCTTGATGTACTCCTTTTCCTATTTGGAACCAGTCTGTTGTTCCATGTCCAGTTCTAACTGTTGCTTCCTGACCTGCATACAGATTTCTCAAGAGGCAGGTCAGGTGGTCTGGTATTCCCATCTCTTTCAGAATTTTCCACAGTTTATTGTGATCCACACAGTCAAAGGCTTTGGCATAGTCAATAAAGCAGAAATAGATGTTTTTCTGGAACTCTCTTGCTTTTTCCATGATCCAGGGATTATGGCAATTTGATCTCTGCTTCCTCTGCCTTTTCTAAAACCAGCTTGAACACCAGGGAGTTCACGGTTCACGTATTACTGAAGCCTGGCTTGGAGAATTTTGAGCATTACTTTGCTAGCATGTGAGATGAGTGCAATTGTGCGGTAGTTTGAGCATTCTTTGGCATTGCCTTTCTTTGGGATTGGAATGAAAACTGACCTTTTCCAGTCCTGTGGCCATTGCTGAGTCTTCCAAATTTGCTGCCATATTGAGTGCAGCACTTTCACAGCATCATCTTTCAGGATTTGAAACAGCTCAACTAGAATTCCATCATCTCTACTAGCTTTGTTCATAGTGATGCTTTCTAAGGCCCACTTGACTTCACATTCCAGGATGTCTGGCTCTAGGTGAGTGATCACACCATCATGACCATCTGGGTCGTGAAGATCTTTTTTGTACGGTTCTTCCATGTATTCTTGCCACCTCTTCTTAATATCTTCTGCTTCTGTTAGGTCCATACCATTTCTGTCCTTTATTGAGCCCATCTTTGCATGAAATGTTCCCTTGGTATCTCTAATTTTCTTGAAGAGATCTCTAGTCTTTCCCATTCTGTTGTTTTCCTCTATTTCTTTGCATTGATTACTGAGGAAGGCTTTCTTATCTCTCCTTGCTATTCTTTGGAACTCTGCATTCGAAGCTTATATCTTCCTTTTCTCTTTTGCTTTTCACCTCTCTTCTTTTCACAGCTATTTGTAAGGCCTCCCCAGACAGCCATTTTGCTTTTTTGCATTTCTTTTCATGGGGATGGTCTTGATCCCTGTCTCCTGTACAGTGTCACGAACCTCATTCCATAGTTCATCAGGCACTCTATCTATCAGATCTAGGCCCTTAAATCTATTTCTCACTTCCACTGTATAATCATAAAGCATTTGATTGAGGTCATACCTGAATGGTCTAGTGGTTTTCCCTACTTTCTTCAATTTAAGTCTGAATTTGGTAATAAGGAGTTCATGATCTGAGCCACAGTCAGCTCCTAGTCTTGTTTTTGCTGACTGGATAGAGCTTCTCCATCTTTGGCTGCAAAGAATATAATCAATCTGATTTCAGTGCTGACCACCTGGTGATGTCCATGTATAGAGTCTTCTCCTGTGTTGTTGGAAGAGGGTGTTTGCTATGACCAGTGCGTTCTCTTGGCAAAACTCTATTAGTCTTTGCCCTGCTTCATTCCGCATTCGAAGGCCAAATTTGCCTGTTACTCCAGGTGTTTCTTGACTTCCTACTTTTGCATTCCAGTCCCCTATAATGAAAAGGACATCTTTTGTGGGTGTTAGTTCTAAAAGGTCTTGTAGGTCTTTATACAACCGTTCAGCTTCTTCAGCGTTACTGGCTGGGGCATAGACTTGGATAACTGTGATATTGAATGGTTTGCCTTGGAGATGGACAGAGATCATTCTGTCATTTTTGAGACTGCATCCAAGTACTGCATTTTGGACTCTTTTGTTGACCATGATGGCTACTCTATTTCTTCTGAGGGATTGCTGCCCTCAGTAGTAGATATAATGGTCATCTGAGTTAAATTCACCCCATCCCAGTCCATTTTAGTTCACTGATTCCTAGAATGTCGACGTTCACTCTTGCCACCTCCTATTTGATCACTTCCAGTTTGCCTTGATTCATGGACCTGACATTCCAGGTTCCTATGCAATATTGCTCTTTACAGCATCGGATCTCGCTTCTATCACCAGTCACATCCACAAATGGGTTTTGTTTTTGCTTTGGCTCCATCCCTTCATTCCTCCTGGAATTATTTCTCCACTGATCTCCAGTAGCATATTGGGCACCTACCGACCTGGGGAGTTCCTCTTTCAGTATCCTATCATTTTGCCTTTTCATACTGTTCATGGGGTTCTCAAGGCAAGAATACTGAAGTGGTTTGCCATTCCCTTCTCCAGTGGACCACCTTGTGTCAGACCTCTCCACCATGCCCATCCATCTTGGCTGGCCCCACAGGGCGTGGCTTAGTTTCATTGGGTTAGACAAGGCTGTGTTCCGTGTGATTAGATTGACTAAATTTCTGTGAGTATGGTTTCAGTGTGTCTGCCCTCTGATGCCTTCTCGCAACACTTACCATCTTACTTGGGTTTCTCTTACCTTGGACGTGGGGTATCTCTTCACGGCTGCTCCAGCAAAGCGCAGCCGCTGCTCCTTACCTTGGATGAGGGGTGTCTCCTCACCGCCGCCTTCCTGACCTTGAGTGTGGAGTGGCTCCTCTCGGCCCTCCTGCACCTGCACAGCCATCACTCCTTGGACGTGGGGTTGCTCCTCTGGGCCGCCGCCCCTCACGGCCCTGCGATCTCTGGGAACTAAGGAAGTGGCTCTTAGACTTCCCCCACCCCTGCCTTTGTCCCTGCTTTTCAGCAATTTGATTTTGATTTGCCTCAGTCAAGCTTTTTCTACTTGCTTCTGCTTGCTGTTTATTGAGCTTCTTGTACCTGTAAGTTTGTCATTTTCATCAGATTTGAAATATCTTTATTAATTCTTCAAAACATTTTTCTGCCTGTTTCTCTTCTCTTCTGAAGACTCCAGTTCCCTGTGTGGTAGGCTGCCTGAAGTCATCTCCCCACTTATTAATAGCCTGGCTTTTTGTTTCTCCCCCAGGCGTTCGTCCGTTTGAGAGAGTGTATGGGACACAGGTGCCCTCCATGGAAGCAGTCTGAGCGGAGAGACTGCAGGTCTCCGGAGCACCTGTGTAGCTCGTTTCCCGCCAGCGTACACGTTTCCTTTACTTTCCCAGTGTTTCAGTTGTGACTCCGTTTTTGCTCCTTGTGGAAGTTTTCCTTAATGAATGTTTTGTGAAAGAATGTGGACATACGCATTCATAATCTGGTGTAATCCCCGTGCCTCTTACAGTCTTTCAGTGCTATTTAAAAATGAAATCCTCAGGAGAGAGTAGGGGAAAGCCATGGAGCGTAATATGTGCTCATCGTTTTTCTTCACTCACAGAAGTTAGTTGGTGTAAATGAGCCGGGGTAGTTCTGCTTTGTCGTTCAGTCACCCAGTCAGGCCCAGCTCTTTGCCGCATCGTGGACTGCAGCACACCAGGCTCCTCCTCTTCATTTCCCGGAGTTTGCTCAGATTCCTGCCCATCGGGTTGGTGATGCTGTCCAACCATCTCATCCTCTGGCACCTGCTTCTCCATCTGCCTTCAGTCTTTCCAGCATCAGGGTCTTTTCCAGTCAGTTGGCTCTTCATATCAAGTAGCCAAAGTATTACCTGCTCTTAATCTGCTCAGAGTCACGAAGAAGGAGACAAGACTGGATTAAGCAAATGGGAGAAGAACCACAGTTGGGTTGGGCGTGGAGAAGAAAAGATGAGCTGACTCAGCACAGAGCGCTTTTGCCTTGCAGGTTGTGTGTGGCAGCCCTGTCGGTGAATAACTTCCGCGACAACCGGGAGGCCCTGTACGGTGTGTTTGACGGGGACCGCAACATGGAGGTGCCCAACCTGCTGCAGTGCACCATGAGCGACATCCTGGCAGAGGAGCTGCAGAGGTCGCGGAGCGGGGAGGAGTGCATGGTGAACACGTTCCTCGTCATGCAGAGGTAGCGCCTCCGGCCCCGCGGCGGGCCTCATCCCTGCTCCCGATCGCGCTGGCAGAGGCCAGGAGTGAGGTCATTCTGCCCGTGGTGTGTGTGTGTGTGTGTGTCTGTGTTTCTGTCTGTGTTTGTGTGTGTATCTGTTTCTGTGTGTCTGTGTGTGTCTGTGTGTGTGTGTGTCTGTGTGTCTGTGTGTGTGTCTGTGTGTGTGTGTGTCTGTGTGTGTGTCTGTGTTTCTGTCTGTGTCTGTGTGTGTCTATGTGTGTCTGTGTGTTTGTGTGTCTGTGTGTGTGTGTCTGTGTGTGTGTGTGTCTGTTTCTGTGTGTGTATGTGTCTGTGTTTCTGTGTCTGTGTGTGTCTATATATGTGTGTGTCTGTGTGTGTGTGTGTGTGTTTGTGTGTGTGTGTTTGTGTGTGTGTGTCTGTGTCTGTGTGTCTGTGTTTCTTTGTGTGTGTCTGTGTGTGTGTCTGTGTGTGTGTCTGTGTGTGTGTCTGTGTGTCTCTGTGTGTCTCTGTGTGTATCTATATGTGTGTGTCTGTGTGTGTCTGTGTGTCTGTTTCTTTGTGTGTGTCTGTGTGCGTGTGTTTCTGTGTGTCTGTGTGTGTGTGTGTGTGCTTGTGTGTGTGTGTCTATATCTGTGTGTCTGTGTGTGTCTGTGTGTGTTTGTGTGTGTCTCTGTGTATGTGTCTATGTGTGTGTATCTATATCTATGTGTGTGTGTGTTTGTGTGCATGCATCTGCTCAGTTGTGTCCAACTCTGCAGCTCCATGGACTGCACAGCCCACCAGGCTCCTCTGTCCATAGGATGTTCCAGCAAAAAGACTGAAGTGGGTTACCATTTCCTTCTCCAGGGGATGTTCCCAACCCAGGGATCAAACCCACATCTCTTGCATCTTCTGTGCTGGCAGGCAGGTTCTTTACCACTGAGCCACCTGGGAAGCCCTGTTCAAGACACTGTTACAAGAAGAATCATAGGCCTTTCCCTAGAGGTTCTGGTCGCCGTGGAAGTTGTAGTATGTTGTTTCTAACTCTGAGGGCTGAATGTCGTAAGCATTCCCACGTTCACAGCGTTGCTTGCTCTTTGTCACTTTAAAGGCTTTGTAGGTTGTGAAGGACGTGCCTGTTGGTGTTGCACTGCAGACACGTGACCCTGTGGGACCAGGAAGCAGAGAGTGCTTCAAGGCCACAGGAGCAGAGACGATCTTTTCTGCTTCTCTTCTTTCTCTCCCCCTTGATAATCTGTCAGGGGAAGTATCTTTGCAGCAGGGCTACCGAAAGTGTCCGCTGCGGAACGCTGCCCCAGAGAAGCCTCGACAGCTCCCCCAGGCACAAGGACTCCTCAAGAGCTCAGTAGACACGGCCCAGTGAGGTTCTTCGCCGCAGCTCACCTCGGTGGGCGTGTGCAGTTAATAACCGATGCTGATAGCAGCTAATATTTACTGAGCCCTTAATACATACCAGTCATTACTCTAAATGCCTTAATGCCGAGAGGCAGAAGACAGGGACGTCTGTCTCTACATCTGTCTCCTTTTCTGCTTTGACCACCATCTTATTTCAGAAAAAAGCAAACACATATTATACACACACACCACACACACACCCTTCACACAGCCTGAACAGGCTTGCTTTTTACAGACCCCAAGCACTGGGTCAGCATTAAGAACTTGAGACTCTCAAACCCTGGTCACTGGCTGCACTTCTCCCAGATGCAGCCCAAGTCTGGCTTGGCTGGAGGAGCCACGGCCTCTGACACCAGGGAAGCCGTGCTGCCCTGGTGGAGCCTGGAGCCGATGGCCTGGACGTGCCCAAGCTGGGGTCCAGAGACCCCCGCCACGTCGCTTCCCGCCTCGTTTTCCCTGTGGGTCAGCAGGGTATGGGCCGTGTGCGATGCGCGCAGTCCTTGCAACAGACCTGTGTCCTCTCTGCCAACGTCTGATGCCGCGATCTGGCCGCCCTTGCTCCCGTCTGTGGTGCCCCTGGCCTGACCTTCAGGGTCTGCCCTTGTGAACAGCAGGGTCTGTCTGTCTGGACCTTCCTGCTCCTCTTGTGCCCAGGTCAGTCTGGAGGCTCCGCCAGCCTCGGGCCTTGCCACCGGAGGTCTGAGCACCTTTTGATTGCCAGCACTTGCAGGTGCCTTGTGTATTCAGTGCATGAGGGACTGATGGTGAGCAGGAGCACTTTGGAGCTCGTGCTTAGACGGTCTTTCCTATAAACATTGGAGGATGGACCTCGTTCGTCCGGAGAGTCGTAGTGTGCAGGACAAGAACATGAACGGCGCAGTGTGTGAAGGCTCCTGCCCGCAAGCAGCCTGTGAGGGGCGCGATCGGCCACTCTGATGCGTCGGGGGGGGGGTCACACCTGCTCCTGTGCGCTGGGTCCCCCTGCCCTCTCGGGAGCAGAGGGTGAGGGAGACGCGGCCACCCCCGCTGGCTTTGGCCGCACTGAAACGGGCGCCGCAGGCCACACCAAGCCGGGTAAGGGCTCCTCGTCCCTCAGCGGCTCCTCGGGCTTTCTGTGGCGGAGCGGCCCCATGCAGCTGGGAGCAGGCCCTGCGTGTGTGCCCGTGTGTGCGCCCAGTGTCGCGGGCCCTGCTTTGGTGAAGGCGCCGAGTGGAGCCCCGAGCTCTGCTCCCCTGTCCCGTGCGGCCGTCTGGCAGCGGTGTGGTCTCTCAGCCCCGTCTCTGCACTCCAGGAAGCTGGGCACGGCTGGGCAGAAGCTTGGAGGCGCTGCCGTCCTTTGTCACATCAGGCACGACCCTGTGGACCCAGGAGGACCCTTCACCCTGACCTCCGCCAACGTGGGCAAGTGCCAGACGGTGCTGTGCCGGAGCGGCGAGCCGCTGCCCCTCTCCAGGTCGTATGCCGTGAGCTGCGAGGAGGAGCTGCAGAGAATCAAGCGGCACAAGGCCATCATCACTGAGGTGAGGGCCGTCTCCCTCAGGTTGGGCGGGGCCGGGAGGGGGCTGCGGAACCGGCCGGGGAGCATCTCCCTCGGCGTCCTGTAGACGCCGAAGCTTATCCGAGATGACAGGTCCGAATCCACAGCATCACAGAGCAGACTGCGTGTGACGTGTCTGAGTTATTGTACGTGCAGAATACAGAACAGGGCCCAGGGGCCCCTCCGCATCGGGGCTGGGCAGTCACCCAGTCTTATCCTCAGGGCGCCTGCAGGGGGCTCAGGCCCAGCAGCCTCTCCGCGTCGGGGCCGGGCAGTCATCCTGGCTGTTCCTCAGGGCGCCCGCAGTGGGGCTCAGGCCCTGTGTAGGGCCGGACAGTCACCCTGTCCCATCCTCGGGGCGCCAGCAGAGGGCTCAGGCCTGGTGGCCTCTCTGCATCAGGCTGGGTGGTCACCCCATCTTATCCTTGGGGCACCCACATGGGGCTCAGGCCCAGCAGCCTCTCCGTGTAAGGCTGGGTGGTCACCCCATCCCCTTCTCAGGGCGCCCACTGGGGACTCAGGCCCGGTGGCCTCTCCACGTCGGGCCAGGCGGTCATTCTGGCTGTGTCTCAGGGCACCCGCAGTGGGGCTCAGGTTCGGTGGCCTCTCCGCGTCAGGGCGGGTGGTCACCCCGTCCTTTCCTCAGGGCGCCCGCAGGGGGCTCAGGCCTGGTGCCCTCTCCACATCAGAGCCGGATGGTCACCCCGTCCCTTCCTCAGGGCGCCCGCAGGGGGCTCAGGCCCGCAGAGGTCACACTGCCTGCCCTCCTCTCCTCCTGGCTCTGGGCCCTGCAGGCTGTCACCTTTCAACCTCGGTGCCTCGGCTTCCTCCTGGGTAAAGTGGGCGTGGTGAGGCATCTGTCTGGCCTCCCAAGGCCAGTGTACATATCAGTGTAAATTAACTAGTTGCTACTTCAGTCCATGCCTCCTGCTGCACGCAAATAAGGCGGGGAGTGGTTCTCAGCCAGGGGCCATTCCCCTATCAACACCACCGGCACTTGGTGATGTCTGAGGGCATTTTTGTTGGCACAGCTGGGGTGGAGAGGGCGTGCTTTTGGCACGTAGCCAGTAGAAGCCAGTGTGTGTGCACGTGTGTGTCAGTCGCTCAGTCTTGTCTGACTGTTTGCGACTCCACAGACTATAGCCCGCCAGGCTCCTCTGTCTCTGGGATTCTCCAGGAGTGGGTTGCCAATTCCTTCTCCAGTAGATCTTCCCGACCCAGGGATCAAACCCTGGTCTCCTCCCTCATTGCCAGCAGATTCTTTACCATCTGAGCCACCAGGGACGCCCAGGGAGAAGCCGGGGACGCTGCTGAGCATCCCACGGTGCCGGGCGGCCCCTCTGAGCCTCCACAGTGCGGGGCGGCCCCACAGCACAGTCTTTGGCCCGGAAGGTCCAAGTGCCGCTGCTGAGAAAGGCCGTCGGGCTGTGGCACAGAAGGCTGCTTGCGGCACAGCCTCCAGAACGGGCTGGAAGAGCTGGACTCTGTTCACACGCTCACCCTGCAGTGTGGGTCACCTCTGTGTGCCTGAAACGGATAGGTGCTGTCGACGTGATTCCCTTGTCTGCCCACAGGAGGTGTCCAGTCTCGCTTGTCAGTAAAGCCCGAGGAGCCGTGTGACGTCCAGGTGGACAGTGGTGGAGGTGTGCAGTCAGTAGAGAGAGAGACTGACTCCAGGAAGGCTTGCCCAGGGCCGTGAGGAAGACAACTCAGGATCTACCGTGGGAGTCTGGGAAAGGAGTCTTCCTCTCGATTCCAGTCCCCTTCCTGTTCTAAGAGCAGAGAGGACTGAAGTGGACACTAGACACCATGTAGGGAGTGAAGAGTCTCAGATGGGATTGAGTTAAATTATTAACTGTGTATTGAGTCCCGTGCTCAACAGCACATGGTGCAGAGATTAACCATTTCTGCAGAAGAACTTGAAGAATCAAGAACCAAGCAGTTACACCAGGGCTCCTCGCTTCAGCCGCAGAGTAAAAGCTTTTTACTGGCAAACGGTCTGAAACTTTGGTTCATGGTTCAGATGGTGGGCACCCAGCTGGACTGAAGCGGGAGGCATCACCGTCTCCATTTGCTGCCAGGAAAGTCAGCTCAGGAATTACAGAAGCCGCCTTTCTCCTTGAATAAGTGTCTGCCTCTCCAAACACTCCACTTCTCCCTACCTAGTCTTACTGGGATCTCCCCAGCAATTTGTTTCAGCCTCCTTCAGTTCAAAACTCTGCCCGCTTCTGGACCTTCCCACACCTGCTGGTTGCTGAGCTGTGGGCAGTGGCCTGAGATGAGGGCCATCACTCTGAATGGCACCTGCCTGGAAGGGTCTGCCGCCCCCCGAGGTGGCTCAGCAGGCCCTTCCCCCGGACCCCTGTGCGTTCCCAGAGATGCTGATCAGCCCGTGTTGCTGACTCAGCCAGATGACGGTGTGCTTTGGAACGGACAGGTTCCAGCACAGGGAAGGCATGAAGCACTTTCCACGTGTCCCTCCTGCTCCCTGCCGTCCCCAGGCTTCTGCCCCAGGTTCTGATGACAGGTGGCCGGGAGCCCCTCACAGGAGGCGGATGGGCCTGCAGGGCAGGCAGGCCCCGGAGCTTCCCCCAGGCAGGAGCCCCGCCCCCAACTCTCGGTGGTAATGTCTGCTTGGCAACCCCTCTCTTTCCAGGACGGCAAAGTGAACGGAGTGACTGAGTCCACGCGTATCCTGGGCTACACCTTCCTGCACCCCAGCGTGGTGCCCCGCCCGCACGTGCAGTCCGTGGCCTTGAGCCCGCAGGACGAGTTCCTCATCCTGGGCAGCAAGGGCCTGTGGGACAGCCTGTCTGTGGAGGAGGCCGTGGGCGCCGTGCGGAGCGTGCCTGACGCACTGGCCGCCGCCAAGAAGCTCTGCACCCTGGCGCAGAGCTACGGCTGCCGCGAGAGCGTGAGTGCGGTGGTCGTGCAGCTCAGCGTTCCCGAGGACAGCTTCTGCTGCTGTGAGCTGGCTGCCTTGCCGCCGCCCAGCCCCAGCGTCTTCGCTCCCGCCACCAGCGTGGCTGTCCGGGAGCGGCCGGCCGACGGGCTGGGCGCGCCCTCCTCCAGCAGCGGGCTGACCTCTGAGATGAGCAGTGAGCTGTCCACGTCGGAGATGAGCAGCGAGGTGGGCTCCACGGCCTCGGACGAGCCGCCGCCACCGGGCGTGCTGGTCGAGGGCAGCCCCGCTGGCCCCGGCGAGCCCCGCTGTGCGCTGCACCCCGGGGGCGCGCCTGGCGCCTTCCAGCGGCAGCTGTCCAGCGCCACCTTCTCCAGCGCCTTCTCGGACAACGGGCTGGACAGCGACGATGAGGAGCCCATCGAGGGCGTGTTCAGCAACGGCAGCCGCGTGGAGGTGGCGGTGGACATCCACTGTGGCCGCGCCAGGGACGGGGAGCTCCGGCGGCCGCCCGCACCCGGCCCGCCGCCCGAGGCCGCCGACGAGGGCTCGGGCACCGCAGAGGACGAGCCGGGTGCGGCGCGGCGCGCGGACGGGGCCGCGGGGACCATGGGGCGCCGGCGGGGAAACGGCTCCGTGGCCCCCCAGGAGCGCAGCCACAATGTGATTGAGGTGGCCGCCGACGCGCCGCTGCGCAGGCCGGGCGGGTACTTCGCGGCCCCGGCGCAGCCGGACCCCGACGACCAGCTCATCATCCCCCCGGAGCTGGAAGAGGAGGTGAAGGAAATGATGAGGCAGCGGCCGCCCGCGCCGCCGCGCCCGGGCCCCGCGGAGCCGGCGGACTGCCGCTGCGACACGCCGCTCTGACGGCCCGGGGCCCGCAGACCCGGCTGCCGCCGGCCGCAGACGCCCCTTCTGTTGGCTGTTTAAAACAAATAATAATAATCACCACTTCTCTTCAAGTGATGCTCTACCCATATGATTTCAGTTTGTTAACCTCTTCCCCTAACGTATCAGATGTGTAAAGACGAAAAACAAAAGGTTTAATATATTACAGAGAAACCGTTAGCGGTAATGTAATGTTTTTTAAATGGCTTTTTTGTTCTCTGTGTGTGGAAGGCAAGGCAGGTTGCCAGGGCTAAATGACTTAGTAAGATTGTGATTCTGTGTTTCTGTCTGGGGGAGGCGTTTTCTTGTTTTCTGCTGTTCTGGGTTCCTCGCTTTGTCTTGAAGACGATAGGCGTCTGTAGAGAATGGAGACTAACTCCTAGGAGTTGTTCACTCTGCCGGGTGACTGAAGTCACTGGGAGTCACTAATTTTCTCTGAGAGAACCGTTGATTGAGAAATTTCTATTGTAAATAGCTCCATGTTGTATAGTGATGCTTCAGAAGTGGTGTAGCTTTGGTGTGAGGGACACAGACTGAACGGCTGGCTCCCCTCCGTCCCCACACCCACACGGTCCCCCGTGGTGCGCCCGAGCCCTGCTGAGGGCACTGCCTTCAGGTGAGGGGCCCTGAGCCGCTGGAAGGGACCTGCCCCCCAGGGGCCGCTGCCCCTCTCCTCCTCCTCTCCTGTTCCCGCCCAGCCCCTTTTGCAGACACTTTTCAGCTGTGTTCCTTACTGCTGCCACCATCAGCATGCATGGGTAATAGTCAGATCCTTTACATACCGAGAGTTATATTAAAGCAAAATGCACAAGCGCACATGTCATAATTTTGGTATAATAAATACGGAATTTACGAGTCCTGGACCCATCTGCTTTTGTCCGGGAAGCCAGGTGTGTCTAACAGATGATCACGCCCGGCTTGGGTTTGGAATGAGCTTTGGGGTTATCTGGTGCTTCCGTCTTTGATTTTTTTCTTTTGAAGAGAAAATAACTAAACAAGTTAAACCACCTTGAATGAAGGCAGTGACATCCACCCTATAGTGAACAGTATGTGTAGCTGGTGTACAGCGTTTCTATTTCTGGTTGTTACTGTGTAGAGTAGATATTAAAAGGGGGATAAGGTTGCATAGAGGAGATCCCAGGAAAATCCCACAAAGCCAAGTTTGTTTCCCTTTCTCTCAGGGCCCCTCAATCATGTGAACCAGTTAATCTTTTTTTTTTAATTGGATATAGTTGTTCTTTTTTATATTGGAGTGTAGCTGATTAACGGTGCACACGCAAAGTGAAAATCCAGAGCCGAGTGCTGCACTCCCCACCCCTCCCGGGAGCAGTGAGTGTGCCGTGGGGCTCTCTGGGGGTCCCGCGCTCCTGCTGGCTGCCTGGCCCCACTTACAAATGGCACCATCCCACTCTCCATCTGAGACCCGTGTGTGGGAGATGCTCTGGGTCTCCGCTGTGTCTCAAGTGGACCAGCCTTTCAGGTAGAGTGGTTTCCCTTCTTTAGGTCTGCCCTCCAGAGGGGCACCTGGCAGGTTCAGTGACAGGACGCAGCAACTAGTCTCTCTTGCAGGCTCTGCAACGGGCTGTCCACCGTCCACCCCTCTCTGGGCAGCCAGAGGAGTGGGCCGCTCCTTGTCTTGGTGATGTCCGCTCTTCACTCCGTGGCAGGCTCCTTGTGCGCTGTGCAAACCACTAAGGCAGTGGAAGGACTGAGCTCATCTCGGCCCCGTCAGCGTGGCTTCCCAGGGGGTGCTCATGGTTAAGGGCCCACCTGCCACGCAGGAGACATGGAGACCTGGGCTCCATCCCTGGGTCGGGAAGACCCCCTAGAGGAGGGCATGGCAACCCACGCCAGCGTTCTAACCTGGAGGATCCCATGGACAGAGGAGTCTGGTGGGCCACAGCCCACGGGTCACAAAGAGTCGGACGTGCCTGAAGCGGGTCGACTTGGCACACGCACAGCCCCACAAGGGATCAGTGACCGAGGGTGGAACCCAGGCAGGGCTCCACTCTAAAGCCTGGAGCAAGGCCGGGTTGGAACCCTGCACCCCGCCCGCTCACCAGCGCCCGCCGGTCTTCCCACTGCTCCGGGCGGATCTGAGCGGACCCGGGAGGCTCAGCGTTCTCACCTCGTGCCTCAGTCCCTCCGGAAGTTCCAGGCACGCTCTGACTCCTCGGTGTGGCACCCCCTGCGGGAGGGCTCGTCAGTCGCCTTGTGTGGTCCCCGCCCCAGACAGACTGTGTGGACCCCATCCTTCCACAGCTCACCCCCAGAGAAGCCCACTTCCGCCCTGAGCAGGGCCAGCAGAGGCACCGTGACCTGGGGGTCCACGAGCAGGGCCAGCAGAGGCAGCATGACCTGGGGGTCCCCGGAGGGGACCTCTGCAGCTGACGGGGCGGCGGCGCGGGCGTGGCTGGTTCCCCAAGACCTGCAGCTCAGGGCACGCTTGCTTCTGGTTCATTATCCCAGCAAGTCCCACTGTCCACTCACCCCACGTAAGGGTCCCTGGAGACGAAGGGCAAGACTTCGCCCTTGGGGAGCGTGGGGCCAATAGTGAGTAAAAGAGGCCGGTGGACCCAGGGCTCCTGCTCGGCCTCCTTGCTCTTCCCCGGAGCCGCCTGAGGGGCCTTCACTGCGGCCCACTGAGGTGGAAGTGAAGTCGCTCCGTTGTGTCCTCCTCTGCAACCCCATGGACTGAAAGCCCCCAGGCTCCTTCCTCATCCATGGGATTCCCCAGGCAAGAGCACTGGAGTGAGTTGCCACGACTTCCTCCAGGGGATCGTCCTGACACAGGGATCGAACCCAGGTCTCCTGCATTGCAGGCGGATTCAGTACCCCCTGAGCCACCAGGGCAGCTCACCGAGGTAGCATCTAATGTACCGTATGTAGAGGTGCTCATAAAGCTGGAAAGCGTTTCGTATTTGGAGATTCCCCAAAGCCACGGGATCTGCAGGGTGAGTGTGAGGGACACGGGCGCCCCCTGCCCCCCTCAACTCCCTCCTTCCTCCGGGAAGGCCAGAGGATTGGGAAGGGTCGCGGAGCTCCAGCGAGGCCGGGGCCTTGCTGACACACTCAGGGACCCCAGTGAGGACCCCGGGCAGTTGCGGGTGTGGGCTCAGCCGCAGGCTGCCCCGGGTGTGCCCGCCACGGCTTCCCGGAGGGCCCCGGGTGCCCTAACACCCAACCGTCTGACCCGGGATGGGGCCATGGCGTCCCCTAGGGCACAGGGGCCCTGCCGCCCAGCCCATCAGACCTGGCTCCTCTCGATGGCTCTGTCACAGCGCCACCTGCTGGTGAGAGGAGATCTGGGTGGAAACGGGCTCGGCTCCCTTCTTTCTCCACCTTTCACTCTTCAGGGAGAAACAGCTTCGGTCACTCCTGGACCTGAGACAGAAAGCACTCCCAAGCACCATCGGGCAGTCAGAGAAGCCACGCTGAGCCATGTTACTGTTCCCCCGGGCTTCTGCTCTGTAAGGTAGAGCGGCTGTGGGTCCTGTGACGGGCACTGTTTTCTTCTGGGAAACCAGCAGGAACCATGGCATTGACCTGGGCGACAGGAAGTCAGTCTCCAGCGTCCATCTAATCCTCTGTTCCTCACAGTGGAGAACGGGCTTCCCTGGTGGCTCAGTGGGTAAAGAATCCGCCTGCAATGCAGGAGACCTGGGTTTGATCCCTGGGTTGGGAAGATCCCCTGCAGACGGGAAGGATACCCACTCGAGTGTTCTGGCCTGGAGAATCCCGTGGACCGTACAGTCCGTGAGGTTGCAAAGAGTCGGACACGACTGAGCGACTTTCACTTTCATAGAGAAAAATAAAACCAGTAATACACTGTGGGTCTATTAGGACTGTACCTGGGAGTCAGCTCATTGCTGACGCTGCCCAGTAGGGAGATAAAGAACAATCCCATGCAAACCTCATCAGGAGATATTTTGGATTCCCACGGACCTGTCAGGAAATAGAATTTTTGTAAACGTGAGGGTTATGGTATCTGCCCTCCCTACCTCCCCATGGTCAAACCAGGTAATTTGTAGACAGACAGTAGCATCTTATGTAAGTGGAAGTGTTGTCTTATTGTAAATGAACACCTAAGGGTGATCAGAGAAAACATAATTGGGGACACGGCAAAAATGCTTTTTTAAATTAAAATCTCCTAGAGAGAAAACAAAAAACTCCTAGAGAAACATCTGTTGGAACTGTTACAGGAGGGAGGGATGAAGTAATGGTACAAAAGGCAGATTTTCTCATTCCTTGCCACTGAATTTCATTTTATTTCAATTTATCCCCCAAAAGGCATTTGGGGCCAATGAGTCTACACTCGCCTCATCTCACTGTTGCTGTTGACCTGTCCTGAACTGACTCCTACCACTGCAGAGTTGGAATACGGCTCTAAAGGTTGTCCCACCATCCCAGCCTTACCAAAACTGCAGCCAAGTTCAGACTTAGCTTGGCAAATCCATTGCCCTGATCAGTAACAAGGTAGGAACTCCAGCTAGCAGACAAAGCTCTGGGCGATGACAGGAAGTGCCGAGGACCACCCGGTCCTCAGCCCCGGGGCCCCCACCTACGGCCCACAAATGGGGCACTGGGGTGCCCAGGCGGCCGTCTGACGCCCTGCAGTTGTCTCAGCCAGTTGAGGGTGATGTCGGGCCCTGCGTGTTGCGCACTGCCTTCCAGAGGACTGAAGCAGAACCTTCGACGGCAGAAGCAGAACGGGGGCCTAGGGGGCCCCAGGCGGCGCGCCGTCTCCCGCCGTGCGGCCGCGTAGGAAGCCAGACTCCCTGCGTTAAGGACGCAGACACAAGCGCTACTTTTGTGGGGTTCCAGATCCTCATCCTTTCGTTTTCTGCTCGATCAGAAGCACGATGGTCTGTTCTATCCAAACGGGAACTCAGAACCTGGAGAGTCCTCTCCGTCTGCCTGTGACTAGAGCTGCTCCCCTTGTGATCCCTCTCTTTTCCTAAAGCCACGGAAGTAAGACTGGCTTCAGACTGAATTCCAAGTACTTTCTAGTCATTACTATGGTCTTATTCTAATAAACTGAACTTCCCCCTAATTCGTGCTCTTATCTCTTGGGAGGAAAGTTGAAATGGCAGCTCAGATCATTTCCCAAATGGGGCACCTCCAGCTGTTGTCTTTTCCTGAACTCGTTTACAGGTCATTTGCTTTCCTGCGTCTTTAGGAAAACTGCTTTGCAGTGAACATTTGGAGCTTCTTGAGTCAGTTTTGCATGTAAAAGAAACTGCCATGTCATCCAGGAATGAACTGGGCACACAGAAGGAAGGCTCTTGTTAGCTGGGTGGTTAACACATCTTAAGAACTCTTCGAATACGGATTTCCCTAGAGCAGCTCAGGTTTATGATGGCTCACTGAGAAGTGTCCCACCCCGGGTACCCTAAGCATAGTCTCTCACACCCTTTCCTCAGGAGATGAAACCACCCTGTGTCCCAGGTAAACCCACAGGACTTTCCCCTAGAAACCTCATTCAGCTTGTATGACAATGCTGTCTGCATATCATTTGCGTATACTCTTTCTGTAAACATTTTTAGGAGTCCTCCGCTTTTCAAATTTAAAAGTCTCATCACAGCACTAGCCTGGCAGTCCCGTGGTTAACAGTCTACCCGCCCACTGTAGGGGCGTGAGTTTGATGCCTGGGCAGTGAACTAAGGTCTGCACACAGCGTGTCACAGTTAGAAAAAACCGTGGTGTTCCTTGGATTATAAGCTGTTGGGTTTTGTTTTTTTCTCCTTTTCCGTTATCAATACACGCTCTGAAGTATGAGATACTGTGTACTGGGGGAGCAAAAGGCAGTGGGCAGGCGGCCTGAGCCTGCCGGCGTGCCTGCGTGGCAGCCTTCTCAATACCAGAAGCCGGGCTGAGCACAGTGGAGCAGGGATGACCCGAGAAAATAACCCGGGAGCCCGCCCAGTGGGCACCCCTGAGCAGAGTCCAAACCGACTGCAGACGGGCTTCTGTGCTTTCTTGCTGGAGCTCCAAACCGACCTGCTTCCAAGAGCGCCTACAGGCAGAGGTTGAGCCTCACTCTGAGCAGAAGCGCCAGGGCGGCCAGAGTGCAGGGGGAGGGCCGCAGGGGTGAGGAAGAAACCACGTTTCAAAAGATGTTGGTATTAGATGCGTAGAATGCAGGGGCGGGTGGGCAGTCAGGGCGAAGACTGGCTCCTGGTCTGAGTCCACCCCCGGCTGGGAGCTCTCTCAGCCCCGCGCTGTGCGGAGCTTCTCCGTCCACCGTCAGGCGTTTCTGCCCTGGATCTCGTGCCATAACACCGCTGACTTCCACCTGTAGGCCACAAAGGAGGCCCGCGCGCCACGAGCGGCTTCTCATCCACACCCTGCCCCTGCCTGCCTGCCCACATTCCTTCCTGCTTGCCGGCCTGCCTGCCTTCCCGCAGAGCCGAGGCCCCTGATGGTCCACCCTCGTCGCTGTCTCGCAGAGCGCCTCCTCCTCCTCGCGGGCCAGGCGCCGAGGATGCGGAGTGGGGCGATGGACGCTGGGCATGCGCCCGCAGAGCTCTGAAGACTCGGCTCTCCGGCGGAAAGCAGGACTAACGTTCGCTTGCTCATCGAACACCAGCAAGCCCGTGTCTGGTCGTTTTTCTCCAGCTGGCGGAGCTTCACTTGAGCAGCTCTGTGTCCCCACTTGGGGATGACGCAGGCGGCGGAGGTTAGGAGCGCACCGGCCTCAGGGCCGTCCTCCTGCGGCCCATCCTCGGGACGGAGACACACATGCCCATCTGTTGACAAAAACAGTTTGCACACTCAGGATGAGCTTCTCTCAGTAGGAGGCGGGGGCGCTGCACATCCTGGAGGGCTTGGAGCAAGGCACCCAGGCTGGACGTGCGCCTAGGCCTCCGCGGGAAATCGCTGACTTGTCACTTCAGCCAGCCTTCCGCTAGAAGCACCCTCAGGGTCTCCAGGCTCCGTCTGGGCTGAGCGCTTCCTCCACCGTCCAGCGGGGCCAGAACGCGCATCAGCGGCCCATCCAGGCGGCGCCCTGTGCCGCCGCAGCCTGCAGCGCCTCCGTCTCCTCCGCGGCTGCGCCTCCCGCCTCCAGCTGCCCTGGGAAATGCAGCTTCGGTCGTGACCGTGACCGGGCCGGGGCCACTTCCAGGACCAGGCCGGCGTCTGCACGCCTGCGCTCTTCCTTGTTCAGACCCCGCGCCGGGCCCATCCCCCCGGCTCTGCCTTTGGCCGCCTCTCTGCCCGTCTCGCAGGCTCTTCCGCCGGATCCTAAGGGCCAGGCTCGGTGCTCCTCCTCTCCCTCTCACCCAGGCTCCTCCGTGGGGGCTCGTCCCCGGCCCCTCCCCCGTCCACACGCCCCCGGGACCCCCGTCCCAGGCCTCGGGCCCCACGATCCCCGCGGGCCTCAGATGGGCCCCTCCGCGAGCCCGCTGCGGTGGAACCTGCCTCGGCTTCGGACGTGGGCCTCCGTGGATTCGTCCTGCCCGCCCGCGGTTCTACCACAGGCTGGCACGGAGAAACGCAGGGCCGCGTGCTGCCGCCCCGGCAGCCCCACTGACCCGTCAGAGCCGGAAGGAGCTTTGAGTTTCTAAATATGTGCGTTCAACATGTTCGATTCCTCCCTGGACTGAGGAGCGTGACGTGTTAATTTGGTTCTTGGCAGGAGCTGCAGGCCGCGTGCGGCGCGGCAGTGTCACTGGTCTGCGGAGGGTCCCTTGCTGTCCGTGGGAGGAGTCCTCCCTGTTTGAGTCCTGCTGCGGGCAATCCATGCCAGGCTGGCTCAGGTCGGAGCTGCAACCGTTCTGAGCTGCTGTGTGGACCAGGCGTTTCCTGCGGTTCATCTTAACAGATGAGGCCCCGCGCTAGGAGAGGTGCCTGGCGAGCTGGCGGCCCACCCCCTCCAGGGTCCCTTCTGTCCAGGGTGTGTTTATTAACAGCCTGGGAACAGACCGCTTTGGCTGTGGTTAGGTTCTTCCCTGTGTCTCTATTTTAAATTGCTTATTTAGCCCAGGACAAGCCATTTCACATCCTCCATAATCAATAAATATCAAGTAAATTATTCCAAAACCAAGTGGAAACCACAGTCTGGATAACACACTGACCTGTGCCTTTAATGCACCTCTGCCTCGGTTGCCTTGGTGGGCAGCTCACTGCTTTCATGACGTTCTTCCCAAGCGGACGCAAATTGGAACAGGCACCCTTCAGAGTTTTCTCAGGAAGCACGACTCATCCTAGCGTATGAAATGGACATGGCCTGATTCAATCAGACTCCTCGAGGACCTGCTGTAGGGCCTGGGCGGGGGGTATGTGCACACAGCTGGCCCCGGGGACCCAGCACCACCAGCACGAAGCCTCCGCCGGCGGGGAGGGGCCTGGAGGACAGAGTGGTCTCCTGGAGCGTGAGTTCAGCCCTCGATGCACAGAGGAACAGCTGGATATAGAAGAAAAATACCAGCACTACCCTTTTTGGGGGTTGGCATTTCTGCAAGTTGTGAGACTTAAATTCATATACCGTGGGACTCCCCTGGGACGCCAGGGGGACTTCACCTTCCATCCAGTGCAGGGGGTGAGGGTTCAATCCCTGGTAGGTAAGCTAAGATGCCACAAGCCTCGTGGCTGAAATCGCGGCCAAAAAAACAAAACATAAAACAGAACCAATATCGTAACAAATTCAATAAAGACTTTAAAAATGGTCCACATCAAAAAAATCTAAAAAAGAAAAAAATCATACCCTGCTTTAAAGAAGTGTCGGAGGCTGCTTACCTTAGTGGTCGGCTTGATCTTGACGGCAGCTCTAGGAGGTGAAGACTGTTACGATCCTTGTGTTTCTGCAGGAAGCACAGGCCCAGATGGTTCCAGTGGTCAGCTGCAGGCCAGGTCACTGGAGGTGTCAGAGCCACCTGGCCGGCCCCCAGACGGTCTCTTATCGCTGTTGTTTAACCATTTCGTGGGTGAGCCCGTCTTCACCATGTGGTCACATGGATGTATTAATAGCTTCCCTGGGGGCTCAGACGGTAAAGAGTCCACCTGCAACGAAGGCGACCCAGGTTCGGGTTCGATCCCTGGGTTGGGAAGATATCCTGGAGAAGGAAATGGCAACCCACTGCAGTATTCTTCCCTGGAGAATCCCATGGACAGAGGAGCCTGGTGGGTTACAGTCCATGGGGTCGGGGGTCGCAAAGAGTTGGACACAACTGAGTAACTAACACTTTCACTTTAGTTTTTAAAGGAAATGCCATACTGTTCTCCGTAGTAACTATTGGTTTGCATTCCGACTAACAGTGCAAGAGGGTTCCCTTTTCTTCATGTCCCCTCCACCATTTAGTGTTTGTAGATTTTTTGATGATGACCGGTGTGAGGTGCTACACACCTCAGTGAAGTTTTGATTTGCATTTCTCTAATAAATAGTGATGTTGAGCATTTTTTCATGTTGTGCTGGGAGATCTGCATGTCTCCTTTAGAGAAATGTCTTTAGTTCTGCTACCTGTTTTTTGATGAGGTGTTTTTTTTTTTTTTTTTAATGTTGAGCTGCATGAGCTCTTTGTATATTTTGGAGATTAATCTTTTGTCAGGTTTTTCATTTGCAGATATTTTTCTCCCATTCTGAGGGTTGTCTTTTCACCTTGTTTATGATTTCCTTTGCGAGGTAAAAGCTTTTAAGTTTAACTCAATCCCATTTGTTTCTTTTTTATTTATTTTTATTACTCTAGGAAGTCAATCAAAAAAGATCTTGCTGCAGTTTATGTCATGGAGTGTTCTAGCTGTGTCTTCCTCTAAGAATTCTATAGTGTCCAGCCTTGTGTTTGTGCCTTTAATCCATTTTGAGTTTCTTTCTGTGTGTTAGGGAGTGTTCTCGGAGAAGGCAATGGCAACCCACTCCAGTACTGTTGCCTGGAGAATCCCAGGGACGGAGGAGCCTGGTGGGCTGCCGTCTATGGGGTCGCACAGAGTCGGGCACGACTGAGGCGACCCAGCAGCAGCAGCAGCAGCAGGGCGTGTTCTAGCTTCCTTCTTGTCCGCGTGGCTGTCCAGTTTTCCCAGCACCGCTTCCTCCAGAGGCCTCTTTTCTCCCTGTGTGCTCCTGCGGCTTTGTTATGGATTAGGTGACTGTGGGCGCTGGGCTTTGTCTCTCCACACTGTCTTGACGACTGCAGCTTCCTTAGTCGGTCCCACCTCTGCCCCCTTCTGTCCACCTCCACCAGCCAGACCTGATCCTGGCTCAGACGTCACCTCCTCAGAAGGGTCTCCTTGACCGCCCACCCTACGGGGGCCCCTTCAGGGTCACCCTGTTAATTACGTGGCTGCATTTTGATTCCTTCGTATTCTTTGTCGATACTGACATGAGCGTGCTTATCTTTGTGCAGCAGCCCTTCATTATAGTGAAGCTTCATGGGAGTGAAAACTCACCTGTGTTTGTGAAGCGCCCCCAGTGCAACCAATAGTAGCAGGCCCCTAGGTGGCAGGCGGCAGAACCAGATGTCCAAGTGGCCTGTAAATGGCTTCCTCCCCCTTCACTGTGACCTCTTTTCAAGGTCGAGAAGGGCTTTCAGAATGCTTGGGATAATCCCAGGCCATGATGGCTGCAGAAAGTCGAGGGGGATTTTGTTTTGACAGCATCTTTTAGCCTCAGCTTTCTTAGTCTGGTGAACTAAGTGCCAGGGGTCCCAGGTGAATGATGCCGGGGATTCAGCCTCTCACTGAGGAGGCTCCCACCCAAAGGTCACCCCTGGGACAGCCCAAGCAGAAGGAAGCCTGGCGGGTGAAGGATAGTGAGGTCATGGAGAGGTTGTTGACGTAAAGGGAACACTGGCTTCCAGGAAACAGGAGGGGCCCTGCTGGCAGCCAAGGGTGGGAGGGTGGAGGCCATGTCCTAGAAGGCTGGGGCGCCCCTCGCCCCCCGGCAGCGGGGACGCCGCCCTCCTGAGCCCCGTGGTCGGTCACGCGGTCACACACACTCCTCCTGTCATCTCACAGGATGCGTTCCCGGGGCCTCTCACCAACCTCTTGACTCTCTTCTTTTCGCCGAATGCTAGGGCCAGCTCTCTCTCCTCCTGACCTCTCTGAAGCTGCTGACTCCATGAATCACTTTCTATCGCTCTTGGCAGGCTTCCTTACAGGAAAAAAAAAAACCCTTTTGCCAGATTAATATTGACCACAAAGGATACGTTTTTACACTTTTTTTTTTTACATCTCATTTTTCAATCTCCATGGGTTCAACTTGCTGCAGCTATAATAGATTGCAATTAAATATTGGAGGCAGGAGCTGGGGACAAAAGGCAATATCGATAGAATGTGTGTTAAATATTGAAGTTTTCAAGATAAAAATGAATCACCTTATTATTTCCTGTGGACAGGCAATTGCTTAGCACTGCGCACTCCCTGGTGGCAAAAGCATTGATTAGCGTCTACCATGTGCCCACAGCTTTGAGCACAACATCCAGCGCTCTTTGTGGCTTTTGTTCCCTTGAAGCAGGCACTCAAGCCAGGGTCGTGGTTCCCTCTCTGATAGCAGGGCTGGGACATCAGTGTCTGGACTCAGGAGACTGTTGCGTTTGAGGCTCTGTGGTGAGCTCCCACGGGGGAGTGCTCTGCTTCCAGCTCCTCTCCCCCGAATAGGTCACCAGCGGCAATGCTCCAGAAAGAAATTGGAGAATTGCTGTTTGTGGGTGAATTCCAGACTGCTCTACCAAATCTTATTCACACACACACACACTCTCTCTCTCACACACACACACACTCTCACACACACTCACACACACACAGACACACACACAGACTCACACTCTCACACACACTCACACTCACACACACTCACACTCACACACACTCACTCTCACACACACACACACACACACTCACTCTCACACACACACTCACACACACACACTCACACACACACACTCACACTCACACACACACTTGCACACACTCTCACACTCACACTCACACACACTCACACACTTGCACACACACACTCACACACACACTCACACACATACTCATTCTCACACACACACTCACACACACACACACACACTCACTCACTCACACACACACTCTCACACACACACACTCACACACATACTCATTCTCACACTGACACACACACACACACTCTCACACTCACACTCACACACACACACTCATTCACACACTCACTCACACACTCACACTCACTCACACACACACACACTCTCACACACACGCGCTCACACACACACTCATTCACACACACACTCACACACACACACTCACACACACTCTCACACACACTCACACACTCACACACACACACACTCACACACACTCACACTCACACACACACTCATTCTCACACTCACACACTCACACACACACTCATTCTCACACTCACACACACACTCACACACACACTC
Organism: Capra hircus; assembly: GCF_001704415.2. Taxonomy (NCBI): domain Eukaryota; kingdom Metazoa; phylum Chordata; class Mammalia; order Artiodactyla; family Bovidae; genus Capra; species Capra hircus. The sequence continues at coordinate 61,468,955 of NC_030831.1, forward strand.
ACACACACACTCATTCTCACACTCACACACTCACACACACACTCACACACACTCACAACACACACACTCACACTCACACACACTCATTCACACACACACACACACTCATTCACACACACACTCTCACACACACACTCTCACACACACACACACTCACACATACTCATTCTCACACACACACTCATTCACACACACACACACTCACACACACACTCACACAGTCACACACACTCATTCACACACACACTCACACACTCAGACACACTCACACACACTCACACTCACACACACGCTCACTCACACACACACATTCACACTCACACACACACACTCACACACACTCACACACACACTCACTCACACACTCACTCACACACTCACTCACACACTCACACACACACGCGCTCACTCACACACACTCTCACACACTCACACACACACACACACACTTGCACACACTCACACTCTCACACACACTCACACACACACACTCACACACTCACACACTTGCACACACACTCACACACACATACTCATTCTCACACTCACTCACACACACACACACTCACACACACTCATTCACACACACACTCTCACACACACTCACACACACACACTCACACACACACTCACTCTCACACACACTCACACTCACTCATTCACACACACTCACACACACTCACTCACACACACACTCACACACACTCTCACACACACACTCACACACACGCTCACTCACACACACACACTCATTCACACTCACACACACTCACACACACACTCACACACACTCACACACACTCACACACTCTCACACACACACTCACACACTCACTCACACACACTCACACACACACTCACTCACACACACACACACGTGGATGGTGCCCTGAGTGCGACTCTAACTGAGCTCTGGAATCTTGATAGAAGGCACTGGATTCGCTCTAAGGGCAGAAAGTGAAGAGGAACTGAAGGGCCTCTTGATGAAGGTGAAACAGGAGAGTGAAAAAAACTGGCTTAAAACTCAACATTCAAAAAACGAAGATCATGGCATCCAGTCTGATCACTTCATGGCAAATAGATGGGGAAGCAATGGAAACAGTGAGAGACTTCTTTGGGGGCTCCAATATCACTGCAGACGGTGGCTGCAGTCATGAAGGTGAGAGACGCTTGCTCCTTGTAAGAAAAGCTATGACCAACCTAGACGGTGTATTAAAAAGCAGAGACATCACTTTGCTGACAAAGGTCCGTACAGTCAAAGCTATGGTTTATCCAGTGGTCATGTGTGGATGTGAGAGGTGGACCATAAAGAAAACTGAGCGCCGAAGAATTGAAGCTTTTGAACTGTGGTGTTGGAGAAGACTCTTGAGAGTCCCTTGGGCTGCAAGGAGGTCAAATCAGTCAATCCTAAAGGAAATCAGTCCTGAATATTCATTGGAAGGACTGATGCTGAAGCTGAAACTCCAATACCTTGGCCACCTGAAAAGACCCTGATGCTGGGAAAGACTGAAAGTGGGAGGAGGAGAGCGGCAGAGGATGAGATTGGTTAGATGGCATAAGTGACTCAACAGACACGAGTTTGAGCAAACTGTGAGAGAGAGAAGGACAGGGAAGACGCGTGCTGCAGTCCACGGGGTTGCAGAGAGTCGGTCACGACGTGATGATTGGGTAATGACAACCGGATTCTAACACCTGTTGGGAGACTTGTCTCAAGAGGCTTTAGCTTCTTGCGTGTTGTTTTTGATGATGATTCCAATACAAAATCCACTTCCAATACACAAATGTGGAGAAAACCATGAAGTGAGCTGAGTGCGCATGTTCAGAGACGAGTGTCCTATCTCAGGTTATGAAGCTAAACCCACACCCGAGCTCAGGATCACGGGCGCACACACACACACACACACACACACACACACACACAGACAGATACACACACACACGCAATGGATGCTGCCCCGAGTGCAGTGCAGCTCTAACTGAGCTCTGGAATCTTGATAGAAGGCACTGGATCCGCTCTAAGGGCAGAAAGTGAAGAGGAACTGAAAGGCCTCTTGATGAAGGTGAAAGAGGAGAGTGAGGAACACTCTCATCATTCTCAGCTGATGGTGGGCACCCCCTCGCAGATCTCTCTTTAAGCAACTGGTTTTAGAATAGATCCCTTTGTGAGGTCGGCTTTGTCCAGGGTCTGATGCTCTAGAAACCAGACTGTAGGCTGGGACGGGTGACGGGCAGAGTTGGCCTGACGTCTTCAGTAGACACAGCGCACCGGGGGCTGGGTCTTGTGCCAGGAGGATCTGAGGTCAGGCAGGACTGGGGGCACGAGGCTGACCACTCCAGGAAGTGAGGGGCCCTCTCCACGAGCCCTGAAAGGTCTGGGGGCCGAGCTGTTGGTGCATTTTCCCCGCTGTGGCTCTCCTGCCCTGGCAGGCAGATTCTTTACCACTGAGCCACCTTGGAAGCCCCTCTTGGCAGTGAGTCTCACCCTTGGCTCCACACGAGAGTACTTGGGAAGTATTAAAAAAAAGAACGCTGATGCCAGGGTCGCACCCAAAGAAGTTCTGACTTAAGTGGCCTGGGGGTGGGACCTCCATGAGTACTTTTGAAAGCACCCCAAGTGATGCCATTGTGCTTCCAGGGGGAAGTCATAGTGGCGGGAGGAGACAGGGAGAAAATGGAGAGTTCTTTCTCCAGCTCTGGGTGAGGACAGGACTCAAATACCCCATTTAACACACCTGGAAACCAGAACACTGTTCACAGAAGAACAAGGCCGGGCATATTGCTTCACCTCGAGAGACTCCTTCAAGGTGGGGGACAGGGCCTGGCAGGGCCACCAGTTTCCAGAACCAGCTGGCCAGCAGGCAACGTGTCTCCCCTGGTAAACAGGTGCTTCCTGTCAGAATCCCTGCATCTGAGGGAAGGGTGGGGACAGTGACGGGACCCGCGTCTGAGGGGAGCTTGGGGACAGTGACGGGACCATGGCCAGGAATTGGCGGCGGCTCCGGAGTGGCAGCAACTCGAGTCCCCAGGGGAGCACACATGGGCCCTACGGGGCCCAGAGGGCACCGCTGGTGGAAGAGCTCAGGGTCGCCATTGCACGGACCCCCGGGGGTGACTTGGGGACCGAGGTGGGGTGAGGTGAGCTCAGCCCTGTGCCCAGGTGACCCCTGGGGAGAGAACACCCCTCCTCTCTGACTTCCAGTCAGAATGAGGGTGCGTGAGGTATCCAGCTGGTACTTCTGGATCTCAGGCCTGGCCCTTCCTCAGGGCAAACCAATTAACCTTTGAGCCTCATCGGGGTGAGAAAACACGTGTCCCCTTGCAGACTTTCCAGAGGTTAACTGTGCCCATTCCAGCGCCTCCGGGAAGCCCTGTGGGCCCTCACAGGGTCTCCTCCCCACCCTGCTTCCTCTCTCTCTGCACCTTCCTTCAGGCCCCGTCTCATACTGGCTTGAATTAAACGTTAGCATCTGAAGTGGCAGAGCTGGCTGGAACTTGGAGTCTGACTGAGGATTTTATTTTATTTTAATTCACAGGATTTTATTTTATTTTATTCATACCAGTCTCTTCCACTAAGTTAAAAGTCCAAGGCGTCTTAATAACAGAGGTGTGATCATTCGTACAGCGCCCAGCAGTGTAAGGAGCACTTACATATTTATCATCTCACCAAACTGTTGAAGTCTGAAGACAGATGTAACTACACCTGGACCTTGTCCAGTCTCTGCGTTATCAGGTGCAGAAGCTTCCCACCTCCAGACCACCTGTCAGTGAGAGATCGTTGATGCTCTAAGAACTGATTCCTCTTGGAATTCGTCAGAGCCACCATATCGTGAACCTGAACTCTAAGGGACAGTGTTGGAGCCAGACTCACCCGAGCAGACCATCCTGGGTGGCCGTTTTCTTGTCCAGGAGCAGCCGCTCTCCCTTTAGACCCTCCCTTCTCCAGCCTGTGCACTTAAGCCCCTTGTTCAGTCGCTCAGTCGTGTCCGACTCTTTGCGACCCCATGGACTGCAGCACACCAGACCTCCCTGTCCATCACCAACTCCTGGAGCTCACTCAAGCTCATGTCCATTGAGTTGGTGATGCCATCCAACCATCTCATCCTCTGTCATCCCCTTCTCCTCCTGCCCTCAATCTTTCCCAGCATCAGGGTCTTTTCTAACTAGTCGGCTCTTCACATCAGGTGGCCAAAGTATTGGAGTTTCAGCTTCAGCATCAGTCCTTCCAGTGAGTATTCAGGGTTGATTTCCTTTAGGATGGACTGGTTGGATGTCCTTGCTGTCCCTGGGGACATGTGGTAAGCACACCCCTTCCATCATGGCTTATCGCACACTCGGATGATTCGCTGAAGGTCCTGAAGAGGCTTTGTGTTAACAGTTGACCAGGTTGCCTGCCTTCCCCACCTCCGCTGGTCTGGCCCCCTCTGGGGTCCATCTGTCAGGGATTTTCCTCTCCTCAGGGCCTGCGTGTGGTGCTAGTTCCTGGCGAACCAGACTTTGTAATAAAATCCTGCACAAGTAATCAGCTCTGAGTGGGAAGCGCAGGTGGCTCAGATGGTAAAAATCCACCTGCCAAGGAGGAGATGCGAGCTCCATCTCTGGGTCAGGAAGATCCCCTGGAGAAGGGAGTGGCACCCCACTCCAGTACTCTTGGCTGGGAAATCCCATGGACAGAGGAGCCTGGTGGGCTACAGTCCATGGGGTTGATCGCAAGGAGTGGGAGACGAGTCAGCGACTAAATCAAATTACTCGTCGAGCAGTAACCGTTTGTACTGATGTCCTATTGCAGAGCCTCACGTGGCTCTGAGCACATGTCTGTGCAGCCAGGGCCCTGGGGGTGAGGTGTGCTGGGAACGTGGGAGGCTTCTGGGCGGAGCTTTCTGATCATTTCGCATGATGTACTCTGCCCACATCTGGCCTGGTGTGCTGCAGTCTATGGGATCGCAAAAAGCCGGACATGACTGGGCGCCTGTACAGCAACAACTCTGCGTGTAGGTTAAATAAGCAGAGTGACAATACACAGGCTTGACCTGTTCCTGCCTCAGTTTGGAACCAGTCTGTCATTCCATGCCTGGTTCTAACTGTTGCTTCTTGACTTGCATACAGATTTCTCAGGAGGCAGGTAAGATGTCTGTATTCCCATCTCTTTAAGAATTTTCCACAGTTTGTTGTGATGTACACAGTCCAAGACTTTAGCGTAGTCAATGAAACAGAGGTAGAATTTTTTTTAGAATCCTCTTTGCTTTCTCTATGATCTAACAGGTGTTGGCAATTTGATCTCTGATTCCTCTGCCTTTTCTAAATCCAGCTTGTACACCTGAATGTTCTCGGTTAAGATAAGCCCCAAAGATGGCATATTACAAGCACTGTTCTGCACCTTGATTTTTTTTTTTACCGAGTAGTGTATCGGAGGTCTCTCCGTGTCTGCACTTAGAGATCTCCCTTACGGCTTCCTACAGTGGCATGCCTCCTGTTCACGAAGAGTGGACAGCTTCAGTCTGTGCTTGGGTGTTCGGTTTGTGTTCTATGTTTTGCTCTCGCATATAACACCACCATGCTTTGCACAAACACTGCTTTGCTTTTCTCTCCAATGTCTCTTTGGGATAGATTTCTAGATGTGGGATTCCGGAGTCAAAGGATAAATGCGTGTGGGATATCAGGAGGCACTGCAAGTTCCCCTTCCTGACGGTCGTTCATACCGTTTTGCATTAAAAAAAATTTGCCTGTGCCACAGACAGGCGGGCTCTTAGTTCCCTGACCAGGGACTGAACCTGCACCAAGAACTGGGAGCATGGCTCACCCTCCTGACTGCAAACACTGTGGACGACTTCTCTCTGACTCTGGACTATGTGTAAACGGGGTCACTTTTGTATCTGCCTTCTTTTGTTCAGCATTGCGAGAGTCACCCATTACATCGTGTGTAACCATGGCTTGCTCTTTTCATTGCTGTCTAGTATTTCAGTTTTTGAATTATGCTGCAGTTTCTGTATTCATTCTACTGTTAGTGGGCATTTTAGGTGTTTCTTCTTTGAAGTGGTTAGGAATAGCGTTGCTGTTAGCGTTCTTGCTGAATTTCCATGGAATTTTACACCTAGGAGTGGAATTTCTGGATCATGAGGGGTGCATATTCTCCAGTAGATATGGACGGTTGATTTTCTGGAGTATTTATACTGAGATATGCTCTCATTATCAGCACATGAGATTTAGTTGTTCTAAAATTTCATTAACCCTTGGTATTCTCTGTCTTTTAATTTAATTTTGTGCTGATGTTTGTGACCCCATGGGCTATAGCCTGCCAGGCTCCTCTCTCCATGGAATTCTCCGGGCCAGAATACTGGAGAGGGTAGCCATTCCCTCCTCTAGGGGATCTTCCTGACCCAGGTCTCCCACATTGAAGGCAGATTCTTTACCAGCTGAGCCACCAGGGAAGCCTTACAAAGTTTCATGTTAATGTTGAGCACCTTCTAATGTGTTTAATGTGCTTGTTGATCGTTTGGTTCTGTCCTTTCGTGAAGTAACTATTCAAGTCTCTTGTTCACTTGTCTGTTGGGTTGCATATCTTTTTCTTGTTGACTTCTAGGACTTCTTACATATTCTGAAGATAAATTATTTGTTGGGTATATGTACTATGGTGCCTTACACTCTGAGGCTTGCCTTTTCACTTTCTTAATGTTGCTTTGATAAGTAAAAGTCTCTAATTCCAATTAAGTCTAGTTGACCAGTCTCTTTTTCTAGAGTAAGTGCATCTTGGATTTTTCCTCCGTTTTTTCCTGGATGACTTGGTGTTTCATCTTTTACGTTTAGCTCTATGTCCGGTCTGGAATTGGCTTCTGTGTGCAGTGTGAACGAGGCGTCCGGGCTCAGTCCCTCCCGCGTGTCTCTCAGTGGCTCGACGCCGTCTGCTACGGCTGGGCTTCCTTAATGCAGTCAGCACCGTCACCAGTCGGGTGGGCGTGTGTGTTTAGCTCTGAGTCTGGGCGTTCTGTGCTGTTTGATCAGGTCACTTGTCTGGTTTTGTGCCTTTATCACACTGCCTTACTTGCTGCAGCTTTATAACAAGTCTTTTTTTCAATTGTGGAAAAAACCCACAGCATAAAGCGTCATCATTTCAACCATTTTTAAGTATACAATTAAGTGGCATTGAGTAGCTTCACAGTGTTGGACAACTATCACCAGCATACACATCCAGAATTTTTAAAATTTTAAACACTAAAAGTTTTTAAATTTTACAAAGCATATAGCATAAAGTGTGCCATCTTAACCATTTTTAAGTGGACAGTGCAGTAGTGCTAAGCATATTTACATTGTTGTGCAACAGATCTCCAGAACGTTTCATCTTCTGAAGCACACTCTATATCCATTAAATAGCAACTCGCATTTTCCCTTGTCTCCTAGGAACTTCTGCCTTCTATGAATTTGACTACGCTGGTCTCCAAGGCAAACCATTCCATATCACAGTTATCCAAGTCTATGCCCCAACCAGTAACACTGAAGAAACTGAAGTTAAACGGTTTTATGAAGACCTACAAGACCTTTTAGAACTAACACCCAAAAAAGATGTCCTTTTCATTATAGGGGACTGGAATGCAAAAGTAGGAAGTCAAGAAACACCTGGAGTAACAGGCAAATTTGGCCTTGGAATGCGGAATGAAGCAGGGCAAAGACTAATAGAGTTTTGCCAAGAAAACGCACCAATCATAGCAAACACCCTCTTCCAACAACACAAGAGAAGACTCTACACATGGACATCACCAGATGGTCAACATCAAAATCAGACTGATTATATTCTTTGCAGCCAAAGATGGAGAAGCTCTATACAGTCAACAAAAACAAGATCAGGAGCTGACTGTGGCTCAGATCATGAACTCCTTATTACCAAATTCAGTCTCAAATTGAAGAAAGTAGGGAAAACCGCTAGACCATTTAAGTATGACCTAAATCAAATCCCTTATGATTATACAGTGGAAGTGAGAAATAGATTTAAGGGCCTAGATCTGATAGACAGAGTGCCTGATGAACTATGGAATGAAGTTCGTGACACTGTACAGGAGACAGGGATCAAGATCATCCCCATGGAAAAGAAATGCAAAAAAACGAAATGGCTGTCTGGGGAGGCCTTACAAATAGCTGTGAAAAGAAGACAGGTGAAAAGCAAAGGAGAAAAGGAAAGATATAAGCATCTGAATGCAGAGTTCCAGAGAATAGCAAGGAGAGATAAGCAAGCCTTCTTCAGCAATCAATGCAAAGAAATAGAGGGAAACAACAGAATGGGAAAGACTAGACATCTCTTCAAGAAAATTAGAGATACCAAGGGAACATTTCATGCAAAGATGGGCTCAATAAAGGACAGAAATGGTATGGACCTAACAGAAGCAGAAGATATTAAGAAGAGGTGGCAAGAATACACGGAAGAACTGTACAAAAAAGATCTTCATGACCCAGATAATCATGATGCTGTGATCACTAATCTAGAGCCAGACATCCTGGAATGTGAAGTCAAGTGGGCCTTAGAAAGCATCACTATGAACAAAGCTAGTGGAGGTGATGGAATTCCAGGTGAGCTGTTTCAAATCCTGAAAGATGATGCTGTGAAAGTGCTGCACTCAATATGCCAGCACATTTGGAAAACTCAGCAGTGGCCACAGGACTGGAAAAGGTCAGTGTTCATTCCAATTCCAAAAAAAGGCAATGCCAAAGAATGCTCAAACTACCACACAATTGCACTCATCTCACATGCTAGTAAATTCATGCTCAAAATTCTCCAAGCCAGGCTTCAGCAATACGTGAACCTTGAACTGACGTTCAAGCTGCTTTTAGAAAAGGCAGAGGAAGCAGAGATCAAATTGCCAACATCCGCTGGATCATGGAAAAAGCAAGAGTTTCAGAAAAACATCTATTTCTGCTTTATTGACTATGCCAAAGCCTTTGACTCTGTGGGTCACAATAAACTGTGGAAAATTCTGAAAGAGATGGGAATACCAGACCACCTAACCTGCCTCTTGAGAAACCTGTATGCAGGTCAGGAAGCAACAGTTAGAACTGGACATGGAACAACAGACTGGTTCCAAATAGGAAAAGGACTATGTCAAGGCTGTATATTGTCACCCTGCTTATTTAACTAATATGCAGAGTACATCATGAGAAACGCTGGACTGGAAGAAACACAAGCTGGAATCAAGATTGCCAGGAGAAATATCAATAACCCTAGATATGCAGATGACACCACCGTTATGGCAGAAAGTGAAGAGGAGCTAAAAAGCCTCTTGATGAAAGTGAAAGAGGAGAGTGAAAAAGTTGGCTTAAAGCTAAACATTCAGAAAACGAAGATCATGGCATCCGGTCCCATCACTTCATGGGAAACAGATGGGGAAACAGTGGAAACAGTGTCAGACTTTATTTTTTTGGGCTCCAAAATCACTGCAGATGGTGACTGCAGCCATCTTGGAAGAAAAGTTATGACCAACCTAGACAGCATATTCAAAAGCAGAGAGGTTACTTTGCCAACTAAGGTCCGTCTAGTCAAGGCTATGGTTTTTCCTGTGGTCATGTATGGATGTGAGAGTTGGACTGTGAAGAAAGCTGAGCGCCAAAGAATTAATGCGTTTGAACTGTGGTGTTGGAGAAGACTCTTGAGAGTCCCTTGGGCTGCAAGGAGATCCAGCCAGTCCATTCTGAAGGAGATCAGCCCTGGGATTTCTTTGGAAGGAATGATGCTGAAGCTGAAGCTCCAGTACTTTGGCCACCTCATGCAAAGAGTTGACTCATTGGGAAAGACTCTGATGCTGGGAGGGATTGGGGGCAGGAGGAGAAGGGGACGACCGAGAATGAGATGGCTGGATGGCATCACCGACTCGATGGACGTGAGTCTGAGTGAACTCTGGGAGATGGTGATGGACAGGGAGCCCTGGCGTGCTGCAATTCATGGGGTCGCAAAGAGTCGGACATGACTGAGCGACTGAACTGAACTGAGACACCTCGTAGCAGTGGGATCATGCCATGTTTGTCCTTTCATTCCTGGCTTATTTCACTTAATATAATGCCCTCAGGGTTCCTTTGTGTTGTAGCCTTCCTTTGCAAGGCTGAATGATATCGTATGTGTAGACCTCATTTTTGTGTATCCATTTATCCACTGATGGACAACAATTTGCTTCCATCTTTTGGCTATTGTGAATAATGCTGCTATGAACACGAACAAACAAATATCTACTTGAATAAATCAAAATAATTCTGGAAAGTTCCAAAAAGCAAAACTGGAATTTTCCATGCACCTGCAAGTATTTACATAGCATTAAGTGTGAGAAGTAATCTGGAGATGATTTAAAATATACAGGCGGATGTGTGTAGGTTATATACAAATACTGTGCTATTTTCTATAAGGGACTTGAACATCCGCAGATTTGGGTAGTCAGTGGCAGTGGGGGCCCCCTGAATCCAATCCCCAAGAGATACCACGTGTTTCTTATCATACCGTAGTGACCCTGTCTAAATGTATGGTCCCCTCTTCTTCTTCAGGAGAGATGGTGGGCCCCTCAACACCCATCTCTTCTCAAACTGTCTCCTTCTGGTTCTTGCTCCAGGCTCTGTGTCCAGCTCCTCGCAGATGACCCTGAGTTTCGGGACCCCAGAAGAACTCACTCCTCCCTGGTCACCTGCAGGTCCCAGCATCATACGCTCGGGCCCACGGGTGTCCTGGAGCTAAATGCGGAGGAAAGAGCGAGACTGAGTTCAGTCTGTGGTCCCCAGCCAGCTTGGCTTTGGCCAGTGAACTGGCTTGTGGCTCATTCTTTGGGCACGCAGTCAGAAGCCTGGCGGGGCAACGCGCTGATAGACGAGCTTTGTTCTTCATCTTCTGTCTTCCCCTGCCTCCACTTCATGCACCAGAGAGGCTCTGAGTGACGGCTCCTCAGGGGCAGTTTGACGATGAGTCGGCTAGTGCCAGCACCTCTGTCTCTTTGGAATTGCTTGAGGAGTTGCCTTTAGGGGCTTCAAGAGGGAAGGGGAAGAAGTTGGTAGGCTCAAGACTAGCAAGACCCAGGTCTCTGGTGAAGTGGCAACGCTCTGAAAGGATTCCCATGTGGGATGCTGTGCTGCCTGGGCCCTGGACACCGGAGTTGCCAACAATGACAAAGAGATTGGCGCCCTCGAGCAAAGCATGGTGGCCATGGGCTTGGAGACACAGAGTAAGCGTGGGCACTCAGCAGCAACCAGGAAAGACAAAGGAACGGAGGTGTCTCCCAGGTGCTCTGGGTTGGCCCCAAACATCAGAAGCTCAGTCTTGGGCTAGAGGATATGTGTGTGTGTGTGTGTGTGTGTGTGTGTGTGCGCGCGCGTGCAGCTAATTAACGGTGGTCAAGGTTGAGTTTCCTGTTAACTTGGCAGGATGGAGATTTTTAAGGGTTGAATTGTGTCCTCTCAAAAGATATTTTGAAGTCTAACCTGTAGTACTTCAGAATGTGACCTTATTTGGAAATAAGGTCTTTATAAAGGTAAGCAAGTTACAATGAGGTCACTAGCTGCTGCTGCTAAGTTACTTCAGTCGTGTCCAATTCTGTGTGACCCCACAGACGGCAGCCCACCAGGCTCCCCCGTCCCTGGGATTCTCCAGGCGAGAACACTAGAGTGGGTTGCCATTTCCTTCTCCAGTGCATGAAAGTGAAAAGTGAAAGTGAAGTCGCTCTGTTGTGTCTGAAGCCCACCAGGCTCCTCCGTCCATGGGATTTCCCAGGCAAGAGTGCTGGAGTGGGGTGCCATCGCCTTCTCCGAGGTCACTAGGGTGGGCCCTAGTCCGTTATGCCTGGTGTCCTTACAGGAGGGCAGCTTTGGACAAAGAGACACAGAGGGCACCAGAGCTGTGAGATGGCACGTCCATTCCTCAGTGGTGCTCAGTTGATTCCGCATTGTGTTAACACGTTTCTATTGTCTAAACCACGCAGTGGTTTACAGTATCGTAGCAACGCTAGGAAACCAATACAGAGATTCAGAATTGGATTAAGGAGACTAGAGAAAGGCAGTATTTCTTACGCACCTGGATTTATGAACCAAGGTTTCAACCAGCTGGCAACTGGAGAGCTAATTTCCTGAGCATCGTGTGGTTTTCTGGAAAAAGTTTCTAAGACTGTCTAGTATCCTTCAGCTGTCCATTCAAGGCTGCACTGTCATCTCCTCTCTGGAAAGTGCTTTCCCCTCCTCCAGCCCTCCCAAGCGTGGGGTCAGGCGGATTCCATGTCGCTAGGGCCAAGAGCGCGCTTTGGGCTCTCGGGCCCTGGGCCGGCCCATCTTTGCTGTCCGGACATGCCCTCCCCTGTGGTCAGCGCTCTTCAGGATGGAAGCTCCCTTCAGGGCCACACTGTGATCCCGGCCCCTGGCAGAAAGCAGGGATGAGCAGAAAGTCCCCATGATTATCTGGGAAGAAGAAGCCACGGTGAGGAGGACTGGATGAGGGCGCGCTGAGCCGGGCCCTGGAGATGTGGGGTGACCCAAGCTCAGCAGGAGCCGCTCAGACGCCCTGTTTGCTGAGAAGCTAGTGCGGATGTGGTGCCATGGACAATGGCGTGCGTGCGAGGCCTGTGCCTCCCCAGAAGCGCCTGGCTGGTGTGGGCTGGACCACGCCCTGAACTCTGCCTTCAGGGCCAGGATCGGGTTCCCCCGGGTCTCCCCTGCACAGATGAGCTGTCCGAGCACAGGAGGGATGTGGGTCCCGGGAGTCCAGGCAAACGAGGGGGGCCGGTCCTGGTTTGGACAGGAGACGGGTGGCCGAGGGGTGCCCGCAACCTGCGAGGGTGGGCTTGGCTCTGATGTAGGAAGGGCCGGGTCGTACAGCGCCGCTGGGAAAGAGGTGGTCATGCTAGGTTGGACCGGATGCAGCTGTTGAGCAGGGGCTTCCCAGATGGCAAACAGCTGCCCCGGAAAATGTTTACACCAAGGATGGGAGGCGGAGGATGCAGCCTGCAGGGGGAGGGGAGGGGGTCACTTCCTGAATTCTAGCACGATGCCTCTGATTGCACACAGTTCCCAGTAAAAGCCCCCTTCATTCATTTCACTTCTATTGTAGGAAACTTCGAGGTTGCAGCAAGATTAAGAAAATTTTGTTTCATGAACAATGATAAAAGCAGTAAGAATAGACGGAGGGCAACGTGGAGGGGCTTAGGATTTGCCATGAGGCCACTAGGGGGCAGAGGAAGACAGCTCTTTGGAGCCAGTGAAACCACTGCGGGCCCAGTCCTTTCCCACAGCAGGACGCTTGAGTTAAAACAAAGAGCAAGCTTTGCACAAGAATGGCTTCACCACTGTCGAGAGCTCCTGGTATTCGGAGGTAGTGTGCATTTCACAGATAGAGTGTTGAGTATTAGATGGAACCCTACCTGTAACTGGAGCTCAGTGAGTCAAAGTTCACTCAGACCTGCTGTTTAGCACGTGCTTCTGGCTCACACACGTGTCAGTGTGTAGGGTCACTGTCTTCAGAGAGTGCTCCACTGAGCGGCTGTTTCAGCTCCTGCCATTTGACTTAGAAGGGAATCAACCTCAGGTCCAGTCTTGATCTCAGAGAAGTTTGAAATTGTTACTTGTTCAGCCGCTCAGTCGCGCACGACTCTGCACCCCATGGATTCACTGTTCTCCACTGTCTCCTGGAGTTTGCCCAGACTCATGTCCATCGAGGCGGTGATGCCATCCAACCATCTCATCCTCTGTCATCCCCTTCTCCTCCTGCCCTCAATCTTTCCCAGCATCAGGGTTTTTTGCAGTGAGTCGGTTCTTTGCATCAGGTGGCCAAAGTATAGGAGCTTCAGCTTCAGCATCGGTCCTTCCAATGAACATTCAGGGTTGATTTCCTTTAGGATTGATTGGTTTGATCTCCTTGCAGCCCAAGCAACTCTCAAGAGTTTGTTACTTCTCAGAGCCTGTTCAACTACATGATGGGGTTTTTCCACTGAAACCGTTCCTGCCTCACAGAGCACTAGGGAAGCAGACAGTAGCACATGGCGGCCCCATCGGCAGGCACGGTGGGGCACAGCGGCCTGCCTCTGTGATGCCAAGTTGGACTCCAAAGCCTAGCCAAAGGGTTATTCGAGAGCAAGGATCCCATAAAGACAGCTTCAGTTAAATGAGTGGAAAGTTTATAAAAATAGTTTCATTTATTTATTTTTGTCTGTGCTGGGTCTTCATCGGTTTGCAGGCTTCTCACTGCGGTGGCTTCTCTTGTTTGGAAGCACAGGTTCCAGGGCGTGCGGACTTCAGAAGCCGTGGCCCCCGGCTCCAGGGCGTAGGCTCAGTAGCGGTGGCTCCCGGCTCTGGGGCGTGCGGACTTCAGTAGCCGTGGCCCCCGGCTCCGGGGCGTGCGGATTTCAGTAGAGGTGGCCCCTGGCTCTGGGGCGTGGGGATTTCAGTAGCCGCGGCCCCCGGCTCCGGGGCGCAGGCTCAGTAGCCGTGGCTCCCGGCTCTGGGGCGTGCGGACTTCAGTAGCCGTGGCCCCCGGCTCCGGGGCGTGCGGATTTCAGTAGAGGTGGCCCCTGGCTCTGGGGCGTGGGGATTTCAGTAGCCGCGGCCCCCGGCTCCGGGGCGCAGGCTCAGTAGCCGTGGCCCCCGGCTCTGGGGCGGGGATTTCAGTAGCCGCGGCCCCCGGCTCCGGGGCGCAGGCTCAGTAGCCGTGGTGAATGGGCTTAGCTGCTTCTCGGCGTGTGGGATCCTCCCTGATCAGGGATCGAACCCGTGTCTCCTGCGCTGGCAGGCGGACTCTTTCCCACTAAGCCACCAGGGAACCCGAAAGTGGAAAGTTTATCCCAGCAGATCCTCTGTAAAAAATGCACTACTAAATATACTTCCGACAGAAAGCGTAAGCTGAACCTAAAGGAAACGAGCAGGATGCAGAGAAGCCTTCTGCTTCCCCTGCCGCTCTTGTCCTCCTTTTCTCACGACGGCTCGACCCACGGCCTCACGGGGAGGAGGGACAGGTGAGGAGGGCGCTCACAGATGGGGGCGGGAGCACGTGGGGGCCCTGCTGTGGCTCCACTGTGCCAGCGTCAGGCAGCCTCTGTCTACTTACAGCTCTGGCTGGGGTTCTCTGTCAACTCACCGCCCCTGGGACAGAGGCCCGAGAGACCCCAAAGTGCATCAGGGGGCCTCCCAGCCCTGTGCTACAGCTCAGGCTCCAGAAGGAGCCGCGCTTCTGGTTTTGGGAGGGAATCCGTCACCGACCCCTCCATCCTCCACAGCAGCCTCACACTGGCCGAGGTGGGCGCCCGCCTTTGGGATCTCTCTGAGTCTGACCCTAAGACAGACTCCAGATGGAGCAGTTTATTTGGAAGATGACCCCAGGAGACGCTGGCAGGGGCGTGGGGACACAGGACAGGAAAGGGAAGAGAGCTGAGCAGGTGATGCCAAACCACGTTCAGTGGGCGACTGAGGCTCAGATCTGCTCGGAAAGCTCTGGAAGCCAGTGTAGAATGTGCCTCTGAGAGCGCCCTGTCTGGGGGTAAGGGAGCCAGGGTGCTCATACACCACCCCTGTCCCGCCCTGTTGGGCGGCTGCTCCAGAGGCCTCCGTCCCTGGGTGCCGTGGCCTGCTGCACCAGTTGCAAGGCCAGTGCTCCAGGTCAAGAGAAAGTCTTCAGGCCACAGGACGAGGCGCTGGCCATTGGGGTTCCAGCCTGTCATCGCTGAAGGGCAGGGACAGGGGTGTGGACAGGCTCGGGCAGCATCTGCTATCACACCTTGATTCCAAGCCTGCAGGAGAGCGCGCTTCTTTCACAAAGACCCAGCCAGGACACCTTTCTCGGGGCCAGAAAGGTGCTCCGGAGCTTCCTGCTGCTCACTGGCCTTGTCTGAATGGACCCCGCCACCTCTTGATCCTCTTGCAAACCTCGGGGGGGGGGGGGTTGCAGGAAGCCTGGGGCTTTGCCTCTCGTTACAAGGACAGAATCTAAGAAAAAACAGCACCCGAGTGTGTGCCTTGTCCGCCAGCTTTGCTAGTGGCCTGGCAGGCCGTCAGCAGGCAGATGTGCACTTGAAAGACCGTGCAGGGGCAGCTGGCACCGCAAACAGCAGGTGATGCGAAGGAGCAGGAAATGCAGGATGCCTCAACTCCTGGCTGACTTCAACTCCGAAACTATGACGCGCCTCTCTATTCCTGACATTCGCCCGGGTCTGAGTACTATAAGAAGAGCTGGAGAGGAATAAACTTAGAAACACACCTTTTGGCACTCCTAAAATAAAATGGAAGAAGAAAGCTTTGGGGAGTGACAGGAAGAACACCAGGGCAGGCGGCGTTCCTCACTGCCGTTTAGGCTTGGCCGCGCCCGCGGCGGGGTGGCCTGTCCCATCCCACTGAATGGCTTTCATGACCCCACTCTCTTCTTCTGCTCCCTCTGTGCTCCACAAGTTCATCTTAAATGCCCAGTATTTTACAAAGTCTCTAATAGCTTGGACGTTCATTATGCGCAAGGGGGTTTCAGTTCACTACCTCCCCTGAAACGAAGAAGCTCCCTCTTGCACGTCCTCCTTTCAGCCTCTCCTCACTCTCTCTGCCGATTTACGGCTGTGAGGAGGACGGGTCCCAGTGGAGAGCCCTGCGTCCACCTCGGCAGCTGTTAGAGAGACTCGTGTATGAAGCTGTGAAATCTCCATCCTTCCTGGAAGAGAGGTGGTACTTCCCTGGTGGTTCAGCGGTAAAGAATCCATCTGCAGTGCAGAAGACAGGAGTTCGATCCTTGGATCAGAAAGATCCCCTGGAGGAGGAAATGGCAACCCACCCCAGTATTCTTGCCTGGGAAATCCCATGGACGGAGGAACCTGGTGGGTTACAGCCCAGGGGGCTGTAAGAGCTGGACACGACTGAACGACTAAGCCGGCGCCACAGAAGAGAATTATGAACTACGCCAGGCCCCAGGGCTTGAATAAGAGTCTCGTTACACCTCAGTATCAGTTTCAGCTTTATCTGTTTATTCCATCCACCCATCAGTCTATCCTTACATCCACCAACCCATTGCTCCATCACATCCCTCCCATCTTTCTTCCATCCCAGCCATTTTCGGTTCATCTCTCCAACCAAGCCGAGCAGCCTCCCCCAACCCTTCCCGCTTGCCTACCTTCCTTTTTCTTCCTTCCCTCTTTCAAGTAATGCATCTCAAATAATCACCCTTCCATCTACCCACTCATTAATGGCAACCATCCAAGACTGATCAAGTGCCTTAAGCTAACTACCTAAGCACTGAAATCCAGAGGTAAAAATATTAGTTTACCCTTTAATAACATTAAAAAAAAATCTGTAACTGGGGATTACCTTTCTTTTATTTTAATGGAAATCACTTCCTGTAGAAATATTTGTGAATCTGCCCACATGCAGTGGTAAACCTATTCCGGGAAAAGTGGGAAGAGGATTCTTGAGAATGTCACTGTAGTTCAACACAGGGCCCTGAACTGAGTGTCTCTGGAGGGATGCTCCCTCGTGTTGGGGAGCCCCTCCTCTGGTGCATTTTCACTGGGCATGGCAGACGGCTTTGTACGCTTCCCTAGTGGAGCAGGAACTGAGACCGAGCCTTCTAGATGTCTGGGAGAACTCTGGGAAGGTGCACAGCAGGCAGAATGAGCCATGTGTTAGAAACCAGGGTCCAGACCCAGCTTCACTCTGATGGCCCGGAATCTCCCAGCAAACCTCCTAGCCTCAGTGGCTGTTTCTCCACATGGAGTTATCGTGGCCCTGGCTGCTTTTCCATAAATTGTGCGCAGACTGCCCCCAAAGAGCTTCGAAAGCCACCAACTATTTCTTTTAAAAATCGTTTATTTCTTAATTGCATAAATTGCTAAATGTTGACAGCAGAAAACTCAGAAGATCCAAATGAGAAAAAAGTAAAGCAAACGGACATAGGAGCTTCAGCCCCACCACTCAGTCCCCTCGAGACGCGCTCTCTTGTTCAGCGGCTGAGTCGTGTCCGACTGTTTTGACTCCAGCCACACCCCAGGCTCCCCTGTCCTTCACCGTCTCCTGGGGTTTGTGCAAGCTCATGTCCCCGAGTCAGTGATGCCATCCATCTCATCCTCTGTCGTCCCCTTCTCCCCCTGCCTCCAGTTTCCCAGCATTCGCATTTAATGAATGCTTAAGCGGAAAAAGCAGATTCCATAACAGGATATACAGTAATGATCCCAGCATTTAAAACTATCTTTTTAAATAGACACATATATTGGGAAGGTTATTTTAAATTAACTTTAATTCCAGTATTGATTCATAACGTTTAAAAAGTTAGGTAAGTAAAAAATAAACATTTAAATTGGTCATGTCCTACTATGCAGCTGCAGCCACTGATGACACTCTGGTGTATGATTCTCGAAGAATTTATCCAGATCTGTGTCTGCATTTTTACAAGTATTGCAGCAGATCATACGAATATATAATCTGCTTTTCCATTCAAAGACACGTCAATACATTTACAGTTGACCCTTGAACTGCACAGATTTGAACTTCATGGATTTTTTTCAAGAAATATGTACTACATTACTGCAGGGTCCGTGGTCTGCTGAGTCCTCGGATGTAGAGCCATGAATAGGAGGGTCCCCATGAAGTTATCCGCAGATTTGCCACTGCAGGAGGTGGGATGGCACCCAGCACCCGAAGTTGTTCAAGGGTCAGCTGTACTTCTCGTTGTTTTAATTAGCTTTTACTGTTCTACCTTGTGACTCAATCACAGTTAATTCAGCCCATCCTCTGCTGTTGGCTAGTTAACATGTCCATCTTCCAAAAACCTGTAGTTTTTCCCTGTGAACAACATACAGCCAAGATGCTTCCAGGGAAAGTTTTGTGTGCACAATTTCAGAATTGTTGGACTGCTCATTCTCCCGCTGTGATATAGGCGAATCTGCCCTACCCCCTTATAAGAATATACTTAGTGAAGTCTGAATTTGAAGCCCTTTCTCCTTTCAGCGGTCAATACAGAAAGGGGAGGATGGGGAGTCTGTCTCCAAGCCTTACTCCATCCATCCAGACTCCCCACCTAACAGAAAAGCTCTTTCGGTAGCTTTTCCCTAAACCCCTTCAGATTTGCCTTGCTAAGCCAAGAGAATGCAAATATAAACTCTCATCTTCCAGCCCTTTTGCTACACAAAGTGGCAAGTTGTACGCACAGTCCTGAAGCTCACTTGTTTTTCTCAAGAGACACAGCAGAGCGCTTTCGCATCTGTGCTGAGGACAAGCCCCCTCTTGTTTCAGCAGTGAAGCGGTCCATCCCAGGGAGGCTTGGTCTGGGAAGAGCCCCCTCCTGGTTGCAGCTTCCTATCCCAGGCAAGGTTGCAGAGAGCAGCCTCCTGCACACGTCCTCTTCTGTGGCTGCCCGCGGCCACAGGGTGCATTCTCAGAAAAGGGATCATGTGTTTGTAAACTTTTTTTGGCCGCACCACACAGCTTGCGAGATCTCAGCTGCCCGACCAGGGATTGAACCCAGGCCCTCAGCAGTGAAAGCACAGAGTCCTAACCCTAACCCTAACCCTAACCCTGATTTTTGATGGATGAGACACAATGCCCTCCATAAGGGAAATACCAGTTCACATCCCACCAGCAACATTCCACAGTGCCTGTCTCTCCACAGACCAGCTGATAGAGCGTGGTATTAAAAACTAGGATTTTTGCCAGTGCAGTGGATGAAAACCTGTTTCGGGGGTGCTTTCTGTCCATGATGCCCACAGTTTATCTGGATTCTTCCTCTTTCTTTCATCTAATCGCTAGGTGCTCTTTTTTTTTTTTTTTTTTTTGTATTAGGAACTTTTATCATGGCGCCCACTCCAGCACTCTAGCCTGGAAAATCCCATGGGCGGAGGAGCCTGGTGGGCTGCAGTCCACGGGGTCGCTAGGAGTCGGACACGACTGAGTGACTTCACTTTCGCTTTTCACTCTCATGCATTGGAGAAGGAAATGGCAACCCACTCCAGTGTTCTTGCCTAGAGAATCCCAGGGATGGGGGAGCCTGGTGGGCTGTGTCTATGGGGTCGCACAGAGTTGGACATGACTGAAGCGACTTATCAGCAGCATCCCTGTTTTATCATATGAACTGCAAGATTTTTTATTTTTACATTTATCATTTAGAAAAAAATTAGCCTACAGTGTCTTTTTTCCTTTCCATGAAAAAGTTTAAACAGTGTGTGAGCTCAGTGGTGTACAGTTCTGTGTGATCCCATGAGCTGTAGCCCACCAGGCTCCTCTGTCCATGGAATTCTCCAGGTGACAACACTGGAGTGGGGTGCCATGCCCTCCTCCAGGGGATCTTCCCGACCCAGGGACAGAACCTGTCCCCTGTGTCTCCAGCATTGCCGGCGGGTTCTTTACCAGTGAGCCTCCCGGGAAGCCCTTAAAAAGTGGAGTGGAACATGCTGGTCTCATCGCCGGGCCTCTAGACGTCAAGTCGCAGGCTGGCGAAGCAGGGACAGCGATGGGACAGCAGTGTCCTCCAGGGGGAGCACTCCCAGGCCTCCAGGGGGAGCACTCCCAGGCCTCCAGGAGCCCCGGGCAGGCCCCAGGGCCCAGATGGCCTGGCAGCTCCTTGGGTTCCCAGGGGCTGGCTGTCTTTTTTCTTTTCTTTTCTTTAAGCCTCGTTTCATGGGAACAGGAGCACTGTAAGTATCTCACAAATCCATTTAGCGAGAACAGAGGGAACAGAATCGGGAGCGGGCTTATGTCAGGGAAACACAATACGGTCAGGCCTGTGCCTGACGCGCCCCGGGCGCCGTGTGTGACTTGGCTGCACTTCTCCAACCGCCCAGAGCGGGCAGCACTGATAACGGAAGGCGAGGCGCTTCCCAGCGTGTGGACACGTCAGGGTTTTGTCTTGTCAGCGACAGAGTGGTTTCGCTTTTACTGCCAAAGTCCACCATTTACGAGGCTGCAGATCTGCAGCAGATCGATGTTTAATTTATACTTCTTAAAAATTTTACTATTTTAAATGGAGGAAAATTGCTTTTCAATGTTGTGTTGATGTTTAAATGGCACTTATGATGCTGAAGCTGAAGCTCCAGTACTTTGGCCCCCTCATGCGAAGAGCTGACTCATTGGAAAAGACCCTGATGCTGGGAGGGATTGGGGGCAGGAGGAGAAGGGGACGACAGAGGATGAGATGGCTGGATGGCATCACGGACTCGATGGACGTGAGTCTGCGTGAACTCCGGGAGTTGGTGATGGACAGGGAGGCCTGGCGTGCTGCCGTCCATGGGGTCGCACAGAGTCGGACACGACTGAGCAACTGAACTATCACAGCTTAGGGCTTCCCTGGTGGCTCGGACGGTAAAGAATCTGCCTACAGTGCAGGAGACCCGGGTTCGACCCCTGGGTTGGGAAGATCCCCTGGAGAAGGGAATGGCAAGCCACTCCAGTGTTCTTACCTGGAAAATCCCATGGACAGAGGAGCCTGGCGGGCTACAGTCCGTGGGGTTGCGAAGGCTGGGACATGACTGGGCGACTGACACTTTCACTCTCATCGCAGCCTGTAGTTTATGGACTGTGTCCTCATCACGGCCTGTAGTTTATAAACTGTGTCCTGAAACTGGGACAGGAACTGGGAGGTCATTGAACATCCCTGAGTAAGTAAGGGTGTGCATCTTGGCTATTCCTCTTGCCTCGGATGCAGCATTCTAGAAGAGTCCTGGGGCTGTAAGAATCGTGCAGAAGGGGGTTAAGAATCCAATAAGCTTCTGCGCTGGCCAGAGTGCCTCCCTCTGGGGCAGCTCTTTTAGCCCTGTGGCGTTAACAGTGGAAACACGCGCTCAGCCCTAACAACGTCAGGCTTGGAGTCCTTATGGGTGGGGACACCGAAGAACAGAGAGTTTAAAAGACTTGCCCCAAACTGCCCGCCCCGGATGTGGCCGAGCTGGAATCTGAACTCAGGCAGCCCGACCTCAGGGCGCAGGCTCCTAGTCAGTAGAGGGTGGTCTCAGTCAGTGGCTGCTGCTGCCTAAACAGAGCTCAGTTGTGTCCAACTCTTCTGCAATCCTGTGGATTTTAGCCCACCAGGCTCCTCTGTCCATGGGATTCCCCAGGCAAGAACACTGCAGTGGGTTGCCATGCCCTCCTCCAGGAGACCCTGCGTTGGCAGGCAGACTCTTTACCACTGAACCTTCCTGGGAAGCCCTCATTTAATGGCTGAAAGTGAAAGTGAAGTTGCTCAGTCGTGTAGGACTCTTTCGCGATCCCATTGGCTGTAGCCTATCAGGCTCCTCTGCCCAGGGCCCTAATCACCTAATGACCGCTCCACACCTCAGAAGAGCTCGGGAGGGAGGACAGGAAAGACAGTTAAGAAGGAACAGAGGAAGGAAACTGAACCGCTTCTGGTACCCCTGCTGCGGCTGTAAGTGCTGGCCGCAGTTAAGAGGGTGGTTTCTATTTCCATGAACAGAGGAGCCTGGCAGGCTACAGTCCACGGAGCTGAAAAGAGTTGGACACAACTGAGCGACTAACACTTTCACTTTCTATTTCTGGAGAAAGCTGGGCCGGGGAACTGGATCCCAGGGCTCCAGGTTCAGCATCTGAAACCCCCCTAGCTCTAAGATCTGGGGTGAATCGCTTCATTTTTACTTATTTCTCTTGCTCTTGTTACTGTGAAAACTGCCTAACATGGCACTTGCCGTATTGCTCCCGTTCCCAGTGTGCAGCACACTGGCTCTCGGTGCTCACAGCACTCGACACCGTCACCACGACCTGCTTACAGAGCTTTCCCATCGGCCCAAGCAGCAACTCCATTCTCATTCAGCGGCAACTCCCCGTTCTCCCTCCCCTAGTCCCTGGTAACCACTGGGTACTTGCTGCCCGTGAGTTTGCTGTTCTGCGTACCTCGTGCGCGTGGAATTGTACACGCGCTGTCCTTTTATGTCTGGCTTATCTCATATAGCATAGTGATGCGCTCAAGGTCCATCCACATCTAGTGTGTATCAGAATTTCCTTCCTTGTGAAGGCTCGGTAAGATTCCGTTGTACTTAAGAATACTCCATTGTACGCTTGCTCACTAATAATCCAGTGTGCTCACGTTCCGCCGTTCGGTACCCACTCACCCTGATGGACCGCTGGACTGCTTCCTCCTCTCACCAGTGCAGCCATGAGCGCTGGGCCTGCGCCCCTGCTTTCAGTTCTTTGGAGTTGGCACCTCAGAATGCAACTGCTGGGTCCCCTACCAAGTCTGTGTATAATACTTTGAGGAACTTCCAAACTCGCTTTGTTTTCAACCAGGAGACATTTCCCCCTCACTCGGGAAATGCATACCCTGGGCATGCACTTCCTGGTCATTTCCTGGGCCAACGAGCACAGGTTTTCCAGCCTGTTCTCCCTGAAGCGTCAGCCTTGCCAGAGTCTTGTGTGTGCGGCGCTCACACGGCCGGAGGCCGCAGGCGCTGCGCTCGGGTCCTCCCTTGCCTCACCTGGACTCGGCGCCCCGGGCACCAGCCCTTCCTTCTGAGTCACTTTCCACATCTGTTTCCGCCATAGTTTCTCCTTCTCCACAGTAGAAGCTCTGTGAGGATGGAGGTGTTTTTCACTCTAGTTTTCTATTATATCCTCAAGTCATAGAATGGTACCCGGCACACAGAAGGTACTCCAGAAGCAAGAGAAAGTGCCAAGACTTTGTATGCATCGTCTCACCAAGTCCTTAACTCTGTGAAAGGACACTTATCCTTGCTTCGTACGCCCAAAACAGGACCAGAAAGCTTCAGTAACTTCCCCAAGGTGTCACAGATGGTGAAATATAGATTCTGCGTGTGATCCGCGTGGGGATAGAACAGGCAGGCACCAGCGTGCCGAAGGACGCTGGTACTCCTCAGCCACCCACGAGCTGTCCTTGAGACCCCAGGGAGGCTGCCCTGGTCAGTGGGCACACGCCCCTGCCCCTTCCTGGGTCTGGACTTGCCCCAGGGCACCACTGTCCTCAGGGCCCAAGGAAGCGCCCCCCACTCCTCTGTCCTCGGAAGAGCCGGGCTAGCGAGCAGCCCTGACCGGAACGCCAAGGCAGTGCCAGGGTGATGACGCACACGGGGAAGAGGGCAGGGTCCTCGGGCTCAGGCCTGCACCCCGGGCTCCCCGCCGCGCCCCCGGCCGCGCTGCACGCTGGCTCGAGTCAGCGAGGTCACAGTCCCCAGTGCTCGCCAGGCGTGCCCCCTCCCCTCGCCGTCTTAGTCGTTTGCTGCCTTCCAGAGCAGAGCGCCGCAGGCCGGGTGACTTCAACAGCCGGAGTGCACTGTCTCAGCTTCCTGGCGGCTGGAGGCCCGGCTGAAGGCGCGGCAGCGCTGGTTCCTTCCAGGGCCCTGCTCCTCGGCCTGAGGACGGCTGTCTTCTCCCTGTGTCTTCTTTTTAATCATTTATTCATTTCTGGCTGTGCTGAGTCTTTGCTGCTGCTTGAGGTTTTCTTCCGTCGAGGCGAGCGGGAGCCCCTCCCGTTGCAGAGTGCGGGCGCGGGCTTCGCTGGCTCCATCCCCTGCGCTCTGGCTCTCAGGCTGAGCAGCCGAGCTTCGTTGCCCCGGGGCACGTGGGCGCTTCCCTGGCCAGGGATCGAACCCATGTCTCCTGCATGGGTCTTTTCCGCCAGGGAAGCCCCTCCCCGTGTCTTCAGGGGGCCTTCCTTCCGCGTGTCTATATCCTTATCTCTTCTTAGGAGGACACTTGTTGGATTGAATCAGGGCCCACCCTCATCACCTCATTTTAATTTAATTACCCCTTTCCAAATACAATCTCCTGAGGTGCTGGGGGCTAAGACTTCAACAGACGAATTTGGGAGGCAACACAGTTCAGCCTGTGACAGCTCGGCCAGAGGAGCAAATTTCTCCTGGGAGTGAAAGATTTAGCTCCGAGTCGCAGCCAAATCCCTGACCTCTTCCAGAGACAATGGCTAACGGTATCTCTTCGTTTTGGTTTCTCCTCTCAAGGGGGTAGATTCTCCAGCCACGTGGTTATGAGCAGAAGAAAGTGTGTCCGCTAAAGGGGCCACCTTGCTGAAAAGCTGTAAAATGCTGTGTTTCAAAAATACTGCCAGAGAATACGGGTTACAGGATGGCGTAGAAAGGGGCGTGGGGTCAAGAGATGGGACGTTGTAAACAGAAGCCTGTCCTCAGCCCAGAATTCCGCTCTTGCTGGAGTCTCAGCCCTTGATTTTAACGCCGTGAATGGAGCCATCACCTGCCCTGTAAGAGCAGACGCTCCGGCTTCGCACGGGTCTATGTGGCCCACAAAGCTCGGGCTTTTCCTCTCCTGGAGCTGTAAATTAAGGTCCGCTCTGCACTCATCTGCTCGCCAGGTCTTGGCAGCCTTCTTTGGACCTTGGGGCTCTTTGAGTACTTACAGTCTTTGTTCAAATAAGCAGCCTCCTGATGGCTGGCCCCGATGCGAGGCCCACATCTGGAAACCATCCCTGGTCTTGGCCCAGGCGTTCAGGCTTAGGGGGTGTGTGCGCGTCAGGTAGAGCCCCGCCCGGGGATCCACACGCCAGGCCCCATGCAAGGCAGACGTCTTGGGGGCTGCGGGCTGGGTTTGGAGACCGTGTGTGCGGTTGAGTCCCAACGGGCTGCCTGCCAACAGCACCCCGTGGGTGTCCCCATCCTGCCATCCTCCTGGTTTCCTGGTGGGGCCCCCAGTGACAGGCTGGCCACTAACATCCAGCCTGCAACCCGCCTGCCCCGCGGCATCGCGCTGGTGCTGCCACCGTGGCTTGGCCCCTGGAGGGAAGTGGTTGTCTGAGACTGGGACGGGGTCGCTCCATTAGGGGCTTCATACCTGAGAGTCATGGCGCAGGCGTGAGGTGAACTGTCTGCACAACACAGAGCGCTTAGTTCAGTGGGGGCTCTGACTCTTAAGGAAAACCCTGTGCTATGAAGCCAACAGCATGACATAGCATGGCCTAATCCTGACCAGAGGCGCCTGTCCAGGGAAAGGCCCTGCCCACTATCCTGGAGGCTCAGTGAGCGGCAGAGAATAGTCCATGTGCAGGAGGGACGTAGCGTTTCCGGGAGGACCAGAGTTTGAGCAAACGCCTGGAACAGGTATCTGTGTCAAGCTGCCAGCCACTATTGACAGATTTGACGGCTGCTGGTCCTCTGAGCCAAGAAGGATCCTCACTCATATGTGTGCCTGGCCTGACCTGTTGGTTTTCGGTTTTATTGGTGTTGAATGCATTTTATAATTTCCCAAGAAGAAAATTGTAAAAATCGTGAATATTCATTAGAAGAACTGATGCTGAAGCTGAAACTCCAATACTTTGGCTGCCTGATGCAAAGAGCCAACTCATTGGAAAAGACTTTGATGTTGGGAAAGATTGAAGGCAGGAAGAGAAGGGGATGACAGAGGCTGAGATGGTTGGATGGCATCACCGACTCAATGGACATGAGTTTGAGCAAGCTCCAGGAGTTGGTGATGGACAGGGAGGCCTGGCGTGCTGCAGTCTATGGGGTTACAAAGAGTCAGACATGACTGAGTAACTGAACAAGATACAAGAAAAAAATTATTCCTCAAATTCCAACCTCAGAGATAACTGTTGTTAAACACTTTGGTTTCTATGTGCTGAATCTTTCCTCATCTGTGTGTATAAATACTTTCTAAAATAATCAGACCGTCATTCTGTAATTTGTGGTTCAGTTGCTCAGTCATGTCTGACTCTTTGCGACCTCATGGACTGCAGAATGTCAGCCTTCCATGTCCTTCACCATCTCCTGGAGTTTGCTCAGACTCATGTCCATTGAGTTGATGATGCCATCCACCATCCCAGCCTCTGTCATCCTGTAATACTGTTCTAGAAACTCCTTTTCATTCAATAGCTCATGATGTTTCCATGTCAAAAGCTCACAGCTGCCTCAGTGGTCTTACGAGGAGCAGTGCTGCCACTTAGGAGACGACTGGGAACCAGCGGAGGCATTCTCAGCTGTCACAGTCAGGGTGGGGTTGCAGAGAGCTGGGGAGGGATGTGTAGCTGGCACTGAGAAGGCAGGAGACCAGAAACTAGGTGTTCTGCAAAGCTCAAATTTTGAATGTCCTGGTGGATATTTACAACAGTGGGAAAAAACTCTTAAAATGATTTCAGCCCAAGACCCAGCTCCTTTTTACATAAAACCACAGAGCTTTTTGGCCTGGTTTTAGCATACACTGAATTTTATAGCAATGCAACTAATGAGTTTTGTTTTGTTTATACTTTTTACTATGAGTTTTCAACTCAACCGTTTGGAAAACCCCATCAGCGGTAGGAAAGCCACTCCCAGCACCTGAGCCCGTGTTCCAGCCGCCTGGGTCTGTTTGCCCTGCGGTCACTGCCTCTGTGGTGGGAGTGCACACAGGGAGGCCGAGGTGGTGCTGGTGGTAAAGAACCCGCCTCCCAGCGCAGGAGACGCAAGAGGGGTGGGTCCATCCCCGGGTCAGGAAGACCCTCTGGAGGAGGGCATGAGGGCATGCCATCCCACTCCAGTATTCCTGCCTGGAGAATCCCATGGACAGAGGAGCCTGGTGGGCTAGAGTCCAGGGGGTCGAAAAGAGTCGGACACGACTGAAGCAGCTTAGCATGTATACACATTACAGGGAAATGCACTTATCAGCCTTTTACTTGCACGTCAGATGCAGAAAGTATCTACACACATAGTGGTACCTTATCTCGCTTCTATTAAGCCCAACTTATTTAAAAGCAGATTCGAGCATCTGGTTTCTTCATTATAGCTTCAAGCGTAGCTGTGCCTAAAAATTTGCAAGTTGCAACTGTTATCTGTCAGCTCTGTAGCCCCTTCCAAGCCCCGCTCTCCATCCCCGGGGTCGGAAACCTCCAAGTTACATCTTCCAGATTCCTCCCCATCTGGCTGCATTGAGCGTCTGCCAGCGGGAAACACTGGGGAGGCTGGAAGAGGAGCGCGGGGAGCCGGTGTTTCCCCGGGCTCCGCGCTGCGTGCTGTGCGTGGTGGCGGCCGCGGCAGCCTGGCCACGGGAGGCCCTGTGTCGCTCTCTTCCCTCCTGCTTCTCCAGTTCTGGGGGGTGGTGACTCCGTGTGGCTCCCAACCCTGGACCAGCCTGGCTTCCTCTCTGCTCTTCAGCCCTTCGCAAACCTTTATAACCAGTTGCCTGGATTAACTTCTGTTCGAAAGACCTAGAGTGTTTTGTTTTCCCCATTGGACATGAATGGATTAAAAATGCTTAGGATTTTTATCCTATTTGACTTGTTTAATGTTATAGTCAGGCCATTCTATCTCTTTTAAAAAAAAAAAAAGCACTTGCCTAGGTATACTGCCTATGAATTTCATTTCAGGATAACAAAAGGGGATTGCAAAATATTTATTGCTTTAGAAAAGTGGTCTTGAGCTTGCTAAGAGTTGAAAGCAACCCACACCACCCTTCCACTTTAACACATCCCCTTATTGTTTGACATTGAGAATTATTTCAGACGTCTCATCACACTAGCGGTGCTTCTTCAGAAATCCTCGTGCGTGGTTTTCCAAGGCATTTCAAAGCTTCTAAGGGCAACTGTTTCTGATAGAACTAGTCCTGTTGCAAATATCATCTCCGTCCTGGATGTGAGTTTCCATAAAGAAAGCACCTGCACTTGCAGAGTGTATGTTCCCCGTAAGAGAGGCCACCGCAGTGCGAAGCCCGCCGTCTCCGCCAGACGTGGCCCCTGCTCGCTGCAGCTAGAGCAAAGCCTGCACAGCAGGGAAGATCCCGCACAGCCAAAAAGAAAAATAAATACGAACTTAAAAATCACAATAGAATGAAGACATTTAGAACTAAACAGTAGCCAAAAATTACGTACCAAAATGTACCAGATGCAGCTAAAGTGGCACTTAGAGAACAACTTTTAACTTTACATATTTTTGTTAGGAAATAAAATCTAAAACTTAGTAAGAAAAAGAGCCAACAAGACTTAGAGGAAGGGGATATATGTCTGCTTATGGCTGATTCACGTTCTCGCACAACAGAAACCAGCACAATATCATAAAGCATTTATCCTCCAATTAAAATAAATAAATAAATTAATTAAAAAACAAACAAAAAAGATTTAGAGGGAAAAAATAGCAGCATAAACCCAAAGACAGTGGAAAGATAATAGAGGTAAGACAGTAATGAATGAAATAGGAAAACAAATATCATCTATTAATGTGTAGACGTGGAATCTAGCAAAATGGTATAGATGAACTTGTTTGCAAAGCAGAAATAGAGACACAGATGTAGGAACAAATGTGGGGTGGATTGGGGAATTGGGATTGACCGTGTGTAAAGTAGATAGCCAAAGGCAGTCTTGCACAGGAAACCCTGAAGGAAAGTGAGAGTGAGCCATTCAGTCGTGTCCGATTCTTTCCCAACCCACGGGCTGCAGCCCACCAGGCTCTTCCGTCCCTGGGATTCTCCAGGCAAGAATACTGGAGTGGGTTGCCATTGCCTTCTCCAGGGGAAATTCCCAGCACAGGATCTTCCTGGGTCTTCCAGAGTCTGCAGGCAGACTCCTTACCGTCTGAGCCCCCAGGGGCTCCTGGTTTAGCGCAGGGAATCCTACTTCATGCTTTATGACGACATAAATGGGAAGGAAGTCCAAGGTAGAGGGGATATGCGCATATGTAGACGCATAGCCGATTCACTTTGCTGCCCAGCAGAAGCTAACACAGCATTGTGAAGCAACGATAACCCCAATAAAAGATTAATTAAAAATTTAAAAGAAATAAATGAAATAGAACATACATATGAGAGGACCGACAAAGCTGTTTTGGGTTTTGGGGAAACAGAATAAGAATCTAGCGATGTTTATCCAGAAGGAAAGGAAACGAGCACGAACAGACAGGAGCGCTGTGAACACAAGTGAAGCAGAGGCTAGCCGGCTCACGGGAGGCTTTCTAAGCAGCAGCGAGGGATCTTGTTGCCCGCCAGCGGCTTAGATAAAGCCGTTCCTTCTCTGATAAAACTTTTGAGGTAGCTGGTCTCAAACAGAAGCCAAAATGCAGTGCTGCTTATTAGCTAACGAGTGTTTTGTGAAAACACAGATTCTGACTCGTGAGGTCTGGGTGGCACCCAAGACTCTGCATTTCTCTTTTTCCTATTCCTGCGTTTTGCTTTGTTCACTTATCCATTTTTATTGAAGCTCAGTCCATTTGCAGTGAGGTGCGAGTTTCTCGTGTCCAGTGAGGTGATTCAGTTGCACACACACATCCCTTTCGGACCCTTTCTCATCATGGGCTGTTACAAAGCATTGGACGCAGTCCCCTGTGCTGTGCTCGACAGTAGGTCCTTGCGTGTTTAGCCATTTTCTGTGTAGCAGTGTGTGTGTCCATCAGTCCCAAGCTCCTCATTTATTCCCACCCTTTCCCTTTTGTGAACCATGTTTGTTTCCTATGTCTGTGGGTCTATTCCTAAGATTTTTTAATAACTAAATTATATTTGAATGTGTAGTCTATCACTTTTACATAAGAATTGTGTTTCTTTTCATTTTATGGTGTATTTAACTATTGCCTTGGCTTTATGGCAGATTCTTTTTTTAAAAAAAATTTCAAGTAAACTTTATTAATGGATGTTGAAATGTGAATTTCATATAATTTTCACATGTCATAAAATAATAATCTTTTTTGAATAAATATTCAGCTACTCAAAATGGTAAAAAGCCTCATTAACGATGGGCCATACAAAAAAAGGGAATGGGCTGGGTTTGGCCCATGGCTATTGTTTGTTGACTTCTGATCTAAATCAGTGCTGCTCACACTTTTAAAAATGATCTTATTTATTTATCCTTGCCTGTTCTAGGATCTTCATCGCTGTGCGGGCTTTTCTTGAGTTGCGTTGAATTGTGGTTCGCGGGCTTCTCATTGTGGTGACGTATCTTGTTACACGGGCGTCAGTAGCTGCAGATGTGAGCTCTGCACTTGAGGCTCCCAGGCTCTAGAGCGCAGGCCCAACAGTCGTGGTGTACGGCCTTAGTTGCTCCACGGCATGTGGGATCTTCCCAGACCAGGGGTTGAACCTGCGTCTCCTACCTTGGCAGCGGATTCGTTACCACTGAGACACCAGTGTGTGTGTGTGTCCTAAGTCGCTTCAGTCCTGTCCAACTCTTTGTGACCCCGTGGACTGTAGCCCGCCAGGCTCCTCTGTCCATGGGAGTCTCCAGGCAAGAGTACTGGAGTGGGGTGCCACTTCCTTCTCCAGGGGATCTGCCCCACCCGGGGACTGAACCTGAGTACTGGAGTGGGGTGCCACTTCCTTCTCCAGGGGATCTGCCCACCCGGGGACTGAACCTGAGTACTGGAGTGGGGTGCCACTTCCTTCTCCAGGGGATCTGCCCCACCCGGGGACTGAACCTGAGTACTGGAGTGGGGTGCCACTTCCTTCTCCAGGGGATCTGCCCCGCCCGGGGACTGAACCTGAGTACTGGAGTGGGGTGCCACTTCCTTCTCCGGGGGATCTGCCCCACCCGGGGACTGAACCTGAGTACTGGAGTGGGGTGCCACTTCCTTCTCCGGGGGATCTGCCCCACCCGGGGACTGAACCTGTGTCCTGTGTCTCCTGCCCTGGCAGGCAGGTTCTTCACCACTAGCGCCACCTGGGAGGTCCTGACACCAGGAAGACCCTCAAACTTTATTTTTTTGGATGTGCGGTTGATGCACAGAATTGTAACTTTCAAGTGTACAGCATAGTGATTCACGATTTTAACGGGTATATCCCATTTATAGTTATAAAATATCGGCTATTTTCCGTGCGCTGTACAGTAGATCCTTGCAGCTTATTTGCTTTATACTATGACCGACCTAGACAGCATATTAAAAAGCAGAGACATTATTTTTCCTACAAAGGTCTGTGTAGTCAAAGCTATGGTTTTTCCAGTAGTCATGTATGGATGTGAGAGTTGGACCATAAAGAAAGCTGAGCGTAGAAGAACTGATGCTTTTGAACTGTGGTGTTGGAGAAGACTCTTGAGAATCCTTTGGACTGCAAGGAGATCCAACCAGTCCATCCTAAAGGAAATCAGTCCTGAATGTTCATTGGAAGGACTGATGCTGAAGCGCCAATACTTTGGCCACCTGATACAAAAAACTGACTCACTGGAAAAGACCCTGATGCTAGGAAAGATTGAGGGCAGGAGGAGAAGGGGGCGACAGAGGATGAGATGGTTGGATGGCATCACCGACTCAGTGGACGTGAGTTTGAGCTCATGTCCAAGCTCCGGGAGCTGGTGACGGACAGGGAAGCCTGGTGTGCCGCAGTCCATGGGGTCGCAGAGCTGGGTGCGACTGACTGAGTGACTGGACTGAACTGAGCCGGCGGCTTCCGCTCGGCCCCCTTCTCCCGTCCGGCCCCCCGTCCTTTCTCTCTCCTCACCGCTAGTCTGTTCTCTGCGAGTCTTCGTTGTTATATTCACTAGCCTGTCGTACTTTTAGACTCCACATACGTGACGTCATGCGGTGTTTGTCTTTCTCTGGCTTATCTCACTGAGGCCCTGCAAGTCCATCCATGTTGCTGCAGATGGCAGAATTTCTTTTTTTTTTCGGACTGTTGTGTATACGCACCACGTCTTCTTTACCCACTCGTCTGCTGATGAACACTTAGATTGCTTCGATGTCTTGGCTGCTGTAACTAATGCTGCTGTGGATATTGGGGTGTTGAATTACTGTTGCTGGTTTTTTCCAGAAATATACACCGGTGGCTACAATCCTCGGGGTACGTGGAGTGGGACGTAACTGAGCAACTCACGCTTTCACTTTACACCCAGGAGTGGGAGCTGGGTCATGTGGCAGTGCTTCCAGCTTTCTGAGGAGCGTCCACACTGATTCCCACAGTGGCTGTACCAGCCCGCGCCCCCGCCAGCAGTGCCCAGGGCTCTCTCGTCTCCACACCCTCCCACCAGCACTTGTTGTCTGCGGTCTTTCTGATGATGGCCATTCTGACAGGGGTGAGGTGATATCTCACTGTGGTTTCCATTTGCGTTTCTCTGGTGACTAGCAGTATTGAGCGTCTTTTCACGTGCCTGTTGGCCAGAGAATCTGCTTTCCTAACAAGACCCCCTGAGGGATGTAGGTGTTTGGGCCCATATTTGAGTAGCAAGGCCCCAGGCATCATCACCCTCTCCACCAGCATTACTGTCTTTTAAGCAGATCCTGTCCTGGGTGTTGCCTTTTTTCCCAGTTGCTCCCACACTCCCAAATCCTTTCCATTCCACCCGGATATAGTAAATCTAAGCTTCATCAGAGATGCAACCTGAAATAACCTTGATAGAAACCGAAAAAAAGCATAAAACAAGCTGAGAGTCGGCTGATTGTACTGCAAGTTGCCGCTGAAAGGACATCATTCTTTCAGAGGACACCCACAGGCAAGCCCTTTCTTTCTTTCCTTTGTTTTGTTCTGTTTAGATGAACCAATTTTCTCTATATGATGGAAAATGAGTGAATTGAAAAGTGCTGTACAGTCATAATGCCTGCCAATAATTATAATGACAATTATATAATGCAATCATTGGCAATAAACACTATGAAAATGTCTCTTTTAACTGTGTAAGTGAAATTTCTGTTTGTCTTCATGCAGTATTTTAGAAGCTTATCTTAATTATCCCCATATCATTCACGGTTGAATAAAAAGTCAGTTTGATGTGCAGTGTGGGATTAAAAAAAAAAGTATCTTACATAATGCCTTCTAAAGCATGAACTCTGACTTCAAATTCCCTTTGTGCAAGTCAAGGAGAAATTGATGAAGTCATTTTGCTTGGGTGCACAAAATGAGAATTTTCTTTTACTTACACTTTCTAACAATAATAAGGTTGTCATCTTTAATATTCAAGTTCAAGGCTGGAGGGAAAAAGCTATTTATGCACATACATGTACAATCTGGGCTTTCCTGGTGGCTCAGATGGTAAAGAATCTTCCTTTAATGCAGGAGACCCGGATCCCATCCCTGGCTCGGGAAGATCCCCTGGAGAAGGGAGTGGTTACCGACTCCAATATTCTTCCCTGGAGAATTCCATGGACAGAGGAGCCTCTTGGGCTACTGTCCATGGGGCCACAAAGAGTCGGACATGACTGAGCAACTACCCGCACCAGTACAACCTTAGCAAATATTAGTCATCTGGCCCCGAATGCCTGGAACCGGACAGAAGAATATACTACAGAGCTCTGGGCACCCAGAACACGTGCGAGCTTTTAGATACAGCGTGGCGTGGCCGTTGGTGTGACGGCTCCCCTCGGGGTGCCTCATCCTGCTGCTGGGGCACTCTCCTCGGTGTCCCGAGTCCAGCCTTTGTCCAGCGCTGAATGAGCAGGAGGAAATACCCGTTAGAAGTCAGACCTATCATCGGACTGGCACAAGCGACAGGCCTGCAGGAATGAGTGTCCAGGTGTTCATGCCATCTTCAGCTCAGTTCTAATTAGCCTCACCTCAACACGAAAATTGACTTGGAACCAAGTAGGCCATTTACAAATTTCAAAACACAAGCACCCAGGGTAACCCACCTACCCTGTGTTTTGAGTATAATTCTAGAACAGCAGGTCCTAGATAATGTGATCGAAAGACCCAGGGCCTTGACTCCAGAGCCCGAGGCCACTGAGAGCCTTCCAGGGCAGCCTCCTCCTTGACCACGGAAGCCCAGCAGAGGCGCTTATGAGGAAGGCCTGGGCAGACAAGGGCAAGTGGAAAACTGGGAAACAAGACAACTCATTTCTCAAAGCTGTGTTTTCAAAGGCCTCCCCAGTGGTGTAGTGGTTAAAATCTGCTTTTCAATGTAGGAGACGCGGGTTCAACCCCTGGTAGGGGAACCAAGATCTCACACGCCTGGGGGCCTCGAAGCCTGGAGACGCTGGAGTGTTGCCACGGAGACCCAATGCAGTCATAAATAAACGAATATTTTAAAAAACAACTGCAAAAACTGTGTTTTCAAAAGCCTAGCATGGGCTTCAGCCCACTCGATAGTGTTTCCCAAGGAAATCTAATCTAATAACATCAGGGACCGTTTCCGTATCTGGCTTAAGAATTGAGGCCCCGGAAAACAGCCTTGCAAAAGCATTCCCTTGTGAGATTCTCCACTATTCATGGGCCCACCTTTCCACAGGTGGGCACCTTGAGGCCTAGACAAGTTAGGGGATGGCCCACAGCCCAGGGGCTGGGTCAACTGCGCCATTTAAGCCCAGGGCTTCCAAACACCACTGCGTTTCTCTTCCTTGCCGCTGCCCACCTTACAGTAAGGCAGCACGCAGCTCAGATTCGGATCTGCCTCTCACAGCTGCCAGGAAACTCCGAATAAACGTCACAGAAATGATCCACACCCAGGTAGCTGCTGTGAAGAGTAGAGGTAAAGGGATGTTTCTAAAAGTTTTCCAGGAAAACACAAGCATGGAGTCCAGCATTTCACCTGAATGTCAGTCGCTCCGTCCTGTCCCACTGTGCAACCCCATGGACGGTAGCCTGCCAGGGCCCTCTGTCCATGGGATTCTCCAGGCAAGAATACTGGAGTGGGGTGCCATTCCGTTCTCCAGGGTGTCTTCCTCACCCAGGGATCAAACCCCTGTCTCCTGCATTGCAGGCAGAATTTTTACCATTTGAGCTACCAGGGAGGCCCTATTCAACATTATATGCAGAAAAAAGGGGAGTAATGTGTTTTAAACCCTCAGAAAAATGCATTCAATCTAGAAGTTGGCCTTCTGATAAACTGGCTCAAATGTGAGGCAAAAGAGATTTTCAGACATCCTAGGACTCAGAATCTCTACCTTTCATTCACTTTGGCATAGCAAGTGAGTGACATCTATGCTCTATACAGATGAAGGGGTAAACCAAGAAAATGAACTAAGATACTGGAAAGTGGATGTAACCCAGGAAGAGGGTGAAGAGAAGTCTCCAGAAAAAAGAGCAGCAGCAGACTCACCCGGAGCAGGAGGCAGATGGCTCAGGGAGGAGACCCTGAAGGAAAGGGGCTCCTTAGAGTATCGGAGGTGCTGGGCCACTCGTCTGGGGCTTTCCAGGTGGCTCAGTGGTAGAGAACCCTCTGCCAGTGCAGGAGACCCGGGTTCGACCCCTGGGTTGGGAAGATCCCCCAGAGAAGGGCCTGACAGCCCACTCCTGTATTCTTGCCTGGAAAACCCCACGGCAAGAGGAGCCCGGCAGGCTACAGTCCCTGGAGCCCCAAAGAGGCTACTGAGCAACTAAGCAACAACAACAGGTCACTAGGGTCAGATAAAAGCCAGACAGATGGCAGAGCTGATGGAGTGTCTGGAGCAAAATAAGTCAGATTCACATAGTCATAATAATATACTTTAATTTAAAATAGTGATCCATCATAACAGAGAATTGATACCATCAACGATGGAGAAATCAACAGCAAACCATATAAGCATATTATATAATAATGGGAAGGTGGTTGCCAGAAGCAACAGCTAGGAGAGTTCAAAGTGGTTCTTCCAGGTGTGAGCGCTAGAGTGGGGCAGCGGGCCGGGGAGGCCGCCAGGAGGGGGGGCCGCAGGGATTCATCTCCAGCCTTCGGGCGCTGCGGAGCCTGGTACGCCTTCCTCTTCAGCCAGTTCTGCCCCTTTGGGTTCAGAGGTTTCAGTTCAGAACTATTTGAAAGTTCTGTAACTTGGAAGTGGTATTCTGTCACTTAGAAGTAAAGAAAAAGAAAAAAAAACAAAACTTAGTCAAGCATGAAAAAACTCAAGAACATAACAGAAAAGCCCTAAAGCCCAAATGAGTAAGGTTAGTTTCTTGGATCCAACAGAATCTTCTGTCTTTTTTCAAATGAGGTGCCCACCCCTTATTTCTTAAGAGCAGAGCTGACCCCCAAAACGTGCTGCTGCTGGGCTCCTGCAGGCCGGGAAGCCGCGGCCCTGCTCTCAGGAGCCTCTCTGGGTATATGACCCCACGCTGTTCCGGAAGGACTCGGGAGGAAGTCAAGTTACAGGAAGGGGCTTACATCTCTAAAAGCCTTTGGAATTCTCATTCAAACGATTTTATTCCCAGAGCATGAGTGAATTTATATTTTAGAAGGTAAGGACAGAAGAACAGCTGCTATTTATTGAGGGCTTCTTTTGTGCCAGACCCTGTGCTAAAAACTGCGTGTGCTGGCTCGCTTAATCCCTTCGCGGCCGTTCGGAAAACGAGAAAGCTTAGGCTCAGAGGAGTTAAGTGACTTTCTCAAGCCAGAGAGCAAGGAAGTTGTAAGGATGAGACGTGAACCAAGCCAATGTAGCTCTGTTTTTAAACTTTCTATTTATCTTTTAAAAATATTTATTTGGTATGCCGGGTCTTAGTTGTATGGGGCACGTGGGGTCTACTTCTCTGACCAGGGATTGAACCTGAGTCCCCGCCATCAGGGGCGCAGTCTCAGCCCTTGGACCACTAGAGAAGTCCAGCTAATGTAGCTCTAAAGCCCGTGTGTTCGGTCATCAGACCACGTGGCAGAGAGAAGCACTTGTCGCAGATACACGGGTCTGCACATGCGCACGTGACGGACGTGGTGATGCGGCCGGAAGACCTGCGGTTGATAGGAGACTGAAAGCTCAGAGTATGCTAGCTGAGTTGCACCGGGAGGAGCACCGGACTCGGGAGACACTGGAGCCTCAACACTGCACAGCCTGGCTGGGGATCTCGGGGACCCCCGCCCGACTCTCCTCCTCCTCCACCGCACGGGAGCGTGGATCCCACCAACTCCAAGGTCC
Source organism: Capra hircus (assembly GCF_001704415.2). Lineage (NCBI taxonomy): Eukaryota > Metazoa > Chordata > Mammalia > Artiodactyla > Bovidae > Capra > Capra hircus. The sequence continues at coordinate 61,506,532 of NC_030831.1, forward strand.
TAACCTCCCACTATTCTAAAAGTCATAGGCAAAGTCCACTTATAATCCCAAGGGTAAAGTAAATAAAATGTTTATAAGGCTGAAAAATTACAGGGCAGACATGACTTCACTTAAAAAAAAACTCTCAGTTGGAATTAGATGGCATCTTAAGGAGAAAACCCTCTATTAAGGAAAATGTGTAGTAATCAAAAGCTTGGAGAAGAGGCTGAGAAAATGCCTTTCTCTACGGAAAGCCTGGTCCTGGAAGCTGCTGTGAGGAGGACAAGGCAGAGAGCCACGTGCAAAACACCTAAAGATTCAGGATCCCAAGGCGACTCCCAGAAATGGCGACTCCAGTCTCCGCCGGCTCCCTCCAAAACCACTCAACAGAAACACACAACCTGCGGGTGCCTGATGGTCTGCCAAGACTTCAAGATGAGTTTCCCAGAGCTCCACTCAACCCAGTGTCTCTTTATCTTTGTATTTTATATTTAAATATTTATGTGCATGCTAAGTTGCTTCAGTCGTAACCGACTCTGTGTGACCGTATGGACGGTAGCCCTCCAGGCTCCTCTGTCCATGGGATTTCCCAGGCAAGAATATTGGAGTGGGTTGCCATTCCTTGCGCCAGGGGATCTTCCTGACCCAGGAATCAAATGCGCCTCTCCTGCATTGGCAGGTGGGTTCTCTCCCACTGAGCCACCAGGGAAGCCTTTGGCATGGATAACGCACATTCAGGATTCCTACTTATAGGGGCCACAACAATCTAGGTGCAGAGGGTTCCGCTGGGCTTGATAGAGACCTTAGCCCATGCGTTGGGGTGCTTGGGGTATTTAGAAACAAAGCAATAATCAGAGGCTCACCCTGGGTGACTTAATGACTTGGGTCTTTTATTCAAATCACTTTAACAAACGATGGAGTCTTCCCACAAGCCTTGGGCACTCTGCCAAGCATGGTGAGCAGTTGGGAGATGCTTTCGCTCTGGTTGCTCAGAGGATTAGCTGGAAAGGCCTTTCCATGACCCCTCTTCCCTACACGTCTTCCTGTTGTCCAGTCGCTCGGTTGCGTCTGACTCTGCGACCCCACGGCCTGCCGCACACCAGGCCTCCCTGTCCTTCACTTGTTGCACCTGCCTTAACTAGTAAGCTTTGCATGTGTTCAGGTTGAGGGTAACAGCTGCGATCACTGCTCGCATCTCAAACTGGGCTGTGGACCTCTGAGTGTCTGAGGATGTGATGGGGGCCCGTAAGTGCCCTATGATAGATATTTTATTAATTTCATACTTTCATTGTGTTGCTAACTTTAAAAAATTTCTGTCATACAAAGTGAAGTAAGAGAAAAACAAATATTGTATATTAATGCATTTATATGGAATCTAGAAAAATGGTACTGATGAACCTATCTGTAGGGCAGGCATAGAGACACAAATGTAGAGAAAAGACTTGTGGTCACGGTGGGGGAAGGAGAGGAGAGGACAAACTGAGAGAGTAGCACTGCGGTGCACACACTCCCACGTGCAAAGCAGATACTCGTGGGAAGCTGCTACGGCAAACGGAGCTCAGCTCGGTGCCCTGTGACGGCCGCGAGGGGGCATGGAGGGGTGGGGGCGTGTGTGCACTTGTGTGATGGCCGCGAGGGGGCATGGAGGGGTGGGGGCGTGTGTGCACTTGTGTGATGGCCGCGAGGGGGCATGGAGGGGTGGGGGCGTGTGTGCACTTGTGTGATGGCCGCGAGGGGGCATGGAGGGGTGGGGGCGTGTGTGCACTTGTGTGATGGCCGCGAGGGGGCATGGAGGGGTGGGGGCGTGTGTGCACTTGTGTGACGGCCGCGAGGGGGCATGGAGGGGTGGGGGCGTGTGTGCACTTGTGTGATGGCCGCGAGGGGGCATGGAGGGGTGGGGGCGTGTGTGCACTTGTGTGATGGCCGCGAGGGGGCATGGAGGGGTGGGGGCGTGTGTGCACTTGTGTGATGGCCGCGAGGGGGCATGGAGGGGTGGGGGCGTGTGTGCACTTGTGTGATGGCCGCGAGGGGGCATGGAGGGGTGGGGGCGTGTGTGCACTTGTGTGATGGCCTCGAGGGGGCATGGAGGGGTGGGGGCGTGTGTGCACTTGTGTGATGGCCGCGAGGGGGCATGGAGGGGTGGGGGCGTGTGTGCACTTGTGTGATGGCCGCGAGGGGGCATGGAGGGGTGGGGGCGTGTGTGCACTTGTGTGACGGCCGCGAGGGGGCATGGAGGGGTGGGGGCGTGTGTGCACTTGTGTGATGGCCTCGAGGGGGCATGGAGGGGTGGGGGCGTGTGTGCACTTGTGTGACGGCCTCGAGGGGGCATGGAGGGGTGGGGGGATATATGTACACTTACAGCTGATTCACACTGTTAAACAGCAGAAACCAACACAACGTTACATGGCAATTACACTCCAGTTAAAATTTTTTTTTTTAAATTAATGGAAGTAATCCCAGGGTCATTCGATGACCACTTTAAAAATAAATCCTGCTCCCAGAGTAAGGTGTCTGCATTCGTGTTTAAAATCTGTCACCCGCGTGTGAATGCGTGCATGCTCAGTTGCTCAGCTGTGTCGGACTCTGCAGTCCCACGGACTGTAGCCCACCAGGCTCTCTGTTCAAGGACTCCCCAGGCACGAGTCCTACAGTGGGCTGTCATGCCCTCCTCCAGGGGATCTTCCCTGCCCAGGGGTCAAAGGCTCCTCCCTAGGTCTCCTGCAACGGCAGGCGGGTTCTTTGCCCCTGGCGTCACCTGGGAAGGCCCCTCCAGCCCCCAGGAGTATACTTACGTCAGGGAAAGCAACAGTGGCAAAGCTGGCTCCCCTGGCAATCGGGGCTATACGCCCACAGCAGTTAGCTTCAGTTATGCTAAATGAAATCCTAATTGTCAGTTTTCTCATTATTTTAAAGGGAAATTTTTTTTTTTGCTCCTCCGGGTCTTCGTTACCACACTCAGAACCCTCCATCCTCGCTGAAGCACGTGGCTCTTCAGTGGCAGCATGCTGGAGCCAGCTCCCTGACCAGGGATGGAACCCAGGGCCCTGCACGGGGAGGGGCGTCTTCCCCACTGGGTCTCCTGGGAGGTTCCACTCACTTATTTTTGACTTCTAAATTTGTCCTTATGAATCAGTGTATAAGGGCTATGAGTATAAAGGATTAAAAGTGGAGTAAGTAATATCCAACCCACTCCAGTATTCTTGCCTGGAGAATTCCATGGACAGAGGAGCCTGGAAGGCTGTAGTCCTTGGGGTTGCAAAGAGTCAGACACGCCGAGTGACTTCACTTTCACTTTTCAAGTAACATCACTATGAAAATTATTTAAGCGAATACAGAGATCCACACGATATCTTCCCTTTCTGTGTGTGTGCTAAGTCGCTCAGTCGTGTCCAAATCTTCGAAACCCCATGGACTGTAGCCCCCCAGGCGCCTCTGTCCACGGAATTCTCCAGGCAAGAACACTGGAGTGGGTTGCCATTTCCTCCTCCAGAGGATCTTCCCGACCCAGGGATTGAACCCACGCCTCCTATGTCTGCTGCGTTGACAGGCGGGCTCTTCACCACTCAGTTCAGTTCAGTTCAGTCGCTTAGTCATGTCCAACTCTTTGCGACCCCATGAATCGCAGCACACCAGGCCTCCCTGTCCCTCACCACTAGCGCCACCTTAAAAAGGCCCAAGCACTGCTCAAGCTTACAAGCACGCAGGCAGCAGGAAAGGGGGCAGCTAGTCCCACACCGCCCCGGAGAGGCAGGTTGCTTGTTAACAGAAGCTCAGAGAAACGAAGCAGAACCGTCCTATTTTGTGTCGAGAAGCCTGCATCTCCTGGAGCAGTGGATTTCAGAATGGTCTCCTGGAGCTCATAGAATAGTTAAAGCTAGATACTGCTCACACAGTTTTGGTTGATACGTAAATTTTTCATCATAAGCTAGAATAGTCACAAAAGATGTACTTTCCAGGGTGCTTGTTAATATTGGCGTTTGAGAAACAAACTGACCCAGAATGAAAACCTCCATCATTCATTTAAAAAAGGATGTGAACCCCACTTTTACTGAATGCTTGGGACATCTGTGTCATTCTTTTTTCTTCTCAAATCTACATTTCCATTCTACTTCTCCCACAATTTTATTCTGATGTAAAGTCTGTGCTTCAAGGTGGGAACTGATTGCTCAATTATACTTCTCTGCCACAGATGTATGTATATAAATTGAAATTTTTAACTGTTTAAATTTCCAGTGACTGTGAAGCATTAAGCGTTCATTTTCATATGGATAAAATGGAGTTATTGCTATAATTATTATTAGTTCACAATTGATCACAGCAATATAAATATATTACAAGTGTTGATTTGATATATAATCGTTACATATCAAAAGTCATTAGAAACGCTTCTCTTAAAGGTGGGTTCATCCACAGACGAGCATTTCTGACTGCTGCAGTGAGGCGGGTGCAGCTTCACTCCTCTCTTCACCACTCTCCTCTAAGTTTCTGCTTACACGTATGTAAGCTCTGCAGCTCTCTGTTCCCATAAACAGAGAGAGGGCACGTTGTTACGCCAATGGCACTCAGTCCTTTGAACTTCTTCCAAGAAATATTTCAAAAATCATATTCTGTTCCATCTTCAAAAATTATTCTATTAATCTATCAGCTGATAACTCAGTTAGGTCCTCTTTCAATTTTATTAAAAGCAAAAAAAAAAAAAAAGAACCCCACAAGAAACCCATTTGATTTAAAAAAAGATTTGTTATCCAGTCATTGGAGTTATTTAGTTTCTCAATGTTGGGAAAATATAACCAAAAAGGATGGATATATTAAAACGTAGTAAATTACAACTGACTATACTTATTATTAATATCTATCACATAGGTATTTTATCTCACCCAAAAGATATAGCAAAATCTAAATATTGTTAGTTAATCTCAGTACGCCTTTACTAATAGGATATTTTTGATAAATGCAATTACCTTATCAAGGGCTTTAAATCTATTTTATTCAAGACGCTGGAGCAATCATTTAGTTCATTTAATTTATGGAAACTGGCTGTCATGTAAACGAATTAACAGTCAGTCCTCTGTCGCCCCATCAGTCAGCCAAGTTAGACTGCGGTTTCCTGTTAGAAAAGGTGTGCTTTCCTTTCTCAGTTCAGGAGACTGTGTTACACTGTGTCTCCCGGGTGGCATCCCACGTCCCAGGGAGCAGCCCGCTCCCTGCTTGTTGCCGCTCCCTCCAGAGGCAGGTGTCCGGTCAGCAGTCACGTGTGCGAGACGTGCACACGGGCGCTGTGCTCAGTCGGGCCCAACTCTCTGCAACCCTACGCACTGTGGCCCACGAGGCTCCTCTGTCCGTGGCAAGAATACTGAAGAGGATTGCCACTTGATCCTCCCAATCCAGGGGTCAAACCCACCTCTGCCGTGGCAGGTGGGCTCTCTATCCCTGAGCCAGCAGGGAAGCCCGCTCGCACTGTACTGTAGTGTATTAAGGGTGCAATAGCATTGTGTTTAGAAACAAGTGCATACTTTAAAAGTATACTTTATAAAAAGTACATACCTTTAAAAAATGTTTTATTGCTCAAAAATGCTCACCGTCCCCTAAGCCTACTACTACTACTACTAAGTCGCTCAGTCGTGTCCGACTCTGTGCGACCCCACAGACGGCAGCCCAGCAGGCTCCCCCGTCCCTGGGATTCTCCAGGCAAGAACACTGGAGTGGGCTGCCGTTTCCTTCTCCCCCCTAAGCCTAAGTCATAGTAATAACATCAAAAATCGCTAACATCAGATCACTGTAGCAAAGACAATGATAATGGAAAAGTTTGAAATATTGTAAGAATTACCAAAACGTGGCAGTCACGAAGTGAACAAAGGCTGCTGGGAAAACGGCATGGATAGACCTGATCCATGCCGGGCTGTACAAACCCTCAGTCTGTGAAAACCGGAGTATCTGCAAAGCGAAGAGAACAAAGTGTGTCTGTACTGCAGATTTTAGTTCAGCCTGAAGAAGAAGCTCCAAGTAATTGTTGGTCAAGGTTCTAATCCAAACTGTGGAGAAAGGCTCTTTGCTGGATTCACCCATCAGTGGTTATGTGAGGAGACAAGAAAAGCCATCAGTCAAGACAAGGAACCAATGAGGTAACCCTGGAAGACAGCTCCACCGCCTCCAGCAGCCTGCAAAACGGAACAAGGAGGCCCGGGACCCAGGAAATACACTCTCCTGGAGCAGAGGTCAGAGCACTTCTCCCAGGACTTCGCTTGAGGTGTGTTTCGGGGAGCGTAAAGACGCAAAGGATCGCTACAGGGGCCCTTGAGCCCGACAGCGGAGGGGGATCAGGGCGTCCTGAGCTGGCTTGGAGGGCGAGGGTGTGCGGCTCTGTAGGAGGCAAAAGGGAAGAGCGTGCTTGCCGAGCGGCTGCGTCTCAGCGCTTCTAAAGCAGGTGGAAATCACAGCCCCAGTCCCTTCACCATGGGAGCATCTGGGGTATAAGTACTTCTCTGCATATTAAGAGGACTATTTATAGTTTTGAACGAAAGGCAATTATGTAAAGCACTACTGTATCATTAGGTATCTGAACAATACCAGGCGTGTAGGAACTGTTGCAAAGATCTCGGAGCAGTTCAGACGCTGGCCGATCTGCCTCCTCCGGGTTGGAAGGCATGGACCCGTCTCCCCGCTGCAGCAACACCTCGGGACACCCGCTCCCACGTGCACCGACGCCCCGGATGACGTCACCAGGCGTGTCCGCTCCGCTGGGGTCCCGTTGGCGCCGGTTCTCCTGGCGTGGGGGAGCCGCCGGGAAGTGCGAGCTGCAGTCCCTCCCGGGAGGACTTGGATAGTCCTCCTGCGTGTATGGTGGCTACTCAGGCCTCTCACCTGCTCTGTGGGGCTGACGGAGGCAGCCAGCTGCGGAGCTGCAGGGGCGGGGGTGAGGACGAGAGCCGGTCCCGCCGGCCAGGTGAGCACAGCTCCTGAAAGGGGGCCGAAAGGACAGGGCTTTCCGGTCCTACTGGGCAGAGGGATGACTGTCAGTAACTTTGCAAATCAGAGCTTGACTTACACATGGAAGTGTCATGAGTTTCTGGACCTTTTGCTGGGCGTCGCTGGTGGCTCAGTGTAAGGAACCTGCCTACCAGTGGAGGAGATGTGGGTTCAGTCTCTGGGTCGGGAAGATGCCCTGGAGAAGGAAATGGCAGCCCACTTCAGCATTCTTGCCTGGGAAATTCCATGCACGGAGGCGCCTGGCAGGCTACAGTCCGTGGAGGCACCGAGAGTTAGACGCGGCTTTGAGGCTCAGCACACTTAGGCACATGTGACTTTCTGGACTTTTTGCCACTTCTTAAACATCTCCATGGGAGCCGGCAATGGCAGCCCACTCCAGCACTCTTGCCTGGAACATCCCATGGACGGAGGAGCCTGGTGGGCGGCAGTTCACGGGGTCGCTAAGAGTCGGACACGACTGAGCGACTTCCCTTTCACTTTTCACTTTTGTGCATTGGAGAAGGAAGTGGCACCCCACTGCAGCATTCTTGCCTGGAGAATCCCAGGGACAGCAGAGCCTGGTGGGCTGCTGCCTATGGGGTCGCAGAGAGTCGGACACGACTGAGCGACTTCCCTTTCACTTTTCACTTTCGTGCATTGGAGAAGGAAGTGGCACCCCACTCCAGTGTTCTTGCCTGGAGAATCCCAGGGACGGGGGAGCCTGGTGGGCTGCTGCCTATGGGGTCGCAGAGAGTTGGACACGACTGAAGCGACTCAGCAGCAGCAGCAGCAGCAAACATCTCCATTGCAACCAAGCCCTGTTTTCTAAAACAACTCCGGACAACTTGCAGCTCCAATGAACCTTCCCCTCATCGTGGTTTAAGGAAGTGTTCCCCAACCCTTGAAAACGAGGATGTGAACCCTGACCTCACGGGGACTGTGAGCGTGCAGTCCCGAGCAATCTCTTCTTGCCTCTTTGTCTGTGAATCACATAATGAAAACCTGGTGGGAGGAAGAAATTCAATTCAAAAGTAGAGCAGTAGGGCCATGAGAAGAGGCCCTTACAGAGGGGAAGGGTGGTCCAAACCCTGTTGGCTTAATAAAGAGGAAAATGTGGGTGTGAAAGGAGGGTTACAGAGCAATTAGGAGGCTGGCCATCAGGAGGGCAATTCTAGCAGTGACTAGTGTTGGGGAGGAGGGACGCCCCTGCTGCCGCTGGAGACGAGGAGCCAGGAATCGAGAAGGAAGCTGGGAGGTTGCTTATAACGCAGCCCATCCAAGCATGTGATTTAATTTCATCTTGAACCACCCAAATCCTCTCTTGAATATTAGGTTCCCCTGACTGGCATTGTGCGTGGAATTCTTGTCTTCATCCATGAAAGAGGAACCCCATCACAAAGGCCCAAAGTAATTACATTTTAAATAAACTTAAGCCACCAATTCTTAAAGGGCTCTTTTTAATTTCGAGGCACAACTTTCTACTTAACTGTCATCCCTCCACATTTTACTTCTTGGTTTTAGCCGTTGAGGATTAAGCGACCATTTGGTTGTTAATGTTTCGGCAAATGGGAAATATTTGAAACACTTAAAAGAGGTCCACGTCCTGAGTTAAACCAAAATGCAACTGAAATATCTTGGAGAAAGCAGTGTTTGATATTCACAGTGTCATATACGGGCTTCCCAGGGGGCACAGTGTAAAGGGCCCACCTGCCAGCGCAGGAATATGCGGGAGATGTGGGTTCGATCCCTGGATCAGGAAGATTCCCCTGGAGGAGGAAATGGCGACCCGCTCCATATTCTTACCTGGAGAATCCCACGGCCAGGGGAGCCTGGTGGGCTATAGGCCACTGGGTCACAGAGAGTCGGGCACGCTTGAGCGCCTGACCACGGGCCGCTCACAGCGTCAGAGGAGCCCGAGTGTGAGCACCAAGGCTGGCCTTTCCTCAGACCGACAAGCAGAGCCGGGGTGATTGAAGGTAGCAGACCCTGCTGGACCCAAGGTCAAGACCAAGGTCGTGGTCCCTCCTGTGGTGTCCCCTCCTCTTTACTGAGAACAGATAACCCCTCCTCACAGCAGAAGCACAAAGCCCAACTTTCCACCTTCCAAACCCAGAGCCTGAACTTTCCCCTTTTGGACACGTAGACAGAGAAAGACAGGAGCAGAGAGACACGGGAGCGCTTCCTTCCTATGACCTCGTGAACACACCTCCCGATGAGAAGACAATTCCCCAGGACTCCACTTAACGGTAAACTATTGCTTTAGCATATTAGCTTGTACCCTAGAGGCCTAAAGGAATTGTGGAAAACTGCCTGATTTACAAAGTGATTTACGCACAGGGGTGTAATCTGTCTCAGTAAATCTGAAGTGTCTACAAAATAAGGCACTCCTAAGGTAACACGAACAAGGCGATTTCAGTCCTGTAATTATTTGCCACCACTGGGTTCAGCTTCCCTCCGACTGGATGCGGGAGACAAGGAACACGGCCTGTCGCGCTCACTCGGTCGCGTGAAGACTGCTTTCCTCCCGTGGAGGGAAGACGGGACGGCAGCAAGGAATGGCCCCCTTCCCTCCCCTCTCGCCCCCTCTTGGAGATCAGCCCTGGGATGATCTGAGACTGGGGCGCTCTCGACACTGCCGGGGGCTTTTCACGAAGGGCGCGGGGCTCTCGGGCCCACAGTCGGCAGGACGAAGCATGTCTCTCTTTCACCAGCTCAGCTCGCCCTTTCATATTTACCTGCCTGTCCTTTGGTTCCGCAATCGGATTCGTAACCGAAGAGTGAAGCGCAGGTTCAAAGACTCGGACAGTTCCTCCCCTGGAAGTCAGACACAGCCGCTGCAACTAGATTTTAAAGAAGGCCTGTCTTTTGTGACTTCATGGAGGAGTCCGAGTTCACAAAACTCTTTTAAACCTTAATATTTATTGAGGGCATTTCCCCAGAGAGCATCTGCTCAGGTTGCTGCTGCCAGGAGCTGGAAATATAGTTCACTTAAAAGCAGTCTTATTTACACAACTTGAGAATATTTATGTCACGACCACTGATTGAATGTTCAGCCCATCTTCTTATCAGCAGTGCACCTCCCCCGAATGAGAGAGCGTGATAAGCACTGCAGGGGCTGAAACACCCGTCTAGTATGACAGAATGAGTCTGCATTTAGGGGGAAGCGGCTACGAGTCTGGAAAAAGCTGCCCCAACAGAAAACGCCTCCTCTGTCTACCTGATCATAATAAAGTTCTGATCAAATTCAAAATCCTAAGACACACACTCGAACTTATTCAGACAAATTACTTCTCTTCCTGAAAACCATTTTGTAAGTTTGCAATTTCAGCAGAGAAAGGATTCTAACCATTTCCTACTAGTTAAAAAAAAAAAATCTCTTTCCCCTTTCCCACTCCCAAATTCTCCCTAATGAAGATCTCAAAGTAGGAGACCCCAGCCTGGAGAGAGAGCAGTAATTAGACAGAGACGCATGAACATGTCCGGATGTGAGAGTTGAACCATAAAGAAGGCTGAGTGCCAAAGAATTTATGCTTTCAAACTGTGGTGCTGGAGAAGACTCTCAAGAGTCCCTTGGACAGCAAAGAGATCCAACCAGTCCATCCTAAAGGAGATCAGTCCTGAATATTCATTGAAGGACTGATGCTGAAGCTGAAGATCCAATACTTTGGCCACCTGCCTCATTGGAAAAGACCCTGATGCTGGGAAAGATTGAGGGCAGGAGGAGAAGGGGGTGACAGCGGATGAGATGATTGGATGGCATCACCCACTCAATGGACATGAGTCTGAGCAAACTCCATGAGATGGTGAAGGACAGGGAAGCCTGGCGTGCTGCAGTCCATGGGGTCACAGAGAGTTGGACACGACTGAGCGACTGGACAACAGCAACAATCCCGGAACAAAAACAGCTCTGGGAGGGCTCAGAAGGCCCCTTGGGGGAGAAACCCGAGGATAAGTGCGCAGAGTAATGAGGAGCACAGCTTCCCTTTTGCCCACGCTGCCCATCCTTGAGCCCATACCTGCTCTGTGCACGAAGGAATCTGCCCCCTGAGAGCGCCCCTTCACAGGAAAGAGCGAGAGGGCAGTGAGCAGCCTCCCAGCTTTGGGGCGAGCAGCCTCCCAGCTTTGGGGCCTGCACCCCAATCTGCTTTGCTTGCACCCCCCTCATGCATCCTCAGTCCCTGCAGTCGTGTCCGACTCTTTGCGACCCCAGGGACTGCAGCCTGCTGGACTCCTCTGTCCATGGGATTCTCCAGGCAAGGACACTGCAGCGGGTTGCCAGGCCCTCCTCCAGGGGATCTTCCCGACCCAGGGATCACACCCGGATCTCATGTCCCCTGCATTGACAGGCAGTTTCTTTACCACTAGCGCCACCTAGGAAACCCTAAAGTAGTTATAAGTAAAATAATTTGGTAATGGATATGTAAAAAGATGACATGGTGACATCAAACACATAAAATGTGTGTGTAGGGGGCAGTCAGTGGGCAGAGTTTGCATGTGCAATGGAAGTTCAGTTATTACCATCTTAAAATAGACTTCTGTCTCTAAGACACTTCAAGGGAGCCTCAGGGTAACCACGAAACGAACCCTTGGGTAGGCACACACAAGATGAAGAGAAAGGAATCAAAGTTCACCGCTGTGGAAAGGCATCAGTTCAAAGAGGAAGATGACAGCAGAGGAAGGAAGGGGCAGAAGCTGCAGAAGAGTGCGAGAGCAGTCGCGAAATCGGCAGTCAGGGCGGCGGCTCTCGCCAGCCCCACACTGGGATTGAGAGGGGTGTGTGGCGTGGCGTCTGTCGCCCCCAGGCTCCCCTCGGGGCCTTGCACGTTTCGCTGTGACCTGGGTCATCGGGTGGATGGCTTCACAGGGACAGAGGACTGCCACCGGCCTCTCAGGAATGGCGTGAGGACGTCCCTGGCGGCCCAGTGGTTAAGATTCTGTGCGTCCCATCCTTGGCCTGGCAACCAAGATCCTGCGATTCCTGACCCGCTCGCCTTGCGGTTGGGCCAGAAAAATAAAGTGAAATAAAGATATGTTTAAATGTTTTAGATAGCCAGCGGGAATTTGCTGTCTGACGCAGGGAACTCAGACCCGCTGCTCTGTGACAACCTAAGAGGGGTGGGACGGGAAGGGAGGTGTGAGGGAGACTCAAGGGGGAGGGGATGGATGCCTGAATACCTATGGCTGATTCATGCTGATGGACGGCAGAAACCAATATGATACTGTAAAGCAATTATCCTCCAATTAAAAAATAATTTTTTAAAATTAAGAAAAAAAATGCTGTGAAACACAAAATTGGTGTTTTTTGTTTGTTTTTTTTTAGCTCTAGCAGTTAGGAAAGACCTGAGGGGCACAGAAAAGCCTTTTCCAGCCCCAGAAATCACACCTTGCACCAGAGTCACGCTAGGATGATGGAGGGCTTGCTGCAAATCCATCTTGAGGCCCCGTGCAGAGCCGAGAGATTTGCCGTGGGCTGGGGATCCCAAGATGGCTAGCGCCCAGTGCAAGCCCCCAGCCTGCTCTGTCTCTGGGGCATACAGAGACAGACAAGCAGACCTCGTTCCTCAGTCAGCAGCAGTGATGTCGAGGCGGCTTCCAGTATGTGAGCACGCCCTCAGCCCTGGGTCTGCTGGTTGGGCTTGACTGTCAGGGGTGCGGGGCTCCCATCAGGTGAGAGAGGTGAGACCGTCCCCAGGGAGGGTGAAGGCGGCGTTTACCACTGCGTGGCCTCCCGGCCTTAGCGACCCGCCACGGTTTGGATTTGGGCTTGAAAACTCACAGCTTGTGAAGGGTGGGTTTTCCTGTTTTCGCAAGGTGCTGTTTCATCTGGTTTGGTTTTGGTCTTGATAGGAGAAGTTCCAGATTCTGCAAAAGGTACCTAGCATTAGTTCACAGGCTTGTTTAACGTCCCCTTCACAGGAGTGCAGAAGGCTTGTTGTTTACAGTGGAATTTTAAAAATCACAAGAGCTGATGCTAAGACTGTTATGAAAAAACACACTGCGTTTTCATTGCACATGGGGCGATTCGAAAATATAGATCCATTCACTGTGTGGCTCGTTCACTTTATTTCTAAAAACTTACTTTCTGGCGTAACAAAATAAGGTCGCCCATCATTGGTACCACGCTCTGGCCCCAAATGTTTTACCTGAACCTAATCATTAAGGAAAAATTAGGCAGTCCTAGGAAGCAGAAGATTCTATAAGACAGTTGGTATGAACTTAAAATCCAAGTAAATCCAAGTAGTATAAAACAGGCAAGACCACACAGAAAGGCAGGGGGCTATTCTGTTACAATGTTTTGAGACTAAAAGAAAAAACCAAAAACACGTTATGAACTGCACCTATATGGTACAACTTTTTAAGGTACGAAGGACGTTGGGAAGATGCTTGTGGAATTTGAATATAGACTGTACACTATTTATCATGTATGTTGTTAGTCAGGTCCAGCACTTTGTGACGCCATGCACTGTAGCACACGAGGCTTCCCTGTCCTTCTTATAGTATTATGTACATTATTATTATTTATTATTATTTATCTTAATTTAAAACAGATAATAAGGCAGATTTTCTTCAGTGTGATAATAGGGTTGTGGTGGAGTTGCAGGACACTTGCTGAAGTATTTATGGGTAAATGTCATGTTGCCTGGAACGTCCTTTCAAATGGCTCAGCTGAAGCGCACGTATATACAAGAAGAATACATTGCCCAGAGAAGAGGCAGAATGGGAGCCGCTTTCCTGGGGGCGATGGAGTGTATTCTAAGGGGCTCGCCCGGGCGGGGTTCTCACCTTTGTTCCTGGTGACAGATTGAGATAATAAAAGGCTTGGTGGTTTGATTCATACTTGGGAATGAATTCAATGTTGTGACTCTGAAGAACCAGCTAAGCAACTTTAGGTGCCAGAAGTGAACGCACCGTCCTTGGAAATGAGAATTTGTGCTGCGGCTTTATGGGCAAACACGCCGCCGGGACTCGTTCTTGTTTCTGAGTCTGAACTGGGGATGGTCCTGCTCCAGAGGTCGTGGGTGCTGTGACCGTGGTCTCACTGCTGGGAGACCGTTTCCGTCTGAAGCGTATGAAGCACGTTCTTACTGTTTGGGGGCCAGGTTGGAGCGGGGAAACAGACCATTTTCAGGATGGCTGTGCATTTCCCTCCTGTCCCAGCCGAGCTTTGGACCCTGAGCCCAGACTCCCCCGCCTCCCCCTCTGCCCGGGCCCGTGGGAGCTGTGATCGCCGGGCGGGGAAAGGGCCGCGTCCACCCCTGGGGGCCGGGAACCAGCCCCACCCGGGCACTGGATCTGAGCGCCCGGTGTGAGGCAGTGCCCTCCGCCTGCTTTGCCCGGGGCCTGAGTCAGGGCTCTGCCAGGCTCACCACCAGACCTGAGACTGCAGAGAAGGCACTGGGTTTTAGAAGGTCACCTTGCAAACACCAACAGAAGCATTCCAGTTTTTACCAGGGGTGCTCAACAGCTCTTCAATGGTATACGTAAGCCCTGACCTGAAGGAGAGAAGCGCAGGATTTGTCAGGAACAGCTTAGTTGAGTCAATAATTCCTAAATTGTTACTAATAATTTGGTTGAAAATGAGTAACTTTGTAGCACCGTTGATTTCCTTCCTTCCTTCCCTCCCTCTCTCTTTTTTCTTTTTCTTCCTTCCTGTCTACAAATACTGGCAACCTGTATGCACCAAGGGACAGTTTTAAAACCTTTTCTTTCCTCAAGCACTGTGGTCTATCTTTGCAGAGTTTCTCAGCTGTTCTCCTCCCAGCGCCCCCCCCCCCACCCCGCCTGTGACTGATTTTCACCCAGTTTTTCTGACTTTGTGTTGGTTTGTTAGTGCCAAGTTGGAAGCAGCCACATTGTCCAATAATAGGGATCTAGTTGGAAACAAGCCAAACGGTTAACAACAGTGTGTTGCTTAAATAAATTATAAAAGTATCTTACATTATATCCTCAAACTTTAAAATTGATAACATTCATTTCTGCCTGTTTCTAAACTTTCATGAACACATTGACAGATGAGCAAAGCAAGTTAAAAGTAAATCAGAAAAAAGTTAAACTAACACAATTCCAGGTAATTTTTTTCTGCTGTATCATCTATGATGTAAGATCATTGTATTTTTCTAAAATCAGCTGACGTTAACTACATTAAAAGAGGTATTTTTACATATATAGTCAAGCGAAAAGAAGGTAACGGTGGCAGCAGTATTTCTAGCCACCTGGTGACAACCGTGATTATTTGGCGCCTTCCCAACCAGGTGGTGTCCTGCTCACTGACCTAAGTTTCCCCTCCCCCACCCCACCCCGCCTGGCGTCTGTGAAGCTCCACAGTGACGCTCACGCAGCTGAGCCCTCAATCCTCATCCCGTGAGACAGGCCCCGCAGACGTGTCCACTCGCCCCACGCCGCCCTGGACACACCACAGGTATTTGTGAGTGGTCTGCGGATAATGCCACCACCCCAAGATAGTCCCACCCTAATTCTGAAAACTGTAACTGTTACCTTTGCGTGCTTAGTCACTTGGTCATCCGACTGTGACCCTATGGACCATAGCCTGCCAGACTCCGCCGTCCCTGGGGTTCTCCAGGCAAGAACACTGGAGCGGGTTGCCATTTCTTTCTCCAGGGGATTTTCCCGACCCAGGGATCAAACCCGGTCTCCTGCATTGGTAGGCAGGTTCTTTAATATCTGAGCACCAGGGAAGCCTTGGCAGGTGTGATTAAGGATCTGAAGACAGCAGTTATCCAGGATTAGCCAGGGAGCCTTGAGCGTGATGACATGTATCCTTGTAAGAGGCGGGTAGAGGGAAGTTCAGTGCACTCACGGAGGGGAAAGCGACGTGAACTCAGAGCAGAGACTGCAAGGCGCTGGCCTTTCGGGCTGGAGTGATGACCTCAGGCCAAGGGAGGCGGGCATCACCGGAAGCTGGACGTGACAAGGAGCAGGCTCGTCCCCAAGTCCTCTGCAGCGGGCACTGCTGACATCTGGGTTTCCGCCCCGAGATACAGATTTTGGACTCCGGTCTTCAGAGAAGACACCTTTCTGTTGTTCCCAGTTGATAGGGACTTGTTAGCACAGTCACAGTGATCAATAAGTATTTTTAGACTACATGAAAGAGACATGTTTGTTTTTGCAAAAACGGGTTCACGCTGCGCCCTAATCACGTTGTGACTGTTTCCGCTTTCTGCCCAGTCTTGGGAAGCAGAAGGCGGGTTCCATCTTTGCTCAGCACTTAGCCGTGAGCCAGCTGGCTGCAGCCTCTGAACAGGTACGGAGAGCCGCGCGCCCGCTGCTCCCTTGTTTCACGCATCTGTTGCAGCGCGCTCACTGCATCATGCAGGGGCTCGGGGGACGAGGAAAACGCACCTCAAATAAGCCAGCAGCCCCACCGCAGCCACCAGCACTGTAGCATTGCCCTTCAGTGGGCTCATCTGAATTTCTTCTCTTCTCCCTCGGACAGAGGAGCTGTGGTCAGAGCACGCAGGTGGAGCGTCCTGGCCACGAAGAACTCTGGACATAAGTGCAGAATAAGGGTCCAGCTGAACTGACAGATCTGGGTGTCTTTTGCCCAGAAATGTGAGTTCATGTCCTAAAGACAGCAAAGGAGACCACAAGATAAAAGGCAGAAATCTGGGGAAGCAGATTAGACTCAGAAGTAAGCAGAAATTATGTTAGCACTGCAAGGGGAGTGAGCTTTCTTCTTAGGTTTTCAAACTCACTCAGAGATGGTTTTATGAGAACATGTGGCTTCTGTAGGGTGGACGTCACTGATGCGCTGGCCTGATTTTCGAGGAGAGAAGGGCAATGAGAAATGCACGTGAGACAGAGGAGCCGGAGAGGAGAACTTACACGGGGGCCTGGAGGCAGGGAGTCAGCGTGTACACAGCAGTGAGGGGTCAGCACGGCCCGGATGTGTGGTCAGCAGTGTGTGAGCAAAATGAGTCAGACGTCAGAGCAAGACCGAGGAGGAGGAGTCAGATGTTAGAACAAGACCGAGGAGGAGGACTCCACTGTAGTCAGACGTCAGAGCAAGACCAAGGAGGACTCCACTGGAGTCGGACCTCAGAGCAAGACCACGGAGGAGGACTCCTCTGGAGTCAGATGCCAGAGTGAGACTGAGGAGGACTCCGCCAGAGCCGGACCGTGGAGGAGGACTCCACTGGAGTCAGATGCCAGAGTGAGACCGAGGGGGACTCTGCCCGAGCTGGACGCCGGAGCGAGACTGAGGAGAGGGTCTCCACTGTCATGAGTCTCCATTCGGGACCCGTTGAAAAATCTCCAAACTCCAACAACCAGGACCCTGGTTCTGCAAACATCGAGGCTGAGTATTGACGTAATGAGGGTTTCTTCACAGTTGTTAAAGATTGAGCTTTTGTTCAAATGATCTCATTCATCTAAACTGCGGGCTGACAGGCGTTTCTTAGTAAACTGTCACAGCTCTGTTGCTCTTCCTCCTGAGCTGATACACGGTTTTCAGCTTTGAGAGAGAGCAGTGCCCTTTGTGTAGAGTGTTTCCCTTTCAAGTGTCCATGAGGATTTCCCCTGCGGTCCCGTGGG
Organism: Capra hircus; assembly: GCF_001704415.2. Classification (NCBI taxonomy): domain Eukaryota; kingdom Metazoa; phylum Chordata; class Mammalia; order Artiodactyla; family Bovidae; genus Capra; species Capra hircus. The sequence continues at coordinate 61,524,028 of NC_030831.1, forward strand.
TAAGACTCATGGCTTTACTGTAGGGGGCACAGGTTCGATCCCTGGTCAGGGAACTAAGATCCAGCAAGCCCAAAAAATAAATTAATAAAAAAAAAACAAAACACCTCAGCGTCTCTTCCTGAAAGTGGGCAGTCTAAGGTCCCCAGGGGGAAGGGCAGAGGGTAGGCCCACGTTTCCTGTTCTCTCAGCTGTTTGAGTTTAGGGGCTGCTCGGAGCGTGGACCTTGGCCGTGGGCTTCTGCTTTCCTTTGGGCACACCTGTGGGCACTTCCCCGGCTGAGCCGTGTCTGGCAGGCAGCGCCGAGGCCGCTGGTGCCCTGTGGTGAGCTTAGCGGCTCTGACATGCCCGGTCACAGCTCACTGCTCCTCTCGCTCTCTGTTGCTCAGGGAACCAGTATCCTGAATATGAGACTCAGGGTATTTTAGTTAAGTTCAAAAATGTATCGTCTAGCAGCCACTCGGGCCATTGCTTTGCTCACCTCTCACTCCTGTGAGTCACGCTGACCCCCCAGGAGTCGCCTCTAGCTCTAAATCATCTGAGACCTGCGGCTCAGACGCCGGGAAGGGCTGGGCGGATGCCCGGGAGTCACGTGCGCCAGCCGGCTCTCCCCAGAGCCCCCAGGGGCCTCCGCCTTGACCTTCCGAGGGCCTTGCCTTTATTGCGCGATGACAGTTTAGTGCCCCCAGGCACGCTTGGGCAGAATAACTAGGCGGGCACACGGGTAATGCTGTAACGTGAAAGGCTCGCCGGAGCTGAGGGTTACTGGAGAAAGCAAGCACCCGAAGGAGCCGGCGTGGAAAAGCCACCCTTGGCGCTGACGTCGGCTTCGCCCTCTCCCTCCTGCTCGCGGGAAGCGAGTCCCTTCTCTCCTTCATCTTCTTCTTTGGCTGTTTTTGGCTGTGCTGGGCATTGGTGCTGGGCAGGCTTTCCTCTGGTTGTGGTGAGCGGGGGCTACTCTCCAGCCGGGGGCACATCTTCCTGAGAGGTGACGTCTCCTGTTGTGGAGTGTGGGCTGTAGGCACACAGGCTTCAGGAGTTGTGTTTCCCGGGCTCAGCTGCTCCCCAGCACGTGGGGTCTTTCTGGGTCAGGGATCGAACCCGTGTCTCCTGCATTGGCAGGCGGATTCTTTACCCCTGAACAGCCAGGGAAGCCCCATCTCTCCATCACCACATCTTCTGTCTCCCCTGAACCACCCCATGTGGATCAGGGATTGTGTTAGTCACTCAGTCGTGTCCACCTCTCTGCGACCCCATGGACTGTAGTCCGCCGAGCTCCTCCGTTCATGGGATTCTCCAGGCAAGAATACTGATGTAATTGCTAACTTGTGTCCGACTCTCTGCGACCCCATGGACTGCAGCCTGCCAGGCCCCTCTGTCCGTGGGGATTCTCCAGGCGAGAATACTGATGTAATTGCTAACTTGTGTCCGACTCTCTGCGACCCCATGGACTGCAGCCTGCCAGGCCCCTCTGTCCGTGGGGATTCTCCAGGCGAGAAACTGGAGTGGGCTGCCATTTCCTCCTCCACAACCTGCTCGGTCCTCCACACTGGGGACACCGAGCAGCTCTTAGTCCCATGGGAGAGAGACAAGTAAAGAAATCGCAAAGCACAGATTAGGCCAGAAGCTTCAGGACCAGGGAGCTTGCTCGTTGTATCCGCTGTGCCTGGTATTTATTGAAAAAAAGTAACGAGCAATTTTTGAGAGTCATAACTGAACACACCTTCAAAGAGCGATGAAGAGCCTCAGAAGTCAGGGGCCGACTGACTCAGCAGAGGGAAGGGAGGGGCACAGCTGGACCAAGTGCCAGACGGTCTGCAAGGAGGTGGCGCTGAGCCTGCGGCCTTTTCTTTACACTTATCTGTTGATCTGGCTGCACCGGGTCTTAGCTGCAGCACGAGGGACCTTCGGTGTTCGCTGTGACACGTGGGGTTTCTAATTGTAGCCTGTGAACTCTTGGTTTCGGCATCTGGTCTCTAGTTCCCTGACCAGGGATCAGACCTGGGCCCCCTCCACTGGGGGCACAGAGCCTCAGCCACGGGACGACCAGGGGCCCTGAACCTGCAGTCTCACCAGGAGCGCTGTGTGTGGTAGAGCCCTTCCTGGACACCCCAGCCCCCAGGGACTCTTCTGAACCGGGCGCTTAGAAATACTTCAGCACTTCGTGCACCTCACGGCACTGTTCTCGTATGAATACGTCCTGCCTGCTGCTCAGACGCTCAGTCGTGTCTGACTCTTTGCGACCCCAAGGACTGACCCAGGCTCCTCTGTCCATGGGATTCTCCAGGCAAGAATCCTGGAGTGTGCTGCCATGCCCTCCCCCAGGGGATCTTCCCGAGCCTGGGATCGAACCCGCATCTCTTACGTCTCCCGCGTAGGCAGGTGGGTTCTTTACCACTAGCGCCACCCATGTGTCCCTAATTAGACTGCAGTCTCTGAGTAACTACTACTTATTTCCCACATGTAGAGACCGGATGTTCATAAATACAGCCACTTTTTAATAGGATGTATTCTACTTTGGGAGTGCTTTACTGTACATTTTATTTACTCATAAAACAAAAGGAATGCTTTGCTTTAAATATCTGTTTCTCAGGGACCTATGACGGTTAATTTATAAACCTTTAATTACTTCTTAGAGTCTGGAACTAGGTCAGAAAGAAATTTTAAAGTGCCAAGTGTAACTGTCCGTTGTGGTCCAATTCAGAAATACAAATAAAGTATCTTTGGGTAAATCAGAAGAAAACGTAATGTGATTTACCCAAAACTTTGATTTCAGAACTACATCAGCCCCATTAAAAAAAAAAAAAAAGGCGACTTTAGATAGGTTCAAATATGAATGCACAGATTGTCAGCTTTAGCGAGTGATATATCACAGAGGTCTGGGAGCCTATAAACGATGCGATTCACTTCGCATAGCTGGCATAGAAATGAAGTTTGAAAATGTGACTCTTGGAGAGTTTTGTTCTGAACACTTGTGAATGCTCACATTTTTAAACTGGTCCAAAGTATTTTCTTTTGACTTGATTCTGAAATGCAGTTAATAAAAGACATGCAATTTCAATCCATGATGTTCAAAACCCAACTTAAAGGACTTTTAAAGTTAGAGCTCATCAGATTTTGAATCTTAAATCTTAAACAATTGTCATTTTTCTGTTTATGAGAAAGAGATTTTTTTCTTTCTTTCCTCATTCAGCTCAGCTTAAGTAAAAGTCCACCGCAGCGTAAACCCAACAGTGGCATCCTGTGGCTTGGCCTGTGAATGACAAGTGTGTATCACAAGCGTGGTCTCGGGAGACTTGCGTTTGCAGCTATACAGAAGTGTAGAGTCATTGCAAAAAGCATGACAATGCCACGAGGGAAAAACAACCTTTAGTTTTTAAGACCTAAAATCATTATAAGTGAACCTCTGCTTCGTGAGGCTGAAGTGCATGTATAATTTAAAACTGAATTGAAAATAAAACTACAGAAGCTTACTTATTTTTTTAAAGCATATTTTGGGGGGGAATCCAGCATGGGGTTTCCCCTCTGTAAGTTTTATACCAAGAACATTCCATTATTTTTCTCACGATGTTATTGCAACATCTTACAACATATAGATCAAACAGTGAGGTTGTCTTTCTCACATTAGAGAAAGGAAAGAGGGGAGCATTAAAAAACGGTCATTTCTATGTGAGTGGGGAAACGGAGCAGAAGAATCCTTCAGTTCAGCTCAGTTCAGTCGCTCAGTCGTGTCCGACTCTTTGCAACCCCATGAATCGCAGCACGCCAGGCCTCCCTGTCCATCACCATCTCCCGGAGTTCCCTCAGACTCACGGCCATCGAGTCCGTGATGCCATCCAGCCATCTCATCCTCTGTCATCCCCTTCTCCTCCTGCCCCTAATCCCTCCCAGCACCAGAGTCTTTTCCAATGAGTCAACTCTTCGCATGAGGTGGCCAAAGTACTGGAGTTTCAGCTTCAGCAACATTCCTTCCAAAGAAATCCCAGGGCTGATCTCCTTCAGAATGGACTGGTTGGATCTCCTTGCAGTCCAAGGGACTCTCAAGAGTCTTCTCCAACACGACAGTTCAAAAGCATCAATTCTTCGGTGCTCAGCCTTCTTCACAGTTCAACTCTCACATCCATACATGACCACAGGAAAAACCATAGCCTTGACTAGACGGACCTTAGTCAGCAAAATAATGTCTCTGCTTTTGAATATGCTGTCTAGGTTGGTCATAACTTTTCTTCCAAGGAGTAAGCGTCTTTTAATTTCATGGCTGCAGTCACCATCTGCAGTAATTTTGGAGCCCCCCAAAATGAAGTCTGCCCCTGTTTCCCCATCTATTTCCCATGAAGAACCATTAACAGCTACCAACACTTTGTCTGTTTTTCCCCTCAGAAATACAGTGTGACTAAGCCTTTTGGGCTCTCTGCTACCCGCAGCCGGTCCTGAAGGACGCCACTTTCACAGTTTACTGTGCAAGCTTCCAGCTTCTCATGGTGTTCCCCGAATTTCTAATATTTTCAAGTGATATATTGTTGCTTTATTTTTTCAAATGTTTTATAGATAGAATTATGATGCTAACATTCTATAAACGTTTGCGTGCAAGATGCATTTGAATTCTCAGAAATGCTCTCTTTAAGTGAAAAAATTATAGAATATGAATACCATAATTTTAAGCAGTTTAAATAATCTAAATAAGTAATTTAAGTAATCTTTTAAATAAGAAAAAATATATGCAATAATGGTACTTGTATTTCCACTTTTGAAAATTACCTGTTCTCATTTTTTCTTCCACTTTCCTGTTGGAGTGCTTTCATTTCTTAATTTATTTGCTTAGGTTCTTTCTCCATTAAATATAAGTTATCTGATAAAATAAATATATATTTACCAAGTCCTTTGTTATCGATCCTGCAAATATCTCCCCTAAGCCTGTTTTCTTTTTTTAACTCTAACTTTGATTATGGTATATTTTGTTATAAAAATATTTCTGTTTTGAGAGGGTTGTATGTCAATTGTTTCTACTTACGACTTCTAATCTACATTTATTAATGAGGTTACCCTAGTTGTTGGTTTTTCTCCTCTTGAACTGTCCTGGCTTCATTCTGCTGTCAAACCGGTACTAGCTTTCCAACCAAGCGACCTGCTCGTCTTCCCTCTTGTCTGTGCGAACGTGGGTGCGTGCTAAGTCACTTCAGCCGTGCCGCACTCTGTGTGACCCTGTCGACCGTGGCCCACCAGGTTCCCCTGTCCATGGGATTCTCCAGGCAAGAATACTGGAGTGGGTTGCCACGCCCTCCTCCAGGGGATCTTCCCGACCCAGGGATCGAACCCGGGTCTCTTACGTCTCCTGCCCTGGCAGGTGGCTCTTCACCACTAGCGCCCCCTGTGAGAACTCATAAGGCTGACCCTTCCACTGAAGATCCGGTAAAACCCAGCAGCAAAATCATCTGAGACTCGCGTTGTAGGGGGGAGGTGTTCGGAAGGTGAGATATTCGTCAGATCGGCTTTTTTTTTAATGCTAAAATTGCTGTATTCAGCTTTCTATTTGTTTTCCAGTGTTGGAGAGTTATATTTTTCTAGAAACTTAGCAATGTTATCTATATTTATAAATCTGCTGACATGAAATTGTGGAGCAGATTTCCTAGTGCCTCCCTCATTTCTTGTGCGTCTGGGACTCCTCACGGTTTCCATGCCCAAAGTACTCCGTTTATTCTGATGGCTGAGTACTATTCTATTGCATCCACAGTCTGTTTATTCAGTTGTCAGCTGATGGCTGTTCGGGTTGCTTTCGTTTTGGGCTATTAGGAGTGATGCTGCTGTGAACGTGAGTGTACCGGTTTCTGTAGATATGTGTTTTCATTTTGGAGGTCATACACCAAGGGGTGTGACTTCTATCTAGACACAAAAAAGGGAGGTAAAAATTCCATCTGCTTCTCTGCAACTGTTCCTAAGAGTGAGGTTGGTTGAACACCTACCCGTCCTACCACTTGCCTTTGACCAGCATCCTCATTGGTTGATTCTTTGCTCGAGAACATGATCCAAACTTCCAGTCTTGAGAAGGGTAAAGCCTTGGTGATTTTGCCACATGGAGTTGCTGTAGTCCGTTGGTGACCTTGACCATAGGGCGGGAAGTGCAAACAGACGCCCTCAGGGGTCAGCCCCAGCCTCGGTGAACACTGTTCCTTCCCAGGGTGGGGGCTCTCTTACTTCCCTCGATGGTCAGTGGCAATCCCCCAGCAACCCCTGTAACCTCCGCCTTTTGCTCATGCTCTTTGTGGCGTCAGGAAGAGAAACACCAGCTCTCAGTTTAGTTCCAGTGCAGGGGAGCCAGTGATGGGCCTACTGGTGGTGGGGACTGTTGGAGAGAGCCGTGGGGATTGTGACCTGGGTGTGCTCCGGTGCTGAAAATAAACTAGACTTGCAGAGTACAGCTACAGTTCTTTGTAGCATCAAACGATCTTCTAACAATTCCACTCCTAGAATATGCTGAAGAGAACTGAAGGCAAGTGTTCCAATAGATACATGGGTATACACGTGTTTCCAGCAACACTAGTCGCAATAGGCAGAAGGCGGGAACAGCTCAAATGTCCTCCATGGGCGAATGGATAATCAAATGTGGTGCGTATGGATCGTGGAACTTATTCAGCCGTGAAAAGGAATGAAGTATCGATACCTGTTACGAGGTGAATGAACCTCAAAATATTGTAAGTGAAAGAAGCCAGACGCCGGGGGTCACTCACTGTATGATTCCACTGATGAACAGGTCGGCCTGCAGACACAGAAAGCTGACTGGTGGCTGCCAGGGCCTGGGGTGAGGGGGCTATGGAGCAACTGCTTCACGGGACAGATTCATTTTCTAAGGGGCCTCCCTGTGGCTCAGCTGGTGAAGAATCTGCCTGTAATGAGGGAGACCTGGATTGGACCCCTGGTTTGGGAAGATCCGCTGGAGAAAGGATGGGCTCCCCGCTCCAGTATCCCTGGGCTTCCCTGTGGCTCAGCTGGTGAAGAATCTGCCTGTAATGAGGGAGACCTGGGTTTGATCCCTGGGTTGGGAAGATCCCCTGGAGGAGGGAAAGGCTCCCCACTCCAGTCTTCTGGCCTGGAGAATTCCACGGACTGTATAGTCCACGGGTTCGTGAAGTGTCGAACACGAATGAGCGACTTTCACTCACTCATTTTTTAAGGCAGTGAAAATATTTTGCAAGTAAAGGTGACGATTATACAACACGGAGACTGTATTAAATGCTGAGTTGTTCAGTTTAAAATGGTTATTTTCATGTCATATGAATTTCACCTCAATCAAAATGAACAAATAAAACCCTCTATGGGGACGCCCCTGGCGGTGCGGCGGTCAGGGCTCCCTCTTCCAGTGTGGACGGTGCGAGTTTGATCCCTGGTGGGGCAGCTAAGATCCCGCACGTCTTGTGGCCAAAAAAGCAAAATGTAAAGCAGAAACAATGTTGTTTCAATACCATTGAATTCAATAAAGACTTTAAAAAATGGTGCACATCAAAAGATCTTAGAAAAAAGGAAAACACCTCTATGTTTTCACATTCTTTGCACATTCAAGCAACAGATTGTCCCTAATTTCCTCCCATAGATGTTCATCTCTCTGCCACCCCTCTTTTAAGGATATTTTTTGATTAATTGCAGGCAAGAAGTTGTTAATAATTTTAGGATAAATGTTTAGATAGATACAAAGATATCTGAAAACAAATGAGACAGATCGAGTTAGCATTCCTCTTTGGTTATATGTTATAGAAATTCCTTTGAGAGTACTGTGTTTTTAGTGAGAAATTAACACATAAACAAAATCATTTTTCCTTGTAAGCTTGGAGCCCTAAGAGACATCTTTAACTGGGTGGAATTGCTTCAAGTAATGAGGGATTTAAAGCAAAATAACAACTTAACGTTGGCTGGTTGCACTTGGTCCGTTTGGCGAGAATAAGCCCTGCGGGCGGGAGCAGGCCCCAGGGGAGCACAGGTGCCCTTCCCATTCTGAGACCTCCCCAAGGACCGTAAGGCAGACCAATTAGGCAGAGACCGACCCAGACGTGTCTCGATTTGTCAGAAGCCTCGCGTTGCTTCCCCACATGGTTGGGGTCTGATAAAAACCCATATGTAGTTCGGCCCAGGACATTCGTCTCAGTATTTGCATCTCAAGGGGAATTTTAAGGGACATTTAATCCTCATGTTTCTGGTTCATTTTCCCTTAACTCATCAAAATGAGGTTATGAAAGATTGCTTTGATCTCTAACAGGACTTGTTCACGAGAAGCACGAGGCCATTCCTTTCAAAACAGAAAACTCTGGTCTGCCAAGAGTCCGGGAGTTAACAGCATGACGTTAGAGCTCCGTTCGAAGCCCCCTGACCTTTGAGATCCGACTGGGTCCTAAACTCGGCTCGGGGAGGCCTGCTGCCCTCCAGCCCAATAAAGCCCATTCATTAACTGTCAGGCCAGCTGTGTAACAAGCGAGCTTCCAGGGGCTGTGCCGTTTTCTTGGTTCCAGGCCAGAAACAATAGGTATGCGACTTACACCATTAGTGAGACATTTCACAGAGAAGCTGGGATTTGCATCATGAAGGGCTGCCTTCCAAATAAAAATGTGCCTTGCAGGACATGTTTTATTTTTTTTTTAATGATGAAAATATAAATAAATCTGTTCACAGCAGCCTTCTTAGGTTCTCCGGAGACCAGAACACACGTGGGAGTGAATCCCTATAAGATGACCCACACAGTCCCCTGTCGGGTTGCTGTAATACTTGTAGAGTTCAAAGCCCAAGGTGTGAGGATAGGAAACAAGTATATTATGAAACCACAACCAGAATTCCTGTTCCGATAAGCTTGAACGATCCTCTGTTGAGATAACATTGTAAAAGGCAATAGACTTGAGACCTGAGGGGCTGTAGTCAAAGTCCTTTAATTGCTCAGGAATAGAAACCAAGTCTGCTGGATAGAACAGTGAGAGGAATTTGCTGGGAAGACAGGTAAGAGTCTCACGGTACTAAAGAATGACCCGGACCCAGCGATTAGGAAGAGCAGGAACGGCTGGGCATCTCAGAGGCTAGTGTTTCCCATTTTCAGATTGAACTGAGAATTAAAAGCGGAAACATCAGAGAGGATTCGGCCTGGGACACGATCCTGTGAATTAGGGCAAGGACAAGCTAAGTAATCTCAACTACCACCCCCCACCCCCCACAATGAGGCAGTGTTGTTTAAACAGGCTTCCCAGTTGGCGCTAGTGGTAAAGAACCTGCCTGCGAATGCAGGTTGCTGCTGCTGCTGCTGCTGAGTCGCTTCAGTCGTGTCCGACTCTGTGCGACCCCTTAGATGGCAGCCCACCAGGCTCCCCCGTCCCTGGGATTCTCCAGGCAAGAACACTGGAGTGGGCATAAGAGACATGGATTTGATCCTTGGGTTGGAAGATCCCCTGAAGGAGGGCATGGCAGCCCACTCCAGTATTATTGCCTGGAGGATCCCATGGACAGAGGAGCCTGGCGGGCTGCAAGAGTCCATCCATAGGGTCGCACAGAGTCAGACACAACCAAAGCGACTTAGCGTTTGTCTTATGCAATTAAATAACCAGAAAAAAACTTAGAATCTGAGCAGAAAGTCACGCCTGACACTTGGGCATTCAGCATCTGTTTAAACACTTCCCGTGATGGGACACTGCTTGTAAGGACAGCCTCCTCCACTGTTACGTACGTGTACACGCTCAGTTGCGTCTGACTCTTTGCAACCCCGTGCACTCTAGACCATGGGATTCTCCAGGCGACAATACTGGAGTGGGTTGCCGTGCCTCCTCCAGGGGATCGTCCCGACCTAGGGATCGAATCCAAGGCCCCTGTGTCTCCTGAGCGGTCTTATATTGAGTGAAATTTTACGTCCACCCTTTGGTTCACGATCTAGACTTTGAGCACTTGACCAAGTTTTATACAATATACATAAGATAATTATTTATATGTAGAAGACAAATCAATACCTCAGCCTCTTGTTCTCACTAAGCATATTTAATAGATTCAAATAGTTTTCATGTAATGGAATTTTTCACACTGTCCAAACTCTTCCGCACGTAATTCAGTCTCAGGTGGCCTTCTCTGAATGTAGCATCTAGGCTGGAATGTGCACTCCAGACAAGGTCTGGACAGCAAGCTTCTGTTCCTGGGGCTTTGGGCTGTATTTCTCTTATGGTGTTGACTCAGGTTGTGCTTGTGGTCCGGGCATGACCGGTTGCTGAGTCAGCTCTCCCCTGGAACGCTCTCGTGCAGTTAACGTAAATGCCGCCCAGGAAGGAGCACCGAGGAGTCACTGCTCAGGTGATTTTTACTTTTGACCCTGCCTTCTGTTTCATTAACTATCTTTCCACCAATTACTGATAAGCACGGATTCTACCCCTTACACAAGTCACTGATTGAAAAAGCAAAAGTTGAGCTGACCAGGGTCAAGCTCACCGCCTGCTGGTCTGAATTAGAGATGTTCCCAGCGGCTGATGCTGAGCAGTGGCCCCTGTGTGCAGCTATGCAACCAACGGCGGGCTTTGCAGAGTGCATCTCATGGAAGAACTGTTTCTCTCAATATTAATAGGCTTCCTTGTAAAAAAAGAAAAGTTCTCAGAGTCTTTATTATTGTGCCAAGTGAATTGTTAAGAATGTGGAATATCTTTTTATGTGTGGAGAGTGTTATCTGGTGGAACCCATAAAACACTTGGGAGACGCTGACCGAATCCTATCAGCATGAGGACATCGTTTCAGGTTGATCCCCCTGGGATTTAAAGGAGCGCCTTAATCAGGCGCCCTGCTAGCCGTGGACGAGGCCTGCCTCCGTCTCGTCTCTGCTCTGCTGGGGTACTAGCTCTGTCAGAGAGAGAGTTAAGAGACTTTCCTGGTGGCCCCGTGGTGAGACTCCATGTTTCCAATGCAGGGGCCTCGAGTTCAAACCCTGGCTGGGGAACTGGGGCCCCACAAAAAAAACCACTGGGCCTAAGAGAGTGCCCCACAGGGCACGTTGGCTGGGGCACCGGGGACACGGGTCCTCTCTGCTGCCTGCTCCATGGGCTCGGGTCTCTCTTGGTTCTCCTAAGCTAGGGATGGGTGCACAGACTCCTGCTGTCCCTAGAATACCCTGCAGGCCTGGATTCTGTCTGGCCGTTAGCCGTGCTGACATTCTTCCTCTTCCAATAATTTCTTTCTTGGTCACCTTTGGTCCTTCTTCCCATCTGTCACCTTTAATACATTTCTACATTTTATTCTTTTACAAGTTCTGTATGCTCATCAGCACCTGCATTTGCTCTGGGACATTTCTACTAAGTTCAACAGTAGTATTTTAGAGTTGCATTTACTTGTACAGTGGATGTATCCCTGAAAAAAAAAAGAATTTCAGAAATTGAGTTTTGTTTTAACACTCACAAAGAGTCTGAAATTTATAGATTCTTCCAGTGGACCTTTTTTTTGTAAAGCTGAAGACTGCTTTGGTAAGTCAAATAGCCTCTAATTTGTCAATTGTGTAAGTCTGTAAATTTAGTTTCCTTAAGTCACGGTTAATCTATATCAGTAAATGCTGCATTTTAAGTTTATCAAGTAGCAAAGTATCTGGTCAGTTGACCAGAATTAATTGATGTGATTTCATGACTGTGTTCAGCTTTGCAGAATGATTTAAGGTTTACACTTAGTAAATTAAATGAGATCATTTTGTAGCTGCTCACAGCACAGCCTGCCTCTGTGTGGTGCGCGCAACGGAATAACGGAGCTACACGAGCCCAGATGGTGCCGTCTTTTGTTGCCCTTCATGTCACTTATTCATTCACCAAACATTATGGAGTGCTTAGAATATTCTGGAAACTTGAAATACAAACACCCTTGGTTTAATTCACATCAGACAGTTAGTTAGAGTTATCCCAGGCACCCAGTCTTAAATCTCTGCAAATATGTTAATTACTAATTAGATGGGGTTGACACGATCCAAGGAGACAAGCAGGCATTCTGGAGTCAAGCTGGGAAAAAGCACCAGTGGGAACGTCACAGAGGCTGGGACACAGCCAGGGGCTCTTTGGACATGGACAGACCAAGAATCCATGCTGAGTCAATGGGCCAGAAACAGGCACACATAGGTTCGCTTCTGCTCCTGTCTCCATAGACCGGCGATTGTGGCGGGGGATAGAGGCGTGGGGTGAAATGATAAGAAGATGAGATAATATTCTATGAGAACCTGCTTCCTGTGTACCAGACAGTATTCTAAACCCTTTGCACATACTGATCAAATCCTTACAACACCCCCATGAGGTCGACTCTGTTATCGCTTCATTTTAGAAAGGAGATGGCAGAGGGCAGAGAGAGGCAGAGCACTTTGCCCAAGGCTGCACAGCGTGTGACGGGCCAGGCTGGGGTCCGTCCGAGCAGACGCACCCTGGAGCCCACATTTGGTAGTCACGGGGAGCAGCTGGTGGGCGTTTCTTGGCTCTGCGATGCCGCCCACGGGAAGATACCACTGTTGGTGCCACAGACCACCAACCCCGGGCCTCAGGCTCGCTCACGCAGACAGATGCTCCTGATTTACCCAGTAACAACTTAATCAGGTGATTTACACACATCCTCTCCTGTTGGAACGAGTATATAGCAACCTAGTTCTGGTGGGCTGCAAAAGAGACATTTTTAAAAACCCCAGTGGCTTATGGAGAAATCATATTTTACCCTGGGCCAGGGGTGATGGAACACCTCAGGTAAGAGGCACCTCAGAGGCTCCCAGTTCGGAATCCCCCACCCTCACATTCTGCACTGGGCTCTCTCACATCCCCATAAATCCAGGTGGCCTGGGTGTCTGGGTAATGGATTAGAGATGGGTATTGATGGATGAGGCCCGATGAGACAAGACCTGTGACAAGTGATTCATTAGCCTAGGCAACCCTTCATAGCTAAAAATATCAACCCTTTATAGCTAAAAATGCTGGAGGTTATCTTTCTGAAACACAGATCTAACTGTGTGTCTCCCCTGCTGAAAACTCGTAATGGCTCTCCTTAACCTCGGGGTAAATTCTCAAGGTGATGCTCAAGGTCCTCTGAGAGCTGACCCTGTCCCCCGGCTCCCTGAGCAGACCCTTCCGGACGAACGGCTCTGTCTCTTCCGCAGGAGAGCCCAGCCTGCCGGACAGTCAGGTCCCTGAAGGTCAGAGAGCGGGGATCCTTGGACCCAGAAAGTGAGAAACAGGGTTCAAAGAGCCTAGAGGAGAAGAGGCGTCTCCAGCAGGGCCTCGGCCTCCAGGAGCAGGGTAGGTGGGGGTCACAGGAGGAGGAACCAGCCCCCCCACCCCCTGCAGGGTGGTCCCCAAACCCGGCTACTGGGAAGAAAGTCACTGCAGTCACTGCTTCTGGAGCAAAGTCTGCGGGACGAGCAGGATGAGCTGAAAGAGGGAGGGGCTTGAGAAAGGGGGAGGCCGCAGGGCTGCGGAAGGAGCGCCTGTGCCCCCCATGCCCTGCTGACGTTTCTCTGCTCCCCTGGGGTGCTGTAACATCACCAAGAGCCCGCTGAGGGCCAGGGGGTCAGACCCCCGCCGTGGGCCCACTCTGCATCCATGCCTTCCTCCTTCCCTTGCCTTTCAGTCACCATCCAACTCCCTCATCTTGTGCCCCAGGTACTGAGCTCAGGCCTGGGGAAAGAGAGGGGGACAGCACTGCCCCCAGGAATAGGAGTGGGTGGGGACCCTGGGCCCATTGCAGGGAGGCCCAGAGGGAGGCGTGGCCCGCCCACGTGGGAAGCCGGCAGGTCTGGGGTCCCGGGAGCACGGGACAGAGGCCGCTCTAGGCGGCGGGCGGGCAGCCTCCTCCTCCCCTGCACCCTGGCCCTCTTCCTCCCCGCCTCCCTCCCGTTCACCTTCTGCTGGTTTTTCCAGGCCAACCTCAGGTTGCGTCTTCGCCAGGAAGCATGTCCTCCTCCAGCACCCAGGGGTCTCTCCACGCCTGCCTGGATTCTGTAGAATAAGCTCCCCAGGGCATGGAGTCAAGTGCTTGAAGAAACTTGGCTTATTTTTTTTCCCTTTTCTTACTAGATGGGAAACTGCCTGCACAGAGCTAAGTTGTATCTGACTCGTTGCAACCCTGTGGCTGTGTGGGCTCCTCTGACCATGGGATTCTCCAGGCGAGCATACAGGAGAGGGTTGCCATGCCCTCCTCCAGGCGAGCTTCCCGACTCAGGGATCGAACCCGCGTCTCTTGCTCCTCCTGCATTGCCAGGCGGGTCCTTTACCACTAGCGCCGGCTGGGAAGCGCGGAAACTGCTTGAGCGTTAGGCTTACATCTCCCGATTTATGCTCAGCACATAGTCAGCGCCCGGTGCGCACGGAAGACGCCCCCGAGCTCCCGCCCCGCCTCCAGGATGCCCGTGGGAAGGGCACGCAGACGGAGCCTCCGTGGCTGGTCCAGGGAGCCTTGCTGGGGAGGCCCTTTGGAGGAGGGAAGCAGTTTGCAGACGGAGAGAGAGGTGAGGCTGTGGGCTTCTGCACGAGGCAGAGTTATAACTGCCTCTCCTCTGCGGAGCGGGAACTCTGGGGTTGAGGGTTTTGCCTCGTTGCTCTTCAGCTCCTCCTCGGGCGGCCCTGGGGTTGACGGAGAAGCCCGCAGCCGTGGCTCCAGGACAGATGACTCCGGTGGGAGCAGGTCGTGCTGAGTCAGGCTCCCCACGTCCCAGCCTGGAGCCCCAGTTTGTGCCGCGCTCGGTGCGGGGAGGGCGTTGGCTCTGGAGGGGCTTCCGCCCACGTCTGCGGCAGCAGTCTTGGCCTTGGCCGCTCCCGGTCCGCCCTGAGCTGCTGGCGGCCTGAAGCGAGGGCGCCCCGGCTGGGCACAGCGGGCTCTCGCTGCAGCTGGGCTCCTCGCCCACGTGTGCGCCTCCAAAACCCCTCACACACACCGCGGCTGTCGGGAAAGTTACCTACTTCCTTTCGGCTTCCCGGGTGGCACTAGTGGTAAAGAACCCGCCTGCTGGTGCAGGAGACGTAAGAGGCACAGGTTCAATCCCTGGAGGCGGGCGCGGCAGCCCAGCCCTGTGTTCCTGCCTGGAGAATCCCATGGACAGAGGAGCCTGGTGGGCTGCAGTCCACGGGGTCGCAGAGAGTCGGACGAGACTGAAGTGACTTAGCGCTCACACACCTGCTTCCTTTAAAAACTTACCTTCGACTGTCCCTAAGTAGCAGTGAGGGTGGCAACTGGCAGCCTCCATGACCGAGCAGGGAATCAGGTGTCACGGGCGCCCCGTCTCCGTGACCCCCGCGTAGGCTCAGACCCACCCCGACCTGTGCTGTCTCCCTCCCTCCGAGTATGGGGGATTGCCAGCGACCTTTTCTCTCTTTAAACGAAAGGCACATCAAAAGAACAGAAGTTACGGCCGTGTTTGGGAATCACGGGCAAACGCCTGGGCAAACAAGTACGCTTTCCACTCAGCGTTTATAACGAGCAGCTCTTTGTGGTTGTGAGTCAAGGCCACAGATGTTAAAGTCACAGGGAGGCGTGTTTCCAGGTGGGACAGGGGCCACGCTAAGAAAACGCTGTTCGCCCGCTGTCCTACCTCTGTCTGGGGCAATCGTCCAGTTCAGATCCCTTCACGCATGGCCAGACCTTTGATACGGGTCAAACCTGGCTGAAGAACATTGGTTTTGAAGTCGACAGAAGCACATCGCACTTTGCTACCACACGGCACAGGGCGGGACTCAGAACAGCGCGTGTCTGTGTGTCTGTCTGTGTGTGTGCCCGTGTGCAGGGAGGCAGACACTGTTGGCAGGCTCAGGGATTGTGTACCAGAGGGCCAATCAGGACAACATAAATCATAGTAAGTATTTCAAACAGAATTTAATACAGAAATTTGGCTATAGAAGTATTGGAAGGACCGAGAAAACAGCCACAACCAAAGAGAGGGTGGGGAGAGACTACAGCAAGGACGGAAGGCATGCGGTGAGAAATTTATGGGCGCAACACGGCGGCCAAGGGTCTGCAGAAACCTCCCCTGTGTAAAGACTTCCCAAACGTGTGGCTGCGGTTAGGGGAGAGCATTAAAGCCCTGAAACGGAGTGTGAGAAACAGAGCTGCCGCTCACCTGCAGGCGCTCACCATCCGCGCTGTTCTAGACCTGGAGCTTGGAGAGGCTGTGGCCCTGGTGCCAGTGGCGAGAGGCTAGGACCACGGCGAGCTGCAGCGTCAGCAGAGACGACCACACAAGAGGAGCCACCAGACAGAACACTGAGGAGACTTGCGTGTCTGCAGCGCGGCTCTGGGTGAAGCAGGGGAGGAGGCAGAGTCACGTGGGGCAATATGGAGGTCTCCCTGGAGGGAAAGCAGCCGAGCCACTCTGTCTCCCTGGCAGTGCCTGGTGGGGGCACAGAGCCTCTGGGGAGATGCCGAGGAAGCACAGTTTTGGACCCTAGGGCTCTCGTTCTTGGCAGAGATCCCTGTCCAAGCCTGACCCAGATGCAGCAGGGTACCTTGCCTGCACGTGACCACCTTGGAGGCGTCCCTGGTGACGCAGTGGTTAAGAATCCAGCTTGCAGTGCAGGGGCACAAGTCCAATCCCTGGTCCCCAAGAATCCCACGTGCCACAGGGTGACTGAGCCGCAACTCCCGAGCCCCAGCTCAAGAGCCTGGGGGCCACAGCTGCCGAGACCCTGCGCGCGTGTGCTGAGCCGCTTCAGTCGTGTCTGGTTATCTGCACCCCCACGCGCTGTGGCCCGCCAGGCGCCTCCATCCACGGGATTCTCCAGGCAAGAACACTGCAGTGAGCTGCCATTCCCCTCTCCTGCAGATCTTCCCAACCCAGGGATCGAACCCTTGACTGCTGCATTGCAGGTTGATTCTTCATCACTGAGCCACCTGTGAAGCCCAGAAGTCAAATAGCTGGGTATTATTTCTCTAATGTTCAGTTAATTTAGGATGCTTGGAATATTTGATCCAGTGTCAATGGTTTTAACTACCATTCTTAAAGAATCACTGGCAGAAATAATTTTATCCCAAAACAATTCAGTTTGTGTGGGATCCATAGTTATACCTACTTATTTTTGTCCTGAATCTTCCTGGTTGAGAGAACTCTTTAGTTATACTTGGCTGGGGAAAACTACCCAGAAGAAAATAGATTCTTTTCTTGGGAAAAGAAAGTTCTAGAAAACCAAAAACTTAGAGGCTTTTTTGTTTGCTTGCCTTTTTTTTTTTTTTAAGTATTTCTAAGCAAGGTTTTCACATTTCCACTATTATCAGCTTGGTTTTCTTGATAGAAAGAATATTAGGAGTTAAAAAAAGGGGGGCTGAGCAATTCAAAAGCAACTATGTTGTTCATATACCTCTACTTCCAATAGATGAAGAGTGGAAAAGTTGGTAAATAAGCCCCCAATTCCATGCAGATTCTTAACCAATTGTCTGGTTTTGAGCAGAGATACAGTGAGAAGTTCTTGTATTATCTTTGATGCCAGGGATTAATACTAAGAATTTACTCTGGGCATTTCAGTGGTGTCTTATGGAAGCTGAATTGGACCATCAAAAATAAATGTTTAGGGACTTCCCTGGTGGTCTTGTGGCTAAGACTCCACACTTGCAATGCAGGGGGCCCGGATTCAATCACTAGTCAGGGAACGTCACACCTCGGGTCACACCTGAGACATGGTGCCGCCAACTAAAATGATAATAATAACAGATTGAGAGAAACTAGTCACTCACAAAAGGGGTGGCTTAAAAAAACAAGTGTTTAACTGCATTTTCCCACAAGCGGCACTGAGATGCTTAAAACAAGTCATCTTTGGCAGGTGGTACGCAGTCAGAAGGATCTCTCTCCACCCCACAGTTGCAGTTAAGAAACCTCCAAGAGCATCGTAACTCCAACCTGAGTTTCCATATCCCACCTAGATTAAGAAATGGATCTCTTGAAAATGACCTGTGAGCACAGTTTTAAATTTAAATATTGTGTCACCCAGATCGAACACGCTTTCAGTCACAGTACCTGCTCAAATGAAGGACGTGCTGAATTGAAGACTCGGCTCTGCTGGCAGAGGCCTAATCAAGAATTGTCTGCCCTTTAGCCTAATCAAGAAATTTATGGGCAGACAAATCTGTTAGGGAGCCAGACACCTTCTCTAAATCGAAACATCTCAAGTCATTTAGCAGCTGATCTACTGTGTTCCTGAGCTTCCTCGAGGTCAATTAGAGGACCTTATGCATTGCGTTCAGTGTTATGACTTTAAAAAACGACTGGGTTTTTTTCTTCCATTCTTGGTCACCAGAACTAATAACACTGCTTGGAGATTGAGAGACACCTAATGAAGCCAGGGTTTCCCTGGTGGCTCAGACGGTGAAGGATCTGGTTCCAATGCGGGAGACCCAGATTCGATCCCTGGGTCAGGAAGATCCCCTGGAGGAGAAAATGGCAACCCACTCTAGTATTCTTGCCTGGAGAATCCTATGGACAGAGGAGCCTGGCGGATTATAGTCCATGGGATTGCAAAGAGTCAGAAACGACTGAGCAACCAACACACACCACAGTGAAACCAGGAGTGCTGAATTCCATGGCTGCCTGTTTTAGCTTTTACTAGGAAATTCTGCATGCCCAGCTTTGAAAGACAGAATGAGAAACTAGTCAAGGAATTGGGTATATTGATATCCAGCCTACCCAGATGGAGGAGACCTGGAAAGTTGTGAAGAACAACATCACAAGATATTCAGCGTCTGCCACCCAGCATGGAGCCTGCCACACGTTGTCACTCACGGATGTGATAACTTTCCTGGCGTGTGTCTCTGAAAACATTCAGTGAGAGTTGGCGACTTGGTTGGTATTTCAGACAAAGAAATGAGGGCATGGATTGAAAAGAGACAGGGCTTGAAGGCTTTATGAATGGCAGCTTTATGTCAAAATTCCAACAAAAATAGTTATCAGCTGCCCCCCTCCCTTTTCTTAAGGCAGCAGGAGACTTCAGGTCCAAAATTCTGTATAATCCCTCTCTACTAAAACTCTAACAACAACAAACAGCTCTTTGGCATAGTTTATGCTATTCTTGGCAAAGCACAGAGCTCAAGTGACATCAAGGGTGACTACATAGAATATATATATATACACACAATGAAGTCAGCTTATAATTAATTTCTGCAGATTTACAAATTTAACTGCATAGGAGTTAAAATTTCTGCAAGACAGGGAATACCACAAGCAAATAGTTAATGGCATATGACACGTGAGACATGAGTGCTCATTTCCTTCATATGCAAAGAGCTCTTAAAAGTGAATGAAAAGATAAGTAACACAATGAAATAATGGGCTTTCACATATGTTATAAATATTTTAATCTGATGTGACATTCACTCTTTAACCTGATTTCTCTGGCTTTCCCAGGCTTGTACTGCACATCGTCAGATCTGTATGTCTTTCTATTATGTTTATGCTTAGAAATGCATTCCTCATTCTGAAGTACATCTATTTGATTTTGGATTTGGGAGGGCATTAATTTCTGATCCATCCATAGAATTTCTTTGGGATCATGGTTAAAAATAAAAGAAAGACTCATGTTTTCCTAAGTAATTAGCCAGTTTTCCAGCTTCATTTGTGGAGTGGTCCTTTCTTTCCTCACCTATGTATGGTGTCACAGATATCATATATTAAATGCCTACATGCGCTAAAAATAACACGTGTTTTGAGTGGAATGCGGTGGATGAATGTGAGGCGTTTGCAACACGTGGGCATCCAACATTTTCCCTCTGCCCTCCCCACCTTCTTCCTCCCCAGAGACTGCAAACAGAGGGAAGGAAGCCAGAAAAACATTAAACAAGGTCTGTTGCTCTGGATAATATCTCAGAAAGAGAAAAGCAGGCTGGGGTTTTATGGTTTAAAAGTGACGACCTGCTTCAAGAACCCCAAGAGAGGCATCAAGCAGCCATGTACTGGGCGCTCACCCGACTTCAGGCGCGCCTCTGAGCACCTACAGGCCCACCCACAATGTGGGTGCTGTCACCATGTTAGAGATGAAACACAGGCCCGGAGGCCTCAGGTCACTCCCCCTCAAATCATTCAGAAGACAGTGATCTTAAACGTGGCTACACCATCCAATTGACAAAGGTGGTAGGAGCATCACCTTCTTCAAAATGGCTCCTCTCAGCAGAGATGTCAAGAATCGCAAACCCTCAGTCAGAAAGGGCCCTGAAGCTGCAATGCAGTCTTCTCTGGTGGGACTGAGTGGTCCTGGGTGGGAAAGTGATCAAGCCGGGTGACTGGTACAGTTCTGGGAAATGTGGACCTCCAGCGATTTCTAGGTACTCACTGAACTCCTGTGCTTTTCACATCAACACTTTTCCTTTCCAGGAAATAGAAGAAAAAGGCTTTTCATCTCTCTAACTGGCTAAGGGAGGTACGGCAGAGACCTTTCTACCACAGGATGGTGTAGTAGCCCAGAGAATTTTGTACCTAAATCTCAGGAGAGGAGTGGCCTTTGAGTGTCTGTTTTCATTCATCATAATCAATCGTTGAGTGTGTACTCTGCCGAGTGACTCAGCACACTAGTAAGGTGACTGTGGGCACATGCCAGGGATGCGGCCCCGGCTCACGGCAGTGAGTATGGTACAAGCTGTGATGACGCAGGGGCTTCCCTGGTGGCTCAGCGCTTAGGAATCTGCCTGACAATGCAGGAGACACGGCTTTGACTCCTGGGTCAGGAAGATCCCCTGGAGGAGGAAATGGCAACCCACTCCAGTGTTTTTGCCTGGAGAATCCCATGGACAGAGGACCCCGGAGGGCTAAAGTCCATGGGGTTGAAGAGTTGGACACAACTCAACGACTAGACAACAAATGACAACTCGGGGGGCCTCTACCTTAGGAATCTGCTTTTCTCTCTGAAGTGGGGCTCTATTTACATGAATTCAGAAGTACCAGACACCAGGTTTGTATCAAGGATCAAGAGTCCTGGATTCCTGGTCTGCTTTGAAACTTCCGTTTTCATAAGTAGGCCCTGTTCAATGTTTTTATTCAGAAAATAGGAATATCAACACAACTGTGTGTTTCTCCATAGGTTACTTCAACCATTACATGTATTTGAAAGTGTCTTAAAGTGTGTAAGCTGCTGTGTAAGTAAGCAAGCAAGAGTTAGTTGCTCAGTCATGTCTGACTCTTTGCGACCACATGGACTGTAGCCCCGCCAGGCTCCTCTGTCCATGGGTTGCTCCAGGCAGGAATACTGGAGTGAGTTGCCCTTTCCTTCTCCAGGGGATCTTCCCGACCCAGGGACTGAACCTGCATCTCCTGTATTGTAGGTGGAGTCTTTACTATCTGAGCCACCAGAGAAGTTGCTGTTATAGATGCGAAGTTTTACTCCTGAAAATGAGAAATAGTGTTGGCTGATTGTTTTCTGTAGTGGTTGGGCGTGTATGTTTCCTTGTTGTTTTTTGAACACCTTGGCACTAAGCAACTGGTTTCCCTGATCCTGGATTGACTGTTGGCTCCAAGTCAGAAAGTCGCAGCTTCTGGTTCTTGCCCCTGATGGTTGCTCCAAGCTCCCCAAGGAGGAATGCACTGCCTCGTCTTTCTGTCAGTTCAAACCACATCCTGCCCGTTTCCACTCTCCAGAAGACAGCTCGTGACACCAGCGGTTTTACGATGTGGCGGGCTTCTCCATGAAGCCATAGCCAAAGCCTTTTTCACAGAAGTGAAAATAATTCATCCAGTGGTTAACGTGTCAGGTCTAGGTATTGACTTTACCCTCCCCCACCCCCGCATCCCTCAACTCGATCCGAACCCCTGATTCAGGGGAGCAAACAGCTCCTCAGCCTCCTCTCATTGTCTCAACTCTTGCAACTTTCTAGACAGAAGCTAAGCTCAAGGCAGGAAAGACAAAGGTGTTCCTGAGAGAGGGCTGCATACAGTCCAGCTCAGGCCCAAATCCAGCCAATGACACAGTCTGCAGTTGTAGGAAGGGACTGGGGAGCTCTAGTCACTTTACAGATGAGGAAATGCCTTCATTTTAAACCCTGAGAAAACGGAGTTCAGGGTTAGTTAGTGCTTTGACCAAGAGCCTATTAGAGCCTACTAGAAGCCTGTGAAAGAACCTGTTTGCCAGTGCAGGAGACGCAAGAGACGCAGGTTTGATCTCTGGGTCAGGAAGATTCCCTTGAGGAGGGCACAGCAAACCCACTCCAGTATTCTTGCCTGGAGGATCCCATGGACACAGGAACCTGGTGGGCTATAGTCCATGGGGTTGCAGAGTCAGACGTGACTGAAGTGACTTGGCACAACACACAGAACCCATCAGAGACAGAGCCTGGATTGGTCCCAGGGTCTCCGGGCTCCTGGCTCAAGGTCATGGTAGGTAGACCAGTTGTCCCCATATCTGTAGTTTGAGGACTGTCGGCATTGCTAGAATCAGTGACTTCATCCTGGGGACTGGTTTGGGTCCTGGTGGCCAAGGGGCTCCTCTCACAGCTGGAAGCTGTTTGCTGAGAGCCAGGATGGGGCCAGCGCCAAATGGCAGACAAAGCTCTTAGAACAGAGCAGGTGAGTAGGGCCCGCGGTGACCTCAGCCACGTCCGCAACGGGGACACCAAGGGAAATAAACGTCCTGAAAGAATCTGACACTGGAAGAAGGAGGGAAGAGGGAGGAGGAGAAGCCGCGGCATCCTCATCTACGTCATCGTCCGAGAAAATCAGAACTCTGGGATTCTCACCCCGAGGGTGTGGGGCTGTGTTTATCTTCAAGCACATGACGGCAGGCACCGCAGTCCTTCCAGGTTCACGGGACTCTGGGGCAGGCGGGGAGGCCGAGGCTTCGCGCAGGGCTGCAGCACGGACGGGCCGCCACCAGCCCCCCGCAGCCCCGGGGCACGCGGGCGCGGGCGGCCTGCGTGCGTCCTCTCGCGAGACCCGCGCCCTCCCGCGAGACCCGGCGAAGGCGTCCGTGACCCGAGGAAAGAGCGTTTGCAGAGACACCTGCCTCCCAGCCTCCTGACCTCGGACAGCGTTTATCCCAGGCTGAGGCCTCCCTTATCTCTCAAGGGCGCACGGTGGCCTGTCAAGAGTTCACTTATTAACTCGACCTGTGACTTATCCGGGACGCCAAGGACTGATGAGGCTCCGGTGGGCGTGAGGCTTCGAGTTCGCGTGAGGGTGGGGGGCGTGTGGACCAGAGGCCGGCAGGGCCTCTCAGGAGAAGCGGGAGCCCTGAGCCCGCCCGGGGACAGGCCCGGAGCGGCGGGCGCTCCTGCCAGCGGGGCACCTGGACGGGCGCCCCGGGCGCCCAGCTCAGCGCGGCTCCGCGGGCGGGGCCCCTCCGCCGGTTTAACTGCCGTCCCAGATAACCGCGGCTCCTCGCGCGTTGCACAATCGGCCGCTTTGCCACCAGAGGGAAGAGACGGTGCTTTTCCAACCCCTCTGGTCAACAACGAACTTCCTTCAGAGCTGTCTTCGCCGTCCCCTCGCGTCGCCTATTTTTAGTTTCCAGGCTGGTCTGATGAGCTGTGGGTGTGTGTTTTTGGTGGTGAGGACCGTGGCTGATTCTCCTTTCACTCCTTCAAGCATCAGCCTGGGCTCTGGTTTCCTCTCCTGGTTCAGGAGGTGCTGGGGCTTCGTTGACCCTGGCCAGGGCTGGGTGGGCCACCTTAGGACGGAGGCCGCACACAGGCCCCACTTGGGGTGAGCACACAGCCGGCCCAGGAGGCCGACCCTGAATCCAGGGCTGCCCTGTGTTTGGTGGATTCGTGAAGGCTTTTGCTCCATCACACCCAGTGCTCTGTGACAACCTGGAGGAGTGGGATGGGGTGGGAGGTGGGAGAGAGGTTCAGAAGGGAGGGGACATGTTTGTGTGTGTTAGTCGCTCAGTTGTGTCAGATTCTTTGCGACCCCACGGACCATAGCCTGCCAGGCCCTTCTGTCCATGGGGTTTCCCAGGCAAGAATACTGGAGTGGGTCGCCACGTCCTCCTCCAGAGGATCTTCCTGACCCGGGGATCGGCCCTGGGTCTCCTGCATTGCAGACAGTCTTTACCATCCGAGCCACGAGGGAAGCCCAGGGACATATGTATGTCTGTGGCCGATTCGTGCTACTGTGCGGCAGAAACCAACACAATATTGTAAAGCACTTATCCTCCAGGTAGAAATAAATTCTTTTTAAAAAAAGAAATAAAAAAAAAAGAAGAAGGAGGAATAGTCTGACAGCTGTGCTCCCAAATTGCTACCCAGAAAGTTGCCCCTCAGGTCCTCAGGCTGCCCTGAAGGCTTCACATAGAAGAGGATGGAAGAGCTCAGACGTGCTCTTACCTGGTTACAGGCCAACGCAGCCGCGCGATCCTGGGCTTCCGTCTCCCCACTGGAGGGACGGGACCTCCCAAGGACCGTCCACAGCGGGTTCTTTTTAAATTCCCAAGCAGGATACCGTTTGTGCAAAGCGGTGATTGCACAAGTTCTAGGGCTCAGGGAAAAAAAGAAAAACAATGAGAGAGACAAACAAACCCTCACGTGACCGAGAGCAGGAGAGGGAGGCCAGACTGAGGGGACCCGGGCAGGAGCCCCCCAGGTTTGCACAGGGGCCACCCCCAAGCTGGGGTTTGCTCTACCGATGCTGAGACCAGAAGAGCCAGCCAGCCAGCCAGGGCACGGCCCTTCTGCCAACGCCTGCGCTGGGTCTGCTCAGGGCACCGCAGGCATTGCCTGGGGCTGCGTGGGAGGGAACTCGCTCTCCGCTCCTCTGGGCTTGGCTCTGAGGGACCACAGCTGGCTCCCTGCAGGGGCAGGGGGACCCTGCACCCAGAGCCTGTGGCCACCTCTGCTCTCTGACGTCAGCAGAGGCTCACTGAGGCCCCGAGTCCCGCACGAAAGCAGTTGGGACTGTTACGTGAACTCGAGGATGCGGGAAGCCCCAGCGGGAATAAAGGCTGTGAGGATCAGACGATGCGCCAAAAGAAACCCCCGTGGGGTGCATGCACGTGTGACCTAGACACGGCCCTCACAGTGCCCCCAACGTGCACGTGTGACCTAGACACGGCCCTCACAGGGCCCCCAAGTCTCACCTGGGGCCATGAGTGAGCCAGCCAGTGTCTCTGACTGCCTGCCGCAGCCTCTCTGCACGGGTCACCTGATCCTGGTTCCTTTCGGGGCCTGGAGCCCTGCGGGGCAGAGGGACCTGCCCTGGTCCCCACACTGTATGGAGAACCTTTGTGTTCCCCATTGCTGAATTTGAACCGATGTGGTCCACAAGGCAGCTCCCCCGCCTGACCTCCCAGGCTCTGCTACCCTTATCCAATCCCCAACCTCCCCGTCCCATCTTTCTCACCTCACCACCCTCCCCCTGCTATGGGACCACCAGTGGCTCCCCAGTAATTTGAAAGAGTCTTTGGTGACAGAGACCCTAAGGTCGGTGGTCTGTCTGCTCTGCGTGATTCCAAGAATTAAAGCAGGGGAGAAAGGTTGAGGGAGACTGCTGGTGAGAGACCGCGGGTAAGCTGACCCAGGGCCCCGGAAGCTGCCCCTTCATCCCGGACCGGAAATGAGGAACTAGCCCCTCGCCGTTGTTCTGGGCTCCTTCCATCCTCGTGGTGTCTTTTCTGCCCGGCGTCTGTCTCCTCCGGGGACGTGTTGCCGGCTCTGCGTCTCCCCTCCGCACCGTGACCTCGAACGCCCACAGGCTCCCCGCCAGCTGGAGGCCACGGCCTCTGGTCACCACGCGGTGGGCAAGCGGACGGACAGCTGCTGTGTGAGCAGCTCCTGTTGGGCTGTGGGGGTGGGAGGCAAAGAATCCCCTCGTTTCAAGTGAGCTCGCTGTAATGAGGAGGCGCTGACAGGTGGATGACGGCGCCTCACCTGCTCCACTGGGTGTTGCGGTTTGTGCTGCACCAAGTTGTCTACACCCACGATGCAAGCTGGAAGGGAGGCTGGTGTCACAGAGTGGCATGGCCCTGGAAGGAGACTCTGTGTGCGTGTGTGCGTGCACACGTGTGCATGGCTGTGAATACTGCAGGAAGGAGGAGGACGCAGTCCCATGCGGCTAGAGAGGGCCAGACTCAATTACTTGAAAAGACCCTGGCGAGTGATCAGGAGGAAACAGGAGATAAAGTTCTTCTGAGCAGGAGCGGAAGGCTAAGAACACAAAAGCGGAACCCCTTTGTGCTCGGACTAGAAACCTGGTTCAGGAGTGCTCCTTTGGGTCCTCGGGATCCCATGGGGTTAGAAAAGACCCTGTTCTTTAAAATGGAATTTGGAGAAAAGCCCCACTTGTGTAAAAAGGGTCAGAAGAATCAGATAGTCCTCTGAATGGGGCAATACTTCGGCCACCTGATGTGAAGAGCCAACTCATTGGAAGAGACCCTGATGCTGGGAAAGATTGAGGGCAGGAGGAGA
This sequence comes from Capra hircus, assembly GCF_001704415.2. Classification (NCBI taxonomy): domain Eukaryota; kingdom Metazoa; phylum Chordata; class Mammalia; order Artiodactyla; family Bovidae; genus Capra; species Capra hircus. Next base: position 61,550,332 of record NC_030831.1, read on the forward strand.
AGGGGGCGACAGAGGATGAGATGGTTGGATGGCATCGCTGACTCAATGAGCATTAGTCTGAGCAGGCTCCGGGAGACGGTGATGGCCAGGGAAGCTTGGTGTGCTGCGATTCATGGAGTCGCAGAGTCGGACACGACTTATTGACTGGACAACAACTGAGCAGGACAGACCCAGATCCGTTTCAGCAGAAACATGGCTTTAGGAACCTTCTGGCAAGGGGAGAATGGAATGTCTCCACCTCCCGTGGAGCAGGGCTGATGGTTGGGAGGTCCTGGGAGACCTCTGAGATGATAAAAGTAGTCTTCCAGTGGGTTATTTCCCTTTAGTATCAGCTGGGAAGCATTTTCTGAGTGAAACAACACAAAGGGACAGACGATGTCTGAGGTCAAGACCAGTGAAATAAGCATTCACAGTCCATGGATTGCCAGGCAAGAATACTGGAGTGGGTTGCCATTCTCTTCTCCAGGAAGTCTTCCTGACCCAGGGATCAAACACACGCCTCTTAGGTCTCCTGCATTGCAGGCATGTTCTTTACCACTGAGCTACTAAGGAAGCCCCTCATGCTGGTGAAACTGGGGAGCACTTAGGGAGAAGCCCCATCTGTCGGCATAGTTACTGCTTGCTCAGTGCCCCATGGTGTGTCCCCGCTGGGGATGGAAGGATTGGCTCCAAGAACCACTTAGCAGGTTGAGAATCTAGAGACCAGATCTCCTAACCCCAGTCCAGCTACCGATGGGCTGGCTGACCCCAGGGCAAATCACTTTGTGTGGTTTTCTCATTTGGAAGGAAAAAAAGGAAAGATAAAATCTGATCTACCTCTCAGAGATTTGAGGTGGTTTCTGTTTTGCTTTTCTGTGAAGAGCAACTAATAAAAATGATACCAAACTCCTCTGAAAATAAATACAGGCTCTATGCGTCTCGAGTAATAATAGCACGTATTCTCCTTGGGATCAAGGCTCAACTTACTACGATAAAATCACTGGTAAATTTCTAAAAAATTACTCCTTTGTGCGCATACCTTCTCCATAGAAAATGGTTTTCTGTTAGAAAAAGTTAAAGGACACTCCAGGCCTTTCACTTGGGGTTTATGTATTTCTTTTCCATCGGTGAATAGCACTGTTTCTCCAGGTTTCATTTTGGTCATATTTCAGAAATGGCTGAATTTCAGATTCCCAACTCCTGCTTACAGAGAGTGAATTGAGGGAAAAAAAATTATAATGAGATTAGCAGATAAGTAAACAAACATTTTAATTGAGGCTCAAACTGTAGAAGTACTGTGGGCAGTATGGAATTACATGTTTCCATATTCTCTGTTGGTTTGCAGGAAACCAAAACCCCAAAAGTTATATTAAACATAATCACCTAACTCCACAGGGCCTGAAAAGCATTTTTTTAAATGTGACGATTTAAAGGCGAGTGACTGCAAAACACAACGGCACAGATGAGTGTTTCTTCTGCTTTTGTTTCTTTCAGAAAGGACATTAACTCGGGGGGCAGGTAGAAACGTACCACATTTCACACCAGCCCCCCTCCTCGAAAAAGGGAAATACCTTGATGGACCTCACTGATCCCTTAGGAAAGGTAGATTAGAATCCAACATGAAATGAGGTCTTAATGCAGGTTTTATGTTGTGAGAACCAGGACTCTGGTGCTCAGGAGTGCTTCTAAGCCAATAATTTTAACTCCATTTAACTTTTTGCTTTTTGCAATGAATACGTAGTTCATAGGCTTCCATCTTAAAAGCTTTCTGATTGAAAGCAAGGAGCCAGCTCTCTTATCTAACTGGACTCAGTTCCCACCTTCTCTCCAAAAACCCAGAACATCCAGGAAGGCCAAACAGATGGTTGAAAAAGCTGTCCTGTCCTTTCCCGTCTGAGGCCGTGAGTGAGTGAGTGAGTTGTGACTGACAGGCACTCAGCAGCTCCTCTCTCCTTTCTCCAGGATGCTTCGTGGTCTCGCCAATCACAGAGCAAGCGTGTGGTTTGCTGTCCCCTGCAGCATTCTCTTGCTCACTCAGATGGAGGTCTGAGAGCAGAGGAGTCACTCCCTGCAGTCGTGACAGCTAACCGTAGACCCAAGGCCACCCAGTCCCAGAACATCCGCCTCCACCTCCCTTGTAATTTCCCTACGTCAAGATGGACCCTCTCGGACTTCCCTGCTGGTACAGAGGGTAGGAGTCCGCCTGCTAATGCAGGGATCCAGGTTCAATCCCTGGTCTGGGAAGCTTCCACATGCCTTGGAGCGACTAAGCCCAAGTGCTGGAACTACGAAAGCTCCTGAGCCTGGAGCCCCTTCTCCACAGCAAGAGAAGCCACTGCCGCGAGAGGCCCCCGCACCGCAGCTGGAGAGAGCCCCCGCCTTCCAGAGCTGGAGAGAGCCCGAGCTCCAAAGCTAGAGAGAGCCCCCGCCCTCCAGAGCTAGAGAGCCCCCACCCTCCAGAGCTAGAGAGGCCCCACCCTCCAAAGCTAGAGCCCCCACCCTCCAAAGCTAGAGAGAGCCCCCGCCCTCCAAAAACTAGAGAGAGCCTGCACGCAGCAGAGAGGACCCAGTGCAGCCAAAAATAAAATCACTTTTTTAAATACATGGACCCCTTAGGGTTGTCCTGTCCAGTGCATAGCCCCTAGGCACACGTGGCTATTCACATGGAATCAAATAATATGAAATTTGAAATCTAGTTCGTCAGTCACTCTAGGAGCACGTCATGTGCTCAGGGCGGCTGCCGTGATGGCCAGTGCGGATATAGGACATTAGTGTCGTTACAGAAAGTTCTCCTGAGCCACACTGCTTCACAGATGAGCCAGCCGGGGGCTTCATCGGTGCTGAATTTTAAGAAACTGAGACTCATAAAGGTTGAATGACTTTCCCAAGGAGATCCAAGAATTTATGAAAAATATATATTTTGGCTGTTTTGGAATCCTGAGGATGTCCTTTATTTCAATCTTGATTTTTGAATTTTCTGTATCATATGCATATTTGACTTTTAATTGAGACTTGAACTGTAAAAGTACTTTGGGCACTATGAAATTATGTGTTTCCATATTCTGTGTTGGTTTGCAAGTAAAGGAATCTAATCTAATGGTGGTCCTGCAGTATAAAAACACTGATTCTTCTTTTTTTTAATTACTCTGTGGCAGTGCTGGGTATTCATTGCTGCTCGAGGGCTTTCTCCAGTTGTGACAGGCGGGGGCTTCTCACTGTGGGGGCTTCTCTTGTTGCAGAGTGCAGGCTCTGGTGGGGGCAGGGGGTGCAGGGTTCAGTACTTGCGGCACATGAGCTTAGCTGCCCCACTGCACGTGGGATCTTAGTTCCTGGACCAGGGATTGAACCTGTGTCTCAGTATTGGCAGGCAGATTCTTAACCACCAGAGCTCCAGGGAAGTCCCCCAAAACACTGATTCTTTCTGGAGTTGCTCAACCTGTCATGGTTAATTATGTCTAAGTTATTTTCCTTTTTTGTAGTGACCTGTGAATTTCACAAGAAAAAGGAAGTCTGGGTTAATTTTTGGAGCAATTGCTTTATTTGTTCCCTCTCCTGGACTGTGCTAGTATGTTGCTGTGCCCCTTAGGACACTTGGAAACTGGAATCAGTCAGACGAGAAGGCCTGGCAGTCACAGGACCCATCGTTCTCACATAGACGGTCGGTCGGTCAGCGTCGTTGGTCAGAATCGGATGGGAAGACAGTGCTGGAGACTCACCATACGTGTGTGTCCCGAATGTTCTTCGCAGACTCTTAGCTTCTCTTAGAGCTGCGACAGACAGTGAATGTCTCTCTCACTCAGCCGTGTCCAGGATTTATGCACTGCCTAGTGCGATGAGGGGCCAGGATTCATCTTGGGTGGTAGGGCTGAAGCCTGGCTCAGGTACAGAAATGAAAAACAAAGCTCCACCGAGCCCTAGAGATAGGGAATTCAGGACTTGGGGATTCTTATAAAACGCCTCCCCACCCAGAGGGGGGGCCCAGAAACTTCCTCTGAGAGCCCCCTTTGCTGCTAGGCTCCCCTGGATACAAGGAATTTGTCCCCATGGAGATCAAAGAGAATTCTGGACCATTGTTTCAAGTTATTAATTAAGTGAGATTGATCTGCAATTATTTCAACAGTTAACCAAACCACGGTAGAGAGAGAAGATAAAAGAAAGAATCTGGGCTCGCTGTGCTTCTTATTAACTTCCTCTTCGTAATGAATACTTCTCCTTGTGTTCCACCAAGCCCTTGCCCATCCTTGTGCAGAAAGGAGACACCAAAGAAAGTAGCAAAGCCTCTTCTCTTGGCACAAGAGATGTGTGTCTCTCTAACTCTTGGGCCTTGACTTGTTGGAGGAGACACCATAAAAGGCTGATGGGCCCTGGGCATGCGATTTTATTGAACAGACACCGAGTATTGGGACAGTGGAAGAAGTTCTGTCCCAGCATTCCTGGGCTCAGACAGCAGAGAATCTGCCTGCAACGCGGGAGACTTGGGTCTGATCCCTGGGTTGGGAGACCCCCCTGGAGGGTCTTGGGGTCTGACCCCTGGGTTGGGGAGACCCCCCTGGAGGGTCTTGGGTGAGCTACATGACCTGTGTGTGCTCAGTTGTGACCAACTCTTTGGACCCCATGGGCTGTGACCCACCGGGTCCTCTGTCCATGGGATTCTTCTGGCAAAAATCCTGGAGTGGCTTGCCATTTCCCCCTCCAGAAGATCTTCCTGACTCAAGGATCGAACCTGTGTCTCCTGGGCCTCCTGCACTGGCAGGCAGATGCTTCACCACTGAGCCACTGGGGGAGAATTACACGATGAGAGAGCGCTTGGCACTCTAGCAAGCCAGCTAGTGGGGCTTGAAACGAGAGGCCAAGTCACGGAGACCAGATGGAGCTCAGAGCACCCCTGGAATACTGCGGGGCGAGGCGGCGAGGGCCGGAGCCCGGAAGGCTGGAGAATTCGCGAGCTCAGCGGTAGTGTTCTGGCCTCTGGGAATTCTGCCTGGTATGGCTGAGCAAGGGCTCCCCTAGTTTTTTTTATCACCAAGTGAAAGTTAACACACTCAGTCTTGTCCAACTCTTTGCGACCCCATGGACTGTATAGTCCATAGGATTCTCCAGGCCAGAGTACTGAAGTGGGTAGCCTTTCCCTTCTCCAGGGGATCTTCCCTACCCAGGGATTGAACTCAGGTCTCCCTCATTGCAGGCAGATTCTTTACCAGCTGAGCCACCTGGGAAGCCCTCACTTATGGTCAAGAGGGAGGGTTAAAGTGGAGCAGAAGGCAAGGCCTCAGTGGCGATGCCAAGAGCATCCTCCTCCCCTGGAGCTGAGCCCGTCTCCTGCCCAGACTCAGCCTGGAGATGTCTCTGTGGTACCGGTTTCCGGAACGGGTCCTCTTTCCTCAGCACTCCGACCGTCTAGGGGCTGGTGGCTCCACGCTCCTTGGAGATGACTGTCTGTTAAACCAGACATGCTTCCTAACTCCAAGGGGTTGTAAGGAGGAGCTGGAGGAAAGGCAGCCTCCCTGTGTGCCCTGAGGAAGAGCTGGGGATCTTAAGGGCTCCTGAGCGGGGAAGAGGGGCGCGGGGAGGACGGCCGGAAACCGGAGAGCTGCCAGGCTGCAGCCGTGGACACACACGCGGTCTCTGAGCAGGGGCAGACCCCAGACCTAGACCCTGCGGGGCTGGTGCCCTGACTGCGGGTCTTCACATCAAGGTGCGTGCGTGGCTGGGAGACAGCTGTGTGGGCAATGGTCTTGGGAACCAAGATGCAGGGGAGGGCAAAGGTGAAGGTTACACCCTGCACCGAGTTTGGCCTCAGAGGCATTGCTGGTGAGCTCAGAGAGGAAGTCTGATGTCTCTGGAAAACGCAAATGTGAGCTGCACCGCTGTGAACCGAGAGGCTAACCTCTCAGCCTCGGTTTCTACTGTGATAGGCGGAATGATGACCCCGTTGACCCCCGAAATGTCCACGTCCTAATCTCTGGAACATGCGAATATGTCACCTTACATGGTAAAATGGACTTTGCAGGTGTGATTTTATACACTGAGCTAAATATGTGTGGCTGCCCTGGGTCTCGTGGCTGCCTAAGGGCTCTCTCTCGGCGTGGTGAGCAGGCTCCTCACCGGGCTGACTTCGCTCATGGGGGGCATGGGCCCCGGAGGGAGGCTCCGCAGTGGTGATGCTCGGCCCAGCCGTCCTACCCCATGTGGAATCTTCCTGGACCAGCGATGGAGCCTGGGTCCCCTCTACCGGCAGGCAGGCTCTCAACCCCTGGGCCACTAGGGGTTGGCAGAAGTTGGCAGATGTGATTCAGTTAAGGCTCTTGAGGAGCACCCTGCGTGGTCTGGGTGGGCCCAGTGTCATCACGGGGATGCTCATGAGAAGAACGCAGGTCAGTGAGAGTGAGAGGGGATGGGGGAAGCAGAGGCTGGAGCGATGCAAAGAGGGGGCCCCAAGTCAAGGTTGGGGGAGGCCCCTGGAATCCGGAGAAGGCAAGCAAGTGGAGCCTCCCCTGGGGCCTCCAGAAGGAAGGTGGCTCAGACGACACCTTGACTTTAGCTCAGTGGGGCCTGTAAGACGCAGCAGTCGTGGCAGCCACCCCATCAGGCTGCTGTGACATTTAAATGAGACCGTGGATCTGAAGCACTTAACAAAGCGAAAGTCAAATAAATGGTAGATGGCTTTACCATGTGTTTTAAAAAGTCATATTATCAGAGATGCTCCGGAGTCCATTGTCCCAGAAGACTTTGGGAACCCACAGACATGTGACTGAAGTCCTGCATCCCAGCTCCCCACAGCCATGATCCTGAAGGGCATTGCAAGGGCCGGAGGTGCACCCGAGGCACTCACTCCAGTAATGTGGCAGTGGCGACTGAAAAATGCCACCAAGCTGTGTGGCCGTGACGGAGGCGAGAAGGATTCGGAGGACGCCATTAACAAAACGCTGGGTGGTTGCCAAGATATGGCATAACTCTGATGACGCCGTTCCACAGCTTCCTGATCACTCCCGTTATCCCTTCTGCCATCCTGACAGCTTTGTTTTGCATCTGAGAGACCTGACACACAAAGGGGCAAGCGCCAGACATTATACAGAAAGTAGGACTCTGACCCACCACCCACAGCGACCAGCTCAGGAGCCCGCCCGTCACCCACCCGCCAGCCCATTAAGACAGCCTGCTCTCTATAAATCAGTCTGCAGGACATCAGACCTTGTCTCCAGTAACCATCCAACGTGCCAAGAGATCACCTCTGAAGCAGTCAGCCCCAAATGGCCAGGATTTGGTAACTAAACCGACAGCTTGCCTGATTTTTGCCCTCACTTCTGACTCAGGACCAAGCAGAGGAAGCCCGACTTGCCCCCCAGCCGTTCGCACAGGCTGCCACCTCCAGCTGGCTCTCCTTTAGCTTCCGGCTCGGCAGCCTCCAGCTGGGGTAGCACCTGCTTTTCTCCACTGGAGAGCCTTCCGGTTCATGCTCAGTTGCTCTCTCCTGTCCGACTCTGTGCGACCCCATGCACTGTAGCCATCCAGGCTCCTCTGTCTGTGGGATTCTCCAGGCAAGAATTCTGGTTGCCATCTCCTCCTCCGGGGCATCTTCCTGACCTAGGGATCGAACCCACACCTCCCGTGTCTCTTTCCTTGGCGGGTGTCTTCTTCATCCCTGCGCCACCTGGGAAGCCTTCCCACTCCTCTGCCTGCCTTTCAGTCCCTGCCAGAGGCAAGAGAGGGTGACTAGATCCCTTGCTGTATATACCAAGCTCTGAACAAATAGCCTTTGCTTGTTCTCACTGGGCTGGTGTTTGCTTGCTTGTTTTGTTTGGTTGGCTCTTCACTGCAGGGCACAGGATCCCTAGGTAGGCACACGGGCTTCGCTGCCCCACAGCGCCTGGGGTTTAAGTTCCCCAACCAGGTGTGGAGCCGACATCTCACACACTGGAGGCAGAGTCATGTATTCGTGTTTAAGGTGAACTCTCTTGTTACAATACTTAATTTCCACCGTGTGTTTGGCTGTGCTCGGTACTTATTTTCCACCTTGGCTTTGGCTATGCTGGGTACTTATTTTTCGTCATGTGTTTAGCGGTGCTGGGTGCTCATTTGCCACCATGTGTTTGGCTGTGCTGGGTGCTTTTTTCCACCATGTGTTTGGCTGTGCTTGGTGCTTATTTTTCACCATGTGTTTGGCTGTGCCTGGTGCTTTTTTCCACCATGTGTTTGGCAGTGCTGGGTGCTTATTTTTCACCATGTGTTTGGCTGTACTGGGTGCTATTTTCCACCATGTGTTTGGCTACACCTGGTGCTTTTTGCACCATGTGTTTGGCTGTGCTGGGTGCTAATTTTCCACCATGTGTATGGCTGTGCTGGGTGCTTTTTTCCACCATGTGTTTGGCTGTGCTGGGTGCTTATTTTTCACCATGTGTTTGACTGTGCAGGGTGCTTTTTTCCACCATGTGTTTGGCTGTGCTGGGTGCTTATTTTTCACCATGTGTTTGACTGTGCTGGGTGCTTTTTTCCACCATGTGTTTGGCAGTGCTGGGTGCTTATTTTTCACCATGTGTTTGGCTGTACTGGGTGCTATTTTCCACCATGTGTTTGGCTACACCTGGTGCTTTTTGCACCATGTGTTTGGCTGTGCTGGGTGCTAATTTTCCACCATGTGTATGGCTGTGCTGGGTGCTTTTTTCCACCATGTGTTTGGCTGTGCTGGGTGCTTATTTTTCACCATGTGTTTGACTGTGCAGGGTGCTTTTTTCCACCATGTGTTTGGCTGTGCTGGGTGCTTATTTTTCACCATGTGTTTGACTGTGCTGGGTGCTTTTTTCCACCATGTGTTTGGCAGTGCTGGGTGCTTATTTTTCACCATGTGTTTGGCTGTACTGGGTGCTATTTTCCACCATGTGTTTGGCTACACCTGGTGCTTTTTGCACCATGTGTTTGGCTGTGCTGGGTGCTAATTTTCCACCATGTGTATGGCTGTGCTGGGTGCTTTTTTCCACCATGTGTTTGGCTGTGCTGGGTGCTTATTTTTCACCATGTGTTTGACTGTGCAGGGTGCTTTTTTCCACCATGTGTTTGGCTGTGCTGGGTGCTTATTTTTCACCATGTGTTTGACTGTGCTGGGTGCTTTTTTCCACCATGTGTTTGGCTGTGCTGGGTGCTTATTTTTCACCATGTGTTTGACTGTGCAGGGTGCTTTTTTCCACCATGTGTTTGGCTGTGCTGGGTGCTGATTTTTCACCATGTGTTTGGCTGTGCTGGGTGCTTTTCTCCACGATGTGTTTGGCTGTGCTGGGTGCTGATTTTTCACCATGTGTTTGGCTGTGCTGGGTGCTTTTCTTCACGATGTGTTTGGCTGTGCTGGGTGCTTATTTTTCACCATGTGTTTGGCTGTGCTGGGTGGTTTTTTCCACCATGTGAATGGCTGTGCTGGGTGCTAATTTTCCACCATGTGTTTGACTGTGCTGGGTTCTCATTTTCCACCATGTGTTTGGCTGTGCTGGGTGCTTATTTTGCACCATGTGTTTGGCTGTGTAGGCTGCTTTTTTCCACCATGTGTTTGGCTGTGCTGGGTGCTTTTTTCCACCATGTGTTGGCTGTGCTGGGTTCTCATTTTCCACCATGTGTTTGGCTGTGCTGGGTGCTATTTTCCACCATGTGTTTGGCTGTGTAGGCTGCTTTTTTCCACCATGTGTTGGCTGTGCTGGGTTCTCATTTTCCACCATGTGTTTGGCTGTGCTGGGTTCTCATTTTCCACCATGTGTTTGACTGTGCTGGGTGCTATTTTCCACCATGTGTTTGGCTGTGCTGGGTGCTATTTTCCACCATGTGTTTGGCTGTGTAGGCTGCTTTTTTCCACCATGTGTTTGCCTGTGCTGGGTGCTTATTTTTCACCATCTATTTGGCTGTGCTGGGTGCTTTTTTCCACCATGTGTTTGCCTGTGCTGGGTTCTCATTTTCCACCATGTGTTGGCTGTGCTGGGATCTCATTTTCCACCATGTGTTTGGCTGTGCTGGGTTCTCATTTTCCACCATGTGTTTGGCTGTGCTGGGTTCTCATTTTCCACCATGTGTTGGCTGTGCTGGGTTCTCATTTTCCACCATGTGTTTGGCTGTGCTGGGTGGTTATTTTGCACCATGTGTTTGGCTGTGTAGGCTGCTTTTTTCCACCATGTGTTTGGCTGTGCTGGGTGCTTATTTTTCACCATCTATTTGGCTGTGCTGGGTGCTTTTTTCCACCATGTGTTTGGCTGGGTAGGCTGCTTTTTTCCACCATGTGTTTGGCTGTGCTGGGTGCTTATTATTCACCATCTATTTGGCTGTGCTGGGTGCTTTTTTCCACCATTTGTTTGGCTGTGCTGGGTTCTCAGTTCCCACCATGTGTTTGGCTGTGCTGGGTGCTTATTTTTCACCATGGTTTGGCTGTGTTGGGTGCTTTTTTCCAACATATGTTTTTCTGTGCTCGGTGCTTATTTTTCACATTGTGTGTGGCTGTGATTGGTGCTCATTTGCCACCATGTGTTTGGCTGTGCTGGGTGCTTTTTTCCACCATGTGTTGGCTGTGCTGGGTGCTTTTTTCCAACATATGTTTTGCTGTGCTGGGAGCTTATTTTTCACATTGTGTGTGGCTGTGCTGAGTGCTCATTTTCCACCATGTGTTTGGCTGTGCTGGGTGCTCATTTGCCACCATGTGAATGGCTGTGCTGGGTGCTTATTTTTCACCATGTGTTTGGCTGTGCTGGGTGCTTATTTTTCACCATGTTTTTGGCTGTGCTGGGTGCTTATTTTTCACCATGTGTTTGGCTGTGCTGGGTGCTTATTTTTCACCATGTGTTTGGCTGTTCTGGGTGCTTTTTTCCACCATGTGTTTGGCTGTGCTGGGTACTTATTTTCCACGATGCGATTGGTTGTGCAGGGTGCTTTATTCCACCATCTATTTGGCTGTGCTGGGTGCTTTTTCCCACCATGTGTTGGCTGTGCTGGGTTCTCATTTTCCAAAATGTGTTTGGCTGTGCTGGGTTCTCATTTGCCACCATGTGTTTGGCTGTGCTGGGTTCTTATTTTCCACCATGTGTTGGCTGTGCTGGGATCTCACTTTCCATCATGTGTTTGGCTGTGCTGGGTTCTCATTTTCCACCATGTGTTTCGCTGTGCTGGGTTCTCATTTTCCACCATGTGTTTAGCTGTGCTGGGTGCTTTTCCTCCATGTGTTTGGCTGTGCTGGGTGCTTATTTTTCACCATGTGTTTGGCTGTGCTGGGTGCTTTTTTCCACCATGTGTTGGCTGTGCTGGGTTCTCGTATTCCACCATGTGTTTGGCTCTGCTGGGTTCTCATATTCCACCATGTGTTTGGCTGTGCAGGCTGCTTTTTTCCACCATGTGTTTGGCTGTGCTGGGTGCTGATTTTTCACACTGTGTTTTGCTGGTGGTGGGTGCGTATTTTCCACCATGTGTTTCGCTGTGCTCGGTGCTGATTTTCCACCATGTGTTTGGTTGTGCTGGGTTCACATTTTTCACCATTTGTTTTGCTGTGTTGGGTGCTTATTTTCCACCATGTGTGTGGCTTTGCTGGGTGCTTTTTTTCCACCAAGTGTTTGTCTGTGCTGGATGCTTTTATCCACCATGTGTCTGGCTGTGCTGGGTGCTGATTTTTCACACTGTGTTTGGCTGTGCTGGGTGCTTTTTTCCACCATGTGTTCACTGTGCTGGGTTCTCATTTTCCACCATGTGTTGGCTGTGCTGGGTTCTCAATTTCCACCATGTGTTTGGCTGTGCTGGGTGCTTTTTTCCACCATGTGTTTGGCTGTGCTGGGTGCTTATTTTCCACCAAGTGTTTGGCTGTGCTGGGTGCTTTCTTCCTCCATGTGTTTGGCTGTGCTGGGTGCTTTTTTGCACCATGTGCTTGGCTGTGCTGGTTGCTTATTTTTCACCGTTTGTTTGGCTGTGCTGGGTTCTCATTTTCCACCCTGTGTTTGGCTGTGCTGGGTGCTTTTTTCCACCATGTGTTTGGCTGTGCTGGGTGCTTATTTTCCACCTAGTGTTTGGCTGTGCTGGGTGCTTTCTTCCTCCATGTGTTTGGCTGTGCTGGGTGCTTTTTTCCACCATGTGTTTGGCTGTGCTGGGTGCTTATTTTTCACCATGTGTTTGGCTGTGCTGCGTGCTTTTCTCCACGATGTGCTTGGCTGTGCTGGGTGCTTTTTTTCACCATGTGTTTGGCTGTGCTGGGTTCTCATTTTCCACAATGTGTTTTTCTGTGCTGGGTGCTTATTTTCCACCATGTGTTTCACTGTGCTGGGTGCTTTTTTTCACCATGTGTTTGGCTGTGCTGGGTTCTCATTTTCCACCATGTGTTTGGCTGTGCTGGGTGCTTATTTTCCACCATGTTTTTGGCTGTGCTGGGTGCTTTTTTTCACCATGTGTTTGGCTGTGCTGGGTTCTCATTTTCCACCATGTGTTTGGCTGTGCTGTGTTCTTGTTTTCCACCATGTGTTCGGTTGTGCTGGGTGCTTTTTTCCACCTTTTCTATGTGCTGGGTGCTGTTTTCCACCATGTGTTTGGCTCTGCTGGGTTCTTTTTTCCAGCATGTGTTTGGCTGTGCTGGGTGCTGTTTTCCACCATGTGTTTGGCTGTGCTGGGTGCTTTTTTCCACCATGTGTTTCGCTGTGCTGGGTGCTCATTTTCGGCCATGTGTTTGTCTGTGCTGCCTTCTCATTTTTTACCATGTGTTTGGCTGAGCTGGGTTCTGGGTCTCCGTTGCTGCACGGGCTTCTCTGTAGCTGCCGTCCGCACTGATTCTTCACTGTCGTGCGGGCTTCTCACTGTGGTGGGTTCTCTTCTTGCAGAGCACGCATGGGCTTCAGCAGTTGTGGGTCCCAGGCTCCAGAGCGCAGGCTCAGTTGCTGGGCCGCTCGGGCTTAGTTGCTCTGCAGTAATGTGGGATGTTCCTGGAGCAGGGATGGAACCCATGACTCCTGCATTTGCAGGCCGACTCTTTTACCACCGAGCCACCAGGAAAGTCCCCCCCCCTTTTTTTTTGGTATGCAGGATCTTTTGTTGAGGCATGCAAACTCTCATTTGGATCACGTTTGATCTAGTTCCCTGATCAGGAACCGAAAGCATGCCCCGAGTTGGGAGCTCGGGGGTCCTAGCCACTGGACCACCAGGGACGTCCTAGAAGGCAGCTTCTTAACCACTGGACTAGGGAAGCCCCTCCCATTGGGTTGGTCTTCATTTACACACAGCTGGCAGGTTTGGATTTCAGAATGAGAACGTGCTCTATGCTTCTGGACACAGATGAATTTGGTGACATGTGACCAGATCAGAATGACAGTTGTGGCCTCGTGAAGCCCAAGACCCTTTTGGTTTCTCCTTGTGGAGCGTGTGTGCCTGGCTTCTCCACGAGCGGGGAATGAATGCGATGACATAATGACTGAATTCTGTTGGAACCTGAATTAGCTGTGGTACCCCTGCGCGGGACACAAAGAAGTAATTAGTGAAGGCAGATGGGAAAGGTCCAAAATTGAAATTTTGTTTTTACGAAACACTTGGGAGAGAACTATTTAGGAGTGAAGACAACATACCTCCCTTGTCCCCTGCACAGGATATCATTTTAAAGAAAACAATGAGAAGGTAACGTTTAAGTGGTGTCACAGGAAATGTTAGAAGCTAATGTTACTAATCTAAAAGCTATCAGGGCAAGACTATCCAGGTGGTTATGGGGTGGAGAGATTGCATGAACTCTCCATAGACATCTCAAATTGGGGGTCTTTGAGAATAAGGTCCACGAGCAATGTTCTCTGCAGAGTCACTGTCAAGATCATTATGAAGTTGATAGTTGGGCATTACTCAGGTGGATTCTCAGGATGTATACCTGGCTCCAAGGTCCGCAGTTATTATCCTGGGGATTATTTATCATTTTCCCTCTTTTTCTGTCTCTCTCAGTAAATAAAGATGAAAAGTCAAGGTTGGAAATAATTAAGAAAATGATGAATATTGTGGGTAATCATAGGAATTTATTTCTTTGATTCAGTTTCCTCATATAAATCCTTCTGCTGTCTTTGTAAATATTGTGGGTTGTGGTTTTCTGTGGCTGCACAGTCTTTAATGCTTTGAAATAATAAATAATATGATTTTCCATTTTGGATGGCACTTCCAAACCCCTTCACATCCACCATTTTGATCTTCACACCACCGCCCCAGATGGTTGGTAGGACATGCCGGGACAAATGGTACAGCCCATGGAACCGATGAGAAACCCGATTTAAAGGGGTGGAATGCTTTCCCCAAGCTCGTACTTTTCACCCCTTCGGGATTTGAATCAGATCTTCTGATAACAAGTGTCCGAAGTTCACCATGAGGGCTTAACAATATTTTGATTGAACATAACAGCAATCTAGATTCCATATGACCTAAGAGCAAATGTTTCAAAATAAGAATTCTTTTGGGTGAGTCTGAAACAGAGGGGCTGAAGCTTTGCAGGAAGGGGGACCCTCTCCAGAGAGTGGGCTGTTATCTAACACTGAGAAATGACTTGTTGGAGGAAGCAAGTGCGCTGACCGAGGAAGAGGCTGAATCGGGAAGGGAACCGGGTGGAAGGCAGCTGGGCCGGGGACCCGGGAGAGCTGCCCTGCCGTGTGGCTCGCAGTCTCAGGTTTTATGGTGACGCGGTCAGTTTCCAGGATGTCTCCGGTCAATCACTCCAACTCAGGGTCCTTCCTGTTGGCACACGTGTCACTCAGCCAGGACAGATTCCAGCGAGAAGGATTCTGGGAGCTTGGCAGGACGTATGGACTGGGCTCTCCTCTCTTCTTTTGACCTTTCCCAGTTCTTCTGGTTGGTGGTAGTTTGTCAGTTCCAAGTTCTTACCAGGACTTCCGGTTGTGAGACAACTCATGCAAGTGGTCATTATCGTGGCTGGTCAGTTTCGGTCAGTGGTTCCCCTAACAGCGGCTGCAGGAGAGAAAGATGGTTTCCAGCCTTCCCGACTTAATTAGCACAGGGGTAGGGGGATTGGGGGCCATGGACAGAGGAGCCTGCTGCTCTACCGTCCATCGGGTCGCACAGAGTCAGACACAGCTGGAGTGACTTAGCGTGCAGGAGGGCCGGGGCAGGCAGAGGAAGGCGTTTCGCAGGCATGTTGTTCATGTGTGAGCAGCGAAGTTCTGCGCAGAGTCTAGAGTGCTGCTGTGTAGCATGGGAGACACCAGCCCCACATGGTATGAGCCCCTGAAACCTGGCTCTCTGGAACTGAGATGTTTCCCACCGTCAGTTCCACACTGATTTCAAAGACCTGATATAGAAAAAGGTGGAATTTCATTTAGTTTATGTTTTCCAGCTTCTCCATCTCTTCTCTCTCTCTTTTTTTAAATGTTCTTTCTCAAGCCTTTATCAAGTGCAGTAGAAAAGCTTTTGTGTGGGGCTTCCCTGGTGGCTCAGATGAGAATCCACCCACAATGCAGGAGACCTGGGTTCTGTCCCTGGGTTGGGAAGACCCCCTGGAGGAGGGCATGGCAACCCACTCCAGTATTCTTGCCTGGAGAATCCCCATGGACAGAGGCACAAACATGGTTCACATTTTATTTCTATTGGAAGGCGTTGCTCCAGAGGTTTCCCCTTGGACACAACTTAGGTGAGGCTGAGTGAGGGCAGGAGTCCAGCTATGTCTCAGAGAAGACGGGAACTCCTGGATCAGGAGGCCGGGGGAAAACTGGTGCCCCTGCCCTGGGGGGGCCTCCTCATTACGCAAGCACAGCAGAGAAGCAGCAGCAGTTCCATGTGGCGATTTCAGTGGAAGCGCAGCTTCCTTCCTAAACTCCACCCCAGGCAAAACGGATGATTGCTTCCTGGAAACTCAACCAGGGGACTTGAAAGTGTTTCGTATTAAAAACAGAAAAACCTGGAGAAGGAGAAACATAATTATATTTCTAAAAGCTTTTAGAACAAATGGTTGCTTGTGAGAAATAATTTTCCTATAAATACTTGATTCCTCCTTTTCTTTCCTGGGTTCCCTGGCTGAGGAGTTCCACGTGGACAAGGGACACAGGGTTCCCCTTGAGAGTGAGCTCGGGGCTGCCCGGCCCCTCGCTGTTGAGCTCTCCCCCTAGGCTGTGCAGCTTCCCCCGCCTAACTTGCTGGGCCCTGAGATGAAGTGGGCTCAAAAGTTTGGAAAAAACAGAAAAGGCAGAGAAAAATCCATAGCTACAAAGCATCTAAGCCAGTTTTTTTTCAGACAGAACGTTCCAAAGCTTGGCTAGGAAGAGACGTTTATGAGTTTTGTCTGTAGGAAACTGTCCCTAAAGAACCCTTAAATTTTTTAAAATTAATTAATTAATTTTTTGGCTTCACTGGGCTTTCACTGCCGTGCTCAGGCTTTCTCTAGGTGCGGCGAGTAGGGGCCACTCTCTGATCGCAGAGCTTGGGCTCCGGGCAGGGCACGTGGGCTCAGGAGCTGCCGCGCCAGGCTCTGGGCACAGCTGTGGTGCACGGCCTCAGTTGCTCTGGGGCAGGTGGCATCTTCCTGGACCATGAACCAAACCCATACCCCTTGCACTGGCAGGCAGGTTCCTAACCACTGGCCCACCAGGGGAGTCCTGCTGCTGCCGAGTCGCTCAGTCGTGTCCGACTCCGTGCGACCCCATAGACGGCAGCCCGCCAGGCTCCCCCGTCCCTGGGACTCTCCAGGCAAGAACACTGGAGTGGGCTGCCATTTCCCTCTCCAGTGCATGAAAGTGAAAAGTCAAAGTGAAGTCGCTCAGTCGTGTCCAACTCTTAGCGACCCCATGGACTGTAGCCCACCAGGGCTCCTCCGTCCATGGGATTTTCCAGGTAAGAGTGCTGGAGTGGGGTGCCATCGCCTTCTCTGAGGGAAGTCCTAAACCAACCCATTTTTGAGGACAGCGTGTACTGCTGTAAACAGAAAGTTACAAGGAGCTTATTCAATGTTTATTGACAAACATTTTTAAAAGAAGATCAAATAAGCAAGACATGATGTCAAAAGCTCAGCTTCTCTGTACACTGGTGCCAAATCAAATCTCAGAGCCCGAGTTCTGGGTGAAGTGGAAAAAAATAGCTTTATTCAAGGGGGGCCTCAGCGGCCTAAGGCCTTCAAAATTGACCCAACTTGGGGGAGATGATGAGAAGTTTCCTAGGAATTATTCAAAGACGGCGTGATCAGCTCGTGGGCGTTCTTCTGATGAGTCGGTGGTGCGGTGAGCAGGAGTCAGCATCCCCAGCCTTCGGGTCTGAGTGCTCTGGGGTCTACCTGCCTGGGGGCAGCATACCGTCATTAATGGCTAACTTCTCCCACCTGGAGGGGTTTCAGTGTCTGTAGAATAGCTCAAAGCTATTGCTGTGTGCATCCGTTGATGGGGAAACAGGACCTAGCCCCAAAGGTGCTCTTGACTGTTTCTGCCTGGTCTTGCATCCCCTCCCTTCCCTAATTAGCAACTGCCTGTCTGCCCATTGAAACGCAGGGTCAGTCAGGGACGCTGAATGGAGATGGTTTCCCATAATCAAAGAAATGGGGGACACGGTAAGACCACGCGCCCAGGAGCCCCACAAGGCCGTGCACGGCCTTAGACACTAGGTGGAGATTTCCTGAGATGAGGACCGGCTCTGCCCCACACCGTCCTAGGAGTTGAGCTCAACAAACGTTTGCTGAGCTGTGGGATCCGCTCATCAACCTGTGCAAAGAGCGCTGAGCGGGAATGACTGGCCAAAGGTGTTGAGACTGAGACCCCCCCAAACCCAAGTTCCCCTTCTGAGTTGACAGTTAATCTCTTTATCCAAAACAGTATTCCCTTGCTTTTCCCGCCCCCTGTCCCTCAAGACTGAGGACTATCAAAAAGAGGGGAGTATCTTATCTTTGAGGATCAGCAGCACCGAGTCAGCTCTTAGCTAAGGAACCATGATCATATTTTCTGTAATCCTTTTAAAGGGATGTTGGTACACGGGGTGTGCCCAACGCGGGGAATTAGGACGGAGTAGGGCTGAGAACTGTGGCTAGAACATTCAGCCTCAAGGAGTGATGCCTACAGGACACGTCTTGCAGACTTCGCACTAGGCCTGACCTCAGCAGGGGTGGGCTTGTCAGGGTCGTTCTAGGAGACAGTTCGCCATGGGCCTGTCATGCTTCTGTTGACGCTGCGAGCGAGGCGCTGACTGCTCTCTGTTCCAGGCCACCTGTCCAAGGATGTTGGAAGACAGAGATTAAGTGTCTTCCAGAGCAAAGCTTTGTAGCCTTAGAGGACAGACCTGGTGTCTTCTTCCACAGTGAAGGGCTGATGTGCCGATTGGTCACTGTCAAAGATAAGCGCTTCCTAAACTGGAGAAGGCAATGGCAACCCACTCCAGTGTTCTTGCCTGGAGAGTCCCAGGGATGGGGGAGCCTGGTGGGCTGCCGTCTCTGGGGTCGCACAGAGTCGGACACGACTGAGGCGACTCAGCAGCAGCAGCGGCTCCTAAACGCAGAGCTCCTCTCCTAGGTGACGCCCCTCTGCGCGCAGGTGTCTCCTGTCCTCTTCTTGTCGTTTGGTGGCGGCGGGGGCTGGAGAGCCATCTCAGAAGGGCCGATACCGTGGCTACCGCCGTGGCTGTGAGTGCCCGCTGTCCTTGTTGCTGACCCAGGAACTTCACGTTCTCACCAGCATCCGTGAGATGGTGGCAGGCTGACATGTTAACTCCTAAGCAGGGGAGATTTCAGGCTCCCCAGAGTTTTTGACGGTTGCTCTGAGATTCTTATTCTGAGTCTGTGGGGGACTGTAGGAGACCAGTCAGGGGGCTCTCGGAGGTGAGGAAAGACAAAAGGAAAGGTCCCACCCCGAGAGCCCTTCCTGCTGGGAGGTCT
This sequence comes from Capra hircus, assembly GCF_001704415.2. Taxonomy (NCBI): domain Eukaryota; kingdom Metazoa; phylum Chordata; class Mammalia; order Artiodactyla; family Bovidae; genus Capra; species Capra hircus. The sequence goes on from NC_030831.1 coordinate 61,569,131, forward strand.
TGGTTTGTCCGTGCGGCTGCGCTGGGTCTGCCTTGCTGTGCGGGGCTCTGGCCGCGGTGTGCGGGCTCCTCACTGCCTCCGCATCTCTGTTTCGCCGCGCAGGCTTCGGGAGCTGTGGCTCAGGCGCTTCGTTGCCCCGCGGCGCGTGGGATCTTCCTGGACCGGGGGTTGAATCCGTGACCCCTGCATTGGCACCGCTGGCCCACCTGGGAAGTCTGCCTTTCTTTGCAGACGTGGGCTCAGACACTTTATCAGCACGGAACAAGAGCACCCAGCCAAGGACACACAGGCGGAAAACTGACAAGGGGGAAAAGGGCAACCAGCAGTAGATTTGTGGGGTTGTTTTAATGCAAAAGAAACAGAATTAAGGGATTTTAAGACATAAATATGCAATGAAAAGAGTACATTTACAATTGACTACCCCCCCCACCCCCGCCACTTCTCCACAACAGAAGTATGCTTGTGCATTTGAGGTCTTGTAATCCTAGGGCTTTGTTTTTATTTACTAACTTTTTTGTTCCTGATAGTCCCTGGCAGCTCGCTCAGTGGTTAGGACTCTGCTCTCACTGTCAGGGGGCCTGGGTTCCATCCCTGGTGGGGAAACTAAAATCCCATAAGCCCTGCAGTGCAGAAAAAAAAAACAAAAAACACCACTCCACAGAGAGAGCTTAGAGGGGCAGACAGGGCAGGGATCTTCCAACAGTTGCCGATCCACCACCCTTCAACATGGTCAAGCTGACATTTAACTTTAAAATTTTAAATATAAATAGTTGCAAAGGATTTTCTTTCAGATTCATTGTGAGTAGTAGGAGAAAGAAAATTGTCCCCAAACTACTTATGGCAGAGCTTTTCTGTGTGAGGTAATTTATAACCCCTTCTGTGAAGTACTTATGATTCTTGATAAAATGCTCGAGTAATTTCCGGATGGACTTGAATGGGATTAAGGAAACCTGAGCGGTCAGTGTCCCTGCTCAGCTCTCTTAAAACACGCCCATCAGACCCAGGCCGGCCTTTGGTTGTGGCACCATCCCTTCGTCTCCGAATGTCTCTTCCCAGAAAGAATCCCTGAATCGAGGCCAGTTTGAAATAGAATGTTGACACACACTGATAACGTGTTTATCTGAGAAGTTATTTTAGCAAATGACACTGTACAATACCTTTGTTGCCTCGATTTTTAATCACAGACAGTGGAATCTACATACGATAATAATCTGAAACTCAGCATCAACTACATGAGAAAAACAGGAACACGTCATTTTTTGACACCAGGAAGTCTTACATTGTCCCTTTTCTTCTTTCAAATTCATCTCTCTAATCCTCCATTTTACCCTAATATGGTATTTCTTACAACGGAAAGTTTAAAGCTGGTTAACCTCTCATAACTTTCAACAACATAAGTCTATGAGTTTTTGTGACCACGTGTTAGTTGCTCAGTTGTGTCCAGCTCTTTACGACCCCATGGTCTGTAGTCCGCCAGGCTCCTCTGTCCACGGGATTCTCCAGGCAAGAATACTGGAGGGGGTTGCTGTTCCCTTCTCCAGAGTATCTTCCTGACCCAGGGATCAAACCCATATATTGAGGGCACATTCTTTGCCATCTGGGCCACCAGGGAAGCCCTTAAGGCTTTGTGTTTTTGTTCCCAGGTTGGAGACTTCCAGAGTGCGTATCCTATCCCTTCTTCAGTGGATCTTCCCAACCCAGGAACTGTACCGAGGCCTCCTGCATTGCAGGCGGGTTCTCTACCAACTGAGTTATGAAGGAAGCCCATACGATATTATTACCCAACCGAGAAAAATATACAAATACATTATACATTTTGGTAAACCATCATTAAATATAGATTCTTACTTTTGTTGGAAATACCGAATACAAGTGGGCTTTGGAGTTTTGGGGTGATATTCACTAACTTGGCTGTGGCGGGTCTTAGCTGTGGCACTCAGGCCCTTCGATCAGACCTTTAGCTGCAGAATGTAGAATCTCTTAGTCGTGGCAAGTGGAATCTAGTTCCCTGGCTAGAGATTGAACTCAGGCCCCCAGCATTGGGAGCTCGGAGTCTTAGCCACTGGCCCACTGGGGAGGTCCCTGACTCTAAGGATAGTGGAATGAATGGGGCTGGTTTATCATCCTCCCCTTCCCCACCAAGAAGGACATGTATCTGTGAATAGAAACTACCTATTAATAGAAAGAGCTGGTAAACCTCTTCGTTTTTCAAGCCCATTCTTTGTTTTTATGGGTGTAAGCTTCGAGGAATGCCGTTCGAATACTGAGAATGAGGCAGCGGAAGTTTTGTTACAGGAATGTTACTCAGCTCCAGATTTCTGAGTTATATTCTGAAATCACATTTAAAAAACTACACAAACCTAACTACACCTGCCATCTGTCTCCACTAGGCGTTCTTTCACCTATGTTGACAGCAACGGATTGGAAAAGCGATTTGCAAAAGGATTAGCTCCCCAGGCATTAGTGTCTAATACGGCCCAAGAATTTCCTATCGTATCTTTTGGTAACCCAGTGGTTTTGATATCCCAGGACAATGCCTAGGGGTGTGCAGGTAAACTGGCTCTTTGGGGAAAATAGGAAGAAGCAAGCAAGCAAGCGGGACAGAAAGCTCTGCTTTGTAACTTGTGCTCATTTCTATGGTGTAAACCCTTCCACCGGGGCCAATTTCAAGCTACCAGCTTGACTTCACCGACACGGAGTTGGGAAGAGACCATGCTCCCCGCGGTCATGGCAAGGCGGCCGGCACAGGGCGCAAAGCCTCACAGCCAGCCTCCAGAAGGGACGGCTGTGTGCGCCTATTTTATGAGCTGCTGCAGGTGATCATGAAGGGAGGGCGGGAGAGGAGAGCTGGCCTGACCTCAGGGCTGTCTAGGACAGAGAACACCCCAGGACGCCCAAGAACGTGGATTCCTCCCATCACCCCAAGCCGGCCTACCCCTCGCAGAGGCTGTGCCCCGAGGCTCCCGTGTGCGGCCGATTGAAGGACACTGATGGGGAAGCAAGGCCCAGGAGGGGCCAGGCTGCGGCTCAAACCCTGCCTCTGCTGTTCACGAGGTTTGAGGACTTGGGTATATTGTCTAGGAGTCTCAGTTTTTGCCTATAAAATAGAAGCCAACACCCACCTTCCAAGGTCCTGAGAACCTGGGCGGGCAGCCAGCAGAGGCTCGACAGCTGGATGCTGCCACCAGGGCCCGCCCAGCTGAGTTGGAGGGAAGAGCCTTGGAGGACTGAGGCCTGTCTAGGGTAGCAGTACCACAGGGAAACACAGGCGCCCTGATGTGACTTGGACCATAAATAAGACTGAGCACCGAAGAATTAGTTATTCCAAACGGTGGTGCTGGAGAAGACTCAAGAGTCCCTTGGTCTACGAGATCCAACCAGTCCATCCTAAAGAAAACCAATCCTGAATACTCACTGGACTGATGCTGAAGCTGAAGCGCCAATACTTTGGCCACCTGATCCAAAGAGCTGACTCACTAGAAAAGACCCTGATGCTTGGAAAGATTGAGAGCAGGAGAAGGGGACGACAGAGGATGAGATGGGTGGATGGCCTCACTGGCTCAATGGACGTGAGTCTGAGCAAAGTCAGGGAGATAGTGGAGGACAGGGAAGCCTGGCGTGCTGCACTCTAGCGACTGAACGACAGCAGGTGCCCAGCTATTTAAGGTTTTTATGTTCCAAAGCAAGTGACTGCTTCGGTTATCTTAAAACACTCACTTCAAACCGTAACTTTTAGATTCTTTCTCCCCCTTCCATACAATCTTACGCAACACAGAGGCTGGGATCTTCACTTGGCGTGAAGGAACACAGCCAGTAGGCACAATGGGTTCCTCCAGAAGTAGAACTCAGGGCTGGTCCACCTTGGGCCACACTAGGAGGGTGAGTAACCAAGAAATAAAGCCTCCTTCTAAGGCGGCTTCTCCAGAAGGACAGATGCATAGACTGAGCCCCCAGGGCTTTAGGCTCCCAGTGGCTCTGCTGGCTTGTCAAGCAGTTCTTTGAAAGATGCAGCGAAACCACATTGCCACGTTACAGACACTTCCAGGGCACAATGCCTTACATGGCACTTTATTTTTCTTCACAATACTAGCTGGACAGACAAGGAGAGTTGAGTGGCAGCGTGGCTCTCCCCGACAACACGAAGAAACTGATGATATTCAACACTGGCCAGCTAGAGACTTACTTTACCTTAACTATCTAAAGCTCACTTAGCAGGTGTGTATACAGTGTTGCAGAATGTCAGCCACCCCTAGGAAATATCCATCTTACAAACAGCCCATGGAAGGGAGAAGTGTGAACATCTTGAGAACAAAAGCTTCCAATACAAAACCACTTTTCACACTTTTTTTTTATTGAAATGAAAATAATCTCAGTAATTCAAAACAAAAGCAAAACTTGGTCAAAAACTTAAGAAGATAGTATAATAAAAACAGTCTTCCTCCAGAGAAAGGTGATCAGCTATCACACCTTCAAACTCTACCCGAGAGGCAAAAACAATGAAGTGAGCTGGCTGGAAGGCCCACTGCAGATCCCCTAAAAGGTTTAGGAAAACACAGTTACTAATACACTATAGTCATATTTAGTTAACAGGCCTGGATCTTTTGATTAAGCCTTTCCATCTTCCACAAGTGTTTCTGTCTGCTGAGCTTACCTTGGGACCCAAAACAACCTTGTCATCAATAGGATATGTATTGGCTTTCAGTGATTTTCCCGGGGTGGTTATGATGAACTGGGGCAATACCATTCATACTCCATGGGCTTCCTTTCTGCCCCGGGAGATGCGTATTCCATGGCTGTCTAATGCTAGTCTTACGAGCGCAGACATGGAGCGGAATAGCTCTCTGGGTAAGGATACTATTCTTACTTACCCAGTTCAGTCTCGCTTTCCCATGCCTACCCCCTGTATTGTGCACAATAAAGCATTTAGAAATAGGTGTCCCTACCAACCAGAAGGTTTTCATTAACCATCCCATTGGTTAAAAATTGCAGATTTATTGTTTAAATAGCCATTAGACGTATGCAGGCTTGAAATTCATCCCATTGACGGCAGATGTCTAGAATCTTGGCTCATCTGCATTGTCATACAGAGCTGGACTCTGGCCTGTTCTGTTGACTGTAGAAGCTAAATATACCGCAGACCTTAAAAGTGTTTCTTGTTTCTGCGTGAAGTCTTTCCCGGAGGGATCACACTGATCCTTGTGAAGTTCTCACCTGGCTCTATTTCATACCCTACAGTCCTGGCTATTCTGAAAGACTCCACACCCTGATCCAATCTCGAGAATGTTTTGCTCATTTGAAAATTCTTCCTCCCACCCCTGCAACAAATGTCCTTTGTCTCATAATAATAATAATTTAAAAAATCCCTGGGAAGATTCAAATTGAGTAACAATAAAGATCTGACTGGAATGTTCATAAGCCTGACAAGGTACAATTGTATTTCCGAAGACGTGTGTAGCCACAGTTGTCTGGGCTGCAAAAGACACCACCGAATAAGATCAGAATAGAATTTCAACTGACTCCCTGATTTCCTTAGACTGGCTTATATTTCAAGCCCTTCCTGTTTTTCTCTGATAGAAGAGGTGTACATTACTAACTATAAGTGATAAGGAAGTATGAAAACAGCCGCTACCTTTAAAGTATAATTGAAATTAGAATTTAAGTTCACATGTATAAATTTGTCGCTTTAGCATAAGTTTAATTCCAATACAATTTGCAATTCATCCCATAGATCCTTGATGAGAAAAAGCCAGACATGTATCGGGACTGCCCTACATACTTAAGTTTAACCCTACTTATTAGAACTTCTCTTGATTTACACTCACTTCCTAATTTCTCACATTGGGCCAGGACTAGGTCTTTAAATGATAAGCATAAACATGTACCAGTGAAACAGAAGTCACATCTAAATGGAAGGTCATATCTGAGTAGGCAGAGATAAGTGGGCTGGGCAGAGGATGTTGGGTTTTGGCTTGAACCATAGCAAAGTGCTTCCTTCTTTCAGAATGTGACTTTAATCCAAATCTCAAGCCCGTAAGACTTTTCAGCCACTGTACAATCTGAGATGAGCTGTTTGCTGCAGAAGATGCGACTTGTCATCTTGATCCCTCTTTCGGGCTCTCTGCACAGCGAGGGCTTGGGAGGACCCAGGAAGTTCTTGGGTGCTTCACTCCTGTGGGGTTTTTTAGAGCCCTTGAACTCCATTTGGGGAGTGTACGTGTTCTGTTGAACCCTGACCTGGGTGGCCTGTGTACCACGCTGAGGGCAGTTCTGGTGTGAATCCCTCCTCCACATCAAATAGGTAGGAATTCAGTCTCTGCTGTCCAACTCAAGATAACTGAGAAAACGTAAAAAGGGAGGAGGGAAAACAGTGACCAGCCCAGGCTTCTATATACATTCATTGCTCCTAACACTTTTAACAACAAGAAAAATGCAATTTCAACTACTCTTAGCAATAATATTTTGCTTAAAAATTAGAATCATTCAAAGGTCTGATCTCTTCGAGAGAGTGCAGCCATAATACTGTACAGTTCTGGGGTCAGGTAGCCAGGAACACTTATCATGAAAACCAGATAATGGAATCCCACAGCAAAAGGAAACCAGCCTGAAATTAGCCTCTATGACCTTTTTTATATATACATTTTTAAAATACTCTGCAAATCTCAATTTGAACAATAACAACAACAACAATAACCAAAGACAAACAAGTTTTATATTAAAAACGTCCGTGCTCTTCATGGTCACTTCTAAAGCAGCTTGGAGGAGCTCGCCACTTGGAGTGCACTGCAAACCGACTCCATTACAACGATCTTGGCAGGATAGCAGCACAGAATTTGATATTCCATATTCATCACTTTTGACAGTGTAAACCTTTCATAAGATAACATTTTGCTTAAAGATTAGAATCATTCAAAGGTCTGATCGTCTTGTTCCCTGAGGCCCGCCAGGGAGGTCTGGCTTCACACCATGGGTTTCCTGCTTTTTCCGTGTGGGGCCTAACTGCCACCGCATTTCAGGAGAGCTTGAGGATGGCCTGGAGAAGGACCCTGGAAGGGGAGCTGGAGGGCTCTAAATAGGTTTCCATGGAAACAGGCCCCAGAAACCATCTTTAAGGGTCAAACCATCAGAGCCAGAATTTAATCCCCTGGTCATTTTCCATCTGGATTTCCAAGTGAATGAACCTCATGGGTTTAATCAAACATGTATGCACTCTTAAATGATGTGAGTTAAATTCTGATTTGGCCATGACAGGTGAGCCTAAAGGAAAAGGGTTGAAGGGACAACAGATACTGTCCCTCACGATCAACATTCTGCTGACATGGAAGTGGATGTAGATTGGTTGACACAAAGTGGTTGAGTGGCCGGCAAGCTCCAGGATTTCTCAGGGAGCTGAGAACCAGGGCTTGTCTCACCTTCTCAGAAATGCTTTTAAAGAATTAAGAGCCAAAAATGTCTAAAGGGAAAAATGATCATTTTGCTAACAGTTAGTGTAGAGGGCAAAACTAAATACACTTTTTTAAAAAAGATGCTGAGATGCATGTATCTTTTTTTTTTTTAAAGCAGCTTTCGAAATATTAACCACAGCATTAAACATTGAACACAAGTGCATTCCAAAGTTAATACAGATAAATGGTATACAGATAAATGTTATAATGCAATAATGCCACAGTTATTCCACATATGTCTCAAGGCTGAGTCTAAACTTGAAAAAAAAATTTTGTAGTTTACGAGCTGGAGATTTTTCTTCTTTTGCTACTCCTCTAGCGTTCCCCTGGAGAAGGCAATGGCACCCCACTCCAGTATTCTTGCCTGGAGAATCCCATGGACGGAGGAGCTTGGTGGGCTACAGTCCAGGGGTCGCGAAGAGTCGGACACGACTGAGCGACTTCACTTCACTTCACTAGCGTTTCCCAGGACTGACTTTTCTCTTTTCCTTTTCTAACGCCCCAGGATATATGGATAACCCCCCCAGGCCACACCTGGAGCTTCCCTGCCCGCCCCGCCCCCCATCCCTCTCTGTCAGGTTTTTCATATAAAACCAAACTACAGTGACAAGATAATGCTTTACATCCTAATTCCACAGACATAGGTCAGTTAATCCATTTTACGCTTCCTTTAGGATTTACGACTCTCCCCAAAGTCTTTCAAAATCTCACTTTAAGCGGCGCACACAGGCTGGCGGCCCGACGCGGCGCAGCGCACAAGGGCCGCGCGTGTCTCCGGCGCGGCGCCCAAGCCTCCCCGCCGCCTCGGTTTCCTCCGCCCGCGACGCTGCCTACCGCCCGCTCCGTCTCCTGCAGCGACGGCGCGGCGCAGCGCCCACGGCCGCGCGTGTCTCCGGGGCGGCGCGGCGCGCACGGCCGCGCGTGTCTCCGGGGCGGCGCGGCGCGCACGGCCGCGCGTGTCTCCGGGGCGGCGCCCACGGCCGCGCGTGTCTCCGGGGCGGCGCCCACGGCCGCGCGTGTCTCCGGCGCGGCGCCCACGGCCGCGCGTGTCTCCGGCGCGGCGCGCACGGCCGCGCGTGTCTCCGGCGCGGCCCGCCCTCGCCCCCGCCTGTTTCCTCCAGGCGCGCGCCCTCAGAGCCTCAGCCCCGCTCTGCGCTCCAGGCGGCGCGGGGCCTGCTCGGGGCCCCGGCCTCCTGCCTTCTCTCCCGGCCGCCCGCGGACACAGGGCCCGTCCTAAGGCTGGGCGCCAGGACGAGGCCTCAGGCCAGCCGAGGCGGAGAAGCCGGCGCTCGGGGCGCCTGGTGCCGGAGACGTCACCGAACAGGCCCGCGTCCTCGCGGTCCCGAGGATTCCGCATCCTACGCAGACAGAGCCAGGCCAGGGTTTGGAGGGGGAGCGAATCCAAAACATGTGAAGAAGCACATGAGGGCTTAAGGTACTGGATGATATTGTGTGAATTGCTAAAATGCTTCTCGGCACAATCGGTAGCTTAAAAAAATACTTTCCTATGGTTTAAGGGCATTTTCCCCGTCACGGTCCTTTGGGGCGGAGGTCTTGGCAAATACGAAGTCCAAATGGACCAAACGCTCAAACGGTTTTGGTCCAGTCAGTGGGACAGAGTGAACAGAACTCACATGGACGCAGAGTGTCTTAGGGAGCCGGAAGTGCTAACGGGAGCGACGAGAGGGCAGAAGCAGTGGGCATGCTGGAGGCGTGCAGCCTGAGCGAGCATGGACGTTCGTGCTAGTGTGAGTTGCGATGGTTTCTTCTTCCAGCCTGGTGTGGACCATATGCGCGGTGCCCTTCTTCAGGCCAGGAAGGCAGGCCTCCCCTCCGAGCACCTTCCCTCTGAGAACACAACCTCCAGGCACCACCCCCCCCCCACACACAGCCAATGAACACCTTCTGCCTAACCTCCAACAGCCGGAAACCCGGCTTCTGGAACAGTCAGACCCTTTGTCACTGTTTGCTTTCCAGCTGGTTGAGTCACTCCAGCCAACAGTACGGAACAAAAATCTGTGTTTACAGGCACGAGAGAGCCAGGTAGAGCCATCCAGGTGGGGCTTAGTAATTCGTGGCGGGGTTTCCAAAGACAGGAGATTCAACAGGACTGTGTTAAATAAATAAATCTTATTTTTCTCAATAATGTAAAAAATAAATTGCATTTTCCTTTGGCAGTAAGTAGCTGGTTCAACGTTGAGCCTGAAAGCTGTTTGTGTTGGTGGTGGTGGTGGTGGTTGGTTTTTTCTTTTTAAGAGTCTGCAGCTTCAGCAGTGCAGCAGTGGCAATGTGGACTATCTCTGCTGCTTTCACGAGCCTTTGCGTGTTTGTTGGTGGCAGGCCTGTGGGCTTCACTTATGGCCCAGATAGGCACCCAGGGTGATGCAAGCGCCCACCAGGGCCAGACTGAGCAGTGCCTTCAGAGACAGCCAGGAGAAATCAAACAGGGGCCGCATGCTAGGGCCGTACAGCTCCACAAAGGCGTCCTGCAGAGGGGGAGAGGGCGGGAGAAAAAGAGTGTTAGAGCATTAAATGTTTCCTGTTACTATAACAAAAAAAGTGCCAGCGCAGTGCCAGCCGACCGGGGGAGAGGCATCTGAAGTGCCTTGCACCTTCAGAAGGCTGAGGGCAAAGGTCAAATGTGCTTTGGGGATAATGATTTCAGACCCACTCTTTTCACTTTCATTCAGGACATACTTATTGAGACCTTACACACACACCAGGCACAGCAGAGACTCAGCCATGAGTGAAGCAGACCAAAAGCTCAAACGTGTCTGATCCAGTGAAATGGGGCAGACAGTGAACAGAACTTAGGTGCGTCGCAGAGTGTGTTAGGGAGCCGGAAGTGCTACGGGAGAGACGAAAGGGCAGAAGCAGTGGACATGCTGGAGGCGTGCAGTCTGAGCGAGCATGGATGTTCGTGAAAATGATTTAAAAAGAAACCCCAACTACTCCTTTCCTGAATGCTTGCTACAGGCCAGGCACTTGTAGCGAATCCCTGACATGCATTATCTTCTTTATTCTTCACACCCATCTTAAAGGGCCCTTTACTTTGTTCTTGTGCTGTAAGAAAAGAGCCGAGACCATTGAATGCTCATTTCTCAGATTTGCTGGGGACGATCAGACTCTGTGTTTGGACCCAGTGAGCATTTGGACAACTCTGTCTGAATATATGGGCCTCCCAGCTGACCCAGGTGGTAGAGGATATGTCTGCAGTGCTGGAGACACAGGTCAGTCCTCAGGTCAGGAAGATCCCCTGGGGGAGGGCATGGCAACCCACTCCAGCATTCTTGCCTGGAAAATCCCATGGACAGAGGAGCCTGGCGGGCTGCAGTCGTTTGGGTCACAGAGAGTCGGGCTGGCCTGAAGCAGCTGAGCGTGGATGCATGCCCGTCTGAATATGTAAAGCAGTGAGTGGAGTGTTTTTCCCTTGGTGGATTAATCAGGTATGAAGGGGAAAACAAGACATAGTTCCAGTTAGCCCCCCAAACCTGGAATTAGCACACAGTTTCACTAAGGGAGACGGCGCATACAGAGGTCCAGCGTCACTGTGTGAGGAGCGGCTGACGATGCTGGCCATGCTTTTTGTCTGTCTGGGGCGAGTATTCAGTAGAGGGATCAGGTGTTATTTTTGTCTCCCCAGTGCTGTGCGTGGTCTTAGTACATGTAGGTGTTTGAGAACTGTTTGTTCAGTTAATGATTAAGGTTTTCTAACATCAAACATTGGTTTGAATTCTGTATTTGGCCTAATACATTACCCAGATACTCTGCCTGTTTGAAATTATTCCTTTTACATACAACCACCTCTGGAAATCTTGGCAGTCATCTCGAAGGTGAACATTTAAGGCATCATTAAGGGGAACTTCCTGTGTTATTCAGTATAAATGTGTACAATCACTTTCCATGGCTGCATAATTTTCCACCACGTATATTTATATGTCTGCATCTGTGCTGTACTTTATCTAACCAATTCTTTTTACTTTTTAAATTATTTTTAATTGGAGGATAATTGCTTTACAACGTAGTACTGATTTCTGCTAAACAACATACAACTGCTCAGATACTCCCTCGCTCTGGAGCCCCTCTCTCCTCCCCCATCCCGCCCCTCTAGGTCATCAAAGAGTACCAGGCTGGGCTCCCTGCGTCATAGGCCAGCGATTTGTAAATTCTTATCTGTGCATTTGGATTTAGGTTTTGTTTTTGTTTTTTGTTTTGAGACAAATTCCCAGAGTTGATCAAAATTGCTTCCCACAGTCCTGAAGGGTTTGTGCTGAGCTATCCTCACTCTCTCACTGTCCCAGTGACCTTGGCACCTTTTACAAAAAGCAGACAAGAGGGAATTCCCTGGCAGTCCAGTGGTTAAGACTCTGCACTTTGACTGCCGAGAGTATGGGTTCAGTCCCTGGTTGTGGAACTTAAGATACCACAGGCTGTGCAGCCAGAAAAACATGAAAACAAGAACTAAACAGACAGAACCCCACAAAGGCAGACAAGGGTTTAGGGCGGTGCATCTCACTGGGGGTGGTCCTGCCCCCCCCCATGACACGTCTTTGGTGGTCGTGGTCTGGGGGAGGGGGTGCTGCTGGCATCCGATGGCAGAGACCAGAGGTGCTCTCCACTGCCCCGCGCGGGACAGGACGGCCCCAGCACGAGAATCATCCCCCCCAAGTGCCAGTGGTGCTGAGACTGAGAAGCCTTGTGAAGAAAGGTCCAGAAGAAACTCCACAATCACAGCCCTCAGAAGACCCAGATGGTCGATCTAGTGTGTCCATAGCTTTGGTCAAATGAGCGCCAGATGAGTTAGCTAGCGGGACAAGGAACTGCTCCCCTACGCGGGGGTGACTCTACCTTCAGAGGCACTGGATTAACTCCTACCAGGAGAGGGCGCAAGGGTCTTCTTCTTCCTTAATCTATTGTTAAACAGTTTTCTGAGTTTGAGTCTTCGCAAAGCAAGGCACTAGACATAAATGGCACATGTGCTTAGCACCCTTGGCCCAGAGCTGAGCTGACAATCACGGCTGTTCGTCAGGACACCGACCTTCGATACATGTCGGGGGGTAAACAGGGCAGGAAGGAGTCAGGACCAATATAGAGAAACTTGCCTCTTACAGAGTGCACCCCCGGACCCCACAGACACAGCAGCAGACGTCTAACAGCCCTCCCCTCGTGCTGTTTTCTCTAACGACGGGAAGGCTGGAACCCCCATACACCAGCCAAAGGCACCCAGACTCCTCGGAAGAGCACACTGGGCGGTAGGCACTTCAGCTCCATGTCGAGAGGGTCGGCGGCTGGGCCCTGAGTCCCTTTAGTTATCAATGGAGTTGTCTGTGGCGGGATATGGGAGAGACTAAGGCCTCAGCCACCTGACCCTTCCAGACCAGGTGCCCCCCTCGGGAGACAGGGGAAGCAGGGAGACTCGGGCCGCTCTGCCTGGTGCTCGACCCCCGCAGGCAGACGAGACGCCTCTCCCAGTACCCCACCCCTGGGGCCGGAAGACCTCCCTGCCCAGCCTCAGCCGCTTGCATAAATAACTGTGCTTCACGGCCCATTTCTGATGTGCATTACAAAGAAAGAAATCATTTCTGAAGTGGGGTGAGCTAACATAGCATCTCTTAACCCAAAGCACGGGCACGGAGGGATCTGGGAATGAGCCCTGAGCTCAAGGGAGGAGGTCTGTGTGGAATCCTAGCTTTGACATTTTATTGCCTGTGACCTTGAACAAATTACCCGAGGCTGAGCTTCATTTATCTCACCCATAAAACTGGTTGTTGTGAAGATAAACGTAGGTGACTCGGGCCATTTGTAAACGTGGCCCCGAGCGTGAACTAGAGGAAACATCACCCGGCTCTCTGGTCTGTCCTCTTGCTAACCTGCTGTGATCCTCCTCAAACTGCCCTGGCCTCCAGGCGGTCTGCTGAGCCTGCTAATTTCCAGAAACAAGTGACCAGCTCCCTCTAAGGTGTCAGCTCTTGGTTCTCAAGATAGTTGATGATTTCTAAAGAAATCGTGAATTCAAACATACACACATGATGTGTTCTGGTGGAAAATTGGAAGCGATAACACACGCCCAGCTCTACTTCCTCAGAGATTATTAAGTCAGGCTGTAGGGCCGAGAGGCATCATTTAATGCGTGACACCCCCCCCCGCCCCTGAGATGGAATCTACCCCATAATCTGCCCGTCTATGATTCTGAAGTGCAGAGCAGAGCCTGTGGTTTCAGGGGTGAAGCTCCAAAAGCTATTTTCACAGGGGAGTCTTCTTGCTTTTTCAAACATCCTGATCAGGGTGATTTCCGAAGTCTGTTTGAACAGTCTGTCATTATTTGTTTAAGTCTGAAAGCTGTTTTAAATAAACACATGCTCATTCTATGTATTAGAAGCAACAGAGAGGGAAGAAGAAAGCCTGGGCCGTCGTCACATGATTTGGACAAAGCCCCCGCCTATATGTTCAGGGTGCACACAGCACCTGGTTGTGTTGGGACTGGCCAGGGCTCTGCCCGACCTCAGGGATGGGCATGGCAGGTCTCCAGGGGAGGGCCCCTTCTCCTTCTGTTAGCCCCCAACTTCAGAGGGGAGGCAGGCAGCGCCCCAGCTCTGGAGGCCCTTTTGCAGACAGCTTCCCCACAGACTTCACATCAGAGGCCGCAGGTGGCTGGAGTCTGAGTTCCAGCAGCGGCGACCTCAGAGGAGCAGTGCAGCTAATGCCCCAAGCCCAGGCCCTGGCTGCAGGGCTGGGAGTCGGCCAGGGAGCTGTGGACGGACCGGGTAGGAACAGACAGCTCACGTCAGCGAAGGTGGGCGGAGGGGGTCAGAGTGTCCTGTCCCTGCCCTGGGACCACTCAGCCCCATCCCTCCCGCCCCGGTCCCCGCCACACCTCCCTCAAGGCAGCCCACTCTCCATACCTCCCTCAAGGCAGCCCACTCTCCAAGATTTTCCTTTCCCCTTCAGGTCCTTCAAAAAGTTTTAGTTAAACCTGGTTCCGAATACAATGAGATTTAAAAACCAATGAATCAGAATGGCAAGAACTGAAGAAGACCACTGAGTTCCACTGAAAAGGATGGTGTGGGGGTGGGGGCGGGAGCCCAGATACCCTCACACAGCTCAGGGGCTCTCAGGAGCAGGTAAGCGGAGAGGCCGTTCATGTTTGGAAATGCGCAACAGAAGCTTTAAAAATACTGTTCATGTGTTAGCGATTCTACTTCTAATTATCTTGAAAACAATTAATAAAACTTTAAAACAAAAATATCTGAAAATATGATAGTGAGTATGTTATCGTTTAGTCGCTCAGTCGTGTCTGACTCTTTGTGACCCCGTGGACTGTAGCCCGCCGGGTTCCCCCGTCCATGGGATTGCCCAGGCAAGAGCACTGGAGTGGGCTGCCATTCCCTTCTCCAGGGGATCCTCCTGATCCAGGGATCGAACCCGCACCTCCTGTGTTGGCAGGTGGGTCCTCTACCACTGACCCGCCAGGGAAGCCCACTGGAATATGGGTCAGTCACTAAAACTTGTGCCCTGTATTTATTGGCAAGGGAAGATGTCCCCAGCATACCACTGAGTGAAACAGCGCAGCAGCCTCTGCCAGTCCAGGCTCCCACTGGCTCTTAGCACTCACAGGGAAATGGAACAGTGACCTTGGTCGGCTATAAACAGACGGGAAACTCAGGCACGTTCCAGTCTTTGAGCTGACTGTGGATGCCTTATGTGATCATGGCAGAGCCTCAGTGGGGAAGCCGTCCTGCCCTTGAGTAGATCCTGGCCTAGGGAATGGACTCGTGTGCTTCCACGTGCGTGCGAAACTCAGCTAGATGGAGGCCTGCCGCCGTTTCTGCTCTTCACCGAGCAGAAGCAAGGAGAAAATCAGATGGCGCTAAGAGGGAGCCAAACGCTGCCATCAGACGCCTCCGGTACTTTCTGTCACCCGAGGCTTTATCGCTGTATCTCCACGGGATCGCCTCCCACGTGACCACCTGAGGGCCAGTGCAGAGCACGCACCTTCCGTCCTTCCGCCCTGTGGCTGGGGAGCTGGGGCGTCGATGCACCAACTCCTCCCACTTGCTGGGTGAGGGTTGCTCCTATGGAGGCGTCCATAGTCCAGCACTTCCGGCTGGTCATGTGCACAGGCAAAGGGGTCAGAGAAAGCCACTGGGGAAAGAGATCCAGATGCTACATCGCCTGTAGCTTGCGAGCTCTGAGGTGGTAAGGGCAAGACGAATTCCACAGGGCAGGATATGAGCCGCTGATCTGACCCCCTCGCTGTTTCTCTAGCCTCATTACCTTCTCTCCCCAGGACCAGTGCTAGGATTTCCCACCTAACTTCTCTGCCGTTAGCCTAGTGCCCTACCCTTCAATCTTCTTCTCTGCCCGCTGCAGCCACAGGGATCCGTTCAGAATCCTGTCTGTCACTCCCGTGCTTCGATCCAGACCGTTAACACGCAGGCTCCTCGTGCTCTCCCCACCCAGCTTCCTGCTCAGCTCTCGTCATTCGATAAGTTCATCCAGTTCCCGCAGGTATTCGGTGCAATCATGTTCTGCAGGCAACTTTCTCCAAGTCCCTAGGCTGAGCTAAATAATCCTCAGCCAGTCCCTGCTCACTGTATTCTCTGAAGGTCATCTGTTTACCTGTCTGTCTCCCCCTCATTCAGCTATTAGCACCTGGAGGTGCAGGGACCATGCTTTATTTATCCTTGGATCCCTGGAGCATGTTTCTGCCACATGTCAGGCACTCAGCATATGCTTGTGGAACTGAAGTACACCTTACCGTAGACCAGGCTTTCCAAACACATTTTAATAGGTGATGTTTTTCAAAAGGAGCATATACAGAGGACAAATAAATTCTGCACTGGAACAAAATCGGACGCCTTTTTTTATTTGCTGCAGCAGCTTCTAGTGTCTCCAGTGAAGAACTCAAGTTCAGGGCATTCAGAATGGTCAGCGCTGGATCTGACTGGTCGGTGTTCGTGCCACATTGGTGGTGGCACGGTGCCATTCAGCAGTTTTGAATAGCATCCCACCTGAACGCCCTGGAGTCTCCAAGGGAGGTACAAGCTGTGGGGCATTTTCCAAGCCCGCTGAACCATCTGTCCCTCTGTCAGGGAGATCCCCGTCTTGTGAAGACTGAGAATGCCGAGAGGCGGAGGTAACAAAGCAGTAGTCTGCGCACAGCGATAGAGGCAGCGCTGGTGCCCCCTGTACAGGACGGGGCAGGTGATCAGAGGCGCCAAAGCCACCCTAGACCTTCATGGGAACAGCAAGACCGCTGGTGGCCCCTTGTCTTGGAATCTACTAAGAGGTATGAGTGTGTGTGCGCACACTCACTTGCTCAGTCGCGTCTGACTCTTTTTCGATCCCATGGACAGCAGGCTCCTCTGTCCATGGGGTTTTCTCCAGGCAAGGATCCCAGAGTGGGTTGCCATTATCTCCTCCAGGGGATCTTCCTGACGGAGGATCGGACCCACGTCTCCTGCTCTGGCAGGTGGGTGCTTCACCACTAGCACCACTGCAGAAGCAAGGGGGACGAGCCTTGTTCCCAATAAACAGGACCCGCGGTTTCCCCAGTACCCAGAGGCAGCTGACGTCCAGGCCCCAGGCGAGCAGGAATGCTGGGAAAAAGGAGGGAGCCAGGCAGGGAGGGAGACACCTGCACAGCAGAGAGGAGGGCTCTGCCTGAAGCCGGGAGGCAGTGATGTCCGGACGCCCACTAGGGCTGAGATCAAAGGGAGAGCGGCAGCCAGGCCTCTGGGCGAGGCGGCCTGCGCAGCACACGCGAGGGAGCCAGGGCTGTGTCTACCTGAGCGCAGCAGCTGGTGAGGAAGTGACTCTACTTCCCGCCTTATCATTGGACTGGCAGGATTTCCTCTGCAGCCACTTTGTGCTGAATGAGTCTGGAAGGTTCCGTCTGGAGTAGAGAGCCGTGGTGGGCGGTGGCTAAGTCCAGTCCCCTGGGCGCTTCCTCCCCCCCCACCCCCTCCCCACCACCCGCCCTTTTACTCCTGAAGTATTGATTCCGGGCTTGGGGGAAAAGGAAACAGAAAAAACCTTGACGACTGGAGCATATAACCGAAGGACACACAGCTGCCTGGCCTGCAGATGGGGGCCCGTGAGCGTCAGAGGCCTCGGGACCCTTCACCGAGGTCCTCGGGGGCCCCCAGCCCGGCAGTAAAGGGGGCTCCACCTTGGAGGCACTCTGGGCCCAGGGGGAGGGGCTCGTTGCGTCACAGGCCGAGGACATAAAAATGAAACCTGATCCGAGTGTCATCCGGGTGTAACCAGAAACCAGAACGATGGCAGGAGATGAGAAGCCCACACAGGACTGGCCCGCCCACCTCGGGTCCAGGGAAGATTGGGTGTATTTTGTGATGCGAAGTGAGCTGAGGATGCAAATCAGGCAGGGGCCCGGAGGAGCCGGAGGGAGGGCAGGAAAATGAGAGCCCCAAGGGCTCCTTCCCTTCTAGAGCAGGGCAGACTTTGAACCTCATTTGCAAAGGCGTCTATTGCTCTGGGGACCCCTCAGCCGCGGGGCCAGCTCAAAGGCAGCGGGCCCTGTCCACGTGCTGGAGGCCGGAACCAGAGGCTGCCGGCCCGGTGGGACCTCAGAGGTTCTGCTAGTCTCTCTGCTCTGGGGCTGGGCAGTCGCTGCAGTCTGGAGAGAAGTGCAGTGAGGAATTCCAGGCCGCGCCAGCTGTGTGAACACTGCAGGAGTGGGGACCTGGCCACCTGTGGGCTTAGGAAGTGAGAACAGTCCAGAGATTCGAAAGGTGTCTGTGGAAATGGGCCAAGCAATGCATCTATAGCAAAATGTGCTTTAAAAAAATGTTAAATAGTCGTACTATTTGGTTCATCAGGTTCAGATGATAAACCAGCGTGAGGCTAAAGCCGTATCTGTAGAAGACCCTGAAATCTCATCTTTGACTTGCTGATTCATTTGGGAACCAGACATTTTTTATAAGGTGCTGAGGAGTCTTAAAGTTAAACAAGACACAGGCCTGCATTATAAGAATGGCTCCTTGATATTCTCACGCGTTCACAGCAGCTTTGGCGAGCAGGAGAGTTCTATATATGCATGCAAAAAAGCAGTGTGTGTGGATGCATTTTGGGGCTTCCCAGGTGCCTCAATATTAAAAAGAATCTTCTGCCAGTGTAGGAGATGCAGGTTCCATCCCTGGGTCAGGAAGTTCCCCTGGAGGAGGAAATGGCAACCCATTCCAGTGTTCTTGCCTGGGAAATCCCACAGACAGAGGAGCTTGGCGGGCTGCAGTCCACGGGGTTGCGGAGTCGGACACAACCGAGCGAGTAAACAACAAAGGCATTTGCCCTTCGGGCTCTGGGGTTTGAGGAAGGAGACCACGGCTGCTGTCCTCCTTCAAAGGGTGGCTCCCCCAGGACCCTTTAGGCCCAGAGGCCGCAGGAAACTGCCTTGCAGGGTTTTGGCTTTAAAACAAAGTGACTTCATTTTTCTTCCTGACCTTCCTCATTCCACTACCTTCTTTTGGCGAGAGAGCCGTGTATTTTCTGGCACTTGGTCCTTTCTTGCTCTGGGCTTATGTTATTTTCACTGTTAGGGGGAAACATCCCATTATGATGGAATTTTGTTGGAATGAAAGCACATCAAGCAAAAAATAGTGTAATTATTACAACTCAACAATAAAAAGACGGATAGCCCAATTAAAGAATGGGCAGAGATTTGAATAGATATTTCACAGAAGAAGATCTCCAAATGGTCTAGAACTACATCCGTCATTTAGGGAAATGCAAATGGAAACCACAATAAGATATCACTTCATCCCGACCAGCATGGCTTTCGCCTCAAAAGCGGACAATAACCAGCGCCGACAAGGAAGGAGAGAAAGCAGAGACTGCACCCATCACTCATGGGAAAAGAAGAGAGCGCAGCCTCTGTGGAAAAGAGTGGGGCTTGCTCACAGAAGTGAGCGGTTACCCCACGACCTGCCAATTCTGCTTCTAGATGCACACCCAAGGTAACTGAAAATATATGTTCACACAGAAACGTGAACACACGTATTCACATCAGGGTGATTTATAATAGCCCAAAGTGGAAGTGACCCAAATGTCTATCAGCTAATAGACAAGCAGTAAGGTACCATCCGGAGAAGGCAATGGCAGCCCACTCCGGCGTTCTTGCCTGGAGAATCCCAGGGACGGGAGAGCCTGGTGGGCTGCCGTCTAAGGGTCGCACAGAGTCGGACACGACTGAAGCGACTTAGCAGCAGCAGCAGGGTACCATCCACACCATGGAATATCATGCCGCCACAGAAAAGGATGAAGCATTGATACGAGCCGTAACGTGGATGCACCTTGAAAACAGCATGCTGGATGAAAGACGCCAGGCATGAAGGCCACACATCGCGTGCCGCCATGGGCTTCCCTGGTGGCTCAGATGGCAAAGTCTGCCTGCGGTGGGGGAGACCCAGGCTCGATCCCTGGGTTGGGAAGATCTCCTGGAGAAGGAAGTGGCAACCCACCCGGAACTCCTGCCTAGAAAATCCCGTGGCCGGAGGAGCCTGGTGGGTCACAGTCCATGTGGTTGCAAAGTCGGAGACGGCCGAGCGACCTCACTTTCATTTCTATGGCATGTCCAAATTAGACAAATCCGACGGGACGGGAGTGGATCGGGGCTGAGGAGAGACGAGTGGACAGTGACTGCTTACGGGCACAGGCCTTTTTTTTTTTTTTTTTTTGCCAGAGTGATAAACAGTTCTAGAATTAGAGAACAGTGATGGGTCTCACGACATTAGAAATACTAAAACCAAGCAGTCACGCTTCCCTCATGGTCCAGTGGCTTCCCACTGGTCCAGTGCTTTGCAATAGAGGGGACATTGGTGTGACCCCTGGTTGGGGGAGATCCCACACGCCACTGGGCAGCTAAGCCCGAGCACCGCAACTGCCGCGTCTCAATACAGAGCCGGGCGGCCTAGAGCGCGCGCTGCGCAGGAGGAGCCGCAGCAGCGAGCGGCCGGCGCCGCAGCTGGAGAGCAGCCCGCAGGCAGCGGCCGAGACCCAGCACCGCCGGAAATAAACATTTTTTAAAAGTCAATCACTTAGAATTGAATTTTAAGGTTTGTCAATTATTATTTAAAATCGTATTTTTTACACGACGTGAAGAAGGGCACTAAACTATTTTTATGCCGCACGCAACTGGACAGAAGGAGCTGCTTATTCTGGAACCCTTGCTCACGGGTGGCCCCCTTGCCAGGGTCCAGACCTGCCCGGATGTGAGCGTGGCCTTCACTCTGTGCGGCCGGCAGCAGGGAGACTCGCCCCCGCCCCGGAGAGCCCCCTCTGGGCTGCGCCAGCCACGTGGCCCGTGAACCCGGGGTCCTGCCAGCCGAGGAACCCAGGGCCCTCCCTGCCGCCCCGGAGCGAATTCATAGGCTAGAGATGGAACTGGGCGGATGCTCGCCGAGCCCCGCAGCGTGGCCTGAGTGCTGTCATCGGGACACCAGACGGGGGCGGGGGTGCGCAGGGCCCTGATTTCCCAGACCTGCGTTGAGGGCCGCAGGCCTGACTCTCCGCTGGTTTAAGTCAGCAGGTGTTGACTGAGAGTGGTGTGGGGAGAGAGCAGAGGAGCGCATTCCTAACGAACTTGCTGAAAGCGACCTCGGACCTGGAGGGCGTGTGTCCAGTGGCGGAGCAGGAAGGGGCGCCGTCCTCCGCGGCCCGCCAGCCTCCGGCCGGACCTGCGCTGACACCCGCTGTCAGGACTGGCTGAGAAACCAGCACGGCATCTCTTCTGGAAGCTCCGCACCACGCCGGGCCGGGCTTTCCCTCCGCGACAGGCTCAGGACCCTGTCTGCCGCCCTCACCGCGAGGGGGGCGCACCCCGCCCCCGCCTCAACGCCCCGATCCTGGGTCCTCAGTCCGCGGCAAGCGAGTCGCTATTAATAGCCCTGCTTTACCTCCCAGGACGCTCGCATCCTGCAGGGAAGCACGCCGGGACACAATAGGCCGTACCCTGTGCCAGCTGCCCAGTGAGTCACTGTGTGACGGCCTGCACGCCACGGACCCACCGCCTTCCGGAAAGGCCGAGCGCTCGGGAGGGCCGGGGGCGCGGTGGCGCCCTGCTCAGCGGGCTCCACGTGGGCGTGCCACGGGAAGGTCGGCTTTCGCTTTGCAGTGTATGATTTAGTTCAGTTCACCTGGAAAGACTCAGCATGAATGGAAACATGCATCTCGAGGCGCACTGCCCGGCTCTCGGACAGGCCTCTTCCTCCCGCACAGACAGTCCTCCCACGTCCAGGGAGGAGAGCAGACCGCTCCTCATAAGGAGCACGCGGCCACGGCCTCGGCCTCTGACGCGCAGACCCGGGCACCGGCCGCGCTCGGGTCCTGGACGCGGGTTCGTTCACTCGGTGCAGCTTTGCCGGCGCGGCTGCTCGTCGAGATAGATGCCCCTGGGAAGGCCTTCTGACGGCGTGTGCTATGCCGCCAGAACGACATGGGCCTTAAATACGCACACAGTGAGAGGGGCACTCACAGGGAGAGACAGAGGAGGGACAATCAGAGGACAGAGAGACAGACAGACAGAGGCAGACAGCAGGGACACAGAGGGAGACTGATACATACAGAGACGGGGAGACAGAGACGCACAGAGCCACAGGGACAGCGGAGGCAGAAACAGAGAGAAAGGGAGACAGACGTCAGACTCCCGAGAAGCCACAGAGAGGAGAGAGACAGAGAGAGAGACAGGGAAAGAGGCTGAGGAAACACAGAAAGAGGGGACGGAGAGAGAGACACAGATGGGGTTCTCCAGGCCAGAACACTGGAGTGAGCTTCAATTTCCTTCTCCAAGGGATCTTCCCGACCCAGGGATTGAACCCAAGTCTCCCACATTGCTGGCGGATTCTTCACCAGCTGAGCCACAGGGGAAGCCCAAGAACACTGGAGTGGGTAGCTTATCCCTTCTTCAGAGGATCTTCCCAACCCAGGAATCCAACCCGGGTCTCCTGCATTGCAGGGCGGATTCTTTACCGTCTGAGCCACCCCGAAGCCATGCACATACACAGAGACACAGACAGAGAGAGACGGCTCCCGGGGAGAGGGGGCATCCTGGATGGGCTTCGAGTGGGTGGAGGGGCTGAAAACCTTCCGTCAGCACAGCCTCCGGGGGACCGCTGACCCCTCACAAGGGCCCCTTGCCATGATGCGAGCCGGCTGTGGACGTCAGCAAGGCAGGAGAGGACAGGAGGACAGGTGTGCCCTGAGCCAGGCCGTCGGTGTGGCTGGCAGCAGGCCCACTGAGCATCCCCCCCGGATGGGGGACGGTAGGCCCCGCTGGGGGGCAGCGGGCCCGGGGAGCTGCACTTCTCAGGCCACTGGCCCTCCTGACGCAAGCTCAGCCGCGTGCGGGGCTGGCCAAGTGGAGCCTGGGGGCCCGCCTGCAGAGGGGCTCGGGCGTGGCCGGCTGGACCCAAGGGGGGCTCTGACCCACACTCGGGCTTCCTCCACCATCTCCTTCTCAGAGAGTAGCCGGCCCGGGACTCTCACGTGGCCCCGGCAGGTCAGCGCAGGTGCCCCGTCCAGAGGCCCTGCCTCACAGCTCCTCCTGCCCTGACCCCTGGGGGCAGCACCGCTGGAGCTGAGCTCCAGGATGCAAGCTCACAGCTGTTGCCTGCTCCACACCCAGCCCTGCGCTCTGCACTCACAGAGACTCAGGGGACCGTGGCTTCCCTGTGACAGTGCATTCCTCCACCCAATTGCCGTTACAGTTGCCAAGTCGTGTCCGACTCTTTGCAACCCATGCACTGTTGCACGCTGAGCTTCCCTGTCCCCCACCGTCTCCCAGAGTTTGCTTAAGTCAATGTCCATTGAATCAGTGATGCCATCCAACCATCTCATCCTCTGCCACCCTCTTCTCCTTCTGCCCTCAATCTTTCCCAGCATCAGGGTCTTTTCCAATGAGTCAGCTCTTCGCATCAGGTGGTCAAAGTATTGGAGCTTCAGCATCAGTCCTTCCAATGAGTATTCATTCAGGGCTGATTTCCTTTAGGATGGACTATCTCCTTGCTGTCCAAGGGACTCTCGCACCCAGTGCCGAGCTTCAGATCAAGGACTCAGCAAATGCTCTCCCAGTACCGTTGTACTCATCCCAGCATTTATTTAAAGTCGACTTCTGGGATGAGTAGACAAAACTGTTGCTCCAACCCCATGAGGTGACTCAGAAACGACGTTACATATTATGGCCTCTGGCTAAGATCAAGTGTAGTATGGGGGCTTCCCAGGTGGTGCAGTGGTGAAAAAAAACCCACCTGCCAATGCAGGAGACACAAGAGACACAGGGTCAATCCCTGGGTCAGGAAGACCCCCTGGAGGAGGAAATGGCAGCCCACCCCAGTATTCTCACCTGGACAATCCCATGGACAGAGGAGCCTGGCAGGATACAGTCCACGGGGTCGCAAGGAGTTGGACACAACTGAGCGACTGACAGAAAAGACTGGGGTCAGAGAGGTTATACAACCTGCCCAAGGTCACACAGCTGCAGTCTGAACTGTTCAACTCCGAGGTATGGCGCCAGGCCTGCAGGACTTTGCATAAGGGGAGAAAGGAGGTGCTGGATTTCAGGGCACGAGACTCAGGCGGGGCCGGGGCCACGCCACGGTGGGTGAGCCTGTGCGCGCAGGCTGGGTGCTCCAGCAGAAGCGGCACCGTGAGCAGGGAGCACGCACAGGCCTGGAGCCCCCGCCAGCGGCGCTGCAGTCTGGATCCCCCGGAACACAGGCGGCCTCCTAGAATCCCTGTCTGTGGTTTGGCCCTGGTGGCCACTCCTGCACGCGCCTCCTCAAGAGCATTCAAAAAGGATGTGCAGAATATATTTTAGAAAACTTACGAATTTTTGCCTAACTAAAAAATTTATGACATTTTGATTCCACTGGTTTGGCTTAGTATGCATAGAATGCTAGGTTTCTCATAAAAAAACAGATGTGCAACAAGCAACAAAGGTTTACTATAGAGCACAGAGAACTAGAGTCAATGTCTTGTAGTGCCTGTCATGGAAAATGATTTCAGAAACAATGCATGTGTAACTGAATCACCTTGCTGTGCACCAGAACCACCGTAAGTCAGCGATGAAGGTGAGAGAGTGAAAGTGCTGCTCGCTCAGTCATGTCCAGCTCTGCGATCCCCTGGACTATATATAAATTAAAAAAATAAAAACGACACGTGGACAGAGATGCGAGCCCAGAAGGAGAAACTCCTTCCACCTCCCTGCAGGGTTGCTTCACCAGGACTTCCGGAACGTGAAGCAGTTTCCCTGTGTCTCAAAAACCAATCCAGCTTGAGGCCTGTTCAGCACACTAGCACGAGAGACTCCAGCGCCTCCCCTGTGGGGGGAGGATTTCGACGGCTGTGCAGGCTCGGCTCATGGGCTCCGCTGAAGCACAGCGACCGTGTCCCTGCCTCCCCGTCACGGGCAGCGCGGGGGGCCGGGAGGCCCAGCCACGGGTGCAGACCCTGCCTGGGAGCCCACTCCCCACGCAGGCCTCAGCCACCCGTCTCCTGACCGCAGGCTGTCCTCTCCGCTGACTTCCACTTGGAAGTGTTTTCATGGCTGAACAAAGCCAGAGCCCTTTCCATTCCTAGGAAGCTGCCCATGGAGCTTTCCACAAAACGCATCTGCTCGCTGTGCACTTCATCCTGCCATGTTCCCGCTCGTGTCTGGCAAGCGAGACGTTTGCGGGGCGAGCTGGTGATTGTCGCGGTCAGGCCGAGCTTCGAAGTGCTTTTCTCATTTTTAAACGATTCAGGAGTGGCCCCTGAGAGACAGCATGTTCAGGACAAGGCCTCACAAACCAAAGACGCACACACACAGGCGGTGTCAGTCGCTCGGTCGTGTCCGACTCTTTGCGACCCCGGGGACTGTAGCCTGCTGGGCTCCTCTGTCCATGGGACTCTCCAAGCCAGAACGCTGGAGTGGGGGGCCATTCCCTTCTCCAGGGGATCTTCCCGACCCAGGGGTGGAACCCGAGTCTCTTGCATTGCAGGCGGGTTCTTTACCACCTGAGCCACCAGGGCAGCCTGAGATGGACAAGCAGGGCACAGAGGCTCGTGTGCGTGGTGATTCTCAGCCAAGCCCGCTCTCCGCCGCCCCCAGCACACGAGGCCTGGCATCCTGCCGGCGGGGCACTGGGCAGGGGAGGGGAGCCTCAGTGCAGGCTTCAAGCCGGTCCTCCGAGCCCCCCCCCCCCACCTGCCTGAGTTTCCCGAGAGACCGATGCCCACCCTCTCAGATGTATGGAGGGCTGCATGTGGGCTCTGTGGGACCAGTGCTGTCTTGGTGGCCACGGGAAGGACTGGTGAGGACCTCCCAGCCCTCCTCCTGGCTCAGTGACCCAGCTCGTGGGCACGAACGGACCTGAAGCTCACAGGAGACGGGGCAGGGTCACGTGAGGCGTCCGTGTGGCCCTCCAGCCACGGTACCTGGAGAGGACGCCGGGCCTGAGATCCTGGCTGGAGTCTGAGCCAGCCGCTGGCTCCAGAGTCCTCCGTTAACCCTTGTGGGGTTAAATGCCAGCAGGGGAGTGATGGGCCAACTGGAGAGGGATTTGTGCTGGATAAACGGGCAGAACGAAAACGTCTAATTGTGTGCTTTCTTTGTGAGTTTTCACCTCTGCCAAATTTTTGAAATTCTTAGGCCTTACAATTTTATGTGCTTTCTATTTCAATTTGAACCTGAAACGTCATTTAAATGTCTTCTGAGGTAATCCTCACCTACTCAACTCCCAAAATTGAAAAAAAAAAAATTAAGGTCATTCGACTCACACCTGGAGAGTTTTTGAAGGCTATCTGACCACCAGTCATAAGCTCTCAGCTGATGAATTGCAGATTCAAATAAGTAAGTTTTACTTCTTGGTACATCAGCTGGGAAAGGTCATTTTATTAAGGGTCATTTTAAATGTTAAAAATTATAATTTCACTGCCATCATGTCTATAAGACCTTCTATATAAACTTCTAGATATAAAATAAGTGATTCCTTTTAGCAACTTTCATACAGCATGTTTGAAAGTTGTTAAAGGAGCTGGTCTTGTACTTATAACTTGGTGATGGATGCACTGCCACTAGGGCACCGTGGTGCTCACCCTGCAATGCACACACACAGTGAATCGCCGCTGTGCATCTGAAGTCAGCACCGTGCCTCACGTCAGTCGCATCAGCTCAGGACGCCCCTGGTCCAGGGGTTAGGCGTACGCCTGCAAGTGCAGAGGACACACGTTCGGTCCCTGCTCCAGGAAGATTCCACGAGCCAGCAAGCGAGTGAGCCCATGCACCAATACCCTGCAGCCCAGCCCTCTGGAGCCTCAGCTCTGAAACGAGAGAAGCTGCCGCAATGAGGCGCTCACGCACCACCTCTAGAGAGCAGCCCCCCACTCGCTGCACCTAGAGAAAGCCCACTCGCAGAAGGAAGACCCAGCGCAACCAAAACATGAAAAATTAATATTAATTAAAAACATGCAGGATTTGACTGCCGTCAAGTCTACAAGACTGATGAGAGAGTAAGAAATTCCCCAGTTCTAATGTTGAACGAGGGAGCACACCCTCTCAGAGGCAAGAGCCTGAGCAGATGTGTGGTTTTGATGAGAAGCCCATTGTACCTTCCTTGTTCCCATGACAACCCACACAGTGGGCAAGCTATGGGGTCCGAGCGTCAGCTACCCCAGGCCCACATCCTCTCCTTGCCGTCAAGGGAGACTCCGCTCCAGGTTTCAAGGGCCTTCCTTGTGGCAGGAGGAGAAAGGTCCCTCCTGTCCTCTGAAGGCCCTTTCCAGCCCTAAAGTTCGTAACTTGAAGACTATGGGACCCCATTTTCAGCGTTTGTGCACCAAGAGCAGGCATAGAGAAGGCTGCATAATTGGGAGACTGGGAGGCAGGCCCACCAGGGCCTTCTCAGTTCTCATGGAAAGGTCCAGACTTGCCAATTCTGTCTATTCTGGGTACAGTGGATGCCTGAATCCTAGAGCTGATCTGGGGGAGGAAACTGGAAGCCACGGGCCTGACAGAGAAGCTAGGAGCATGCCTGCTACTCTAGGCAGCAACAGCAAGAAGCACTCAAACCTTCAAGGCACTGGCTTCCCTGGCGCTCAGCAGTAAAGAACCTGCCCGCCAATGCAGGAGACCCAGGTTTGATCCCTGGGTTGGGAAGATCCCCTGGAGAAGGAAATGGCAACCCACTCCTTGCCTGGGAAATCCCAAGGACAGAGGAGCCTGGCGGCTACAGTCA